>NC_044305.1:110223052-110869302 GCF_007474595.2 Lynx canadensis
TAATTAAGTAGGGGGAAATAATATCTTTACAGTGGAGAAACCTGGAAGATGCCACTTAACCCAGTGATCCCAATTGACATCATCAGTGTTTAGACAAATGATACTACATGCTCCTAACAGGATGTCCTGAGAACACAACATTACTTCTGTGGGATCCTTGCCAAAAATGTGTAACTGACGTTAACCATGAGGACGCATCAGACAAACCCAAATAGAGGAACGGTCTACAAACGAACTGGCTAGTACTTCTCAAAAGTGTCACAGTCATGAAATGTCATTAAAAGAGAAAAAGATGGGACAGTGAAAGCAACGTGTGAGTGCAGATTTGCTCTTGGACCAGAAAAAGGATATTAATGGGAAAATTGGTGGAATTTAAACGAAGTCCAAAGATTAGCTAATGATGTTGCACTAATGTTAATTTTTTGATTTGGATAATTGTAAGTATGTGAAATATTAGTATTTGGGGAAGCTGGGTAGAGAGTATACAGAAATTCTTTGTACTATTTTTACAACGTTTTTGTAAATCTGGAATTATTTTAATATGAAGAGATAAATTTTTTAAAAGGAAAAAAGGTACCGTATGAATGGAAAATTGGATTAAAATTGGATAACAAGTTTTAGTAGAAATAACATCAGATTTGTGTCAGGAGATCCGTATTTGTATCTTTTGGCTCCTTATCCTCAAATGAGTTACTTGGGCAGTCAGATTCTTCATTCTGTAAAATGAGGAAGATAATTTGCAAGGGGGTAAAGTTGATTGAGAAAATACCCCGTAATCTCTGAATTGCTGCACAAATTGTTGTTAATAATAACGATGATATGGCCTTGTTCTGGACAAGATCAGAGACAGTATTCAGGAATCAGATCCTTTCAGTAATATTTATAACTGCTCTGGAGAAAAAGTGCATAGCAAACATTAAGGTTTTCCAATGACCCCAATTGTGCCAGCTTGTGAATCGATGTGGATGTGAAGCAGGGGGAGGCCAGGCCTTGGTGGGGTGCAATGCAAGGGGCAGCACCGGGAGATGAACCAAACTCCTGCCACAAGCAGAAAGGACAGGCTCAGAGTGCCTTAAAACAGTAGAGAAAAAGGACCTGGGTCTCTTTATGGAAGGGACTCCAAGAATGCCTGCCCAAAGCCCAGGTCACACAGATCAATATGCTTGTCATGGGGCGCTCGGGTGGCTCAGTTGGTTAAGCCTCCAACTTCAGCTCAGGTCATGATCTCATGGTTTGTGCATTCGATCCCTGCATCAGGCTCTGTGCTGACAGCTTCTCCCCTGCTTGTGCTCTCTCTCTCTCTCTCAAATAAATAAATATATTTTAAAAATGTATTTGTCGTAATGTTTGGGTCTTAATGTAGAAAAAGATGGCAGGTTACCACTTGGAAAAGCGCATACAGGTGATCTGCATCTGGATGGAGGTGGCCCAAGTGGTGGTAGTTATGCTATGGGAAGGTGGCCCCGGACATTTCCATCAGCGGTATAATGAATAGAGCTTCTGTTTGAAAGAGCCAAGTCTGAGATGTGACAGGATGGGACTGAAATGGCATGAAAGCCATGGAAGATATCACAAAAGAAAAGATTGATAGGTTTAACAGCATTGCCAATAAAACTATGATATGGTTTTAAAAAATCCACATGCACGCCATGAAGGAATTAAAAGACCAATGACCAAATGGGTGGGAGAACATATTGGTAAGAAATACGACAAATGGGTAATATTCATAAAACATAAAAATACTTAAAATCGGGGGCACCTGGGTGGCTCAGTAGGTTAAGCCTACGACTTTGGCTCAGGTCATGGTCTCACAGTTCGTGAATTCAAGCCCCACGTCAGGCTCTGTGCTGACAGCTCAGAGCCTGGAGCCTGCTTCAGATTCTGTGTCTCCCCCTCTCTCTACCCTTCCCCTGCTCGTGCTCTGTCTCTATTTGTCTCTCAATAATAAATAAATGTTAAAAATTTTACAATAGTTGAAATCACTAAGTAAACCTCAAAAGAACCACCAAATGGAAAGAGAGGCCAATGACATAAAGACACACACACACACACTGTAAATGGACAATAAACACCCATTTAACCTTATCTGGACAGTCAATAAATACAAATTAAAATGATACCGAAACACCATTTTCAGCCTGTCGACTTGGCACAGATGTGTTAAATATTCGACATTCGTATGGGTATTGCTACTCAGAGCAAGCAGTAGAATTGGTACAACCAAATTTGTTGTACTTATTTCAGAAAGCGATTTGGCAAGCTGTTCCATGAAGCGGAAAAAAGTTTGTAATCTTTGACTCAAGAATTCCCCATCTATGAGTGTATCCTAAAGGGAAAACTAGAGATGTGTTGGTCATATCTAGGAGCAAGGCAAATAAACAGCATAATTTATGCTGCTTCCCTGAGCGGCTGGAGCTGCTTTCCCTGCAAAGAACTTGGCTCTCACTCGGGTAGGGAGATGGGCAGGGCTTTGCCAGCACTCCTGGCAAAGAGCACATTCTTGATTTGGTACCACCCAGCATCCTCCCCAGTGCTCACTAAGGTCCTGGGTTGTGCCCCAAACCTTGCTTGGTATTGGCTCAGTGGCCCAGTGGAAAGTTTCAGAACTTCTTTTTTTAATTTTTTTTAAAATGTTTATTTTTGACACAGAGAGAGAGAGAGAGAGAGAGAGAGAGAAAATGAATGGGGGAGGGGCAGAGAGAGAGGGAGACACAGAATCTTAAACAGGCCCCAGGCTCCAAGCTGTCAGCACAGAGCCCAACAAGGCGCTTGAACTCACGGACAATGAGATCATGACCTGAGCTGAAGTCAGACACTCAACCGACTGAGCCACCCAGGCGCTCCAAAGCATCAGAACTTCTAATCCTAGTTATTATGTATTATTTGAGAAGCTTTGCCCTTCTGTGCCTCTGGTCTTGGGAAACATTGATAATGATGGTAACTACAATATTAATAATATTTGTCCATCAACTGATGAATGGATAAAGAAATTGTGGTTTATATACACAATGGAGTACTACGTGGCAATGAGAAAGAATGAAATATGGCCCTTTGTAGCAACATGGATGGAACTGGAGAGTGTGATGCTAAGTGAAATAAGCCATACAGAGAAAGACAGATACCATGTTTTCACTCTTATGTGGATCCTGAGAAACTTAACAGAAACCCATGGGGGAGGGGAAGAAAAACAAAGAGGTTAGAGTGGGAGAGAGCCAAAGCATAAGAGACTCTTAAAAACTGAGAACAAACTGAGGGTTGATGGGGGGTGGGAGGGAGGGGAGGGTGGGTGATGGGTACTGAGGAGGGCACCTTTTGGGATGAGCACTGGGTGTTGTATGGAAACCAATTTGACAATAAATTTCATATTTTGGAAAAAAATAATAATTAGTGAGCATTTCCTATATACCAAGTAGAGTTCTTTTTTTTTTTTTTTAATGTTTATTTATTTTTGAGACAGAGACAGAGCATGAACGGGGGAGGGTCAGAGAGAGAGGGAGACATAGAATCTGAAGCAGGCTCCAGGCTCTGAGCTGTCAGCACAGAGCCCGATGTGGGGCTCGAACTCACAGACTGTGAGATCATGACCTGAGCTGAAGTTGGATGCTTAACCGATTGAGCTACCCAGGTGCCCCAATACCAGGTAGAGTTCTAAGCACTTTGCAGATACGAATTTGGTTAATCTTCAAGCCACCCCAGTGAGTAGCAATCATTTTTGAAATGAGAAAACCCAGGTAGAGAGAGTGACATATCCAGGGCCAAATAGATGAAGAAACAGGGTCAGCAGCCTCTCCCTTGACTGTGCTGTTTCTACCTACATTGCTGTGAGGATCAGAACAGAAAAATATGTAAAAGAGATTGTTTAAAATCATAAAGCAGGGCTTACATGTAAGGCCTATTTACTGCCTGAAAGATAATAATAAAGGAGATACTGTGGAGCACTTTCCTTGGCAGCATTTGCTGATAATTCCACATTTAAAATTCAAATAAAGAAATCCCGACTAGATATAAAAGTGAGTATTGAAAACCCTTTTTATTTTCTTAGACCGTAAGCTAGTTGACAAGGGTTCCCTTGCTAACTGAGGGGGGAGGGTAGGGTTCGGAGGAACTTTCTTTTCCAATTTTCTGAATGCAAAATTTAATGCAGACTGGAGAGTCTGTTTTTCAGCAAAGGGAGGTTTTCTGTGGCCTGATTTGTCTGGCTGTATTCCCCCCCCCCCTCCTTTTAGATAGAAGAAGCTTAATTCAATGGACTTGTAGGAGAAATGTTTTGTTTTCCCATGTTTTGTGAGATACCAGTGTAGGAAAGGATTAATTAGCATAAAAGATTAATTACAAAGCACTTGAACTAAATGGATTCTCATTATGATGAAAGTCGAACATTACCACTTCATTAGCAGAACAGGGAAAATGCAGATGGCGAGGTGAAGAGGTTATGATGTTCCCAACCAGGTGAAGGGGGAGCACCGGGCAGAAGTGGGGGAGGGGCATGTCCAGCTCAGGCTTTGAGCCCCAGGGCCACCACAGTCTTCCCAAGTCCGGGGTGGACACACCTGACCACCACATTCCCTCATTTAACAAAGTCAGGTATTTAGAGATGCTCCCAGTATTTTGAAACACTTGAGTTAGTGATATGACTGGACTCCGTGGGTGTTAGGGTACCTATTTACCTTTTTCTTTCTGACACCTTCTTCTCACCCTCCTTGGAGGGCACCTCTTCTGTCCGTTCCTTCAACACGACTTCCCTTCAGAGGCCTACCCCCAGCCTCTGCTCTCTTGGCCCATGTGCCCATCTTAGTTTGTGGTGTCCACTTCCACAGATCTAAGTACAAAATATAGGCTGAATTCTTTCAAATCCTTATCTCCGGACTCTCTCTCATGACTTCCCCTAGCTATGGTTCATCACCATCTCGATACTTCACCGGAACCTCAAGCCAAAATGGCCAGACAGGGGCTTGTCATCCTTCTGAATCTCCTGTCCTGATTTGCATTGGCTCCATTCACCCAGCTCCACAGGACAGAATCAAGGAATCGTTACCACTCTCGTTCCAGCCTCATTCTTTTTCCTAAAGAGATATACATTTTTTTTTATTGAGGTGCAATTCACATGTCATAAAGTCACCCTTCAAAGTGTACAAATCCAATGGCTTTTAGTAGATTTACAGACTTGTGCATCTATTACCACAGTCAATTCTAGAACATTTTCATCATCCCACCTCACAAAGAGCACCCCTTCACCCTTCTCCCCATCCCTCCGCCTCCTGACACCGAACCTACTTTCTACTTCTATGTATTTGCCAGTTCTGGACATTTCTCATGAATGGAATTACGGAGTATGTGGCCTGTTGTGATCGGCTCCTGTCATTTACCGTAATGTTTTTGAGGCTCACCCATGTTGTAGCAAATCCTGGTACTCTGTTTCTTTTTATGGGCTAAAGAATATTCCATTGCGCCCATTATTTTTTCTCTGGACAATTACATAAATTCCTAACTCGTTCTTTTGCTTCCAGTCTTATTCATCTCCCCCATCCATTCTCTGCATTGTTTCCAGAGGAATCTGTAAGCATAAATTTGATGACGTCCTGTTTAAAATCTTTGGGTGGCTCCCCACTCCTTGAGGAGGCCTGAACTCCTGGGCATGGCATGTGAATTCTAGGATGCTTCCACTGACCTACTCAGCTTGTTTCCCACCCTCTCCTCCTGTTCCCTGGGTGCAGCCTGGACAGGACTATCTGCTCCATTTGTTTTGTGTGAGATGACCCCTTCCTGTGTTTGTAGGTGTAGCCCTTCTGCCAGGAATGTCCTTCCTCCCAGACTCTGCCCAGCGCACTCCTGCTCATCCTACTCTATTTCTGTATCATTTCCTGCTCGTGTTTCCATAGGTTCTAGAAGACATTAGGGTATGTGTCGCTTGCTATAATTATTTGTGAATATCATGAACTTGAATCCAGGAGCTGGGTTTTGCTCCTCTCTCTAATCTTGGGGCCTGGTACAGAGCCTGAAATACAGGCAGAAATTGATAAATGTTTGTTAAATAAATAAATTCTTGGAGATAGAGATATCATATTTTAATGTTCCTGTTTGTAGCTTACCAAATAATAAACAACGTTAATATTTTTGTCTGAGCACATGTGTAATAAGTGGGGTTTACTAAACACCAGACTGTTGTGCAAAAAGAAGAAGAAGAAAAAGAAGCAGCAGCAACAGCAAAGCTACCATTAAACAGAATAGAAATTTTATTGCCTGGGAATGGCTTAATTTACTTATCAGAGATTCACTAGACAATTGCTGACCGCTTCCTTTTACTCTGACACGATTAGCTCGATTAGCTCGAGGATCTCAGTAAATAACCAGTTTGTAGAATCGGTTTTTGAATTTGAATCTGCAAAGGGCCTTTCACCCATAAGCCATGGATTTTGATTGTGAAATTCTTGTAGTAACTGAAGGCGTGACCACTAAATGTAGGTATTTGTTTCTACATGCAAAACCTAAGAAGCCAAACTAGAATTTCTTCTATTTCGTGAAGTGAGCGACGGACTCACTGAATCGACCAGCAGTCTACTACATGTTGTTCTGCTATGGAAGTTAATTCCTTGGTTTGTTGTATTTGGTATTTTTGAGGATTTAAAAAAGACTTCAGTTGTGTAGAGTTCTTGCTCTCTTTAATTCATAGCAACAGTATGAGAATGTACTTGCGGAATTCTCAGTTGATGATGAAATTGTAAAAAGTTAATTGACTTGGCAAACAGAGTCACAGGTATGTAACATTCAAAGGCAGATTATAGCTTTTGTGTGCCAGAGCATAAGAAGTGTAAGTGAAGCAGGGTTCTCAAGAACAAGGTTGGAGGACCAACTACCTGACTTCAAGATTTAGGATAAAACTGTAGTAATCAAATCAGTGTGCTGTTGGCAAAAGAATAAACAAATAGATCAATGGAACAGAAATAGACCCACATAAAGATCCAACTTTGATCTTAGGCAAAAGAGTAAGGGCAATACAATGGAGAAAAGGCTTTTCAACAAATGGTGCTACAATTGGACATCCACATGCAAAAAAAAAAAAAAATCTAAACACAGACTTTACACCTTTCACAAAAATCAACTCAAAAGGAATCATAGATCTAAATGTAAAATGCAAAACTGTAAAACTAGGAGGTAACACAGGGAAAAAAAATCTGGATGTCCTTGGGTAAGGCAGTGACCTTGAAATACAACCCAAGGCATGACTCACGGAAGAAAGACTTGATAAGCCGAACTTCATTAAAACTAAAAACATCTACTCTGGAGAGACAGTGTCAGGAAAATGAGATTAGCCACAGACTGAGAGAGTATGTTTGCAGAAGACATACCTGATAAAGGACTACTATGCTAACTATAGAAAGAACACTTAAAACTTAACAAGAAAGTGGACAACCTGATTAAAAAAACAAATGGGCAGAAGACATTTCAGACATTTCACCAAACAAGATATATGAGTATCGTATAAGCATATGAAAAGATGCTCCCCGTCATATGTCATAAGAGCGTCTCACATTATAGCAACAATGAGATACTATTGCATACCTGTTAGCATGGCTAAAATCCAAAACACTGACAACAACGAATGCTGGTAAAAATGTAGAGCAACAGGAACTCTTACACATCGCGGTGGGAATGAAAATTGGTACGGTCACTTAGTAAACAGGTTGATAGTTTCTTACAAAATCAAAAATACTCTCACAAATGACTCAGCAGTGGTATTCCTTGGCATTCACTCAGCTGAGTTGCAAAGTTATCTCCACACAAAAGTCTGCACGTAGAGACTTATGGAAGATTTATTTATAAGTGCCACAACTTGAAAGCAACCAAGATGGCCTATAGGAGGTAAATGGATAAATAAACTTTGGTACATCCAAACAATGGAATGTTATTCAGCGCTAAAAAGAAATGAGAAAGTCAACATGCTGTATAATTCCAACAATCTGACATTCTGGAGAAGGCGAAGTTATGGAGACGGTAAAAGGATCAGTGTTGTCAGGAGTTAGGGAGGAAAGATGAACAGGGGAAGCACAGAAGACTTTTAGGGCAGTGAAACTATTCAGTATGGTACTCTCTGTCTTACTGTATCAATTTCTCTTTTTTCTGAGACATTCTCATCAGCATACCAACATGCTCTAAAACTTCTATCTGGAAAAATAGCCAAAAAAGAAATCTTTCTCCCATGACTCAATATTCCCACCTAGCTACTGCCTCAAAGCTTTGCTCCCCTTCACATGCAAACTTCTTGAAAGTTGTCCATCTTTACAGTGCCCACTTTCTTTTTTTTTAAAGGTTATTCTTTTGAGAGAGACAGGGACAGCGTGAGGGAGGGAGGGGTAGAGAGGGAGGAAGAGAGAGAGAATCCCAAGCAGGCTTCGTGTTGCCAGCGCAGGGCCTGACTTCAGCGCGGGGCTTGAATTCACAAAACTGTGAGATCATGACCTGAGCTGAAACCAAGAGTCAGACGCTTAACCGACTGAGCCACCTAGGTGCCCCTATCGTGCCCACTTTCTTATTCTCTCCCCCACCCTGTAGTCCCTGCTAGTCTTCTGAAACTGCTCCTCCCAAGGCCACCTGTTACCTCCACAAGGTCAACTGCAATGACCACTTTCTGGTCCACCTCTTTCTTGACCTTTCAGCATATTCAACATGACTTCCTTTGAGAAATATTCCTATTCTTGCAGCTACCCTGATAGCATGGTGGCGTCCTTTCTGGTTTTGTTCCACTTCATTATTACACCTCACCACAGTCCCACCTGACTACTCCTTCTCCATCTCCTTCGCTGGCATTTCCTTCTTTGCTTTCCCTGTATTTGTTGGTGTCCCCAGGGCTCAGTCCTGGGCCCTTTTCTCTATTTCACACCCCTCCTAGGTGAACCATTGGTTCCCATGGTTTTCTCTTCTCCCATATGCCAATAACCTCTTTTCTGCATGTGAGGGTCTCTGACCCCAAGCTCTAGACTTCTGATAGCACATCAGACACAGGGTAGGCATGGAGTGTGTCTCTTTTTTTCCACAGCAATGGCTATCCTGCCTGGTTAGCAAATTAAGATGCGTCTTGAGACAAAAAAAAAAAAAAAAAGTAAAATGTATGATTTGGAAAGACTATTATCATTAAAGAAAACTTCTTTAATGGTAAATTATTTTATTATTTCAGCAGAGGAAAGCTTATTTCTTACCACAATAGCCAAACACATTGCAATTTGTTTTATATTCAAGCTTCCTGGCTCTAAATATAAAAGTGAACTCAAGTCAACCAGGGTGCAAATTTTCCATGTGTGGCCTGCCTTCCCTCTTCCCCTAATTTTGTAGTTGGAAACACCTTAAAAGGGAAAATAACCCCCCTTTGGGCAAAGTGAAACAAAAATGTAAACCGCATCTTATGCTATCTTGAAGAAATGTACGTTTACCATCATTACATTTCGTGGTCAGGAGTAGGCTCTTGAGAGAAAATGGGGGAAAGAAATAGAAAAAATATCAAAGCACATGCATAAAATCATAAAAATAGAAGAGACGGCTGTGTGAGAGCTTACTTTAAAAAACAGTAAACTGATTATTTAATGCTCACGCCAGCTGAATGTTTAGCATCTCTATGAATAGGTTGGTAAGAATAAAAGATGGGCTTTCTCCATCAAGCTTCCCAGTCTCTCTCTGCTGAATTCAGGTTGCTATTTACTCTCCATCTTTTTTGGACAATTGGTTCAACCCCTAATCCGGTCCTCCTATCTAGAGAACTTACTCCTTCAGCAAAAATTCCCTTTACTGTATGATTACTGTATGATCACTGTATGATCCCCACTCAGCGCCCACCCCTCCCCCCGCCCCGGAAGCAAAGGAGATCTTCTGTCCCCACCCCCAACCCCACCTATCCCATTGCCTAGTCAATACTCTGGGAATTCCTGCAGAAGTGCCCATACATAGAAACTATGAACTTTAGAAGAGTTATAATTATGAATCAATGTGGGGTTACTAGTAGGCTTAGGAAGGAGCAGTAAGGAAGAATATTTCTGTGGAAGTTATTAATGGGGACAAAGAGCTGTTTTTATGCTGTCTTCTGGAAAATGTCTCCATTATGCCTCATTCTCAATTGCAGAGGGGAGTTTGGGGGTGAAGAAGTGAAAGAAAGCGTCTTTCTTAAGTAAGATTATACAATATGCATTTCATTGTCTCTCAAACAACTGGTCCTATAAGTTTATTGTTCAAGTTTTGTATTTTACAGCCATAATCTGTGATGTTACAACCTTTGAGCTATAGGCAAAGGCATAAGAACACATTATGGAAAGATACAAACCTCCCTCTTCCTGCTTTCAAAGACGTCTGCAAAGAGGCAGGCAGCACAAAGAAAGACGTTGTTAAACAATGAAAGTCTAAGGGGCACGTAGTAAATTTTTCCGCAGAGCAAATAGCGCACGATCAGAAAATGGGGTAATGAATAAGATTGAAACTGGGCAAACCAATGCTGAAATCAAGAGCAGGAAGGAAAAAAGAGGTTGGCGGAAAGTTAGCAGGTACCGAATTCTTTATAAGCTGTGGGAATTTGGGGGAAAGTGTCAAACTATTACTGAGCCAGAGAGAAATTTGGCTATGCCTAAGAATGGTAATGACTGGAAGGTGGAACTGATAAGAAGGATGAGGCATGTAAGTTGAAGTTCAGATTCTTTTCTCTTTTTTTTTAAATTTTTTTAACGTTTTTTATTTATTTTTGAGACAGAGAGAGACAGAGCATGAACGGGGGAGGGGCAGAGAGAGAGGGAGACACAGAATCCGAAGCAGGCTCCAGGCTCCGAGCCATCAGCCCAGAGGCCGACGCTGGGCTTGAACCCACGGACCGCAAGATCGTGACCTGAGCTGAAGTCGGACGCTTAACCGACTGAGCCACCCAGCCGCCCCACTCCTTTTTTTTTTTTTTTTGAACAGCTTTATTGAGATATAATTTACATGCCAGAAAGTTCACTTGCTTAACGTGTATAATTTGATGGTTAATGTGCAATCATCACCATAATCTAATTTTAGAACATTTTTATCATCCTCCAAAGAAACCCCAGTATCCATTAGCAGTCACTTCTGTTCTCTCTTCCCCCCAGCCTCTGTCTCCATGGATTTTCCTATTCTACAATTTCATATGAATGGAATGATACAATATATGGTCTTTTGTGACTGGCTTCTTTCACTAGGCTTCACATTCACAAAGTTTATTCATGCTGTAACATATGTAAATTCTTCATTTCTTTCATGGAGAAATAATATTCCATTGTATGGACGGACATACCACATCTTGTTTATAATGTTATTAGTTGATGCACATATTTGGGTTTCCACTTTTTGCCTAGTAGGAATAATGCTGCTATGAACAATCATGTACAAGTTTTTGTGTATACATATTTCTTCGTTTCTTCAGGGTAGATACCCAGGAATGAAACTGCCAGGTCATTGGTATCTCTAGGTTTAACATTTTGGCGAACTGCCAAACTATTTTCCAAAGTGAGTGCTCTATTTTACATTTCCACCAGCATTGCGTGAAAGTTTCAATTCCTCCACATCTTTGTCATCACTTGTTATTGTCTGTCTTTTGATGTTAGCCATCTCGGTGCGTATGAAGTGGTACCTTATTGTGGTTATGATTGGCATTTCTATGACTAATGAAACTGAGCACTTTTTAGTGCAGTCATAAGCCATTCTTCCTGTCTCCCTTGCTACTACATGTTCATTTATTATTCCTCAATCTCCCGTCCTGTCCTTTCTCTGGAGATATGGCAAAAAACCTGGATACGCAGGACCTGTATTTTCTGTGCTGAAGCTATCTTTCAAGGAAACTCCAGGACAAGTTCATTACTATTGATTCTGGACAATTGAAATTACTAAATTTGGTTTAATTGAAGCCAGTAGACTTTTATTAAGTGCTTTGGTGGTATTTATGTTCGAACTACTGAATATTATGCGCTTAGTGACTATAACTCTTGAAAGTTACTAGAACTGTAAGTCCATCAATAAGTATAAAATAAGGAAGAATTAAGTAAATTAAGTAAATTAAGTAAATTAAGTAAATTCATAAGAAAACTACCAAAGTGTGCTATCTATGACTGAAATGAAAACCTTCCAATATACTTAACCTTGACTCAACCATCCACTCCTAGAAATCTATCCCAGGGAAATGATATAGTTCCACGAATGTTTGGGTATAGTGATGTTTGCCTGAGTGTTATTTCTAATTGTACAAAATCCAGTAGTTTGATAGGTAGGTAAGTAGATTATGACATATCCACCCAGTAATTATGCATTTATTTAAAATGATTTACAAATATGTTTGTTATATACCATGCAGAATGTATGGGAAGTCTCCAGGGACCAGAAAAAAAAAAGGCAGAAAGGAAAACCAGAGCAGTAAACAGGAAAGCTGGTCCTGCAGCAGACTTGGGGAGAAGGGGCTGGGGAGGGGCTATTAGATTTAGGTTCCTAGGGATTTGGGTTTTGATATTCACATGGGGACAGGAGGCAAGAGCTAGGGTACCTGACTGTGCAGCATAAGGCCAGACTCCTTGAAGGACTACAACCAGAGAAGGGGGGCCATTTGGGGAAACTCTCCTCTGCCGTAGAAGTCACATGGGATTCTGTCTGTCTTGGCTAGTCTCTGGGTAGAAAAAACAAATATATTTTGAAATTTTGTAATCATGAACCCGTAACTCATGTAGGATTGGGACCCAAATTTTACTGCCTAAGTTCAAGAGGATCCCAAGGTAGGAAATTAAAAAAAAAAAAAAAAAAGTCTTCTATGCAGGGGCCCTAGGGTACCTGTCAGAAGACAAGAGAAATACACATGTCAGCAATGCAGATTGCACAGGTCACCAGCAGATCAAGTTCAAGGAAGAAAAAGCACATAATCCACAATTCAAGGTCAGTTTCTTCTACTTCACAGATTTTTTTTTCCCCTACAAGATTCCTCATTTTTCAAAAGTCTGAAAAGAAGATCCACACTAATTCTTATCACTCTCATCTTTAAATGTTCCTTCTCATTTCTTTCCGGCAGCCTGGAAATTCTGCCTTGGTTAAAATGTAAAATTGTGACAAGCTAATGTCAGTGAGGATGATTTCTGAGTGGAACTGAATGGGATCTTTTAATTTACTGAATAATTGCCTGCCAAAATTATCCATCAGATCAGAAAACAGTTTTCTGTTTTGCTTTTTAAATGTCCTCGCTTATGCTTTCTTCGTGGTTGGCATTTTGTGATTATGCCATTGTTTGCAATTGTAGGTATGCATATTTTGTATCAGCTTCTTTGAACTGTTGTCATCTACTTGATTCATTGCACCTCAGTTTGGTTTTGTATTGTAAATGCTCACCAGTGTATCTGCGATACTTTGCAGCATTCACTCAACTTTGTCCCAGCTCCCTCTCTGCTCTCAGTTTCTCCTTGGTATTTACAACTGGTGCACGTTCTTCAGGTATCAGTGAACATCCTGCTTCAACTATCAGTATTCTTTTATTTTTATTTATTTATTTTTAATGTTTATTTTTGAGACAGAAAGAGACAGAGCGTGGGGTGGGGGGGGGGGAATGCAGAGAGAGAAGGAGACACAGAATCTGAAGCAGGCTCCAGGCTCCGAGCTGTCAGCACAGAGTCTGACGTGGGGCTCAAACTCACGAACTGTGAGATCATGACCTGAGTCGAAGCTGGATGCTTAACCGACTGAGCCACCCAGGCAACCCTACCATCAGTATTCTTTTAAAGGAGTTAGTGCTATTTACTTTCTGACTTGCAAAAGGTATTATTATTATTGTTACAACAATCCCACCACTACTCTGGAACATTCCACTCTAGGTTTCTGCTGACTCGTACTTCCTCAGTGACGGTGTAACATATTTGAACAGAAACTTTTTTTTTTTTTTTGAAGACATGTTCATTGCTTTAGAAATGCATCTGGCTGGATATTCTTGTTTTTGTTCTTTCAGATGATTTTAAGTTTTAGTTTAAGCTTGCAGGCGGCGTCCTCCATGCAAGTGGCCCTGTAGATTATAATGAGGACTGGGAGAAGCAGGGAAATGTCTTGTGAGGAGCTGCTTAAGCTTACAGAGATAATTCACCTAAACACAGAACACCCAGGAAAGTCATAAAACGGTCCCCAGATATTGGGATAATGGGGTTGAGGGAGGAATAAGTCAGGAGGGAGCTGTAGTTTCACTATGCAGAGGAAAATGTTAACCAGAACTGGGCAACAACTAGATAGATGACATTGCAGATGAGTGGTTTTTGTTAGTGGGGTTTGAAGGATCAGGCATAAGCTTCAAGCCCGGACCCAGGGCTTCACTCCCTTTTAGGCTTACACAATACACATTCCATAGTAGGAAGAAAAAAATAATTGTGTGAATTATATACACAGTTCTCTTAAAATTTAATTGATTTAATTATGAGATGAAGCTTGGAAATAGGGTGTCATTATATTTTATACCCTTTTTTGTCTCTTACCTTCAGGGGAAGAGAATTTTGTGATGTCTCTAATATTCTTTTTATGATTTAAATGTCCTTCCCCTTGGGGCATCGTGTAGAAAAATAAGACAGCACTTTGGACAAGTAGCTTTTATTTTCTCTTTACTCTTTGGAATAGTCATTAAAGTATACAAGTTAAGAAATATGAAGGGTATTTTGTTCCTAAGAAATATAAAGTCACCTAGGGGCGCCTGGGTGGCTCCGTTGGTTGAGCGTCTGACTTCGGCTCAGGTCATGATCTCACGGTCTGTGAGTTCAAGCCCCGCGTCAGGCTCTGTGCTGACAGTTCAGAGCCTGGAGCCTGATTTGGATTCTGTGTCTCCCTCTCTCTCTGACCCTCCCCTGCACATGCTCGTTCTCTCTCTCTCTCTCTCTCTCTCTCTCTCTCTCTCTCAAAAATAAAATAGGGGCACCTGGGTGGCTCAGTCGGTTGAGCGTCAGACTTCAGCTCAGGTCATGTACTCACAGTTCATGAGTTTGAGCCCTGCATCAGGCTCCGTGCTGATGCCTCAGAGCCTGGAGCCTGCTTCGGATTCTGTGTCTCCCTCTCTCTCTGCCCCTCACCCACTCATGCTCTGTCTTTCTCTCTGTCAAAAATAAATAAACATTTAAACAAATTAAAAAGAAATACAAAGTCACCTAAACTACATATATTAATGTACTCATGGATATGATCGGCTCTTTGCTTTTTTCAACTCCTAAGGAAATTTAGTTATAGGTTCTAAACTAGAGAAAGTTCCTCTTTTAAAGAGAAATCCTTGTAAGAAAACAAAATAAAGCAGAAAGAAAAATGGCAAAACCCTGAGAAGTCAATTGTCCCATTGTTCCACAATGGGGCACTCTTGAGTTTTGCAAGTTGCCCTTTTAATGGGCAGAAAGGGAACCGTGATACAAATGATCACTTACAAGGTAATGCTTTGGTTTCCTATGATGAGTTGTGTAATGTGTATTTTTCTTAAGTGAGGATTACAAGTCCTCACCAAAGAACTGAGTATATATTTGTATAATTTTCCTTGAAAAGTGCCACCATCTCCTGTTGAGTGGTATCGTTTGGGTCTGAATTCTTTGAAGATGTGAACAAGCGTACAGATATTTTTAAATTTGCAAGTGATGTGCTAGATTGAACTTTTTCTTCTAGACTTTGCATTTGTGAGTAGGGAAAGTTATTTCAGTCATTAGACTATTTTTAGGTATTCCAAAGGCCCTAAATCCCCATTAACTTTTGGTCTTTTCAAAAATAAACCTTAATATTAGGTTGAGGTGGTGTGATATATAAATAACCTGTGAGTTTAATTCCTTGGTAGGTAAATCACTGAAATGACAGTCTGGTTATTTGGCATTGTATACATAGACCAAATAATTAATGTATTGGTTCTATTTTCATTTAAAATTTTTCTTTTGTCATCATGAATGAATATAAATAGGTATATATTTTTCTTACTAATGTTTTTGTTTCATTTTGGATAAAATGGCTCTTGTATAAAGGAACAATTTTGAAAAGAAAGGGAGGGGGGCGCCTGGGTGGCTCAGTCGGTTGAGCGTCCGACTTCGGCTCAGGTCATGATCTCACGGTCTGTGAGTTCGAGCCCCGCGTCGGGCTCTGTGCTGACGGCTCAGAGCCTGGAGCCTGTTTCAGATTCTGTGTCTCCCTCTCACTCTGCCCCTCCCCTGCTCATGCTCTGTCTCTCTCTCTCTGTCAAAAATAAATAAACGTAAAAAAAAAAAAAATGAAAAGGGGGAAAATGAATCTGTATATAAACCAAGTTTCATATCTATGTATTACTTAGAGAGGAGAGACATGTACTCTGGTGGCATCTTGCTCTACTTACCTAAGCCTGTTGCTAAAATCATTGGCTCAGTACTGAACTCTTTGGAGAAATACATGGTACATTGAGGTAGGAGTAGAAAATGAATGGAAATCTGTTCTGAGAGATAGTATGTCTCACTTCCTCTCAGATGTCTCTTCTGACCCTCCCAGTCCTTGCTGCTCTTATAGAGGGGTGGTCAGGGGGATGGTATTTAAAGACGGGAGAAGTTTCAGCAGATACTCAATCCACAGTTGCATCCAATGGGGTCTTAAGTATCCCAGAAAGAAAGACATTTGGCTTTTGCGTACTTACCTACATCCTGGGAAAGACAGCACTCTGCCTGCCAGGGCAATCTCTTCAAATGGTGAATTTGTAAAGGTCTTGTTCCTGTGGCTTTGAAAGGTTGTGTCATTGTTAAGTTATTTCAGATTTGCTGGCCTCTGAGTGCCCTCATAGTTGCAATAGTGCATACCATCTGTCTCTTTTCTGTTATGTGACCTCCTGTAAGAGAGGACAGCGCTGTAGTCATTGTCCTGTCCTTATCACAATGCCGGCAGAATTATAGCCATTGAAGAAATGTTGATTGCTGCATTAGTATTTCTGGGGCCTGGAATGGCTTATGACTCCAGCCTCTCCACCATCGCGTTATTACTCTTCTCACCTGAGCATAATGGAACTGGTCCTTAACACCTATCACGTGCATGTAACAACTAGAGCTAATTTAGTGGGTAGAAAGAGAGCCAGAAATCTTATGTTTGCTACTTCATTTTTTTTTTTTCTGATCACAAAAGTAAAGTTGGTTCATTGACAAATGTTTGTAAAATACAGAAGAGTTCAGAGAACAAAAGAAACGATCTGTATTTGCATCCCTCAAAGGATTCCATTTTGCTTGTATGTACGCCTGTGTGGAAGTGTCTGTAAAGTGTGTGTGTGCGCGTGTGTGTGTGTAAATCCTGAGAACATGCCTTGCACCTCTTCTGGGATATGTGGACCTTTGTCTTTCTTGGGGGGACATAGAATGTGAGGCAACATAAAAAAGTCCCACTTAATGTTCTGTTTTCATATAAATATGTTATGATCTATACTTAATATAATGGAATGATAATTTGAAGCAATGATTGATTTATTTTTTCTCCCTGTACTTCCCGCTTCCCTTGTTACCTTTCCTCAGAAGGGTCAGGGGACAGGAAGCCTCCTTTCAAGGGAAGCTGTGATGGTGGAACCAGATAACAAAGGCTATAATTTCTTTATTTTTAGTTTTGAAAACCATAATCCAGCTGTGAGACCAATGGATCAGGAAAAAATATGTGATCAACTGAACTCTCCTCGATATGTTTCCCCCCACTACAAATATGAGGAACTAAGACAAAAGTTATGTTAGGAAGCATAAGAAAGGAAAGATGTTAATCCAGCTGTAAACATAAAAAAAATTGTAAAAAAAATTAGCTTCAAAAGAAATGTACAGGACTAACATACAGAAAATTAATATAAAAATAGCTCTACTGAGGGGTACCTTGGTGGCTCAGTCGGTTGAGTGCCCAACTCTTGGTTTCAGCTCAGTTCATGTTCCTAGGGTCATGGGATCATGCCCCATATCAGGCTCTGTGCTGAGTGTAGAGCCTGCTTGGGATTCTCTCTCTCCCTCTCTTTCTGCCCCTCCTCCACTCATGCGCATGCGCTCGCTCTCTCTCTCTCTCTCTCAAATAAAAAAAAAAGATAACTCTTCTGAAGGTCAGGAAAGAAAATAGGAGTAAATGTAGAGACATGTTTTGTTTTTGATAGACACACTTAATATTACAAAAATGTTAATTCTCCCAAAATTACTTTATAGAGTTCATACATTCCCAGTCAAAATCCCACCAGGATTATTCGTGGAATTGACAATATGATCCCAAAGATCAAATGGAAGAACAAACATGCAAGAATATTTGGGAAATTCTGAGTTGGGAGGGATGAGAAAACGTTCTCCACCACAAATTAAAACGTATCATGGAGCGGTTAGAAATGTTTTAATTGTGCTCCTGATGGGGGAATAAAAAGTCAGATCAGTGGAGCAAAATGGAGATCTGAAATAGAGTCCAAAGTGTATGGGAGTTTTGTTTCCCCGAGTGTATTACAGTCATTTCCCAATTTTCCTTATTGCGGTCTTGCTACTTCTTTTATTAGCCTCTTTCTATCCTTTCTCCTCAGAACATCCAGAGTCACTACCTAAGAGCATAATCAAGTTATGTAAGCCCTGACTTAAAAGCTTTCAGTGGGTTTCCACGCAGTTGGAATCGAATCCGTATTCCTACCCTGAATCTCTTGATCCAACAGACCTGCTAACCTTATCTCGCAGCACACCTCTCCATGCTCAGCATGTCTCAGCCACACTGGCTGCTTTCTTACCTTTAAAGAGCCAAGATCTTTTTCCGTGGAGCCCATGCACCCGCTGCTCCTTCCATGGGAGTCAGGGGTGCTTGTCCCCTGGCTTTTTTCGGGGCTGACTTGATCTCATGCTTTGAGCTCTGGCTTAAATTCAACGGAAGTTCCTTCAAGCAGTCTTTAAGAGGAAGGTGCCCTCAGCTCCACCCCATCATTCTTTCTCTGTACTGTGTTCGCTTCCTTCTCAGCACTTTGCAAGTTGTACTTACTCGTTGGCCTGCTTGTTATGGTCTCCTCCACCACACTGTATGCTGCAAAATATGGCGGTACATGGCAGGGACTGTGCTTTGCTTATCACCCTGCTTCCAGCATCTAGCACGGTAGGCTTTCAATTGATACTTGCTGAGTGAGAAAAGGAATACATGCATAAATGAATAAAATCATTGGGCTATTGAAGAAAGGAAGTTTGGGCAACAGGATAGCCTTTTAGAACAACAACAGCAGAAATAGCATGAACTCTTTATTTTCTTACATACACATAAATTTAAGGTTGATCAAAGTTTTCAATTTAAATTGTAAAACCATAACATTTTATAAATAAAACATAACTGAATGTTTTCATGTATTTTGAGCTAATACGTAAGTATGATTCTTGGTGAATACATGAGTGTGAGATATCCTGGTGATGTTTAAGAAATTACTTTTGGGGTGCCTGGGTGGCTCAGTTGGTTAAGTGCCAGACTTCAGCTCAGGTCATGATCTCGGTCCGTGAGTTCAAGCTCTGCATCGTGCTCTGTGCTGACAGCTCAGAGCCTGGAGCCTGCCTCAGATTCTGTGTCTCCCTCTCTCTATTCCCCTCCCTTACTCGCATTCTGTCTCTCTTTCTCTTTCAAAAATAAACAAACATAAAAAAAAGGAAAAAAGAAATGCTTTTATCGTACATTAAAATTTTAACATTATTCTATCTTATGTTAAAATATATTTTGCATTCATGTATCTAAACCTAGAAGCAACATCATTGTCCCTTGTCTTTCAGTGTAAGTTGTTGTAACAGAGACCCACCCCAAAGGCAATGGTTTAATCAAGATAGCAGCTTATTTTGCCCTTAAAGAAGTTACTGAGATAAGCAGTTCAAGGTTGGTGGGGGGACTCGATAGTCTCGACCTGCACCCCCATCTCCCAGCCAATGGGAAGAAGGAAGGGTAAAGGGAAATACAGGTTATTTTATTCTATGGTCAACCTAGAAGTTAGTTACATGGACATGGGATGCATCTTTGGGTTCACATTCCACTTACTGGAACCTGGCCATGCATAGCTACCATGGAGACTGGAAAATGCAGTCTTTAGGTGGACAGCCTTCTGCCAAGCTCCGATTCAGAAGTTTCCTTACTGAAAGACAGGGAGAATGATAATTGATGGATACCTGGGAGTTCTTGCCACAAGGAGGCATTTGACCTACAATACCACGAAACTGACTTTTTCCTTCTCGTGTTTTGCCTTATATTTGTTTTTACGGTTAGTTTTATCTGGATTTTCCCCTTTCTTAAACTCCAGCTTCAAAGTTTACAGACAGGGTTATGCTCTTCTGGCCATTGTCATTTCCCCCAGTCACTGCAAAAGTTTTCCACTCCATCTTGTGTTAAGAACCCCATTGTCCTTGAAATATGGACTGATTCAGCAAGCCAAACCAGATATTTCAGCACATCTATGTTCAGCTATTTGTTTTCAAGATCCTTTTCCCTCTCCCCAAATCATGTCCATTAACCTGATTTTGAGGATCCAGAGTCAGCAAACATTTCCTGTAAAGGACCAGATAACAAATGTTTTAGGCTGTGTGGGTGACACATACAGTCTCTGTGCATAAATTTTTGTTTGTTTTGTAACTGTTTGAAATGTACAATTATTCTTAGCTTTCAGACTGTACAAAAACAGACGGTGGGGCTGCTTTTGGTACACATGCCATAGTTTGCTGATCCCTCTTGTACAACAGTGAATGACAATGGGTGTCTGTATGTCTCCCTTAAACAGTGAGGGAGTGGCAGTTAGTGTTCCTGCACTAGATGATATATATCAAGGAACTACAAGGAATATCTTGCTATGTCGGCAATGACTATAACTCTGACATAGGTATGTCTTCTGCTAAATAAACACTCAAAAATTATGATATAGTCAGTATCATAAAGCTTTATGCTCTATTTATGTCATCACAAGGATGAAAGTCACAGTTTGTCATATATATCTCAGTGCCTTTTTAAATGTTATAAATGTCAACCCATCTATACATATCTTTGATAGAAAGATGCCGATGAGACCCTAATAGCTGACAATATATAGCTTAGAAACGATTTTCTAATTCCTAACTTAAAATGCTTACAGATTGCATTCTCTCTGAATGTACATTAAGCCATTCATAATATGATTAATCAACAAGTATTTCTCGAACCGCTATCATATAGTAGGCGCTGTACTAGACTCTGGGGATGCAACAGTGAACAGATAAAGTCCCTACTCTCCAGCAGGGGGAGCTCACATTCTAGAGACAGGCAACAAACAAATAAGCACATTCATTAAACATGCAGGATGCTGACAAGTGCTATGAAGAAATATAAAGTATGGAGGTAAGGATATAGATAATGTTTGAAGGAGCTATCTTAGAGTGGTCAGGAATCGCCAAAATGAGATGAGAGTTGAACTAAGTCAAGAATGCAGTCGGGAGCAACTTATACAGGTTCCAAGGGACCAAGTGCAAAAGTGCTCATGAGTGCTCAGGACCAGGAAGGGGCCAGCTGTCTGGGGAGAGTGGAAGGCAGGGTGTTATACAGAAGGTCAGAGGGCTAATGAAGTCAGATAGCACAGGATGTCGTCCTGTGGGTTTTACTTTGAGTGAGATGGGAAACCTTGGGAGGGTTTTGAGCAAAGAAGGGTTTTGATCAGACTTAGGTTTTAAAAGGACCACTCCAGCTGCTGTGTAGAGAACAGACAGAGGGCAAGAGTGGGAGCAGGGACACCAGGTGCGATGTTATTGTGACTGTGCAGGTGAGAGAGGACAGTGGTGGGACAGGCTGAAGGTAGGAAATGTAACTGTTTTCATGTGGCTCAGCACACATGAAGTAGGTTTGCTTTAATTGTAGTTCTAATCCTGGAGGAATCCAGTACCACCTAATTGTCTATCCCAGGATGGGCGTTGGTAGTCAAGGTCTCTTTCAATGGAAAACAGGCTAATTAAACAAGGATTTATTATGGTTTACTTATATCTCAAAATCTAGACGGTGCTATATTATGATCACTAATAAAGAGTCCTGGCTATAAATTAGGATGAGTTCATGAGGCAGTGCTTCCTTTAATATCGGAAGAGATGATGGAACACTATTTAGAGCTAAGTTATGCAGAACACTAATCTTTCAGCAATGGCTTGATTTTCAGACCTCTATTTACATCATTGCTGCAATAAGGAATGAACACAAACAAATGTAACTCTACGCCTAACAATGCAAGGCACCAACTGCATATAAACAAAGCTAAGCTCACAGTGGATCCCCAGTTAATTGTTGTGAATGACAACTGAGTGATGCATTTTAGCATTTAAAAATTAGCACACTATGATGTGCTGAGGACATTATAATAAATGAGAGGACTATAAATACCTTCCAAGTCAACACTTTTTTCTCATTTACTGCCAGGAAGTAGGTGCAGAGTAAATGAAGCCTTCCATTCTCTGCCATATTTTGAAGACGACTTCAGTGCTGAGTTCGGAGTTTTTTTTTTTTCTGTCCAGCATTCCCCAAACTCACTTAACTAGTTGATTTTGGGGTGGTAGCTTCTCTCAAAAGACAAAGAGAGAGTATGTTTTCAGTGCAAATAGGTCCTTTTGTTAAGACTGACCGATATTTTACTTTTTGGATAGTTGTGGCTTCTATAAAGGAAAGTGTACAGACTGAAATATACTATACAGCTTAACTGATTTTCACATATATGTATACACTCATGTAACTACTGCCCAGATCTACATGTAACATATTTACAGCATTTCAGATAACCTTTGCATTTCCTACCAGTCGATACTCCACCAATGGAAATCATATTCTGACCTCTGGGTCCATAGTTTTGCCTTTTTTTTTTTTAACTTTGTACAAATAATATTATATAGTATGTATTCTTTTGTATCTGGTTTCTTTTACTCAATACTGCATGATATTCATCCAAGTTGTCACCTGTAGCAGAAGTTCAAATTTTTTTCATGGCTGTTTAGTATTCCATTGTGTAAATACACCACAATTTATCCATTGTACCGTTAATGGACTTTGGTAGTCTCAAGCTTTGCGTCAACATGAATAAAGTGCTATGAATACTCTCATACATGTCTGATAATGAACATACATACTTGTATATGTTGTCTCTATGCCTAGGGGTAGAATGCTATGGCAGAGGGTCTATGCAATACTGACTTGCATCAAACAGTGTTTTATTTTTTGGACAAGAAAACAAATTAGTTCCAGAGAGACAACAGGGTTTGATTGTTGTATGAAAAGAATTTGATAGAGTGTTTAATTGGATTACTTGGAATTATTTGCTTGGTTATTTTTCTTTTCATAAAGATAAAAATTGAGGAGTCACATTGATATATCACCCCACAACCATTAGGATGGTCACTATAAAAAAACGCAATAAATACTGCTGCAGGCAACTTTTCATTCACCTTTTTCTGCATAGAGGACAGAAATTGGGATGTGTGATTAAAATCATAATAAAATTTATTTCCAGTTATTTAAAAAAACAGTAAATAACAAGTGTTAGCAAGGATATGGAAATTGGAACCCTTGCACGCTGTTGGTGGAAATGTAAAACGGTGCGACCACCGTGAAAAACAATATGGAGGTTCATCAAAAAATTAAAAATAGAATTATTGTGTGATCTAGCAATCCCACTTCTGGTTGTAGTCCCCAAAGAATTGAAAACAGGCTTTCAAAGAGATATTTACACACCATGTTCATTACAGCAGCATTCACAGTAGCCAAGAGGTGGAAACAATTAAAATGTCCATTGAAAGATATATGGATAAAGAAAATGTGGCATATATGGGGGCGCCTGAGTGGCTCAGTCGGTTGAGCATCCGACTTCAGCTCAGGTCATGATGTCATGGTCTGTGAGTTCCAGCCCCGCATCAGGCTCTGTGCTGACAGCTCAGAGTCTCGAGCCTGCTTCAGATTCTGTGTCTCCCTCTCTCTCTGCCCCTCTCCCACTTGCCCTCTGTCTCTCTCAAAAAATAAATAATAAAGATTAAGAAAAAAAGAAAGAAAATGTGGCACACACACACACACACACACACACACACACACACACTGGATTATTACTCAGTCTTTAAAAAGAAAGAATCCTACAACATGATTAAATCTTGAGGATATTATGCTAAGTGAAATAAGATGGTTACAGAAACACAAATAAAGCATGATTCCACTGATATGAGGTAGTTATGAATAGTCAAAATCACAGACACAGAAAGTAAAACAGTTACTGGCAGCTGAGGAGAGGAGGGCAAATGAGCTGTTGTTCAGTGCATATAGGGTCTCAGTTTTATGAGGTGAAAAAGTTCTAGAGACCTGATGAACAGTGAGCATATAGTTCACATGAGTGCCCTGGACATTTAACAACGTTTCAGGTGGGGAACAAAAAAGATGGATATTATAAAGACCTTATAGCTTTGGCCGAAAAATATCCCTCTCTGCTTTCAAGCAAACATGTCATCGAGAAATGAGATGTTCGTAAGATGTTGTAGAACATAACTATGTTTGTTCACATAGGCTTCTCTGCTCCCCTGTTGACACATGGATAGTTTGGGAGGAAACAAGGTCCTTGATACTGAATAAAATTATAAAAGTAATTTTTTGCAAAGCAGTGAGGAGTTATTGCTGATTCATAGAGATTAATAATTTACAAGATGGTTATTTGCTAGTTCTCTCTGATTAAATGATTCTATTTTTGTACTCGCGATCTTTGCATGAAACAAAAAACTCTGGAGTTACAGTGACTCATAAATAACCTTAGTGAAGCATTCAGTCCATGATCTAGCCAGTTGCAGGTTGTCGATAGACGTGATGGAGTGTAAAGGCCTCTGGACAACAGCTGTGCTGGAGCTCAACGCCTACCCAGGCAGGACAGACAGACGCTGCCTCCTGGTGGGCACCAGGGTTTTAGAGCAAAGCTGAGGCTTTCACAAGACATCATAGCTTTCCCAAAAGGGTCATGAATTTAGGTAAGCCAGAGAGTATGGTAGGCACAAACTTGTTGATGAGGGCAGGCTTTCCAGTCAGTCAAGGATATTATTGTCCTAAACTCAGCTTTCTGAGTTGACCTTACTTGAAAATCAAATGGGCTATTCAGTTGCTCAGAAAAAATAACCATTTATTTTTATGGAATTTGTGAATATGCTTTTATCTCTATCGGGGCATGAGCCTTTGGCCATGGGGCCTTGGGCCTTGGGCCACATGCTGCCTGCCTTACCCTTGCCATAGGGCCCAGGATCTAATTTCAAAGTAAAAGATTGGAATGCTGCCTCCATGTTACTATTTCCTGAATAGACCCAGAAAATAACATTGTAGTGGCTAAAATAAGCAGCATTATTTTTCTCACCAGGTACTGTAATTTTCCATACGGCAGATTATCTAAATTGTAGAACTATAATATTATACATTTTTCCCATGGGACTAAATAAAATTATTTTCATTTAGAATTTTTTAAGTATGGTAAGCATTTTACATTTTTCCCCCTGAATTTATTTTTCTCCTTTCCCCTTCCTTCCTTCCTCTCTGTCTCTGTCTCTATGTCTCTGTCTTTCCCTCTCATCCTTGTTTAGATACCAGTTGAGTCAGTTTGGAATAGAATTTGAGCCCGAGAATTTCAACAGGGATTTTCCTAGCAGAGTAAATCTTACCCCTCAAGCTGTTTCCCCTCTTATAAGATAAAGATAATAATAGTATATCCTTTAGGGTTACTCAAATGATCACATGAGACATTTTTGCCTGGCTTGGTAAATGTTAACTACTATATATTATTAATATATACTATATACTGTGTATACTACATAACTACTATATAATATCGATCTGACCACATAGTATACGCAACATCAAGAACACTGATCTGGAATAACAAAACAAAAAGGAAAATCTCCTAAGAGCAGTCCAAAAGCTAAACTGATGGCAAAGCTGATGAAGGAGATCTTGAAACTCTGCAAATTAGATACACAGAAACAAGAGAGAATTAGGAAAAATATATGCTTTTAGTCAATGAAATAGCAACAATAAGATTGCTGCATTAAATGAACAAAAATTAGTTTAGGCCATCAGCTAAGCAAGAAGTTTTTTTTTAATGTTTATTTTTGAGAGACAGAGAGGGAGAGACAGTGAGCAAGTGGGGGAGGGGCAGAGAGAGAGGGAGACACAGAATCCGAAGCAGGCTCCAGGCTCTGAGCTGTCAGCACAGAGCCCCACGTGGGGCTCGAACTCACAAGCTGTGAGATCATGACCTGAGCCAAAGTCAGACGCTTAATCGACTGAGCCACCCAGGCTCCCTGAGAATTTTCTTAATCATGATCAGCATTTATATTGATAAGACTGTTTTAGGGGATGATATTTCTTTGAATTATAGTGGAGATGAAAATAACTTCGAGCTTACAGATCTCTCTGTCCAACTTGGTGATTTCATAGGGGAAGAGACTGGGGGTTCCAAGAGATTCAGCCCCTTGCCGAAGGTTACACATCTCCTCATGGCAGAGCCAGACCAGAACATGGGTCGGTCCCCTGATTGGAGTCCAGGGGGATATCCGACTGGAGCACACAGCTTTTGAATTGTGACAAGATAAAAACAAACAAACAAACAAACAAACAAACAAAGTTCATGCTGGAGTCAGAACAACTTTACCTTCATATCAGGGATCATTTTTTGCACATGGAATTCAAAGCATTTTGAAGAGATCTCATTATACCTGTTTCTAAATGGAAAAATAGAAACAGGGATAGGCTCTTGGTTGACTGGCTTTGTAGCCCCGCCTCTGGCACCATAAGTATATCCCTCATGCCCATGGTATAGCTGGTATGTTATATAGCTGGTACATATAGCTGGTATGTTAACCTGCTATAGGTACCTGCCCCTGATGCTGGGACACCTTACACCTTGCTTTCTATTGCCTACTTTTATAGTCCTTTGTCATAATCTCCTTTCTGCCAAATGTAAGCCTCCCAAAAGAGTATTTTTTCCGTTGTTCGTAGATAAATCTCCAACTTCCTGAACAGTGCCCAGCATACATTTGACCATCAGTGGGAGTCATGCCATTTCTTGAATGAATGAACAAAGAATTGACAGTCTTGGTTTCTCTATGTAGACACTTGAATTGGCAGATGAATTTTGGGCCATATGTGTAGGCTCTTATTTTGCAACCTCTCCTATATTGCCCAGTTCCATACCCTGCAACCATGGGTCAAAGGAGTCTGCCCTTGGATCATACCCTGGATTCCAGGACACAGCATACTGAGCACATTCTGTGCTCCACTCAAGACGGACAGGAAACAAGACAAAAACAGGTATAATCCAGAAGACTGGACTTCTATGTTTCGGAGGTATAAAAGGGAATCCTCCAAAACTTGTGCATGGTGACAACTTGAAGCCGGTGAAGCCACCCCTCTGGGAAAAAGGAATAAAACCAAACGCCATGTACGTAAGCCCAGTGAAGCCAAGCAAGGCCTCCAGTGGAATCAGCCAACCACCATTATGAAGGTTAACTCACCCTTCAGACTGGGTGTACAAGGTTTCCTTTAGCTTCGAATTGTACTTGACTTTCATTTGAAGCATGCCTCACCAGCATAACCAGACTGCTTAATCACTGCTGTCAAAGACTTGGGCAGCAAAACAGCGTTAGGCTTTTGCTTTGTTTCATTAAGCAAAGCAGCTTCAGTCTCTGTGGTGAAAGAGTCCTCTATCAATGACTTCCAGTGTAAACAGGAAAACCTCCACATACACTGCCTTTTTTCAGAACTGCTACATCTCCTGACCACCAGATGTTGTCTACAGGGTCTTATAAAATCCCCCAAGAGGTCTGTTCTGGAGAAAAGGATAGGCGAGCCATCCAGTGGATCTTCAAGATAGGCAAGCACTTCTCAGCCTTGGGGGTATTTTCAATGTCCTCTGCGCCAGCCTTCTTTCCTCCAATTTTTATGCTGTCATGTGATTAACAATCAGATACAAGGTTTAGCAGGAAAGATGCTATTAAGTAAGTTGAAAAGAGAAAAAAAACAGCATCCACAACACAACCACTCCATGCACATACCTGACCAGCTCTCCTGGCAGACTCTGTTGCTGCACAGGTCACTGGGAACACCTAATTGGCAGACCCATCAACATACCTTGCCAGATCCTTGGAGGGGGGAAGGCCTTAATTTATGACCCCAAGACAAGATAATCATAAGGTTGGGAGAACCCTTCTCTTGTAAACAATCCTGGACCCTATGCAGCTCTAAAGACAGCTGGAATATGTGTGGACAGCACTGAATTACAATAATACCTATTGATTGAAGAAAACTGTTTTGTGGCCTTAGAGTATTGGGACAATATTTGTGAGGGACGTGGTCATTATCAAAAAAGGAAGTTTTAAAACTAAAGGAAGCAGGAGTGACTTTTGTGGCTTTGGTGAGGTTCCATTTCATTCTGTACCTGTTTCCCTGGTGAATCATTCCAGTATGCACTGGTTCCTACACTTGCTGGGAAGCCACGGTGAGTGGGCCACCAATGAGTCTCTAAAGAGAAGACCAATATGACTCTCTCTTCTCTGCCTGGCCTCCCCTAACATGGCAAAAATTCAGATTATTCTACAGGTCATCAGGCCGTGTAGACTTAAGCCAGGAAGTCTCAAGAATTGTTTTTGCAAATAGCTTATTATCAGAGGAAATGTCAGCTGAGCCAGGAGCATTATTCTTCCAACGGACCTGGGTGTTGAGGGATTTAATTGGGGTGAATAGTTGAGCAAGACAAAGATGGCTTTTCCTTGGGGACCTGTGTACTCTATAAAAGGGCTAAAATAGAAATGCTTACGCAATGACTTTCTTCCTAAAAATTCAGAACACTTCAGAAATGCCCATTAATTGTATTCTCGGCTCAACTCTGAAGGTTAGCAGACTGATGATAAAATAGATGTTCTGGGAAGTTACATATATGCCCGTAACTCCTTGTTTTTTTTTTTTCTTTTTTAATGTTTATTTATTTTTGAGAGAGAGCAGAGGAGAGCCAGAGAGAGAGAGAGAGGGAGACAGAGGGTATGAACTGGGATCTGTGTTGACAGAAGACAGCCCAATGTGGGGCTGGAACTCACAAACCACAAGATCATGCCCTGAGCTGAAGTCAGACGCTCAAACAACTGAGCCACCCAGGCAGCCCTCCTTGTATGGCATTGTACGCTCATCAGAAAAACGGACGATTGATTGAGTACCATCACCAAATATCATCAAGGAGTGCAAATTCCAACCGTGTGTGGAGAGAGGAGAGTTTGGAGGCATTTGGAGGGCTTACAGAGTGATCAGCCCACCAAGTCTCCCTACAACTTATATTATTCAATTTCAATGCTCAAGCCCTGGCTGTTTTCACTTGTTTGATCTTGTATGGAGAAATTTGATTCCAAAGTCTATTATAGGGGACTTGCGTCTTTCCATCATTTCTGCTTTGGGAGGGTACATGCTATATTATTTGGTGCGTCGATGTTCATGATGACCACACCTTCACTGTGATTTGGAGTCTTTAACTTAATAAAGCAGCAGGAACCAGAAGAGTATTCAGTGATGTCCACTCGCTTTCTGTGGTATCCAATAGAACTTTCGTAACAATGGACATGGTCTCTGCACTATTTAAATTGATTAGCTGAATAAAATAAAAAAAATTTCAGGTCTTCAGTCACATTACCCACATTTCAGATGTTCAGTAGCTATTGTTGCTAGCTGCGGCAGGATGGGCCAGCACGGTTATATAGTATCTTCTTTGTCTCGCTTACTACTTTTTAGCTTGAATTCCATCTTGCCTGTTATCAAAGCCTTGACCCCTGTTTTCTTTTTGTTTGCCTTTGACGGGCACAATTGGGCTAACATTTTCTTTTTAACCTTTCTGGATCACTTGGTTTTAGGCAAGTGTCTTGTACAGAGCACAGAGCTGGATTCTGCTTTTTAGCTTAGGTTAAGCCCATTTGCACTTATTGATATGACCTCTGTGTTTGATCTCATGTCTTTCATTTTTTTGTACGTATTGTAAATGCTAGTAATGCCATCTCTTTTTAGTTCATGTGTCCTGGCTGCTTGCTCTGAGCAAACTAAAATTAGCTCGTATCCTCCTCTTTCTTCTCTCATCTCTCGTCTGCTTTCCAATTTTAGTCAATAATATCTTCCTTAGTGTTTACCTTTGTAGTCTTAGGCTTCTACAATTCAGCTTGTCAGCATTAAATGATCTCCTATCACTTCCTCCAACTGCTCATGATGCAATTAATATTCTACTTACCACATTCTCTCCCCTCCTTTTTCCTCCAATGTTTTATTATGAAAATTTCCAAACCTACAGCAAAGCTGAAAGAATTTTCCCTTTGAGTACCCATACACCCACCAGCTAGATGCCATCATTAACATTTTACTATATTTGCTTTATCACTGTGTCCATCCTTCCATCCATCTGTCCATCTCATTCTTTTCAAAGAAAATTGAAATTCACTTCAAAGTAAATTGCAGACATTAGTACATTTACCCTTAAATACCTCGGCCTGCATATCACTAACTGGAGTTTAAATATTTTTTTTAAGGTGTTTTCCTTTAGTGTAAAATGTACATGTTGTAAAGCACCTCAATCTTACGTACACCTTTGCTAGTTTTGAAAATTGCATACATCTGTGTAACCTGACCCCCGTAACAAGATATTGAACATTACCATTGCCCCCAGAACATTCCCTGTCCTCGTTTCATGTTAATCCCCACACAACAACCAGAGGCAAACTTCTGATTCTTTGCCACCATAAATTCGTTTTACCTGTTTTAGAACTTCACAGAAATAGAATCAGGCAGTATGTGCTCTTTCGGGTAAGGTTTCTTTCACTCAGCATCATGCCTTTGAGGTTTGTTCAGGTGATTTAGTCCTATTTATAGCTCAGTGCTATTTTACTGTAAGAACATATGGCGTTTTATTGTATATTCTCTTATTAATGCTTTGTTTCCATTTGGGGGCTACTATGAGTAAAGCTTCTATGAGCATTTTTGTACAAGTGTTTTTTATTAGCTTTTCCAATTTCTCTTTGGTTAATATCTACATGTAGAATTCCTGGGTATGACACAGGTGTAGGCTTAGTTCATGAGAAACTTTGAGACAGTTTCCCAACCAGTTTGTATTCACGCCAACAGTGTATAAGAGGGCTGTTTTCCCCACCTCCACACCAATATTTGCTGTTGTTAATCTTTTTAAATTTCAACCATTCTGGCGGATGTGTACTGGTATCTTTTTGTGGTTTTAATTTGCATTTCCCTGATGACTAATGATGTCGAGCACTCTTCATTTGCTTGCAGGCCATTTACATATTTTGTTTTTTCAAGGGCGTATTAAAATATTCTGCCCATCTTACAGTTGGGTTGTTTGTCTCTTTGTTATTGAGTTGTAGGTTTATTTGTTCCAGTATGCTGGATACCAGTTATTTGTCAGATGTGTATTTTGTGAATATTTTCTTCTAGTCTGTGGCTTATTCACTTTCATAACAGTATCTTTTGATAAGGACACATCTTTTAGTTTGACACACTTAACTTTTTATTTCAAAAATGTTATAGTTATTGCTTCCAGCATCCTGTCTAAGAAGCTTTTGTCTACTTCTCCTTCAGACTGAAATCTGGGTTCACTGGGGGTGGGATCTGCTTTAAGCTCACCTCATGGTTGTTGGCAGGAGTCAGTTCCTTGTAAGCTGTGGATCTGGTTCCTTGCTAGGTGTTGGTAAGAGGCTGCCCTCAGTTCTGTGACATGGGGGCCTTTCTATAGGCCGGTGTGTTTCATCAAAGCAAGAAGAGAGTCTGCGATGAGATGGAAGTCACTTGCCTTTTATAACTGAATCATGGAAGCGACACCCCATCACCCTTGTTGTGTTCCATTGGTTAGAAGTGAGTCGCTAAGTCCGGCCCACACTCAAGGGAGGGAATTACAGAGGCCTGAACACTAGGACACGACTTTGGGGGCCACCTCAGAAACTACCTAATATCTCATAAATCCTCTGTAGGCTCTCCCCAAAGACAAAGTAAAAGGGCAGGTGGATAACCAAGATGAGAAAGGGGTGTTTTCTAGACAGCACGAATCCACTGTTTTCAGTTAGGATTTCAAAACCGGCAAGAGTGTGTAGGAGAGCTGAGGAATTCAAATCCTGCAAGACAAATGGCCAAAATTAACACAATGGACAATGCCAAGTGTTGGTGAGGCATGGAGTCACTGGAACTCTCATTCATTGTGAGTGAGGGGGTGCATTGGTACGAGAGCCTCAGAAATATGCTTGGCTGTGTCTGCGGAAGTGGAACCCAGGCCTTGCTTACCACCCACAATCTCCACTCAGGGCATTTACACGATGGAATGAGATGCACTGGGACAGTACACAGATGCTTCTTAGTACTGGGATGTTTTCTTATGCTATCTTCTAAATGCTTTATCGGTTTAGCTTAAAAATTTTTTTCTGATGTTTATTTTTGAGAGAGAGAGGGAGACAGAGCACGAGCAGGGGAGGGGCAGAGAGAGGGAGACACAGAGTCGGAAGCAGGCTCCAGGCTCTGAGCTGTCAGCACAGAGCCCGATGCGGGGCTCGAACCCACAAACCGCGAGATCATGATCTGAGCTGAAGTCAGATGCTTAACTCATGGAGCCACCCAGACGCCCCTAATTTAGTCCTATTTCTAATGACTTTTATGCCCCCCACCCCCGCCATCCTGTTCCTTTCCTAGTTTTCCCCCAGTCACCTTGTGGTGGGTAAAGCTTGTCCTATAGTAAGTTTCTAAAGAAGGGTGCCTGGATCCAACAATCTCTGATTCTTAGACTCCATACACAAGGGACAGTCAGGATTGGTAAAACATCTTTGGTTCATACTTTCTTGCTTTGATTAGTATTTTAAATATTAGTTGTTTTCCATTATTTATTATTTTCTATAGGCACAGGATGAGAAATCCATTTGTTTTAGACTGTTTTCTTAAGATCTCCATATAACCGATTTCACATCGACATTGTCTTCAGGGCTGTGTAGAGGGCTGCCTTGTGAACTTCTTTGTTACTGATGGTCAGTATGGATGTCTCCTTTGTAACATGGGTTTTTGTGAGTTTTGAATTTGCGTGTACCTGGGAAAGTGTATAGTAAACGTAAGGTACTAAGCGAATATATGCAACAATAATAATGCCACTCTTTCCTATTTTTGTAGCAAGGGGTTTATATCTAAGAAGGTAGAGGTTTTTCTGTTTTAGGACTAGAATTTTCAGCCTAGAAATACTGAAAATAATTTATGAGGTTGGTAACCCAAAGTTTAGATGATTCAGTTTCTTGTATAAACTTGGGACTCCAATGTCCATTCCATCCTAATTACTGACTCTTAGGAAAACTTTTGAGTTGGGTAACAAAGCTGAATTAATGAGGCGTATATTTTTTCCTCATTAAATCTTTCCATATTTGATCCTTCCTTACTTAGCAAGTCCATATAGGACTATACAAGGAATAAGGAACCCATTATCTCAAAGTACAAGAAAGGTTTTAAAAAATCTCTCGGGAAAATGCAAGCACAAGATACTAGCATCTGATCTAAGTGGGTCAAAGTGAGATAATCCGTGAAATTCAATATCCTTCTCTATTTATGTAATATGAATATCGCAATATGGTTTCCAAACACACCTTACTCTGTTTTTATAAAAACAAAATTATGTAGTAAGACAGAAGATGGTAAAAAATGAATATGTAATTTATAATATGCTGGAATTCTTAAACGTTTACTTGTGTAAAAAAGGTTGAATTCATACAGCGCCATGTTGGCAACTGATGAGTCAAGAAAGAATAAGGGATTTTTGTACCTTTCACATGAGGGCAAGGCTTTTCACAAAGACAGGAAGTCCCTGTTCACGGGGGCAAAAAATACTATAATCAAATCTTTGCCCTCCGTGGAAATTTAATTTCAAAATGAAAGTATTTTTTCTTATAAAAGAAATGCCTGCTTCTAAAATGTAAAAAATACAATTGCATATAAAATAGAAAGTGATGGGAGTCCTGGGTGGCTCAGCTGGTTAAGCGTCGGACTTTAGCTCAGGTCATGATCTTGTGCTTCCTGAGTTCGAGCCCTGCATTGGGCTCTCTGCTGTCGGCCTGGAGCCCACTTCGAATCCTCTGTCCACTTCTCTTCCTGCCTCTTCCCTACTTGCATGTGCTCGCTCTCTCTCTCTCTCTGTCTCAAAATAAATAAACATTAAAAAAGAAAAAATAGAATCGTGAAAGCATTTTAACTACTTCCACGACTGTCCCTGTTAGTGATCTCATGCTACAGAGACATCATTAATATTGATAACTTAGCATTTCAGACATTATAATATATACTATATATTAAAATTTATAAATTGTATACTTTATAAATATACTTTTTTGCCTGAGTGTAATCTGTAATTTTATATTTTTTGATTCAATACCATATCTTGGATATGTTCCATATTAGTTCATATAGATCTACCTTATTTTATTTTATTTTATTTTATTTTATTTTATTTTATTTATATTTTATTTATATTTTTTTGTTTATTTATTTTTGAGACAGAGAGAGACAGAGCATGAATGGGGGAGGGGCAGAGAGAGAGGGAGACACAGAATCGGAAGCAGGGTCCAGGCTCTGAGCTGTCAGCACAGAGCCTGACGCGGGGCTCGAACCCACAGACCACGAGATCATGACCTGAGCCGAAGTCGGACGCTTAACCGACTGAACCACCCAGGCGCCCCAATTATTTTATTTTTTAAAGTTTATTCATTTATTCTGAGACAGAGAGAGAGAGAGAGAGAGAGAGAGAATCCCAGCAGGCTCCATGTTGTCAGCACAGAGCCGGATGCAAGGTTTGATCTCATGAACAGCATAGTGAGATCATGATCTGAGCTGAAACTAAGAGTCGGATGCGTAACCTACTGAGCCACCCAGGCACCCCTGCCTTCTCCTTTTAAATGGATTTATCACAAATATATTGTATGAATGTGCCTTAACTGAGTTAATGAATTTTCCTGCTGATGGATAGTCAAGTTGTCCCCAGTTTTTTAATATGATAAACTGCACTGTGGTAAACATTCTTATACGTACGCTTAGCTATTAGGAGAATTTATTATATTTTTTAGAAGTGAAATTTTGAGATGAAAAGGAATGGTCATTTTCAATTTTGATATATAATACTAGATTATACTTTTGGTTTTTTATAGACCTCAGGACTTTGCTTGGCTTGTTAGATGACCAATAATAGAATAATAGAAATTTAAGATATAGAGGCCACATTAAAATTAATATCTATTATTTTTGTTATGAAATAGATAAGAGGGTTGATGAGAGGATTCAAGATTTTGACCAGTGGTTGTACAACATGCAGGGGTAATGCAGTGGAAGGGATAACCTTACTTTTTTATAAAATGGCAATAAAAGTACTTACCTTATAGGGCTAATGTAATGATTCAAGGAGATAATGGTTCTAAATCTCTAGACTAATACTGTTACAAAGTAGGTGTTCAGTAAAAAATTACTGGTATTTTTATAAAGAGAAGTTGTTCTCATAAAAGAGCCTTTTAGCTTTCATGATCACATTTTAAATAATTCCTGTTGGCTTCTGTTTTCGTCAAGTATGAGACATTAGTAAATACTTAGTATCCTATTTAGTATGAACAGGAAAAAATTGTGGAGTCTTTAAAAATGAGTGATCGAATTTTATACTATAAGATATGGGATGTTGGGGCACCTGGGTGTCTCAGTCAGTTAAGCACCTGACTCTTGATCTCAGCTCAAGTCATGATCTCACGGTTTGTGAGTTTGAGCCCCGTGTCAGGCTCTGTGCCGACAGTGTGGAGCCTGCTTGGGGTTCTGTCTCTCACCCTCTCTGCCCCTTCCCTGTTTACTCACTCTCTCTGCCCCTTCCCTGTTTACTCATTCTCTGTCTCTCTCTCTCAAAATAAATAAACTTAAAAAAAAAGTTACGGGATGTTAGGGGTTACTAGTCAAGGCAACACCTTGGGGCCAGGAATATCCACCATATGCCCAGGGTCAGTGCCTGCAGGGTGAAAGGTAGCAATGTAAGCTCAGATGTCAGGAAGTGAAAGCAGGCCAAGAGTCAAAAAGCAAGATGATTCACAGGTAATAGGACACCCAAATGTTGGGAGTCATGAGAAGCTGGGTACCTGGCTCTATAACCACAGGAAGGCTCAAGCTCATAGCAGACTCAGGCCAATGCACAATCTGAAGTTTTAAAGTTCAAGGTAGCCAGCCAGGGGCCCAAGGGGACCAAGGCATACCTCCTTGCCAAGGAGACTTGGCTGATAGCTGTTTCTAGGTTCTTACAGACTTGTGTGGGTCGGAAGTCAACCACAGAAGACCTTGTCTAAGTTTTCTAGGACAAGTCCGTGAATCGGGCAGCAGAGAGTTAGATTACATATAGGAAGAAAGAGGCAATAAATAAATAGAAGCATTAGAAAAGCTACCCATGCTTGCATTAGCAAGCCACACATCTGCTATCATCCTTTGGGAAATGGAATGTTGCTATGTTCTTTCCTTTGTGTTTCTGAAACAATTAAATACGTAAAATTCTTACAGCTCTGCTAAGATTGAAGCAACTATGGCACTAAGCCCTCCATTATGTTCCGTCTGTGTGCTATCCTCACCTGTGTCTTCCTGGAAGAGGTCTGGGGTGATGTTGGAGGGAGACATTGCTATGTGCTAAGAAATAGGTGGGGACGGGAGTAAGCCCACTATTTTAGAAGCCGCACTCCTATACTCAAACCATGCTGAACTGGGAACACTTTATTGGGAAGTGCAGTCCCATGAAGCAGGAGGCAGGCAAAGAAGGAAGGGGAGCAAATACCAAAGAGCAGGTTATGAAGCTGGCCACAGCTTGATTGTAAGTGCTGTCAATTGCTTGTTCTCACATGATGTCTTCAGAGAGATGGTAGGAAGCTATTACATCTCTGTTCTGGGGAGTGTAAGGGAGAAGAATTATCCTCTGATTTCCATTTCCAACTGATCCCAGTTTGCTCTCTGGGGCGTTACCGCCCCATACTTCCAGGTTGCACCACCTGGTCCCTCCATCAACAGCTGGGAAGGCTCAATCCAAGGGAGCAACTGTGGCATCTGCAGGAAAAACCCCTTTCCTCAGGACAAGCCATAGTGTAGGCAAGAGTCACTGGCATTTCCCACACCCCTGTCTGTAACACTCAGCCCCACAGGTTCTGCTGGATGGGTGCTCAGTGGGATCCGAAGCATCATTTAACTCAAAGCCCAAGGGCGAGAGGGAAGTCCAGGTAAGGCACTGGCTGGTCATGCCCACAAGTGATGCCCCAGCCACAAGAATGACACAGGCCACTGCTTCAGACCACCTTGACCAGAATGCAAAGCATGTGTCCAGATCTGGGGTGACTCATCAACTGAGTTCAGCAGTATTTCCATGTTTCTGGTCACACAATAACTAACACTATTGAGCACTTACTGCCCAAAGCACTTAATATATAATCGAATGTATGAGTCTCATTAATATACATTGTTTTATAATCTATTTTTTCCGTTTAATTTTCTGTAGTGAAGATTTCCTCATCTCATTCAATATTCTTCAAAGGCATTTTTTCGCTGGCAACAGCATATTTCATAATATGGCTATATAGCATTTTATTTCACTTTCCCATGTTATTGAACACATCAGTTGTTTGTAATTCTCTGCTTTCGTAAGTTATTCATTGTGTGCAAGCCAGATTTGTCTAGTCTATGTTGTTAAAACAAACAACTCTTAAATCTTGGTGGCTTAAAATACCAGAGGTTTATTTTTCACCCACATCGGGGGTTAGCAAGGGATCTCTGCACATCGTAGTCACGTACACACCAAGTCTAACAGAGAAGCATCATCTCGAATGTCATTGGTTACTGTGCCAGAAGGAAAAGATAACTCTGGAGAGATTCATGTTGGCAATTAAATGCATCCTGAAAATGACACATGTCACTTCTGAACTCATAGGTCAAATCTGTTTGCAAGGCCCCACCCAATCACAGAGGGGCCAGAAGGGAAAAAGAACAAGATGAGGCAAGTACTACTCAGTGTGACACCATTAGGAATGTACTTGTGCCTAAATTTTTTGTGTGTTTTGCTACTCATTGTTGCTACTTATAGTGTTTTGCTGCAAATTGTTGTAAGAGACAGAGTAAACATTTTTATGTTATTGATGCAGGCTCTGGAATTTTATGTTTTGACCTGTTCTTTTATATTCTCCTCTGCACCGGGGCCTAGGAGCCTGCAAACTACATTTCCCAGGTTCCTTTGCCAGCTGGGTAGAAGCCATTTTTTTTTTTTTTTTTTTTTTTTTTTTTTTTTTTTTTTTTTTTGTTATTGTTGCTTCTGGCTCCATCAGCAGTCATGGAAGCCAACTGCAAGTGATTACAATCTCTAGCAGCATCAAGTCCAGAAACAGCAATGGAATGTTGGCTTTCTGCTCAGGGTTGGTGGTGGTGCTTGTGGACTCTGGGTGGTACCCACCTTCTCCCTTTTGCTTCTTCAGATCATGAGTTAGCATTAGCTTCCTGCAATTCGTTATTACCTCTAGGTACCATCATCTTCCCCCTTTGGTTCTTCCAACTGTGCTAACAATTTTCTAATCAACGCCTGTATTAGATTTCCCCTGCCTAAAATGCCTAATGGGATACCTACTGATATAGTATATGTGCCAAATTGTCCCTAGAGATTTTGTGCCAACTTATACCCAGTCCCAAAGGGATACCTCTTCCCTTTAACCTTCACCATAAAAAAATGTTTTATATTTTCATTTAGAAATCACCTTTGGATTGTATAGGCACTGAATATTTTGTTGTTTTAATTTGTATTTCCTTGTTTGCTGTCGAGACTGAATTTTGTAATTTGTTACTTTCTTTCACAAATTGATCACTCATAATCTTTACCTATTTTAGGGACATGTCTACTTTTCATTGATTTGCAAAAGACCTTTATATGTTAAGGACTTTCATCTTTTCTCTCTCATGTTTCAGATACAACCCCAATTTTTCATTTGCTTTTTAGTTCTGTTTATGGTGTTTTATAACATGGAGAAATTAATTTAAAAGATTGAATCAGTTCTACTAATTGTTTCCTGTGTGGTTGTTGCCACAGGACTGGGTTTTAAAGACCTACTTGAGGTTTTAAAATTTCCTTTCTACAATGTAGTTTTAACCTCTATTAATCTATTAGGGTTTAACAGATAATAAAATCAGAGGTGTGTGGCTTCTTAAGATGGTTTTATTATTTCTCCTTCTTCCTATCTCTTCTTATCCAGACAAAGAAAGGGCTGCACGAAGGGCAGAGGGGATGGTTCAGAGCCACTGCAGTGAAGTGAGATTCTCTCCACAGAGATCGTGGCGGCTCTGATCTCACTGGCCAATGAGTCCTGCCCACAATTCCAGTGTAAAGTGGTCTGTGAAACAGCTCTTCTGTGGATACAATTGTGACATGAGAAGTAATGGCCAGAAGCTCAGACCTCCAGTCCCAGCTGTCTGACCCTCCTCTTTTATCAGGACAACAACTTTCGTTATCTCTATACTCCGGTCGCCTGTCTTGAAGAGTGGTTTTTGATTAGTGTGCAGAGATTTCTCGGGGCACTACTTTATACCCCAAATCATGCTCAACATTTTTAGCTAATACCCTCTCTGTTGGTCTTACAGGTGGTTTAAGGAGATGAAATTATGTGTTGGGTAGATATGTATCAATAATTTACGACAATTTCTATTCAACATTTCACTGAAGGATGTAATTTTTCCCCTCTGTTGGTTCCTGTCTTTGCTTTTATGCTTAGAAAACATTTTTACATCTCAAGATCAGAAAACCATTGATCTTTCTTTTCTGTTTATTTGGAGATAGTAGAGTACTTTACCCTGAACAGTAAATAGTGGTTGAGCCCTAGAAATATTTTACAGCAAAGAGCAGTAGCTGGTATGCAAAAAATAAAAATAAAAAAAATAACATATTTGCTTTTTCTTTCTTTTCTAAAGATTTTTTTTTTCATTATGAAAAGCATAATTTTCCAACAGTCTCTTTCACTTCATTTCTTTCCCAGGGACTGGTCTATGGGCTCAGGAAGAAAAAGGAGCATTGGAGATGATGCTCATGACTTCACACTTCTCTAGCAAATTCTGCCCCTTCCTCATAGCCTCACAGCCCTATCCCTCTAGTCCAGGAGTGGGCATACTTTACCTGGAAAAGGCAAATAGTATATCTTTCAGGCTTTGCCAGTCTGTGGAAACAACTCCATTCTGCTGTTGTGGTGGGAAGCAGTCATTCACAATGTGTGAACTAATGAGCATGTTCTAGTTAAACCTCACAGAAACTGCAAAAGCTGTCAACGCCTAGCCTCCATGCTGTGGAAGAGGGTAACCGGGTAGGTGTGATTAACGAACCCTTCAATTTTTGCTACTTTGTGTTCGTCAGGAATGTCAACCAATTTGAATCTCACAAGTTTGTTTAGTTTGGATGTTGTTAATGCCATTAGATGAGACCGCTGTGACCGGTGTCATCTGGGCCTCCTTTCTCTTCCTTCTATAGAGTCGAGTTCACTGTCTTTCAGGTGCGTGCGTGGTTTCTGTGACCGTGAATTAACCACAGTACCATTTTGTCTTAGAGGAGATGTGGGGAGCAATCATGAGGCAGGTCAAAGGCCTTGCCTGAGAAGTGGCTGATTGCTTCAGCCCACACGAGTCTGTTCATTATCACGGGTGGAGGCTGTCAGACTTATACCACTAATAAATGTGTCTGTGCCTCCTGATGTCCCTGTTCTTTGGGAAGGTACCGGCAACATCCTGACAGGCTACAGGAGCCAGCCCCCTGCCCCTCTTTTAAGTACTGTACCTTAGTATTCTACACTCACTATGTCATTTTTCACAAAAGAAATTGCTTAATTTTGCCCTGTGTGTCCATCGTTCAAAGCTCCTTCTGTGTTATTGACCATCTTTACTCTTCACATTTTTAATACACATTTACTCGGGAAGAGGAATACATGTAAGAATGCCAAGTTAAAAAAATCTCATTTTAAAGCAACAGAGTTGGAGTCAGAATCAAATAAATTAAGCTTAAATCTTATCACCTATTTATGGGTTTGGATATAGGCTAGCAGTATCTGTTACAGATACCTTCCTTGCTTGGCTTTAATAAAATCTCCCTGCAAGACACATGTGCATACTGAAGGATAACCCAGTCACTTGAGGTTTTAACTAAAGCTCTAGAAATTGTATATTCATGCACATTTAAGTACTTGCAAATACTGGTAGATGTCAGGCCATACCTGTCTCACTCAACCCACCTCATCGGCAGAGGCCACGTGATTAAGGGCTGATTGAGATTTTGTGTACTCTGAAGCGTATATATAACTTGGTGGGCTCTGTATTTAAAAAAAAGACAAAATTAGCTATCAAAGCAAATATTTCTTTAAAAAAATTAAAAAAAATTTTTAATGTTTTTTTTTTAATTTATTTTTGAGACAGAGAGAGACAGAGCATAAGCAGGGGAGGGGTAGAGAGAGAGGGAGGCACAGAATCCGAAGCAGGCTCCAGGTTCTGAGCTGTTAGCACAGAGCCCGACGCGGGGCTCGAACTCACGGAGTGTGAGATCGTGACCTGAGCTGAAGTCGGATGCTCAACCGACTGAGCCACCCAGGCGCCCCTAAAAATTTTTTAATGTTTGTTTTTGAGAGACAGAGAGACAGAGCATGAATGGGGGAGGGGAGGAGAAAGGGAGACACAGATTCCAAAGCAGGCTCCAGGCTCCGAGCTGTCTGCCAGCACAGAGCCGACTCGAACTCACAGACGGCGAAATCATTACCTGAGCTGAAGCTGGACGCTTAACCAATTGAGCCACCCAGGCGCCCCGCATATATTTCTTTAGGATGAAAAAATTTTATAACAAATAATATATTTTCTAAAAAGGTGACAAATAGCACAAACATCCTAAAACCCAGAAAAATAACATAACACTTTAAAGAAATTAACTTTCTTTTTAATTTTTTTTTTAAATGTTCATTTATTTTTGAGAGAGAGACAGAATGCAAGTGGGTTAGGGACAGAGAGAGGGAGACACAGAAGCAGAAGCAGGCTCCAGGCTCTGAGCTGTCAGCACAGAGCCCCACACCGGGCTCGAAGGCACGAGCTACGAGATCATGACCTGAGCCGAAGACGGACACTCAACCGACTGAGCCACCCAGGCGCCCCAGAGTAATTAACTTTCTAACACATCTCTGTAATACCTTTCCCTTACATTTTGGCTGTTGCTCTTGAATTGCCTCCATCAGACTGCAATTTTGTAACACAATCATTTTTCATAAACCACAGAAAGAAGATTCAGTCTTTCCTCTGACATAGTCAAAATCTTCTTCATTATTGGTAGTTTAAAAAAGTTTCAGGTTCCTGACTTGTAAGTAATACTGTCAGATAAATGTGTTAGAGTATAGTCAAATTTAGAAAAGCTTTTCTCAAATTTCTTAAATGAGTTCTCAGATTTCAGGGCAATGCAAGTGTTTTGTGCAGCAATTAATCTTTAATATTGCATGAACTGGCAGCACTCGTTGCTTCTCCCAGGGTCTCGGGAGAGTCTTGTGCAGGTGAGGGTCCCTGAAGCTTAAGCTTCCTTGGCTTCATGGTAAATTCATTCTTGCACCAGATCTTACAGGAAGGTTCAGTATTTCCTCATTTTTTTAGACCAGTCATGACCCGGAGAGGCTGGCTAGTTGCCAGAAGACTACCCTAAACCTCATCCTATTTTTTTGCCTGGATGAGTCTCTAGGTATTGCCTGTTCCTGGATCCCTCATCATTGTGCTTTGTTCAGTTGTGAGGTTAGAGGGCCCGCTGAACCTGATATAAGTTGCTATAGAATCCGTGTTCACTGTTTTGTGAACATTTTGCCCTGCCACTAATTTGAATGTAGCCTCAAGATCGCCTGTAGGGCCTGTCCCCCACCCCTACCCAGGCTAATCCAGTTCCAGTGGCAGACTTAGCTGCAGATGGGCCACCCTCCCAGTGTGTCCTTCCTGATAGTGTCCATGATCACTGGATATGACCATGAGACAATGGTAGGGGGGATCATAGATGGCTTCTTCATCCTTCAGGAGAAGGCTTGGGTTGGCCAGAAAAGACTACGTGGATGGGAATTACAGATGTCTTTCTGAATGACCAGGAAAATATCGGAGTAGCTGGAGAAAATATTCACGTGTTCTAAACATATACATGGCTTGAGTCCAAGTCCCATGCAAAAGATGGGCAGCGTAGAGAAAGTTGATGGGAGAAAGTGAAGAGAATGAAAGAATGGAGGAATAAATGGTAAACTAGAAAGTGACTAAAATAATGGTAGATAAGGAAGGCTACAAATGGAATGGGAAAATTTGAAGGAATGGGGATAAAATAAGGTATGTCTGCAGGGGCTTTGAGTCAGGAATGATATTTGAAGGCAGTAGCTGAGCCGAATGAATGAATACAAAGATTTAAAACTCATGTAACAGCATCTGGTGGCATACATTACCTACCATTTATTTTAAAACCAGCTATTTTCAAATTCTCAGAATGAGCAATGTAACACAATTATCAAGCATGAGAGAGAACTTTCTGGCTTCAGAGAACTTCAAAGCCTAGTTAGAAGCTCTGAGGATATAAATGAAAATACTGTTACTCAATGAAACCAATTACAAGTAAATTTTATTTTTCAAAAATAATTTGATGCATGTATAATCGTCATTATTTGCAAATAAAATATGTAGAAGAAGTTAGTAATTTGGTAATCCTTCTTTACTCTTCTGACACTTTTGGAAGATGGAAGTGCTATATTTCCTTATAATAGATCTTCCATTAAAGAGTTTAATTTCAAAGAACTAAATATTGTTTATTTTATTAGACACTGGAAATGAATCTCTGCTCCAGGGTCATTTAAACATTTATTATTAAACACAGATAAGATCAATGCTTTCTTCAGGGAGTATTAAAAGCAAAGTCTAGCTTGTGTCACCCTTTGCCTATGGGCAACTATTTTAATGCCACTTTTATATATGGAACAAACTTAGAAACAAATCAGTCTTCAAAACAATTCATAGAACTTCCACTTTATAAATTATTCATAGGTAGGACACTGCCCATAATAGTAGAGGCTTATCAGTCTCTCCTTTGTTCTATGAAATCAATGCTATTTCTTGTCTATGCATTTTACTAGGAGAATGGGAGAGATATTTTCAGTTCTCTGTAAACTAAAATATTTCTTGGGTGCTAATGACAGAGGAAATGGTCTCTGTTGTCTCTTAAATTTTGGCTGTTTTTATTCCGTGAGGGAAAGATTACCGAATAAAGAAATGCAATCCTTTCAGGAGTCAGAGGCTTCAGGATCTTCTGACCTATTATTCCCACCCTCCCCCCCCCCCCCCCGGGCTTTTTTTCCCAGTATTTTCCATGGGTGTGTACAGAGGCATCCCTGTGTGGAGTGCTGGGAAGTTGAGGCTTGTGACAAAGCAAACTTGAATAATAAAAGTGAGAAAATGAATAATGTTTAAAAATTTGACAAATAAAAGTGAGGCTGTATTAACATTAAGCCAGCTATTTAGCAAAGGAGAAAGGGCACTTATGGGTCAAACACCAAAGCCCTAAATTTGTTTCTTACATTTTTATTTAAATTCTAGTTAGTTAACAGTCAGTGCAATATTGGTTTCAGGAGTAGAATTCAGTGATTCAACACTTACATACAACACCCAGTGCTCATTACAAGTACCCTCCTTATTACCCATCACCCATCCAGCCCATCCCCTGCCCAGCTCTCTCCATCAATTCTCAGTTTGTTCTCTATTGTTACGAGTCTCTTATCCAAAGCCTAAGTTTTGGCGTAGAATGACGTGCTGAACCATATCAAAGCATCTCACAGCAAAAGGTAACATTGTCTCTTTCACCTGAACTGCACTTTCAAATTTCCTTTATTCCATAGAGCCAGTGTCTTTGGTCCCCTGTGATTTCAAGTAGTGAATATCCTCCATCTATCACTCTTTTTATGATCTTTTATGGACCAGAGATTTGGTGGGTTTTCCCCTTGATCTGTGACCTACTGAAGCAACTGCATTTCATCTTTATGCAGACTTCACTTTTGGATGACTATTCATTAGAGGGTCCTCATCTATACTTTCATCATCTAGTACCTATTTCTACCTGGTATTGTCTTTATTTGGTGGTTTAAATGTAGATTAATTACTGCTATAAAGGTGACAGGTGATCTCAGTCAAGGTTGAGTCTGACTGCATTGGGGTAGCAAACTCCTTAAGCATTTCTATTTGCATGAGTTGATATCTACTGGGACATTGTTTGTTGTTAAAAGAAAATGAAGGGGCTTTGTGCATGGGCAAGGAGCGGGAACCAGCCAAGAGAGATGAGAACAGAGGGCTGGCATGGTGTCTATTTAAGGTGGTTACAGCTAACGTTGTTGAGTCAATGTATTGAATGGGTTGAATTCGATTATGTACAACATGAAAAATATTTCCTTTCTCCTGATCTCAGCCTGTAAACATGCTCTGTCCAGTGTGTCCTCACCACTTCTGGCTAGCATGTTGGCCAGATTCCACAGCTTTTTAGTCACTTTGACAAATCAGAGCAGTCTGATTTTCAGGTATAAAAAGTCTGACTCCATGTAAATAACAATTTCCATTTTATACTCAGGTCCGAACTCTACCCTCCACCCCTCGTCAGCCTCCCTGCATAGGCCAACCTGGAAGCCAGCAGGGGAGTGGCTTTGGCTGGCTCTTTCGCTGCCTCCATCAAACCCCCTTCTTGCTCTGTATCCTCTCCTCTTCCTAGGCTGAGGTAGTTTCCTTCCGGGCTCATCAAACCCGCTCACGTTTTTTTATGGGACCCTTTCAAGTTGACTTGAGTCTAGCTACCTTCTGGCATGAACACTTGGTCCCCAGGGTAAAGTCATAACCCTTGCCCAAGAAATGGTGAGCTGCCCCTCTGCTGCCTTCTCTCTTGGCCCCGACAAGACAGGCAGCTCCTCTGTCCTCCTGGCTTCAGAATTCTCTAGGTAATAGGAAGCCCTACTTCTTAAGTTCACATATGCCCCTGAACTCCAAGGAACATACATTGGGTTCTTCTAAGAACTGCTCATAGTGGCCCGTACTGGGGTCAAAGTCCTGCATCTCAGTATTCTATCTTGCTGGAGACAAAGACACTGGTCACCCTTCGTGCAAGCTCTGGCCACTCAAGCCCTCTCTCTTGGCTTGAGTCAGGGCACCCCAGCCCCTCTCTATCTGGCTGGCAGCTCTGTGTCTCAGTGACTCTAATCCCTCTTTATCATTTCTAGTCTCGTCTTTTGTAGGTGGGTAATAGGGTACAGGGAAAGTTCTGGCTTTGTTCTTTATTAGTAAGTCACCCATTTAACATCTAATTACTGTTATTTCTAGGAAGGACCAATAGTCAAGGATGACAAGGAAGCCAGAAGAAGGAACAGGATCATTATCTGTCCTGAGCTCAAGTGAGGTGCCCTGTGGGGACTCTCAGAAACCACTGGGATGACTTTGGGAGGTATGTTGGTTGTTGAGGGCTGCCATAACAAAATGCCATAGGCTGGGGGACTTACAACAGCAGAATTTTATTTCCTCACAGTTCTGGAGGCTAGAAGTCAAAGATCAAATTGTCAGCAGGTTTGGTTCCTTTTGAGGCTTCTCCCCTTGGCTTGCAGATGGCTGCCCACTTGCTGTGGGCATGGTCTTCTTGATATATGGATGTGCCCCAGGGGTCTCCTCCTCTTTTTATAAGGATCCATCAGGTTGGATCAGGGCCTCACCCTAATGGCGTCATTTTAACCTAATCACCTCTTTAAAGACCTTATCTCTAAGTACAGTCAGATTCTGCAGTACTGGGAGCTAGAATGTCAACATAGAATGTTGGGGGAGCCCTATTCAGCTCGTACTAGGAAGAGAAGGCTGAGGCTGGGATTTTCTGGCCCCGTGGGTTGATGGGTGCAACCTTGAGGGTGCTGGCCTTCCCCAGCACACACTCACCCAATGAGCTTCCAGGTGGCAGTGCCTGGAGTCCTGCAGGCTGACCAGAGGGGATGACCAAGCTCATTACATTTAGGCTAATTCAGTGCATTGGAACTCCCAGTTTGGTGAGACTTGAGGACTTTGAAGGTTTGTACACCTATCCAATCTTCCAAAGGGCAAATCCAACCTTAAGAGTTACAGTTACTTTCTACAACATTTAATTAAGTTAACCTTTCTTCTTTAAAAAGTAACAAGGAATTCCCAAGACAACTAGTCCTAACCATCTAATATCAGATTAGAAACACGCTTACTTCTGTGTCTACCCTAGTGAAGTCAAGTAGAAAATTGAGCAATTACGTGTGTGTTTGCTTAAATTATAGAAACAATTATCTTAATAGGCCACATTGTTTTGTCTTTGTAGATCCAACAAGTGGCTTATTTATTTAGATGCATAGCAGTTAAAATTTTTTTAATTAAGTTTTTCATTGTAATTCCAGTACAGTTACATACAGCATTATATTAGTTTCAACGAGCCAGTTCTATATATTTCAGTGCTCATCATGTTAAGTGTACTCTTCAATACTCATCACCTATTTAAACCATCCTCCCACCAACTTCCCCTCTGGTGACCACCAGTGTGTTCTCTATAGTTGAGTCTATTTCTTGGTTTGTCACTCTTTTTTCCTTTGTTCATCTGTTTTGTTCCTTAAATTACACATATAAGTGAAATCATATGGTATTTGTCTTTCTCTGACTGGATTATTTCACTTAGCATTATACTCTCTAGCTCCATCCATCTTGTTGCAAATGGGAAGATTTCATTATTTTTTTATGGCTGAATAATATTCCTTTGTGTATATAGGCCACATTTTCCTTATCCATTCATCCATCGATGGACATTTGGGCTCTTTCCATACTTTGGCTATTGTTGATAGTGTTGCTATAAACATGGGGGTGCATATGTCCCTTTGTAACAGCACACCTGTATCCCTTGGATAGATACCTAGTAGTGCAATTGCTGGGTCATAGGGTAGTTTTATTTTTCATTTTTTGAGGAACTTCCACACTGTTTTCCAGAGTGGCTGCACCAGTTTGCATGAGGTGCATACCCACCAACAGTGCATGAGGGTTCATTTTTCTCCACATCCTTGCCAACAACTGTAGTTTCTTGTGGTTTTGACTTTAGCCATTCTGATAGGTGTGAGGTGATATTAGATACATAATATTTTGATGACATTATTTAGATGCAGCAATATTGGCATAACTCTTTTGATGACAACATTTTGAGCACCCTTAAAAAAAACCCTGTTAAACTTACAGCTTTAAAAATTATAACATTGGGGTGCCTGGGTGGTTCAGTCGGTTAAACATCCAACTTCGGCTCAGGTCATGATTTCAGAGTTCGTTGGTTTGAGCCACCCATCAGGCTCTGTGCTGACAGTTCAGAGCCTGGAGCCTGGTTCAGATTCTGTGTCTCCCTCTCTCTCTGCCCCTCCCCTGCTCATGCTCTGTCTGTCTCAAAAATAAATAAAATAAACACTAAAAAAAATTAAAAAAAATAAAAAATTATAATATCATGTGTAGAACAGACATTTAGTCTCACCCATCAAAACCCCACTCACAATAAGATTTTCCTTCTCCAAAGAGAGCAAAAGAAATTTTAACACCTCTGGAAAGAAAACCATAGAGGGAGAAGAATGAAAAACAAGAACCTGAGAAAATACAACTCCAAAGAAGTAGGGTATTTCAATTTTAACACTCATTCTTGTAACACCCTCATCTTTGGAAATTTTGGGGGATTCCTCTGGTTGATTTTGTGGAATATTGCTGGATGTTATGGTTCCCTTGTCCTAGCACTCTTGAGTCTATGGGCAATTTGGGACAAATACCCCTAGAAGAAATTTGTATTAATAAGTATACCGGAAAATAGACTGTAATGCATATGGGCAACATTAAATGTGTAACCTGGATCAGGCAAAAAATAAAATCATTTACAGAACCAGTTTATCTCATCCAAATGTGACCCAAGCTTCCTGGGTTTCTCTCTCTCTCTCTCTTTCAAACTCTCCTGAATTGTTTATGTCTATTTCTTTCTACAAACTGGTGGAGTCTCTTGAGGCCACCTGGTCTCCTGAATGCACCCTGTCAGTCTTCCATAGAGTCACCTTCTGATCATGTGTCATTGTGCTCAACAGAACTTTCTTAGTGTTATTATTATTATTATTATTATTATTATTATTTACTAATTTTTCTCCCAACTCATTAGGAAGTGGACTTTGTGTTGTGGAAGGTTGGCATCTTTTTCTCTTTTCTTCATCTTTTTTCCTGCATAGGCCAGAGAGATTTCTGCCTCCACTGAATTTCTTCTCCTCCGATTGAGGCCCTCAGATTTACATCTTCAAATAACAGTCTATTTTATTAATCTTGCATTACTTGCTAGTGAATTTATATAATTATAGCATAAAATATAGCTTCCATCAAACAGCAAAGTAAAAGAGATAATCAACAAGTTAGCAATTTATCAATAATTACTATATACAGTGAATGAACTAATTTTAAATGTCTGATTTGGATCCACTTTTAAGCAGATCAGATGTTAAGTAAACAAGGCACATCTGTATAGGGCAGTTCTAACAAGGAATTTAATAGAGCCACACCTTTTTAGAAAAAAAATCGTGGTTAAATATATATAACATGAACATTACCATTTCAAGAAATTTTAAATGTGCTGTGGCATTAAGTACATTCATGTGTGACTATCACTACCATCCATCTCCAGAATTTTTTATCATCCCCAAAGGAAACTCTGTACCCATGAAACACTAACTCCCCATTTCTCTCCCTACCCCCAGCCCCTGGCAACTCCACGCTACTTTCTTGTCTCTATGATTTTGACCACTTAGATACCTCATACAAGAGGAATCATACAGCATTTGTCTTTTTGTGTGTGACTTCACTTAGCATAATGTCTATAAGGTTCACAACCCTTGGTTTGCAACCCTCTTTGGAGCTTCCCAGGTGTAATCTGAAATCAGCCTCCTAGGTGGAGGGCAGGGAAAGACCAAAGAAAGCAGCAGGCCACTCCAGGATGGTAGGTGACAGTTTTAACAAGCAAAAGGAACTTACATAGGAGGCTTGCCTTTGGTGACAGCAAGACAAATAGATCCCCACACCCACCTGCCAAATCTTCAAAAGTTTATTAAGAGGCCTAACTGGGTTCAGTCATGGTATACCCCGCAGGTGTTCTCAACACCACATACTATCTGAAGGCTCTGTCCTTGGAGCGCTTCTGGGAGCAGGAAAGGCAAGTGGAACCCACATTCCAAGGACAGGGGAGGGTGTGAGACTTCCAGTGCCTGGGTCCAACTCACGGGTCAAGTGGCGGTCATGTCTTTTCAATTACCTTCCCCAACACTGTTCCAAGTGCTTTTCAAATATTAATTCACATAATTCTTCATCTTTGTATGTTCCCCAGGGTCTAGAAAGTGCTTTGCGTGTGTTAGACATGAAATATTTGTGGAATGAATTTTGGTAGGGCTTAAGCATTTCCAAGTGACTCTGCCTGCTCTTCTGGTTGGAAAGTTAACAAAAGGAGCCGGTTTCTTCTGGGTCATAATCTGACACTAGGTCGCAAGTTTAAAGAAGCCCTTTATTTTAGCCAACACATTTAGGCTAGTTTCCCACTAGGGAAAGGTTAAGAGGGAAGTCATTCCTGAGTGATAGAAACTGTAGGAAGAGACTCAACGTTAATTAAAGGTTTCCTTTCTACGGGGACAGCGATCACCTCGGGGAAGCCTCAGGAAAAGGGAAGACCCCGAGGCCAGTTGGCTCTGACAGGTACCCCGGTGGCGGGACGGAGGAGGCGGGGCCCGAGGGGGGGGCGGGACCTGCTGGGTGGGGCGGGGCCTCGGGCGGGGCCTGTGGGGCGAGGCCTGTGGGGCGGGGCGCGCGACTGCGCCGGGGCGGCGATGGCGGCGGACGGGGACTGGCAGGATTTCTATGAGTTCCAGGAGCCGGCCCGGAGCCTCCAGGACCAAGAGAACTGTAACGCGAGCCCCGAGGCCGGGGCAGGGTCGGGCGGGGGAGGTGACGGCTTCCCGGCGCTGGCCTGCAGCTTGGAGGAGAAGCTGAGCCTGTGTTTCCGCCCCTCGGGTCCCGGCGCTGAGCCCCCGAGGGCGGCCGTGCGGCCCATCACCGAGCGCAGCCTCCTGCAGGGGGACGAGTGAGTGCGGGCCTGGCCGGGAGCGGGCGGGAGCCCCCTCTGCCCCTCGAGCTGCCCTCGTCCAGCTCTCGTCCAGCCCTCGTCCTGCCCTCCGGCCCTCGGTCCGCAGCCTCGGCGGGACTCCGGCCACAGGCTCCTCCCCGCGCCCTCCTTCCGCCTCCACAGACTGGCGAGTCCCCGCCCTCCCGCTTCCCCGCTGGGCTCCCTGGGGCTTTTGGCCTCCGGGCGCTCAGCTATTTAAATCCCCGCTCCTCGGCCCTCCACGCTACTCTCTCTCCGCTACTGCCCTCCTGCTCCCTAGAAACCGACCCGGGTCTGTTTGGTTCAGAGAGGAACCTGCTTGCCCGGAGCCAGTAGTTAGAGACAGCACCTCTTCGGGCACGTGTGTAGCCAGTCATTCATTCAACTAGCATTAATTTAAGCTCTCAGTGCCAGAGGCTGCTTCGCCCCGGGGATACCAAGGTGACTGAACATACCCCTGTCACATAGGGCACAATTTAGGCCGGGGGGTGGACTTGCAGACAAATATTTGTATGGGTGTGACATATTCTCCTGGACGTAAGTGCAAAGTATAGGAGATTTTTTATATAGGACATGTGGGAGAGGCAGGAAAGGCTTCACGGGGAAAGAAATGTGAAAACTGGATCCTGATTGGGTGAATGGGAGTTTGCCTGGCAGATGAAGAAAGGTCTAGCAATACAGCTCGCCGATATGGCACGTGCAAAAGTACCAGCGTTAAAGCAGCATTTATGCCACAGAATTTATTGGCTCCATCTGAGAGCCCCGGTGGAGTGCACATCACCACAGAGGCAAAAACGAAAGGAACGCACTGGTTACTAACGACAGGGATCTCTTAGTCTGGTGGGTAAACACGTACATTAACAGGTCATTCGGATAGAACCGTCTAAGTGCCATGATAGGAAATTCATAGGGATTTGTGAGAGCTGGTTAAGGGGGAGGCAGAGTTCCTGGGGGGCACTTCATTTAACTACTAGCCTAGCCTTAACTAGCCACTTAAAGTTTGGCTAAGGGTTGTCGTTAGGTACCAGGGTTTCACCCCAAAAGACAGTAAAAGGGGTGGTGAGGGTGAGGGAGCTGAGCATATGGTATAGGTGGCTGGGGAGGAGCCCTGGAGAGGCTGAGGGTTCAAGTAGTGCAATAAACAGTGTGGACATGGGTGGGGTGGGTTTTTAGAGCCCTGATGGAGTGGAGAGATTAGAGGTTAGGGAAGGATTCTTGAGAGATGGAGAAGGATCCACAGGCACTGAAAGGGCCTTCCAGCCTGATTCCTCTGTGAATAAGGTAGGAAGCTTGAGAAGGATTTAGGAATGGGGGCCTTTAAACACTGCCTTGGCAGTGGTTCAGGCCCAGCTATGCTGGGGACCACATCATTTCATTGACCTGCCCGGTGTGGAGGGAAGAGTTTATGACGAATTTATACACGCATGTACGTAGCTAGTAGCAAAAGATGACATTTTTGAAAGTCTGTTCCCAGAGAAGATAGTTTTATATATGTGTAGATTTATATATTCTGAATCACAAGGACTCAGAACATATTCTGGATTAAAAAAATGATATTTTGGGTTTTGGGTTTGTCAAGAGTGACTTCTCAAAACAGATGAGTGGTTTGTACACAAATAGTTAAGGCTTCCTATTCTTGCTTCACCTGTACTGTCTAGAAAGTAGTTTATTTTAGGGGCACCTGCGTGTCTCAGTTAGTTAAGCGTCCCACTCTTGATTTCGACTCAGGTCATGATTTCATGAACTGAGTTTGAGCCCTGCATTGGGCTTTGCACTGACAGCCTGGAGCCTATTTGGGATTCTCGGTCTGCCTCTCTCTCTGCCCTCCCTGGCTCATGCTCCATCTCTCTCTCTCTCTCAAAACAAACAAACTTAAAAAAAAAACACTAGGGGTGCCTGGGTAGCTCAGTCGATTAAGCCTCCGACTTTGGCTCAGGTCATGATCTCATGGTCCGTGAGTTCGAGCCCCACGTCGGACTCTGGGCTGATGGCTCAGAGCCTGGAGCCTGCTTCCGATTCTGTGTCTCCCTCTCTCTCTGCCCCTCCCCCGTTCATGCTCTGTCTCTCTCTGTCTCAAAAATAAATGTTAAAAAAAATAAAAACAACACGAAAGTAGTTTATTTTAGTCTTTGCTTAAATCTTAGGTTGATGTAAAACTTAAAAAAATAATTTTGTTACTCTTGATGATGGTTTTTAGTAGATGATATGTTGGTAGTAATGCATGATGCTTGATTTGGGAATGCATAACAAACCTCTTTCTCTCTTTTCAGGGGCTGGGGCTGGTCATCACTCACTCACCCCTTTCTGTTGCATAAATTTCTCCATTTATGGAATCCAAAATGTCCATCCCTGCTCCTCAAACTAGAGAGAGTTGAGAATTCTTTCACTTAGATATTGCCTTGGCTTAGGGCACTTCGTTTAACTTCTCTGAGCCCCACCTTTATTTTTGGGTACATATGGATTGTACTTACCTGCTAATATTTTACTTTAGAAAGGGTATCATGTAGGATTCGGTGTCACAGGATTTTGACCTCCTTTGACTTTGTCCTACTGGTTGTTTATGACGGGTTGTAATACTTTATGATAAGGATGAAGGCAATTCATGTCTTGACTGGAGAATTCTAGAAATCTTCCACTTAAGTCAGCCCTGTGTCCTTCCAACTACAACTGTTGTGACCTTGGTGGAGAGAGAGTACTGTTAATTGTCCTTCACTTTCTTGGAAGATCAAATTCACCCACAGTCTCTCCTAGTGGGTGAAGTATTGCACTCCACTTGCCCTCTTACTCCAGCCTCATTTAAAAAGAAGAAAACAAGCAGTCGCCAAAACTCTGGACTGTCTTCACCTACGAGAATATCCTACTTGAGTTCCTAACCAGCGTTAGGTATATAGTCAGTTATTTGGTATCTGAAGTGCTTTTACCTAGGAAGGTGTGGGTCAAAAACTCAGCACGTTTAACAGTCCGCAACTGTTGCCTCTGATTTGAGCACTTTGGCATTGGAGAAGGTTATGATTCGAACATAGAGGAGAATAGGAATGAACTATGCATTTGGGAGATGTGCAGGGTAAACGAGCCAGTTTCCTAGAGCTTTTTGGGTTCACGTTTTCATTGAAGCTGATGTGCATTCCAAAGCCAGACATCATTTTGGGATTTTATGTTTTTTTGGCAGTTACCATCCTATTGCTTCTTCTGTTTAGCACCAAATCCCAAATTCATTAAATCAAGTATGTTCGTTCTTTATCTTTAAGCTTGCATTCTTATTTTTATGCCTCCAGTGGTCTTGTTTTTGTCTCTTTAGTGGCTTACACATTTGGAAAAAAAAACCCACTCAATTGTTTAATGGCTTATTCATGATTAGATATCTGCCATATATTTTAGTTTTTTTTCCCTTATGACATCTGTGTATCTCTGCCCACTAAGTCACTTATATATGTAATGTTTAACTTACCCAATTAAATTTCATCTCATTTATATCTCTAAAGTCATTCATATTTTTCATACAATGTCAGGTTTGATTATGCTGATATTACTTTGGTACTGAAATCTGAATTTTGATCATGAAATTGGAGTTTGCTGTCCTTGTCTGGTGTGGCTTGGGACTTTCCTCAGCATGACTCATGTGAAATAATGCTTGGAGTAATAGAACTGGAAGGAATATCTGGTATTCTTGTCCAAGCTTCTCATTTTATAGAAGGGTTGCTCATACCTAGAGAGGTTAAGGGGCATAGCCAAAGACTCATTGTTTGAGAAAGAATGGAAACAAGAGTCTATGTTTTCTGAATTTTAGTCAAGCACCCTTTCGTTTTACTCTGTTGCTTCCCCAAAATGCTGTCTGACAATAAGGAAGGGTAATTGCATTGGATATAACCTTTGTGCATTTTATTGTGAATTCCTGTTTCTTTCCCCCTTCATTTATCTTAGTCCTTAGCCTGTTATATTACAAAATAGATATTAAACCCTAGCCTCACACTGAGACTGAATCCTTTCTCTAAAAAGGATAAAAAATTTTGGTTAGAGAAAGATGACTCACCCTATGAAATGACCAGTATATTAGGAAGTTATTGAAGAAAAATAAATGTAAAACATAGTGTGTGTACTACTTGTGTGGCTCTGTAAACATTACATAAGCTGCCTGTGTTTTAGTTTCCTCATCTGCAAAATGGGGATAATTATGATTCTTCATAATATAGTTTGTGAGGATTAGATGAGTTCATATATGTAAATTACTTAGGACTGTGCCTGGCACCTAGAACAGCGGGAATGTTAGCTGTCAACTTTGAAAGAGTTTTTAATCACTTGGTCTTGTCAGCCTGATTAGCTGATTTTCATTTAGTGTTATTTAGGAGGCCCTTCTTTTTGGTGTTTTTCTGGAAAACAGGCCTTCTGTTGTTTTGCTTTGTTATTTTTTGTTGCATCTTTCACTATAGTATTGCATGTTTATTTAATAAAAGACATGTAGGATGTTAACCTTCATTAATTGTGGTTTTCTTCTTTTTAAGGATTTGGAATGCCCTGACCGATAATTACGGGAACGTCATGCCTGTAGACTGGAAGTCATCCCATACTAGGACCTTGCATTTGCTTACACTGAACCTCTCAGAAAAAGGGGTAAGTTAAGAATTGAGCTGATAGTTTCTGACTAACTGATCCTGAGGATGGAACTAAAAAGTAGCCTTTCTATTTCACGCATGTTCATTGGGTTGCCTCTTATTTCCAAGTTTCTAGCAATTGGAGTGGCCCACTGTTGCCATCTTGGCTCCACTACTGTCAGCTTGCTAGCACTTTCCTCCAGTTCTTCCCCTGCACACACTCACTTTTGTATGTTTAGCCAAATCTTCATTACCTGTGTATGAACACCAGTGATGAGCATTTTTCTCCTGAGCTTAACTAGCATAACTTTAGTGTGCTGAGAAAACTCAGTTATACATTGAGGGTACTGGAATATCAACATAGAGTTAACTTTCTGATGAATTTAAGGACTTGTTGGACATGACATGTTTTCGGAAGACTCTGTTTCTGTGAGTATTGGGGAACCTAAAAGACATTACAGTTCAGGGCGCCTGGGTGGCTCAGTCAGTTAAGTGTCTGACTTCGGCTGTGGTCATAATCTCGCGGTTCCTGGGTTTGAGCCCCATGTCGGGCTCTGTGCTGACAGCTCAGAGCCTGGAGCCTGCTTCAGATTCTGTGTGTGTGTGTGTGTCTCTCTCTCTCTCTCTCTCTGCTGCACCTTGCTCACACTTTGTCTCAAAAAATAAATATACATTAAAAAAAAAAGACATTACTGTTCTTGGCTAACTGAGGCTGCTTAGGATTCCTTGGTATTGTAATGTGAAGATGTCTTAAGTGTGATCACAATTGATAGGACATCTGGGGTGGGAGTGTAGAAAAGGGAAGATAATTTAATGTTTATTTATTTTTGAGAGAGAGAGAGAGAGAGAACACGCAAGTGGGGAGGGGCAGAGAGAGGGAGACACAGAATCCGAAGCAGGCTTCAGGCTCTGAGCTGTCAGCACAGAGCCCGATGAGGGGCTCGAATTCACCAACCACGAGATCATGACCTGAGCCGAAGTTGGAAGCTTAACTGATTGAGCCACCCATGTGCCCCTAATTTTTTTTTTAATGCAGAGATTTTATTTTCCCCTTCCCTTCCCTTCCCTTCCCTTCCCTCTTCCCTTCCCTCTTCCCTTCCCTCTTCCCTTCCCTTCCCTTCCCTTCCCTTCCCCTTCCCTCCCTTCCCTTCCTCTTCTCTTCCCTTCCCTCTTCCCTTCCCTTCCCTCTTCTCTTCCCTTCCCTCTTCCCTTCCCTTCCCTTCCCTCTTCTCTTCCCTTCCCCCTTCCCTTCCTTCCCTTCCCTTCCCTTCCCTTCCCTTCCCTTCCCTCCCTCTTCCCTCTTCCCTCTTCCCTCTTCTCTTCCCTTCCCTTCTCTTCCCTTCTCTTCCCTTCCCTTCCCTTCCCTTCCCTTCCCTTCCCTTCCCTTCCCTTCCCTTCTCTTCTCTTCCCTCTTCCCCTCCCTTCCCTTCCCTTCCCTTCCCTTCCCTTCCCTTCCCTTCCCTTCCCTTCCCTCCCCTCCCCTCCCCTCCCCTCCCCTCCCCTCCCCTCCCCTCCCCTTCAAGTTTATTTATTTTGAGAGAGAGAGTGCAAGCAGGAGAGAGTGGCAGAGGGAGACAGAGAATCTCAAGCAGGCTCCATGCTCGGCGTGGAGCCCGTTGCGGGGCTCTATTTCACGAACTGTGAGATCATGACCTAAGTTGAAATCAAGAATCAGATACTCAACTGACTGAGCCACCCAGGCACCCCAGGAAGATAGTTGTTTTAAGTGGAAAATCACATTGTTGGTTTATCTAAAGGTGATGAGAAATGTAGCCAAATTATGTTAAGTTTCCGGGCCTGACTGTTTGAAGTTCCTTATCATGTAACAGTGTAAACTCATGCCAGATTTTTTGGCACGCTCTGTATTTCATTAAGTATAGTTGTGTAATTGAGAGTATAATGCAGTGGGGCTGTCATTATTTTAAATAGTATTGCTAATGTTTTATGAAAACAGTTTTCTTAAATATATGATTCAGGAAAGCCTGCTATTATTTTCTAGTAAAATAGAGAATTTTGCTTCTATTTCCTAGTATTCTAGTAGATACAGAAATCTTACTGTATGTTCCAGTTATTAACCCCACAAAGCTATTTTGTTGACCAACCTGGCATATGTTTAGTGAAAAGGAATAAAACAGCATACCTTATGCTCTATCTTCTGTTTATTTAGACCCTAGCTATCATTTTGGGCTTAGTTCAAGTTTCCCTTCCTCTCTGAAGCTTCCTATTACTGTTTTAGCCTTTGCTGATCTCATGGAATTATACAATTTTAGAGTTGGAAGCGACTTTAAAGGACACTTAATCCACCCTCTCACTTGGGGGGAATCCCCATCTACAGCATCTCTGACAGATGGTCATTTAGCCATGGCCTAAATCCCTGTGCGGGAGGAAAATGCACCTCTCTCTGTGGGAATCGGTTACACTGGTGGGGTTGTGAAAATCTTCAAGGACTTATCTGTCCCACAGAGGTTAGCCCCGTTGTCTCCTGGGTACTAATCCTGACAGCACATTGTTCATGTTTCTAACCATTACTTTGTTCTCTTATTAATCATATGTTTCAGGGTCTGTCATTAGATTGTGACTTGCTGGCAGGTGTCTTTGTAATTGTGTTTTTAGTAGCTATCACTGTGCCTGGCACATAGTGAGTACTAGGACAAGTTATGTTGAGTGAAGGAATGTATGATCTCGTCAATGAGACCATAAGGTCAGAGACCATGATGGAAAGTTCTTTTTTAAAAAGTAGCTATTTTTATATTATTTAACATAGTGCTAAATCCATGATAGCCAATTAATGAGTAATTTTTTGTTTGACATAATAAAATATAGCATAGAAGAGAGCCTTTCATAGTTTCAAATGGAAGTACATTGCAGGATGAATGGGACACTCTAGTTTCATTGAATAAAATGTATGTCTTGTATAGTTCTTAGATTGCACTTTAGGAGGTCACTCCCTTTTTCTGCCTTTTGGTTGTTGTTTTTAATTCCAGAATAATGGTATGGCTGAGGGTAGTTGATTAGTAACCACTTGGAGTTTGGTACTAGTAACTAATCTTAATTATAAAAACCTTATCTGGAAACCTCATCAGATTAAAGTGGACAAGCGATCATCCATCTGTCATCTATCTGTCTGATGAATAGAACTGAAATTAGAAATTAGAACTCTGTTTCTCAGGAAGGAGTGGCACACATTAAGTTCCTTAAGAACAAGTGGGCAACGTGGAACTGTATAAGAAGCAACCATCTCATTCCATTAGATAGCATATCATTACATCTTTTTTAACCTGAGTTATCTTGTTTAGCATTGCCACCTGTGCTCGATCCTTCCCGTGACTGAATTGTGTTAAATTTGCCTTTTGGAAGCATTCTTTAGTTTATTCCAATTGTAAAACAAGATCTATAGGATTTTTTTTTTTCCTTGACGAAGGGAGAAGACATTTCTTTTACATTAGTCTGAGGAAAACCTTTAGGAAAACCACCATTTGCCAGATTTCAGCTTTTGATTTTTCTTTTATTGAGGTTTAAGATGTTTAAGACGGCACACTTCTGAATTGGATGAGTCTTTTCTGGAGTAAGGCAACTAGTACCTTCCAAATTCTTACATGGGCACATTTTTTCCATCCGAAGCAGCTTCAGTTTCATACAGGGCAGTAGAACCACCGGCTGTGTGTCTAACCTGGCACAGGAAGGAGTGATGGGAACACTTGGCAGAGAGAAGACACACTGATGCCGAATGGGAGAGTGAATAATGACACCCATGACAGCCAAGGTTAGCTTTCAAAGCCCGAAAGGGGTTCCAGCCCTTAACATATGCCATCTCTGTGGGGAATGGACTTGGCTCAGTCCTGGGAAAGATGATCTGGGATCATTATTTCTGTTGTTATGGAAATCTATTCTAATGGGTTACTGGTATCACTTGTGTATCTTGGCAATAGCTATGAAAATGATTTCTAAATCCAGTGCCGGTTTTGAACATGCTTAGATGATAGAAGGCTTTGGAATCACATTGCTTTAGGAACCTCTCCTGTGCCATCTTCCTCCTCCTGCCATGAGCATTTTTTCAGGGACAGGGAATGTTGTTGTATGCACCTTTTCATCTTCAAGAGTAGAAGCAGGAAGAAGATGATCCTATCTTCCTTAGGGGTCACTTCAAAATTAAAACTTTGTGAGGGGAAAAATAAATCTGTGGTCCTCAGATTATAATGAAGATTGATTTTGGGAAGTGTTAAAATTTAAGGACCTGTGGAGATAATTGTTAGGTCTCCTCTCCATCATCCCGTACATCCTTACGACTACCGAGGCACATGTCATCTCCACTTCTATAATTTTGAAGTCAAACATTCTCCCATTTTAGTTGCTTTTTTTTTTTCTTTCCAACTTTAGACTTTATCCATTTACTTTACATCCAGAGGATGAGGGTTTGGGTCTTTCTCAGTCCTCTCTCCAACCCCCATCACCAAAACTTTCCCTTCCCTTGTCTTTCCAATATAGTTATATTAAGATATTTGGTTAAGTTAATTTTAATCATTTACATTGACTGTTTAAATGTTCACAGTTGACCCATTTCCGTATATCATGAGAAATTTCCTCTTGTAATTTTTTTTTCTTAGGGTAATAATAATTGCCTTGTGTTTTATTTAAGTTACCATTAGCTCACAGATTCAGCTTCAACAGAGCCCTGAAACTCACTTTAGTAAGTGACATACACCAGATAATCTGTTAGTGTCTGTCTTTCTTCCTCTTGTGCTTTTCTTAACGTCCTGTGCAATAACCATTCTCATCTGACCTGGTCACTCTCTCGTTGAGCGTCACAGCCAACATTCTGGGTTCTTTACTTCACTTTCATTACGAGAATGCCCTCACCTCTTTCTTGTATTAGATCCCTTGTCTGCTTCCTTTCTGGCTTTCCTCCTGGTTTTAATGCAGCATATTTTGCAGTAGCTGTCTGAGAAAGGGTGTATGAGGTCAAATACTTTGAGAACTTGAATACTTGAAAATGTCTTTATTCCAAGCTCCCATCTAATTGTTTGTTTAGCTGGAGATAGGATTCTAGGGTGGAATGTATTGAAACATGGAAATAACAGTAATCGTTTTCTGGCTTCTTTGGTTGCTGTTGAGAGTTCAAATGACATTTTTGATTCTTGATCCTTTTAATGTGTTTTTTTTTTTTCCTCTCTCTAGAAGCTTTTAGATTCTTTTTTTCATACACGGTCTGAAATTTCACAATGGTACGCTGAAGGCCACGTGCAGGCCTTTCCTAGGCCGATGGTCCGGGAAGAATAGAATGGGGAGCCATGTCATCACCATGGTGCAGCATGGAATTGCAGTGTGTGGGGGGAGAGACCCTGGAGCACTGGCGTTGCTCCTCTCCCTGCCTGATGTTCTGAAAGGCAGCCCACCAGCGGTTCCTTGCACTTCTCACTGCGGGTTTCCTACTGGGTGGGTTGGATTCACCCTTACACTTCGGATGCTTCTGTATGAGGAACTAGGGAGGCAGTAGGGACTGCCCTGAAGTCAAGGGCGTGCTTTGATTTAGGCCATAAACTTCAGCCTCCTGAGGCCCAGAGCAGAGTGGAAAATGGCAGTGAAGCAAACAGAAACTTCCAGCACAGTTAGGTTGAAAGATCTTCTTGGAACCTAGAGAGATTTTATTTTTGGAAAGAGAGATGTTCCACTGTAAGGCAAAGTATGACCCCCGTGGACAGTGCCAGGGAGTGATTCTTGATCTTTTACCCCGAATATTAGAAGTTAGTTTGCAAGTAATTAACTTTATGTCATGTGTGTAATTTTAACATCTACTACTTTTACTATTGGATTGTTAACTAAATAACATTCGCTGCTAAACCCGCCTGTTGCCTCCTTTGGGTGTCTCTATCATTCCCTACAACTTCCTAACAAATACTGTGTAAAACATTCTTCTCCATGGAAAGAGCAGCTACGTGTGTGTCTGTATTGGGCAGTAGGGGTGCAGGCAGCATTCACGCAGGCAATTTCATGTTTCCTTTCCATTCCCCTCATTTGTGTTTGAGGTGAATACATAAAGCACTTCGTACACTGCCTAGCGCACAGTGATTGGAGTCATTTCTCCCTTTCGAGGGAAGACTCTTTACCCAGACACTGTGACTTTGTTGTGATCAGAATGTCCTGCTTTTAACAGTGGGTTATTTTGCTTTTAGATAAGTGACAGTTTGCTCTTTGATACATCAGACGATGAGGAGCTGAGAGAACAGCTGGATATGCATTCAATCATCGTCTCCTGCGTTAATGAAGAGCCCCTCTTCACTGCAGACCAGGTATTGTGGAGAAATTCATCGAGGAAAGGAAAAGAGAACCTCGAGCTGAAGGACAATTTCTAACTGTGGCAATAAGTGACGGGTTGTTGGAATCTACTGATTTTTCCCCGCATTTTCTGTTTATGTAGGCTTATCAGTTAACTCCTCCACTGAGAAAAGAAGAAAGTATATGTAATCCGAAGCAGATGGGATTATGCTAGTTGGGAAGATTCTTCAAGATAGGCAGTTTTCCAGTATAGACCTTGTTAAGTCAGTGCAGCGAGTTATTACTAAGGGAGGGTTATTGCTTAACCTGAAATGACAAAAAATATTGTGAGTTTGGTACTTTTTTTAGGGTTGGCAAGACATGGCCAACTCTGATGTATCTGTGTAGAAATTACCCAGTTCCTCTAAAAGCCTGTGTAAAAATCATTAGTACTTATTAGAAGTGCGTACTGTGAACCCGGAAAGAAGTGAGCTTTATTCCTGTGGCATGCTCTCATAATGTCAACGCTGTGTTCATGTAAACCGCTTGAATCAGCTTTCTCATTGTCTGAATACTCTTCCCACTGCTGTTGTGTTGTCAAAATGTGGTGTAAGAACTCCTTCCTGAAATAACATGCTCGTGGCTGCTCTGACTGTGAATGCTACCACATTACATTTTTAGGCTGGAAAGATGAGGTCGGGAAAGAGATATGTTATGGCAAGGATGGGAGGAGTCCATTAAAATGTGCCATTTTGTTGCTCCTTAGTCATATTTGTGGTTAGATTATTGTAGGCCTGGGAAGAGTGTAGTGCTTAAAATGCCAGATAATAGGTTAGAGGGCTGTGGGAGGTTGATCATGATATCTCAGGGAAAAACGTGACCCTGTGAGTTCACGGTCTCCTCAGTAATCTATCTGCCTGAATGCCGTAAACTGTTCCTGCTTCTGAGACTTGGAGAAATAGATTCTGCAGCCTCCTCTGGCATTTCATTGTACGGTTTTATAATGCCTATTTGAGAAAATCTTCTTACTAATTACCATAATCCCCACCTCCTTCAGATTTACTTTTCTTTGCCCTTAAGCTTACTGATTCATCCTGAATGTTTTCTTAATAGTTTCTTTTTTCCTTTTTTTTTTTTTTTTTTAACTTTTAGACCTATTTATTCTAACTGTTGAGTAATTTTTGTGGTTTTACATTCTCACTGACTTCTGTATCCTTCTCAACTTTTAAAAAGTGGAGCAGGACAAGGTACTGTTGGAAGATTCGAGCAGCGTTGCACATGACAGTACATCATTGTCTGAAAGATGGTTCTGAAATTTTCGTGTTTTTGTGCAGCTTCTTTTTTTCGCTTTAAGCTTCTACATGTCACGTAATCTTTGAATATCTCTTAATCTTTCATGGAATTAACATATGAAATTCCTTTTCTGCCATTAAAGGAAAATTTTACTGCTATAAAGGTAATTTCTTGCTTTATTTTTTATACTGTTGTATTTCAAAAATTTTATGTCAGTTTGATTAAATGGCTTTCGATTGATTACTTGCATGTGTCATATGGTGAATTTTCTGTCATTTGTTTCTTTTGACTGTAACGATGATCTGGTTCTAGCATGTGTAAGGTAAATTGTACCTGTGTTTTGCACCATTTCTCAGACCTTCAAGATCTGATAGATCTACTGAATCGTGATGGGCATATTAAATATTATTCTGTTTAATTTTGTGTTCAGCATATTGTAAATTTTATTTCCTTGATAAACCATGTTCACTCTTAACAGTCAAAATTGTGATTATTCAGAACACCAACTCCTGCACAGTGTTGGTTAGTGGATATTTCAGTGCCCTTCTTTTCCGGTTGCCTCATGAGCGCCATGTTGCAGAGAGATTGTTTTTCCCAAGTATATCTGATTAACAGTGGTGTGTGTATTTTGGAAGGTTATTGAAGAAATTGAAGAAATGATGCAGGAATCTCCAGACCCAGAAGATGACGAGACACCCACGCAGTCAGATCGGCTGTCGATGCTGTCCCAGGAAATCCAGACTCTTAAGAGGTCCAGTACTAGCAGTTATGAAGAGAGTAAGACACCCTCCTTCAATCCATGCTCTTTAGATTTCCTGTGCATCTCAAACCATCTCCAGAAAGCTTTCACTCCAAAGGCTAAGTTATGCACCCTTCTTCAGCCCTCTAGTAATACTCGGGCATATCTTTATCATTGCTTAGGGACTTTGTCACATTCACCTTTGAATCCTGTACTAGTCGGCTTGGGCTGTGTAACGAAGTAACACATGCCGGGGGCTTAAACAACGGGCATTTATCCTCTCAGAGGTCTGGAGGCTAGAGGTTCGAGATGAAGGTGTTGGCAGGTTTGGTTTCTTCTGGGGTCTCTCTCCTTGGCTTGTAGATGTCTTCTCTCTGTCCTCCCGTGGTCTTCTCTTTGCATGTATCTCTGTCCTAATCTTGTCATTTTATAAGGACACCACTCACACTGGATTAGAGCCCACCCTAACAACCTCATTTTAACTTAATTATCTTTGTAAAGACCCCATCTCCAAATACAGTCACACTCTGAGGTCCTGGGTGTTGGGACTTTAGTGACATCATAGCCTCACATGAGGAGAAGTGCTGAGAAAAATCTGAAGTGGGCTTTAGGGAGTAGGCCTTCCTTCTTTCTTCCCAGTCTTCAAAAAAATTCACACATTGGGCCATATGTGATTAAATATGTATTTAGTTTAATTGTTTCAAATCGACTTCTGTCTTTTGAAGTGTGCTAGAACCCTGCTAAGTTGCTTGCAGTTTCTTGTCAGCAGGTAGTTTGGGTACTCTCCCTCAGCTTTTGTGTTTGTTCTGTTTCTTGTTCAAGCTTTTTTTAGTCTTGACTGGAGTGCTGTTGGTGGGATGATTGAGTTAGACAAGTAAAGAATGTTGTTACACTTCTCAGCCTCTTGAGAAGTAACTTTGCTGCCTACCTCTGCTCAGTCCTGCCCACCAGAAGTTTGAGGATTATGAGAAGATTGTGAACAGTTTCATTGCTTAGAGGATGGTGTCTGCTCTTTTGGCATGAAACCCCCTGTTGTGCTTGTCTCCCGAAACATTTTTGTCTTAGTATCTGCTGTGCTTTGCTTCTGGCCGCAGGAGTAAAAAGGCTCTCGGTATCTGAATTAAATGAGCTACTGGAAGAAATTGAGACTGCCATCAAGGAATACTCCGAGGAGCTGGTGCAGCAGCTGGCCCTGCGAGATGAACTGGAGTTCGAAAAGGAAGTGAAAAACAGCTTCATTTCTGTTCTCATTGAAGTGCAGAACAAACAGAAAGAGCACAAAGAAACAGCCAAAAAGAAAAAGAAACTCAAGAACGGCAGCTCTCAGAATGGGAAGAACGAGAGAAGTCATATGCCCGGCACAGTAAGTGGTGTTTTGCAGGAGTCCTTGAGCACTTGGAAGCTGCTTCCGTGGTGGTCCCAGCGCTCCAGGCCCCAGGCAGGCAGGAGGTGCCTACGCATGCGAGTGCTTCTCACCGCGGCGCCCACAGGTTCTGGTGGAGAATGCCACTGTGATCAGCAGTTTCAGAAAGGGGTTCTCTGGGTGAGGACACAGTGGTTTTCTGGGTATGGTTAGGGGAGAAGTAAGTGGAAGGAAGAGGAGGAAGAAAGAAGGAGGGTGTCTTAAAGGTATCAAAGCATTAACGGTGATTATTTATGTTTGGCTGGTGGGCGTATGAATGGTATTATTTTCTTATTTTTGCTCATCTTGCAGGAGTCATATAATAATTAAAAGGGGGTGCCTGTAAGGGTTGCTGAACTGTGCTGAGCCTGAAAGCACAGACTGATTCGCAGTCAGATTCCTCCTGATTTATCAGCGAAGTTGGAACATGAAGGCATTGGAGGCAGTTATGTGACATCAGCCATTTGCCTGAGTGTTTGGCAGATTAGAATATTTCTGACCGGGGACGAAAAAGTTGAGAATATGTGCATCTTTGACTCTTCATGTAAAATTTCTTGTTTTCTGCTTTGTCAGTTTTCTTAAGTGGTCCTCTTAGTTTCACATGATTAAAATCCATCATAAACATTCACTAATTAATTTTATGAGATGTGTTTCTTTATTGGTCTTAGGGCCACTTCATTTTTTTTTGATCATTTGAGGCCTTATATGTTGCCACCTTCGTATTATTTGTGTGTGAAGAAATGTCAGTTTTGTTTTTTTGGACTATAATGGTTCTCCAGAGGGATCCATTTTTCTAAGAGGAATGTCCCTTTTTCATTCTTGATACTGATAACCTGGTAACACGAATTATCACAAACTAGCTATTATGGTTTGTAATAATGTAAGTTCTGCCTTTAAGTCTTGATTTGTTTTTTTCTAAAGAATACTTATATCAAAGAAGTAGTTCTCACTAACCAGCCTCTCATGGAATCCAGGAAAGAGAATGCAGTTCTGGGTTGCTGGGTCACCAATGAGCAGTTGATACAAACAAAGAGATCTCGCCGTTTAGCCCATTCATTGTCTGCTTGGGCCTGTGAGTAAATACATGGTCTTGGTGTGATGTCCACTTGTGTATAGAAAGGACATAGCTTCAAAACATTTGTTTGAATATACAATTCTGGAAAGTGTGCTTTAAATTTCTGGAGCAAAATTTGGATGTCATATTTTTTAAAAAAATTGCACCTTTAACTTGCCCTATTATACAAGTGTGATTAAATGAAATGCTTAGTTAAAAAGTCATAGCGTGGTTGGTAATTTCTGTCTGTCTGCTTTTAGGAATTACATGTAAACCCTCCATTTATTGGTGTTAACACTTGGCTGAGGAAAATAAATTTGTCCCTAGAGGGGTTTAAAGGCTTCTTTTTGTAACTCCTATATAAAAAGGGTTAGAGTGGATTCACTGTGTAATTGTACATGGCATTTATATTGAGAAATGGATTTGGCAAGGCAAGATTTAGCTCTTACTCGAGCCTTTATGAGTCATGAAATAGATTCATAGTAAAAGTCCGTTTTTTCACAGTATTTGGATCTGTGAAGTTGCTTCTCGAGTCCTGATCTACTATTTGTAACAAAACCTTTAATCAGGTTACTGATGGCCTTGCTGAGCTCGTGGTACTGGTTCCCTCTAAGCTGGAGAAAGACCATCCCATCTGTGACTCAAGGAGCCTGAAACCTATGATTCTGAAAATAGTGGTGGGTGGCTCAAAAGAACCTTAAAGTGAAGTGGCCAATTGGATACACAGATTGCAAAGGATAGTACCTTGTTAGACACTTTATAGAACACGTGGTTTGGGCAGAGCCTGATCTCTAAGAGTTAGTTATCAGTGACACAAATTTCTAAAAATTGGTGACCTTCTTACAGATACCATGTATTACCTGCTTTCTAACAACATTGGTCACGTTTTTCTTTTTGCCATAGATATTTTTGTTTTATTAGCAGGACGTGGTTTTCTTTCCTTAAGTATGGAGTAGCCTTCCTTCCATTTTTCCTTAAACATGTTTCACTGAAACAAAACATCAGTTTGTGTTTGGTATAACCCTCTACCCATGTTTGCTAGCTGTTTGCTTTGGTCCAAAGATACTGTAATGAAATATCTGGGTGGGAATAGAGCAGAGTTAAACTATTTAGGTGTTAATTTTGGAGACATTTTATTTCAAACATTTTCTGTAGGGAAAAAAAAATTGGGGGCTGAGGGATGCTATTTAGATTGAGCACTAGACAGTTTTGGGGAGACAATTGGGGAGGGGCGTAGAAATACTATTAAATATAAAGTATTGAGTATCTTATACAAGTGAAATCTTATCTTTGTTTTAATTTTTAAAATCTGCATGTTGGATAAGACCAAGAAATATCCATTCATTCAGCAAATGAATGACTAGGAGTGTAAGAAAGAAAGACTAGACAGTGTAATTTCTGGTAGTAATAAATGCCACCAAGACAATAAAAGGCTGGGTAAGGCGGTCAGTAGCAAAGCTGCCGGAGAGCTGTTTTCTGTAGGGTGGTCACTATGTCACTGCTCCTCCTGATGGGCAAGGTTGGTTGTCCTGTCCTTTTCCAGGTCTCTGTTTGGAGAGGAGGTTAGAGGATGGTTCTTCTCTTTAGGAAATGAGACTTAAGAGAGCAGAAAACTGTATCTCCTATGTCCTGTTGTTCAGCATCAGGAGAAAGAGCGGTGGGAGTGGAGATTGGAATGGTTGATGGGTACTGTCTGTTAATCACTATGATGACCTGTGTGCATTTCTTTGAACTGACTGTGCTCTTTGGGCCTTGGTGCTTTTATACGTGCCCTTTCCTTTTCTGGAGAGCCCCGCTTTTCCTGTTTCCCCCAGTCCACTTGGAGGACTTTTTTTTTTTTTTTTTAAGTCAACCTTCAAGCATTGTCTTCCTTTCTTAGAGCCTTCCTCGGTGACTCTTCCTCCAATGCAGAATTGACTAGTCTCTCCTTTTGGGGTTAGTATTATTCCTCGTGACTATTTCTTTTGTCACGGTCACACAGGACTGCAGGTTTTTTTGTTTTCATGTCTGTCTCTGTCAGGTTCCCTAAGGATAGGAAATGTAACTTTATCTTCTTTTATATCCTTAAGTGTAACATTAAGTACTCATTTTTCTGCTGAATAAATGTGTGAAAGAAAGATAAACTTGCAAATCTGTATTTCTACCTTGGAATTTCCTGTCAGGTGTCAAACCCATGGAGGCTGAGTAGCCTATTGATTAAGAACTTTGGGGGAAGAGCTGTGTTTGAATCCTGCTCCTGTCACTGAGTACATCTATCTCCCTCTGAGTTTTGGGAGGACTAAATGAAATAATGTGTGTTAAGACTAGCATATATCCTGAGTAAATGCTAGTTATTATATGTCCAACTGCCTACTAGCTAGTTGTCTCTGGAACTTATCAAACTAAAGTTACCATTTTCCTAAGGTTGAATGTAGTTCTTATATATTTTTCTTTTGGTTAGTGGAACAGTCTACTCATTCACTGATATCCGTGGAATTTCTGAGTCAAAGGATATACAGTTTTGGAGCATTTTCAAATTGTTCTACAGAAATGAACCTAGTAATAGTGTGAGTGAGTGACCATTTCCCCACACTTCCAGCCAACAACAGATATTATTAGCCTTTCGATCTTTTGTTGATCTGAAAGGCAAATAATGGTTTGATCCGTTGACTTCTGTATTCTCTTGTGAGTTGCCTATTAAGTCACATAAGAGATGTTTTTCATATTTATGAGGTACACATACTTTTAATCTCATAGTATCATAATTTATCATCATCAGCCTTCCCAAAGGCTCATTCACATTGTTTCATTGTTCAGCATCTCACCTAATTTTTGCTACTTTGCACATCACGTAATGCCTGTTTGTTGAATTGAAACTTCACTATAAAGGAGATACAATCGCAGAGGATTTGGAGTTGTCATATTTGAATTATTGTTCTATCAGGTGGTCTTTTAAATTTTATTTTTTTGCCAGTCTTCTGTTTGTATTGAATAGAGTCACAGATTATTGAATTTCAGTGGCAGTTCCCATGAGTACAAGAACAAGTCCAAGTATACCAGTTACATTTTATTTTTTAAATTTTATTTTTAAAAAGTATTTATTTATTTTGAGAGAGAGAGTGGGTGGGAGAGAGAGACCGAGAGAGAGGGAGAGCGAGCGAACCCCAAGCAGGCTCCACACTGTCAGTGCAGAGCCTGATGTGGGGCTTGAACTCATGAACTGTGAGATCATGACCGAGCTGAAATCAAGAGTCAGACACTCAACTGGCTGAGCCACCCAGGCGTCCCACTAGGTATGTTTTAATTTAGCAGTGGTTGTCACCTAGAGTTACCTGAAGTTGTAAAGATATTAATGGGTACTCGTTTGGCATCATACCTCGGCATATGGATGAAATGGCCATATTTCCTCCTTTAGAATCCAGTAATGTTTTTAAATTAAAAGTCACATATAAGGTTATGTATTCTAAGTCTAGGGTTGCGAAGATAGGAATGAATAGTTTTCTGTTTGCCATAATCACATTGAACTTTCAAGAGCGAGTTCTCATGTGTTGGACTTAGCACCAGCAAAAATGTATAATTGCTTCAGTATAACCCGAAGAAGTTTATTTTGAAAACTCGTGGGGTATTAGGAATCAGTAACTCTGTTGTGAAAAGAATCATATTGCCCTGGTCTGTTGCTTTTGGGGGTCGGGGAGATAACTGCTTCAAGATGGGGGACAACTAGGGCTTGGATGATAGATACTCTTTCTTATATCTTTCTTTCACAGATGCATTGCTCTGTATTTATGAGTCATTTAGCTCAGATTATGATGAATAGTCAAATCTATTTTGTTTCTCTTTTGCATGCAAAAATGCACCAGTAATAGTTTTCATTTAATCTTCACCAAAGCTGACTTTAAGGTAAGAGAAATTTATTTTCATTTAGATAGCTCCTATTAGTTTGTTCTGAAGTTATTCCAAATTGTGCTAGCTCTTAGCTTAGAAGGATCTGTTCTGATACACCTACTTGAATTTGGGGCTTTTGTTTATAATAAGGTACAACTAGCTTTTTTTCTTCCCTTTTTCCTTCTTTCTAATTTGGAATTTTTAAATTTCACATTTGCTAAGATGATACAGACTGAGGATTGACAAGGCAAACTACTGCCGGAAGGCCAAATTGGCCCTCTACCTGTTTTATAAATAAAGTTTTATTGGAATACAGCCATGTCCATTCATTTCCATATGGTCTATGGCTGCTTTGGTGTTACAAGGACAGAACGGGATAGTTGTGACAGAGACTGTGTGGACTGTAAACTTAAAATATTAACTCTCTGGCCCTTTATAGGAAAAGTTGGCCAACTCCTGATTTAGACTAAAATTGAGTAAAATTAAAAATTTGAAGAAAAAAAGATGCAAACTCCATTTAAGTGAGTTTGTATAAAAAGATCACTATACTATGACTAAAATTTATTATAAAATGTAACCTTATTTTATCTGTGTGTGTTGAGTTCTCCTTTCCTCAGAGCCCCATCCAGCAGCCTGAGTTGTGCCTACATGTGGTGATGCCTTGACCATCTCCAAGCCACATGCCTAAGGCAACCTGCCTAGCAATAGACCTTTGTGTCAGATTCCCAGTAGCTAAGTGAAGAGAGCCAGCGGGTAGACCAGTTGTCCTCTAGATTTGGGGCCAAATGAAAAACTTAAAAATGTTGGCAGTCCTCTGGGTACATTGTATTTATAGACAGCAATAAATAGTAGTTTAAAGAAGATAGAATAGAAATGGAAAAAGGACTGATTCCCTTCCCCCACTTTTTCTAAGTAGTGGTACTTGAGAAGATAAAGTCTCCCCTATATATGTGAATGTAAATATTAATATATTTTTGGCAGTAATTTGTTGGTTATATTTGATAGCATTTCTCTGCAAATTTCTTGTTTCTTTTTTAAAGTATAGTTGACACAAGGTTACATTAGTGGCAGGTGTATAGCATAGTGATTTGGCAACTCTATACATTATGCTATGCTCATCACAAGTGTAGCTCCCATCTGTCACCATACAATGCTATTACAAGAACACTGATTATATTCCCTATGATGTACCTTTCATCCCCATAGCTTATTCATTCCCTAACTGGAGACCTGTACCTCCCCCTCACCTTCACCCATTTGCACCCCCATTCCCCTGGCAACTACCAATTTGTTCTCTGTATTTATGGGTCTGTTTCTGGTGTTTGTTTATTGTTCATTTTTTTTTTAGATTCCATATAGAAGTGAAATAATATGGTATCTGTAGGACTTACTCATGTAGCATAATACACTCTAGGGCCATCCATGCTGTTGCAAAGGGTAAGAACTCATTTTTTTTATGACTGAGTAATATTCCATCGCGTGTGTATTGATGGACATATCTTGACTATTGTAAATCATTCTGCAGTAAATATAGGTGGTGCATATATCTTTATGAATTGGTGTTTTTGTTTTCCTTGGGATCCAGTCAGTAGTGGATCATATGGTATTACTATTTTTAATTTTTTAAGGAGTCTCCATATTTTTTTTCATGGTGGTTGCACCAATTTACATTCCCATTAACAGTGCATGAGGGTTCTCTTTCCTCCACATTCTCGCCAACACTTGTTACTTCTTGACTTTTTTGATACCAGCCATTCTGACAGGCATGAGGTGATATCTCATTATGGTTTTGATTTGTATTTTCTTGAAGGTTAGTGATGTTTGAGCATCTTTTCATGTTTCTGTTGGCCTTCTATATGTCTTCTTTGGAAAAGTGTCTACTTAGGTCCTCTGCCCATTAAAATTTTTTTTTTGTGTATGTTTGAGACAGAGAGCGTGAGCAGGGGAGGGGCAGAGAGAGAGGGAGACACAGAATCCAAAGTGGGCTTCAGGCTCTGAGCTGTCAGCACAGAGCCCGACACAGGGCTTGAACTCACAAACCCACAAGATCATGACCTGAACTGAAGTCAGATGCTTAACTGACTGAGCCACACAGGTGCCCCTATTTATGGTAGTTCTGTTGATCTGTATAACCATTTTTGTGCCAGTACCATACTATTTGATTATTAGTTTTGTAGTATATCTGGGATTGTGGTACCTCCAGCTTTGTTCTTTTTCAAGATTGCTTTGACTATTTGGGTCTTCTGTGGTTCCATACACATTTTAGGATTATTTGTTCTAGTTCTGTAAAAAATATTAATGGTATTTGGATAGGGATTGTGCTGAATCTGTAGATTGCTTTGGGTATTGTGGACATTTTAACAGTATTGATTCATCCAATCCATGAGCATCTTTCTCATGGTATATCTTTCCATTTGTTTGTGTTGTCTTTAATTTCTTTCGTCAGTGTTTTATAGAAGTTCTCAGAGTACAGGTCTTTCATCTTCTTGGTTAAATTTATTCCTAGGTAATCTATTCTTTTTGATGCAGTTGAAAATTGGATTGTTTTCTTTATTTCTCTTCTGCTACTTTGTATTAGTGTATAAAAACACAACAGATTTCTGTGTATTAATTTTATATCCTGAAACTTTACCGAGCCCATTTATTCTAGTATTCTGGTAGTCTTAAGAGTTTTGTAGATATACTAACATGCATTTGCAAATAGAGTTTAACTTCTTCCTTACCTATTTGGATGCCTTTTATCTCTTGTCTGATTGCTGTGGCTAGCGTTTCCCGTATTGTGTTGAATAAAAGTGGCAAAAGAGGACCTTGTCATGTTCCTAAAGCTTTTCCTTAAGAGTATTGTGTTAGCTGTGGGTTTGTCATCTATCGCCTTTATTAGGTTGAGGTACATTCCTTCTTAAACCCACTCTATTGAGAATTTTTATCATAAACACCTGTTGAGTTTTGTCAGATGCTTTTTCCTGCATCCGTTGAGATGATCATATGGTTTTTATCTTTCATGTTGTTAATGTGATACATCACTTTGATTGATTTGTGAATATTGAACCATCCTTGCATCCCTGCAATGAATCCCACTTAATTAAGGTGAGTGATTCTTTTAATGTATTGTGGAATTTGGTTTGCTAATATTGTGTTGGGGATTTTTGCATAAATGCTCATTAGGAATATTGGCTTGTAGTTTTCTTTTTTTTGGAGTGTCTTTGGTTTTGGGGTAATGCTGGCCTCATAGAATGAATTTGGAAGCTTTCCCTCCTCTTTTTTTTTTTTTTTTTTTTTTAATAGTTTGAAGAGGATAGGTATCAACTCTAAATGTTTGGTAAGATTCACCTGTGGATCCATCTGGTTCTGGACTTTTTGTTTGTTGAGAGTTTCTGATTACTGATTAAGTTTTGTTATTAGTAATCAGCCTGTTCACATTTTCTATTCCTTCCTGATTTAGTTTTGGAAGATTGTATGTTTTTAGGGATTTATCCATCTCTTCTAAGTTGTCCAGTTTGTTAGCATATAATTTTTGATAGTTTCTTATAGTCTTTTGTATTTTTCCTTATTATAATAAGTATTCCTAAAAAATTAGCATTAGGGCCATAAAATGGAAGGTCAGTGTAGGATGGAGAGAAACTTGGATGTGTATTATTTATTGTTTTAATACTGCACACCTATGAATTATTAGTTTAGATGTAGAACACATTTATTTTATGAGAAATAGTTCTGCCTAGACAAATGTATGTCACTACCAGTTTTTGTTAATCATTATCTACTATTGATTTTTTGCAACTGTCTTTTTGTGACTGGTAATAGTGAGCTTTCATGACACAGCAGTTAACTTAGTAAAAATCAGGAGTCTATTCTTGACTTCTTATGCCTTGGAGAGGTTTGCTAATTGTTTGTTAATATAACAGAAATTCACATAAAGCCTTGATATGGCAGGAAATTGTATTCTTTCTTTTTTCTTCCAAGATTTTGTTTAATTCCAGTTAGTTAACATATAATGTAGTATTAGTTTCAGGAGAATTTAGTGATTCATCATGTACATATAACACCCAGTGCTCATCACAAGTGCCTTCCTTAATGCCCATCACCCATTTAGTCCATTCCCTTACCAACCTCCTGTCCACCAACTGTCAGTTTGTTCTCTATAGTTAAGAGTCTCTTGGGGATCCTGGGTGACTCAGTCGGTTAAGCATCCAGCTCTTGATTTAGGCTCAGGTCATGATCTGACTGTTTGTGAGACAGCCCTGCATCAGTCTCTGTGCTGACAGTGCAGAGCCTGCTTGGGATTCTCTCTCTCTGTCTCTCTCTGACCTTCCTGCCTGTGGTCATGCTCGCTCTCTCTAAATAAATAAACTTAAAAAAAAGTCTCTTATGGTTTGCCTTCCCTCTCTGTTTTTATCTTATTTTACTTTTCCTTCCCTTCCCCTATGTTTATCTGTTTTGTTTTTGAAATTCCACATGAGTGAAATCATATGGTATTTGTCTTTCTCTGATTGACTTATCTTGCTTAGCACAATACACTCTAGTTCTGTCTGTGTCATTGCAAATGGCAAGATTTCATTCTTTTTGATCGCTGAGTAATATTCCATTGTGTATGTATATATACACACCACATTTTCTTTATTCAGTCATCAGTCAGTGGACATTTGGCCTCTTTCCATGATTTGGCTATTGTTGACAGTGCTGCTATAAACATTGGGGTGCATGTGCCCCTTCGAATCAGTATTTTTATATCCTTTGGGTAAATACCTAGTAGTGCAGTTAATTCGACACCCAAAAAATTAATATTCCAGTTAAGAAATGGGCAGAATATATGAACAGATATTTCCCCCAAGAAGACATACAAATGGCTGACAGACACATGAAAAAATGCTCAGCATCACTCATCATCAGGGAGATACAAATCAAAACCACAATGAGATACCTGTCAGAATGGCTAACATTAACAACGCAGGAAACAATAGATGTTGATGTGGATTCAGAGAAAGGGGAACCCTCCCACACTGTTGGTAGGAGTGCAAACTGATGCAGCCACTCTGAAAACAGTGTGGAGGTTTCTCAGAAAGTTAAAGATAGAGCTACCCTATGACCCCGCAATTGCACTACTAGTTATTTACCTTATTATATACTTAGGGTATTCGTAAGTATCAGGAAATAATGTATAAAATTAGCAGGGTTAATTATTTTACCCTAGTTTCAGTAGCTTTGAAAATTTTTGCTAACACTTAATTACCATATTAATATTAAATTACTTAAAAATTTAAAAAGATCTTCAAATAGAAAAAATTAAATTGATACTGTTCCATTTAACTCCTAACTTAGAAAATCTTCATACCATACCTTTCTGTTCTGAGAGTGAAATTCCAAAATAATAGTGTAATATTCAAGACATTTTCAAATATTTATCTGCTTTGGTTTAGTTCATATTTTCTAATTTACTTGGATCTGCTTTTTCTCTACAGAAAGTTTTTCACTATAATTTGCATTTATAACTGCTTTGTAATTCACATGAAAACTATTTGATTTGAGGGGCACCTGGGTGGCTCAGTCAGTTGAGTCTACAACTCTTGATTTCTGCTCAGGTCATTATCCTGGGGTTGTGGCATCGAGCCCTGTGTCAGGCTCTGCGCTGGGCATGGAGTCTGCTTGGGATTCTCTCTCTCCCTCTGCCCCTCTTCCCTGCTTGCACGCTTACTCTCTCTCAAAAAAAAATTAAAGAAAATATTTGATTTGAAGAAGTGTGAACACAAGCAGACTAAATTTTTACACCTTAGGTAATACCTTAATTATTTGAATATCTGTGCTTTCTAATTTTTTTTGCATGTAACTATTGCTTTCAATTCTGTTTTTCTTTCTTTTTTTTTTTTGAGACTTTATTTTTTATTTTTTTAAATTTACATCCAAATTAGTTAGCATCTAGTGCAACAATGATTTCAGGAGTAGATTCCTTAGTGCCCCTTACCCCTTTAGCCCATCCCCCCTCCCACAACCCCTCCTGTAACCTCAGTTTGTTCTCCATATTTATGAGTCTCTTCTGTTTTGTCCCCCTCCCTGTTTTTATATTATTTTTGTTTCCCTTCCCTTATGTTCATCTGTTTTATCTCTTAAAGTCCTCATATGAATGAAGTCATATGGTTTTTGTCTTTCTCTGACTAATTTCACTTAGCATAATACCCTCCAGTTCCAGCATGTAGTTGCAAATGGCAAGATTTCATTCTTTTTAATTGCCGAATAATACTCCATTGTGTGTGTGTGTGTGTGTGTGTGTGTGTGTATGTATACACACACATATATATACCACATCTTCTTTGTCCATTCATCCATCGATGGACATTTGGGCTCTTTCCATACTTTGGCTGTTGTTGATAGTTCTGCTATAAACATGGGGGTGCATGTGTCCCTTCGAAACAGCACACCTGTATCCTTTGGATGAATGCCTAATAGCGCAATTGCTGGGTCATAGGGTAGTTCTATTTTTAGTTTTTTGAGGAACCTCCATACTGTTTTCCAGAGTGGCTGCACCAGCTTGCATTCCCATCAATTCTGTTTTTCTTATGTTTTGTGTTTTGATTATTTTAAGAATGTGAAATTAAAACTATTGTTCTAGAAGTTAATATTTGAAAATTTTGTCATTTAAACTATTGCAAATGATGTGATTTATAAGGAACAATAATTATGTTTGAATTTCACTTCCTTTTGAACCTCCTGAGTAAAAAGAATATTAATGAAGTCAGAGCATAAGTTAGGATATGAGTCCGAAATAGATGAAAAGCATTTCTTAATTGCTTTTTCTAACCTTTTTTTCTGACACTGAGCTTTGAATTTGGGATTTTTAAAGATTTCCTGCTAGTTAGAGATCTGTGCCAGTGGGTGTCAGATGAGGCTTAGAGAAAAGTCTGATAGCAGGAATTAGTTTGAATTTCCTGGCCTCTTGGTTAGTTTTGCTCTTCCCTGTCTTGGATCCTGCTTTCTGTGAAATTAGTTAAACTGGTGAATGTGTGAAGAGAATGATTTGATATATTTAGGACTCCAGAGAAGGATTAACAGACCACATCGCTGTATCCGATTCTTGTTGCCTGTTGGTTTCCATAGTGTTTTCTAGCTCTTTACTTTTTTATTGTTCAGAAAGATCTTGAGTTACCCGCAAGTGTAACTTGTTTTCTGTTTAAGCTTTTTGGATGATTTGTATATTTAGTCATAGACAGTAGTGTGTTTTCTTTGTGTTGTCTTAAGTCCTTTAAGCTAGAGACTATAATCAGGAGTGTTTTATTTCACAGTGGCCATTTTATTTATATGAGGAGAACTTAGACTGCTCATTACTTGTTCTGGAGAAAAGTAGAAAGGTGTGGTTACTTCTTTTTGGGAGCTGTGTCCCAAATGTTATTCTAGCCTTTTTAGAGGAATGTTTTGAATATTTTTGGATATCTATATTTGCTGAACGCTTTGCTAAGTGATTCCCATGGACTCCTCACAACGACCCTATAGATTTTGTTCATATTTCTTTTGCTCACAGAACCCGTGTGCCCTGGCGCGATGATGTGCAGTTATGCAGAGACGCGTGCAAGGGACCCTTGGCCCTGCGTTGCTGCTTCTGAGCTGTGCAGACATGCTGTCTGCGGGCTTGGGAATCTTGGCTCCTTTCTTCTTTCAGATTTTTATAATTTTTGTTTTTAATCTCCTATATCTTGTTTATACTTTGTTGCTCCTGGTTTTGTATGGGAAAAGATTCCAGAGAATGACTGATTTTGAGACTTAATACATACTCATGCCAGGGAAGGAAATGGTCATGAGGCAGTTGTGAGTGTTCTCATTGTAAATCATGTGAGTGGAGCCCCGTATTGAGTAAACTTCTTCCCCCGTCCTTACCAGGTTACTTTGGCACTTTGTCAGCAGTGAGGGAAACAATAAAGTAAATACTGTAATGCTTAATCATTTTCCTGCTTATAAATGGGCTCATATAAAAAATTCCATTCTGAGAAGCGCATTTTACAGAGCTATTAACTCCTTTGTAAAAAATACGGTGGAAACAGATGGATAGATTGCAAAATAACTTGAGACTCCCAGCATCTTCCCTAGCTCTTCACTTTGAATTTGAACATTTGGATCCTTCAAATTTGGAAATGGTAGATTAAGTGGAAATAGGATTGAGCTTTCTGACATAACTTAATATTGCAGTTGTTTATTTCAATTAAACAAAAGTAAGAAGTCTTTAATGTCCTTTATGTCATTGAGCATTCCTAACCTTGAGGCTTCAGAACGTGCTTTGACATGTCGGTAGTACTTTTGCCATGAGAAATGTTCAACAAAGAAATGCTTCTCTCCTTCTCTTCTTCCTCCCCCCACCCCCAATAAAATTTCAGCATCAACAAAATCTTCCCTCTGGCCCAGTTTAGTACCAGAAGCACCTAATCACACCATGTCTGCTCTCAAGGTCATACATGTAGTGCTTCTAAATGAGGTGATGTTTACTAAAAAAGTAAATTTAATCTGTCTCTGAGGTTTTATCTTTTTAAAATTCATTTTGCCTTCCAGAAGAGTGTATTGTTTGGAATTTATAGGGCAATTGTAAAACCATCTATCGTGTGCTCTGTGGAGCTCGTTTCCTGTTTCTTCCTTGTCCCCTTGCCTGCTCTTTCTGTTCCTTGATCCTTCTAGTTCACTGATCTTCTCCTGGCTGCTCTTTTGTTATCCTAGGGGCTTTGTATTTCTTAGTCACCCCATTGTTTTACAAACCTTGTCAACAAGATTATTTATCTTACTTTATTAATCTCACGTTGACTTCCTAGACCAGGTTCTTCAGTGGACTTTTTCAGGGCTCCGTTGTTGACTTCTTTGGCAGAAAACTCTGTCTTGTCACGTCATCTTTCTTCTGTTCACCTTCAGATTATTTTTGCCTCTTAGCTCTTTTAAAAAAATTTTTTTCTCCTGCAAAAAGTCAAGAGAACAAATTTTTCTCCTCATGCTGTGGTTGTCACAGGCTCTAAGCTTCTTGGGCTGTGGTCTTAGAAGTGTTAAACTCTGGCTTAGCACACATCTATAAATGCCACTGCAGTAGATAACTCTGAATGTATCATCTGGGTGTGCATTTCTGCCATTCTAGAGCACTTATAGCCTTATGTGACCTGTCAGTCCTGTGCTGTTGTGTGTTTATGTGTGTTTTTGATTTTTGTGTGCCCTCTTAAAGAAACCATGTGGCAACTTGGTTGAGATAATTCATAGATTCATACAATTTACGGATAAGAGTGCTTTAAAATGATATCATTTCATCACCTATTTTGCTGGTGAGGAAACAGACCTCAGTGAGTTCAGGGACCGCCCTCACGTCAGACGTTAGTGGGAAGCCTGGGAGAGAATACCCATCTCTGCTTTCTAGTCCAGCATTTTTCGATCCAAGTTGACTCTTGAAAAATTTTCTCATTTCAAATACTTTTGATTAAGGTGTGATTCCTAGTTTCATCCCCACGTCTGGAAGTACGTCACTGGCATAGTAATCATTGCTAAAGAATTCTGTAATTTATGCCAGTGACTATCGATCGAGTGCCTCCTGCATGATGAGGATGCGTTTGTGCTTTGTTGGCATACAAAAGAAGTATCTGAGGTTATTTCTGCCCTCGACAATTTTGAGAACTTAGTTGAATTTATTAAAAATTAACCCAAACTTTCTTTTTTCTTTTTCTGCTGTTTCTTTATATCTTGTGCTTCACCCCCACCTTAAAACATCTTGAATATCTACTCTTACTGCTGTGAGACAAACATACATTGATCTCTAATTGTGTGTCAGGCATGAGTGTTTAGGATGCAGAGTTAATCCCAGCGTCCAGGGGCATGCTGCCTGTGGGCTGGGGATCCAGCTCACAAACCATGCAGTGCGCTTTATGCAGTGATTCTCAACCAGGCCAATTTTGCCTCCCTGTAAGGCATTAGGCAGTGTCCGAAAACGTTTGTCCTTGTCACACTGGATGGGGTGGGGGCAGTGCTACTAGCGTTCTGAGTAGAGGCCAGTGATGCTGTTCAACATCCCACAGTGCATCAGACTGCCCCCCCCCCCCAACCAACAACTACCTGACTCCAAATGTCAGTACTGTCAAGGTTGAGAAACCTAGGTATAGAGTGATCATTGCTATATCCAAAACAGCTACCATGTTCTTGATGTGTTTAGTGCCTGGCACTGTCTCATGATACAGGTGTGGATACGTTACTAGTGCCCCTGGGTTGGTTTGGGTGTCTGGGAAGGCTGAGTTGAATCTGGAGGACAAGAAGAAAGGACAGGAAAGGTAAGCAGAGGGAGTGGTGTGGGCAGCCATCTAGAGGTGACAGGGCCATCTGGGGCCCTGCAGGTTGTTCATTATGGCTAGACGTTGAGAGAGAATGCTGAAAGCGAGAGAGAGAGAGAGGGAAGAGAGAGGGAGAGAGGGGGGGAGAGAGAGGGAGAGAGAGAGGGAACGAACCTCAAGAAGAGGGTGAGGAGGTAGCAAAGGAGAACCTGGAAGTGGTAGCCTTGTATGTCATGCTAAGGCATTTGGGTCTTTATGTAAAGGCTGTAGGAAACCAAAAAGAGGTTTTAAGTGGATCATCACATGTTCAGATTTGTCTTTTGGAAGGGCAACTTCAGTGTTTCAAGGAGAACTAATTGGAAGGGAGCAACTAGAGATAAGAAATTGACTCAGAGGCTGTTGCACTCATTCAGGTAGGAAATGAGCCTAGACGTTACAGTGGGGGTGGGAAAATGGTTGAATTTCAGAGATACAAGAGAGGTTGAATCTATTCATTGGGTACCAGGGAAGAGAGGACCAAGCGCCGGGTCACTGATCCCTGACTGGGGCAAGCATAGCTAGAACACATGTACCCCTTCCCCAAAGGGAGATGTACAGGTCTGTCAACAGCAACCACATCGGGCTTCAAGCCTGGCATCTTTGGGGCACGCCTGCCCTTCCTGTTGGCGCTGGATGTAACCCCTGTGATGCAGAGGTGAACCTACCGTGTTAGCACATCCACCCACAAAGATGGAGTGAGAACAGGGCCGCTGCGATAAAAACTTATGTGAAGGTGGGGAGAGAAATGCTCAGTAGCTACTATTTCACATTCTGTTGCAGAAGCATAACAGGACCCCTGCGCACTGGCTACAGAGCCAACTCTTTGGTCGGCCAGTTGGGCTGCTTTTGGTTTTGTTCTCAGAGAGGAACTCTTTTGTCCATTGCCCTTTGTGGCTCATCTGGGAGGGTGTATAATTCATGTTTCAGCTCAGATGTCACCTCCTCAGCTTTTATTTGACCTCCCGATATAAAATAGGCAGCCAGTTTTTAATTGCCGCGTTGTAGCTATCAGCTGGACACATATTATCAGCAATGATCTAGTTCATTTACTTGTTTTACTTTTTGTACCCCTTTTCTACTGGAATATCAGGTCTTGAACGGAGGAGGGGATTTGGTGGATGTGTTCATTTTGAGTCATTAATACCTGCAGTGTCTGGCTCACCGTGTTTTTTGAAAGGATGGACAAATGAATGAGAAAGATACAGAATGCCGAAAAAGGAACAGGACTTAAAGAGTGGTGTGTGTGTGTGTGTGTGTGTGTGTGTGTGTGTGTGTGTGTGTGTGTTTGTTTTACTTTTGGTGGGAGAGAGGAAGAGGAGTTCAGTTTGGATGTAATGGGTTTTAGCAGTATTCAGGTAGAGATGTCCAGGAGGCCGCTGAACACACAAGTGACGCTCAGGAAGGAAGTTGTAGTATAAAACTGGCTAATGTTTACTGAACCCCTTCCTCAGTGCCAGGCGCTGTTCTCAGCCCTTTCCTGATCTTAGGAAACTGGAGCTGTGTGTACATTTGTGGAAGCAGAAGTCTAAAACGGTGGAATGGGAACATTCGGAGAGTGTGCATGAGAAAAACAATAGGGACAGAATCCCAGGGGACACGGGGCATATGAGAGCTGAGCAGAGAAAGAGGCACCTCTCCGAAGGAACCACCAGAGGGGCAGGGGGAGCTCAGGGAGAGGATGGCATGTAGGAATCCAGGGGAGGGGGTGCAGGGTGGAGAGCTCCCCGTCTGTCTCACAGGGATCTGAAAAGTGTCCGTGGACCTCAGGATCAGAGAAGTAACCTGGGGAGAGCTGTTTGAGGAAACCCTGGGGGAAGCAAATAGGTTGAGGGAGAATTTAGTACATGTGCCGCTGAAGCGAGCCCAAGGGTTGGAGAACTTAAAGTTGCCCTTGAGAATAAGCTGGTAGGAGGAAGAGTTTGAAAATGCAGCATGGGGAGGAGATGGCGACTGTGTGATTCTGAGGGTTCGTTGGCGGGGTGAGAATTGATGGCAGCCAGAGCAGTGGTGGAGGAATGTTCTCAGATATATCTTTTAGCTGCTTTCTTTGTATTTCCTGTGAACCTTTTGATTTTCCTGTTCTGTCATTTTCCCAGCAGAACGGGAGGCAGTAGAAGCTTACCAGCTGCCACACTGCTTCCCTGTTTAGGGTGCGGTGGCAACTGGCCACAGCTTCCATCAGCCCAGGAGCATGGGTTCTAGGGAGAGTCCCTGTATTTCTTTTGCTGGGATCAGCCGTTAGTTTTGTGGTTTTCCTGGTTACTGTGGCTTCACATGATTACGCTTCCACTTATTTCTACCAGGCCTGAATTCTGGTTGCATGAAAGCTATCTTTCAGAAGCCATCAGGCTACCAGTAGTTAAAATGGCTCAGCAAAGTCCACAGCGGCACACTTAGTAAGGAAACCTGAATTACATATGTAACTTGGGAATTTAAGAATGTACATCAATCTCTTTTTTTTTTTTTTAATTTTTGCAGTGACAGCCATTAGGTTTCCAACTGAGGAAGTAAAGCTAGTGTTTTTAGAATATGCTGTTCAAATATAAAATATACCTTAGTTTCTTGATGCATGGATGCTAAAACTGTTCACCTTGCTTGATAATTTCTGAATCTATATTGAGATATAGATAATGGAGTCAGGGTATATAGAAAATTATTTTCTAAAATAGTATTTTAGAATAAATACTATTTATTTAAATTTAAAAATTTAATTTAGAATAGAAAAGTATTTTCCTCTTTGTTGCCTTTGAGAGAAAATACATTTGACAGAATTAAAAAAAAAATGGCTCCGGACTCTGGAGCCTAAGAAGTTCGTCTCTTTTGAGAATCTGCTTGAAAATGTGAACAAATCACATGAGAGCATGTGAAAAATCTACAAATACAAAAATCTACAAAGTAGTTCTTTGTAGGTTTTCTTTTAAAACTAGCCTGCTCCATCAAGGGTAATGGTTATGCTGTCAGCAGAGTGAACTGTGTTCCATCAGGGTGTCTGGACCAGATGTTTGATTCTTGCCAGAACAAAATGGCCTCCGATCTGGGAAGGACCGGGTGGGGAAGGACCATTCAGGAGGAGAGGGTAGTTGTGCATGTTCTTCAGAGATGGTACAATTTGGTACTCAGTTTTCAGTAGTACCACTGAGTACATGACAGATAAAGAGTTACTTCACTCCCTCAAAGAATAAACCTCTTGGTGTTACTCAGGTTTTTATTGTTAGGGCTTCTTTATACTCTTAAAATTCTTTGAAGACCTCAAAGAGCTTTTTGTTTATATAGGCTATATTGATTGATATTTGCTAGATTAGATAGTAGATTGATGTAGATTTTGATATTACATTGATATTTACTACATTGGTAAATGCACAAAATTTACCAATTCGTCTAAAAATACCAATAAGAAATTCATTAATGCTTACACAACTAGCATGTTTTTATGAAAAATAACTATAGTTTTAAAAATTTATTGAGAAAAAATGGCATTGCTATGCATTTTTGTCAATCTTGTTATAATATCTCACTTAACCAAAGAGAGATTCTTTTTTTTTTTTAAATTTTTTTTCAACGGTTTTTATTTATTTTTTTGGGACAGAGAGAGACAGAGCATGAACGGGGGAGGGGCAGAGAGAGAGGGAGACACAGAATCGGAAACAGGCTCCAGGCTCCGAGCCATCAGCCCAGAGCCCGACGCGGGGCTCGAACTCACGGACCGCGAGATCGTGACCTGGCTGAAGTCGGACACTTAACCGACTGCGCCACCCAGGCGCCCCGAGAGATTCTTAAATCTGCTTCTGCATTCAGCCTATCATTTGGGATATTTCACTATAAGTCATGAAAGAATGAACGTGAAGAAGGCAAATCATGTCTTAGTATTTCTGAGAAAGTAATGTTCAGCTCATGGACCCTAGAAGTGTTTCATGGACCCCCTGGGGGATCCCTGGGCCACGCTTTGAGAACCACTCGGGTAAACAATATGTTCTTGAAAGCAAAGACCATTGCCTTGGTTTCCTCTTCTATTCCTCGGGGTCTGGTAAATATTCGTTATATTGACTCCTCAAATGTGTTTACTGTTTCCACTTTCCTCTGTAAAAATCCAGAGGAAGGACCCAGCTGGTGAATCAGGATGCCTTCCTCCTTAATTAGTAAGAATCCATCTCAGGCCTTTGACTCAGCAGCCAGAGAGGTGCCACTGGACTCTTTTCCCTGTGTCTGATGACATTGCAGACTGGTTACAAATCAAGATAAGTAGTTTAGGGAAAAAATATTCTCTTTATAGTACAGTGGGTTCTAGGAAGTCTTGGAGGTTGCTGGGGGAAAGAAGCTAGAATTGTTTCCTAGGAACAGTGGGAAAGTCTCTGCGGAAGTGTTAGGGGCCTGCTGGCGCATGGGATCCACTCTGCTCTCCAGAAAGCATATGTATGTACTCTTCCAGTTTGTAATTTCTGCACCAAGGCAATGGCAGGTGGCCTGAAGAGCGAGTGGGAAGCAGTAATCAGCTCTCCAAGTAACAGCATTCTCATTTGCCAAATGTTATGTTAATGTTTCTCCAAACTTGTGGTAGAAATATGCAAACTTAGACTGAAAATATGCATACTGTTAGTATTAAGTTTTCAGACTTTTGATAAAATGTAGGTAAACAATATCAAAAGGTATCTTAAAAATTATGTAGTAAATTTTGCATAAAACAAATATGTGTACCACTTAGGATATTTACATTGGAGCCAATTTATTTATCAGCTACGTGAGGGAAAATCTTTATGAATATGGTAGCATAAAAGCAGTAGTTTTTGCATTTGACTTGCAAGAAATGGAAGCAGAAACATTTTAAAAACAGCATGATTTTGTTTGCTTTATGTGAATGAGCAGTGGCATTTTCTAACTGCTTGCCTCTTGGGCACATAAATCATCATGGTGCGTTCTTACTAATAGTCTTTGAACTTCTTTCTCTGTCCTTTTCCTCTGGGCCGTATATTGCTGCCTTTAGCGCTTCAGCATGGAGGGGATCTCAAATGTCATTCAGAATGGCCTCCGCCACACCTTTGGAAATTCAGGTGGAGAGAAACAGGTGCTCGGTTATCCTTATTTTCCTCATTCTCTGCTTTTTTCATTCCCTGTGTAAGTGAAGGTCCTGAAAGCTGGCACTTGTACTAATTTACTAAGACTGTTGCTTAAAAGGGAGAAGTGAAAGTTCATCATATCTCTAGTCCTGATAATACATAGGATTTCCCTTTAGGAAACAGCACTTTTCAAATTGGGCAACAGACTAAATGCATTCTTAGTACCTGTTTTAGAGCTCCATTTTCCACTGCCGTTAAAGAAATTGCATTGACCTCATGAGCTGCATGTCTAGAATATATAACTAAACCAGAATATGCTACTGTAATTCTAAAAGTCTGAGAAACAAGATGTCATTTTAGGGGGAAGAAAGCTGATCTCGGTATCTTTCTGATTAGAGTTCTAGGTCAAACAGGTTGATAAGAGTATATCCTACCTCCTTTTCAATGAAATTCAGGTGCTTCTAAGGTGTATCGTGTAGCAGCCAACTCAGTTGTCCGCCGAGTGAGGCACGAGACGTGATTTATACAGAATTCTACCTGGCTGTAAATACACCCGCAGTCAGATGTGTGGCTGTTTTGTATAATGACTTAGGGAGGATCATGAACACAGGAAACGCATCTACATTAATGAGTGTGCTTAAAATTACTTTTCACAATTTGAAATTTTCACTTCAAAAAGGAAACCTCTCACATTAGCTCAAGCTAATTTGAGCCTAGGATTTTTACTAAAAGATAATTTCTGTATTGCTCAAGAAGGGAAACAGTCGATATCAAATAATCCTTCACACTGATGTTTACAGCTCCAGTGAGGGATGGTCGAAATTTCGTTTTTCTTCTGGCCCCTCTCACCTGTCTCAGATGCTCAGGACGGCAAAGTAACTTCCAAAGTGACCCACACGTGGGAAGCCCGAGAGCGTGGTCAGAGAGCGTGCTTGAGGGGGCGCAGCTCCCTGATGCTGTCAGAGTCCCGCTTCCCTGACGCGCGCTGTTCGTGGAGCCCCATGGGGGCTGGCTTCCTGCTTTCTGTGTATTCACGAGGAAACATTCAGTTCCACAACGGGGTATCAGCTTGGAGAAGTCTACACCGAAAAGTTGGTGGGAATTGTTTCCTAAACACGGAATAATTATTCACTTTCCTACTTCCCTGTACGTAGGGAGCCAGTTCTTACTAAACCATTTTACCTTGTTTTTTGATTATAAGATCACTCAGGGGTGAAATCACTCAAGGAGGGTTAGGACTAGAGCTGAGATTTAGGACAAGAACTAAATAATGGGTGGGTCTGAAAAGATTCTAAGTGAGAACAGTGGCTCTCCAGATGAACACAGGCAGACCACACTGAGGTAGATAGTTTTGGTAGAGTGGCCAGAATAGGGACATCTGGACAGTAAATTTTACATTGTGCTTCCATGGGATGTAGCTACAGGCCATAACTGGTACTTGTGAGCCTTCACGGGAGTGAATGAGGCACTTTGTCTAGGTATCAGACGTGAATTTTCATCATTCACCAGGCCATTCTCTCCTTTCACTTTTCTCTTTTCCTTTAACGCCTTTAAACTTTGAAACTACTTACAAGTAATTTGAAATAATAATAATAATACACCTCTAAAATCATTTGGGTACGTGTGTCTATGTCAGCTTCTGGAAGAAGCTGGTGTGTTTTTAAGTTGTCAAGTTATCCACGTGACCATTTTGTTCAACCAGAAAAAAATGGTCTGGAACAGAATTATTTGGCTGTTGGGAATTATTTGGTCATGCAGAACTGTTGCAACTATGTCTTCAGTTTTAAATTACTCTTTTCCAAGTATGTTGGAAATAATGCAAGGAGATTGTTAGATAAGGCTTTACTTTAAAGATGAACAAATTGTAAAGACCACCCTCAGGCCTACTTTTGTGAAATTTTCAATACTTGAAAGGTAAAAATATGTTTATGTTAATGTTGGGTTTGTGTGAAGCAGATGGAGGTAGGCAAAAAATACAGAGACAGCCGAGATAGTAAGATACCTGTGTTCCATACTAAAGAAGCTCATGTTTCATGTTACAAAACAGACCTGTAGTAACTGTATCGAAGTTTTACAGATAAGGTCATTCTGATTTAAGTGACATTTTTTTTTTTAACTTGGCAGTACTTGACGACAGTCATTCCTTACGAGAAAAAAAATGGACCACCATCTGTTGAAGATCTTCAGATATTAACAAAAAGTGAGCAGAGCCAAAATGAAACTTACTTTATTTACTTTTGCTGATTCTGAATACTGATTTTGGTTGGTTGATTGTTGCTATGTTTTATTTTGTCAATTGGGGATAGTAAATGACAGATGTCGTCATTTATTGAGAATGAGACCATAAATGCCTGTACCATCGAACGTGACACTGAATTCCGAGTTGATTTGTACTTTTTGTACTTTTTCTTACCTTTTGAAATACTTACAAGCTGAACTTTTGAGGAAAAAAGTGTAACTTGATTCTCCATCATCCCTTGTATGTTTAAGAACATATCATTTATCAATAGATAAGGTGCTTCATGGATCTTATGTAAATACGACTGTCAGTAAGTCAATAGGAAAGATTTAGAAAGTGGCCGAAAATATTCTCCTTTCTTAGGAACGTAGAACCCAAAGTAATAGTCATAAGCAGAATATAAATTGATAGTAATATTTTAAGAATATTCATTCAGCAAATATTAAAAAAGGCCTATTTTGTGCCAGGCTGTGTTCTGGGCATTGAGATACTTTAGTGAACAAAGCAGACAAAAATACTCCACCTTCAGGAGGCTCGCATTTTAAAATAATTTGTGAGACCTAAATATACATTCTACTGATTCTGTCTTACGATAGCCATAAATGAGCAATGAATTCTGGTTCTATCCCTGTTATTTACAGTAACGTCCTTGGATATTACTTTTCCCTCTCTTGGTCAGAATGAAAAACAAAGGTAAACATATTTGCTGTGTTTCCCTCATAGTAAATAAATTAACATATGTGTGATTTGGGGTAAGTCAATTACTGAGCTTTGTTTTCCTTGAAGGGACTGGATTTGCTGCTCTGTTAACTGTTGATTAAAGAAGGAACCAAATAAGAGGGAATCACAGGAATGCCTCTTGTGACGATACCTATTTTGGAATTTAGGGATATGGAGGCGTGGTTGTCGTGAGCACAAGCTGCCTGCCTGTCTCCTTCTACCTGAAGTTGTTACTCTTTCCTTTGGTGAACGATACTTTCAAAACATTTTATACTAAGATACAGGTAAATCAAGTGATGCCAGCCAGTCTGAAATAGAAAATGAAGAAATTAACTGGGTGGCCTGCCCTCTGATTTTCCAGACCAACCCATGAAGTTATGAGTGTCCAAGATCACACAGGGGAATGCTTAATTACAGGGCTGGGTCTTTTAATTCCCAGTCCACTGTACTTTTTAAGAATGTTAGCCTATGGCACGTGATTTTATATAGAACTGAAAACCAATCTAAAACACGATGGGAAGCAGGAATACTGAACACAGTTGCCCTCTGAGAAGGGAACATAAATATTGCCTGGACGCCAGGAATTACTGAAAGACCTTGGATTCTCAGAGCATAGACAGACTTGGCCAAACGAAAGACATCATAATTCCCACATCAGAATGTCTTCAGGCTGATCCTTAGATGATACCTTTGTAGATGGCACAACTTGGAATCTCTGAGTAGACATGTAGGGGGTGTGAAGGAATGCCCAAGTTAGTGTGAGTTTCCCTTTGAAGTAAAAGCAGTTAGCTCCTCAAAACTTGGGGGAGAACCGGAGCCTCTACCACTGCCGCCCGTCGATGTTCACGGCGGAAGCCCGGGGAGACGGTTGCAGCATTTATGGTTGTTCAGCCTTCCTCATGAAAGCTCCTGGAAGTACAGTAGCAACAGTAATAAGAATCAGAATACCGTTAGTTGTGTTAATAATAATGGCTAATGCTTACACAGCATATATTCTGTGTTGGGCACTATTCTCAGTCCTTCACGTCTGCATTAGTAACTTGATAATCACAAGCAGCCTTGGGGACTGGTCTGATGACTATGCTCATGTTACAGATGAGGAACTTGGTGCACCGACTGGTTAGGTAACTTGCTCAGCGCGCCCACAGCGGGGAAGTGGTAGAGCGAGGGTTTAAGCCCAAGCAGACGCCATGTTGTTCTGTCGTATGTCTGGGGAAGCAGGGCAGCCTTCTCCCCCGGGTGCTCCGGGGACAGTTTGAGGTGGCAGCCACTGTGAAAGTGTAGCATTTGTTCATGTGTTTCTGTACCTGCGTGGTCGAGATTTTTAAGCCCCCCAGCAGCTGATCTTGCTATTTGGCTTTGCTTGGAGATAAAATTGCCCAAGATGCCCCTTGAGGATGAGGTCGATTCACTGGGCTTCCTCTGTAGTACAGGGGCAGGCAGTGCAGCTGGGTGCTGCTTCAGTGAGGTGTGCTCTTTATTTTGGCCTTTGAAAGTTTCCAAGAAGGCTGACAGACATACTCCTTGGAGAAGGTGGCTCACTAGTCATTTGAGAGTTTCTCCCGCTTGTGAGATGTGCAGACTGAGGGTCTCCTGCTCCCCAGAGCTCACGGAAGTGCTCATGGTGGTACCTCGCTTTCCAGTATTTATTACGACAGACTTGAGGCTCTGGGTAAATAGCCCAATTCTTTGCTGGTTCCACTGTCTGGATGTTTTATACCTGGGAGAAGTTTCCGGTAACAGGAATGTTCTTACTTGGATAAGGGCTTACTCAACAACAGTACATTCTTGAGCATTTGCAGTTGTTGTTTAGCGTGCAGAAAGTAATCACTAATTTGTATGAATTGATTATGCCTGATAATTAATGAAGGCTACAGTGTAAATGAGATTTGCTCTCTGAGTTTGAAATTGTTGCCTTGTCTTTCTCTCCTTCATTTTGCAGTTCTTCGTGCCATGAAAGAGGACAGTGACAAGGTTCCGAGCTTGTTAACTGATTATATACTGAAAGGTGAGTTTTATAATGGCGTATGTGCGATGGTTGGGAAGTTCTGATTAGTCGATAAATGCATCATCGTCTTGTTAATAGATAAGAAAGTAACTTCCAAATGCACTTTTATCATTCTCATTTGTGCCGAGTGAGGATAGATGCCTGGCTTACTTATGCTACTCACATTATGAATTATGGTTATATAGAATGCAACTTTTATTTGGGATCTTGAGCTGGAAGTAATTTCCACAGCTCAGCTTTAGTAAGCACGGAGACAGGCAATGGAGGAAATATGGAGACGTTCCCACAATTATGTGTCTCAGGTATTGACTGACACAGGTTGGGGTTCAGTAGGGTGGTGTCTGCCATCGTGGGGACAGTAGAGAAGGACAGATCATGAGGATGGATGAAAGAGGGGACAGTGAAGTCAGAGAAAAGTCCCTCAGGGATTTGTTGTAAGGGAAAGGAATGGGAGGGAGAGAAAGAATGGATTTTCATCAACTAGGACAGTGAAAAATGAACCATAAATTTTAGTGAGATCAAGATCACAGGTTGGGAACAGTGATGAGGCAAAGGAAGGTCATTCGAGAAGTTAATGAGGTTACTAACTTTGCTGAGGAAGGAGCAAAATTTGGATAATAAAGAGGGAACTGATGAACTTATTTAATTACAGGCAAAACTAACACTTTTCAGTGAAATTATTTTTTATAAAGCAGCAGTTATTCAGGTGACATTTTCTAAGCATCATGAAATGCATCCTATAGTATATGATCCAATATTGAGAGCAGTCCTCTTCTGGGAACATTTTTCTTTGGGTTCTCTCCGTCAGTGTTTCTGGCTGAACATAGGAAGGTTGGGATTTCTGAGATGTTAGGTAACTCAGATGGCACATTTCTTCAACCACAGCTTCATAAAGAGGGAACCTCAGTAGAATATACTGGGAGCTCAGAGTGAGTGACACATTAAGTGTCACCTGTGATTGAAGTGGAGCCAGTCATTAGTAGGTTAGGGGTGTGGGGGAGGGGGTTGAAAGAAGAGATTGAAATGTTTTAATAAGCCATGTTCTTCTGATGGAGGGCTTTTACTTCCTATTACATTCCAGTTTCTTTCTTTTTCTTTTTCTTTTTAATACCTGACATCTTTGTTTGCTTTTATGTTGTGCTAGCACTGGTATGAAAGCTGGATTGTTCTGAGGTTTGTTCTTGTAGATGTGACACAGGAATGAGATGAACATAAAGAACATGTCTCAGGTTTTAATTATAGCGGGTCCCTGGGGCACTGCCGTGGGTGCCAAAGATAGAACGAGCTTCGGAAGCATTCTCTAGCTATTTTATCATTTGACCGGCATGGAAGAATTTTATGACCCAGAGAACAGAGTCGTCTGGGGGCAAATGATGTTTAAGTGCTTCCTCTGAAAACCCAGGCCTGTAACTGTGAACCTATACCGCGTGTCTTAGGGAAGCAGCACTTACCTAATTCTGTTCCTCAGGCTCAGGCCACAGGTTCCAGCCTGTGAGCCCAGCCCGTCTAGACTGTACCTGTTCTCCGGAGGTGCTTGTGTGCATGTGTTGTGGCTTTGCCTCGGCTCTACGAGGACTGGGTGGAAAAGAAGCGAGGGTGCAGACCACAGTGGTGACTCTGCACCCCGGACAAGTGAATGGGTGTGTGGAAGCTCAGAGGTGTTCAGTCGCGTGGGAAGGTGTGGATGGGGGGGTGATGGAAAATGCTCTCTTCCACCCATCCTGGAAGTCCACAGCCGGTTAGCGATTGCTCTACCCCGAGGGCCACTAGAACGCTGGCCTGGCAGTGGTTTCTGCTCAAGGGAGAACTTTCCTTCTGCTTCCTTGGTGGGACTTCCTCATAGTTGTTTTTACACTGAAGACTGTGGCTTGGCTGCTGAATATACCAGCTTAATTTAAACGCAAAGGTCTGAAACGAAAGAAGGTGCAAAAGTGGCCTCATTTGGCCTAAGAAGGATGAGAGGGATGCTGTGTGGGCTCCCGAGGCTTTTCCTCACATGTGCTTCTTTACCCTGCCCTCCAGGCTCTGCCTGAGGCTGCAGTGTGGGCGTGGTTGCTGCCGTGCGCATGCGGAGACTTGAGACTTCTTTCACTTACGGGGGAGCCTCTGCTGTGGTACAAGCCGGACGGTATAGGGCGAATGTTATGGGCTCTTCGCTCTACGTGATATCCTGAGAGACATGGCCTTTTGGTATCTCATTTCTGGGCAATTTTAATACATGTGTCGTGAGAGAACTCTTCTCTGTTGGGTGTAGCCTTCTAAAAAAAAAAGTTGCTACTGTAGATCCTTGCATTAATATTGACTTCTCATTATTTGTGTATTTTTATATACATATAAGATGTATATAAAACATGTATGCATCTTGTGTAAATGTATGCAAAACCTGCATTTCTGTTTACAAGTTCTTCTTCTTCCTCTAGTTCTGTGTCCTACATAAGGCGTCAGGCCAGGAGCGGCTTTCCCTTTCGTGGACCACAGGCTAGATTTCCTATGGCATTGTTCCGAAAGCTGGCTACCATCCCCTTCCTGCTGTTGGAGACCACACACGCGAACTTGGGTTTGTGACTCAGTGTTACTTACTAGATCACGCTTTCACTAATTCTTTATATCACGAACCAAGAGAAGTATGGCACGGTTTTGAATTCTAAGGGTGTTTTTTTTTTTTTTTGTTAAATGCTAAGGGTTAGGAGCTCTTCTCTCCTCCGACTTTGTAGAGGATGGGGGAGCAGTATCTGCGCAGGTGCAGTCATATTTTTCCTGAACTGACTGTAGGCCCAGCTGAGTTTTGCGGCTTTCTAGATCTGAACTGCACCGAAGAACTTGTTGAAAGCATGGAGAGAGTCCTACTGTGGCCGTTCTTCAGTGATGGCAAGAACCCACACTGATCTTTCTGAGGGAACTGTGAGGATCAATCTTACCTACCAGTATTGTCCAGGGAGACGGACGCTGAAGCGTGGGCTGTTCTGGGAAGATGCTGTGGCGAGCGTCGCCGGGCCCTGCCGGGGAGGACGGACGGGCTGCCGCGCTTCACCACTGTCCCAGCTGTAACCATTAAGTGGCCATTCGCTGTCAGAATTTTGTGTTAAAGATACAAGACGCGTAAATGTTTTGCTTCACGTGTCTGTGAAGAAGTGTCCTTTCAAAGGAGGTTGTGTCCTTTAAGGTGCTTACCTGTGTGCTGCAGCCTCACCCCGCTCCCACTCCGGTTGTGTTTCACTCACGCCTGCTTGTCTTCCTGAAGTCCCAGTTCTGGAAGCAGCGCCTCACCCGTACATCACTGGTCACGAAACACTTTGGCCAGTTCCCACCAAGTCATTGCCATTTAATAAATGTTGGGAGAAAGGGTGATACGTGCTTGAGAGACTGAGTTTTTGTTGTATTTCTTACAAGTCTTCTTCCCTTGCAGGGCTAGATTCTTCCCTTTACCGTTCTACATATTGTCACTACAGTGTGTGAGCTGGTGAGACCCTGATTAGCTTCATGATGGTGAGGAGGGTTGAGGGCGACTTTTCCAGATTGTCCCGGGCTGCTGTGGAAGGACAGAAGTTCTGCTCATTTCCTGGATCTGTGAGGCATTCCCAGCAGCTAAGGTAGCTTCCTTCCTTAGACAACATGAGTGTAGGAGGAGTTAGAGAGGCCCTGTCAGGGGTCTTTAGAATTCCACTTACACGTCTGTGAGCATATGGGCCCATCCATATTCCTCAGTTCACCTGGTAACTGGGACACCAGAGCTGCAAAGGCAGTAGCTCAGTTAGGACTTGGATGCCAGCTCGGCATCTCAGCTGTTACCTAGGAATGTACAGAACTCGACCTGGTTCCCTGTTTTTTTTTTTTTTTTTAAGGTTTTAAGTAATCTCTACGACCAGTGTGGGGCTCGAACCTGGAAATTGAGTCACATGCTCTACTGACTGAGCCAGCCAGGTGCCCCGAAATGGTCCCTTGTTTTATTAATGCTTTATTTGATAGTGAATATGTGAGACTTATTAGCTCCTTGCCCTTGAATTGATGAATTGCATACTTATATACAGTAATAACCTAAATTGATCCAAATTTGTAAAAACTTTACCTGTACTAAGGAAATAGAGTCAGAAGTCCTTGAGGATGTGTTTTTTGGGAAGAGATTCAACAATTGTCTTTTTATAGTTCATTCTTAAGCTGATCCTTCTGAAGTATATGAAAAGATATTTTTTCAGCTCACAGTCCCCTTGTAAGAAGATTTCTCTGATTTTGCTTGATAAACTCTTTCTTCTTCAGTGGTAGACTCCCAATGTTTCCCACCTCGACCCTTCTCACACCTATGATGAGATGATACCAGTGAGGAGATGAGCACATTTCTGATTTGTGACTGGCAACAGGTAGGTTTCTAAGTCTCCCTCAGAGCAAGTGTCGTGGGCCATAAACCCCAAGGTGGGATTTCTTACAAAGATTCCCAGGGCAAGGCCGCCCTCTGAGGGCAGGCCGGCGGCTGCTTGGGACGCTGGAGAGTCAGCCGACTGACCACCTTACCACAAAAGGACGATTTGTCCTTTGGGTGATTTAGATTCAGGGTGTTTATCTGTTGCCAAGAACCAAGTCGCAAATAATTCCCTCACAGCTTTGGTTTTTGAAGAAAAAACAAACTGTAGAACCACAGTGCACTCCAAGTGCCATAGATCTATTTTATTTTTCAGGAAATTAGATTTGTTTTTCTTTTACAAGAGCACAACAGGAACCAAAGTAAAAGAGTAATAGATACAGCACTCAGGATAAATCATATCTTTAAAATAATAATAAAAATTTACACCTTGTCCTATATCCTGTTAGTATTTTCATAATATGGCCATGATTGAAAAAACAAAAAGCAAGCATTTACAATTTTTTTTGATAGAGATTTTTATGCCAGGAATGGATTAAAACTTTATACTAATCAGGCTGATGTAAATCTATTTTGGTAACATCGTATCATTAACAAATTTATTTTGGAAATAGATAAAAATATTGCCCCTTGATAATAAATCTTTTTTTTTTTCCTTTGATGCAAACAGCTAGAACACCTTTTTCTTTTCCTTTTGATATTCTAAGACAAAAAAAATGGTTAATCTTCAGATTAATAAATTAGGTCATTATAATAATAAATTAATTTTTTTTTAAAGTTCAGCAACCTCTGTCCAAGTATTTACAACAATACTTGAAAGTTCCTTTACAAAACAGAACACATTTTCTTTTCACATTAAGCATACTGGGTATCTGTGTCTTTCTCAACAAGCATTTTAAAAAGAAAAATCAATGCACAAATGGGTAATTAGTATAAAAGTGCTGAGAGCTGTTTGAAAAGTTAACACTATAGGATACAGTCAGTTATATTTGAGGCAAACTACAACAGACTTCCAGCTTATTATGGACAATATTCCAGTAGTTGTTTCAAACAGTTGTTTGAAGAAAAAAAAAAAAAATCCAGGAGCTGATTAGTGATGCAGATAACCTGCCGTCGATGTTTCTGGCCAGTGAGCAAATTGAAAACCAACAGAAAGCAGATCCAAATGAGGAAGAAGATTTTAATAAAGGAATACCTTCTCCATCGCAGGTGTGATGCTGACTGCACAAGGCATGTGCACACTCACACACACTCAACACACACATCTTTCTTCCCAGTTAAACTGCAGGTAGAATAAAATTTTGTGTTATTAAAAATTTGTAAGTGATCAAAAGCATTGATATGGAATGCCTGTTTGTCTTTGTTCTGGTTAAAATCTCATAAAAATACATTCAACAGGAAAACATAAATTGTATGTGTATAAATATATATGCATATATATATTATATACACACGCACACAAATACTTTCGTTTTTTTTTGAAGCATAAGATAGTTACATAAATATTCCTATAATTGCTAAAGTTTAAGGAGGCATATTTTTTTTCTGAGCTTCAACAAAGGTGCTTGAATAATATACAATTAAAATGAAGTAGTTTCTATTTTGTAGAATCAGTATAATAATAAGGAAAAAAAAATCCCCAAACAGTCCTTTTTAAAAGTTTCTTCTTAAGCTAGAGCTTCAACAAAAACTATGAACAACCAACAACAGAACAAAGCAACAACAGACAGTGAAGTACAGCCCCTGCTGGAAAGACCTGGCGCCTTCGCCCTCACCCTCCTTCCTGCCGCGCCGTGGTGAGGGGCTCCAGTGCTCGCGTCAAGAAACCGCTTCCGTCGTGTTCACTCGCTGACTCTGCTAGGAACTGGCTGATTGGCTTGGAAGAAAACAAAAGCAGCAAAAAGTCTAACTGTATCTATCCTTAATAACCCGCGTCAGAGAAATGCCACGACACATTTCTCTCGCCTCCTCCCCGCCTACCGTGGCTGTGACTGTATAGAAAAGAAACTTGTGGCTTTAGACCAGGGATGGCTATCAAAAGGTTCTGGTGTGCTGTCTGGCAGTCCTAAGGTGGCTACGGCAGCTGGATCACAAGGCCTTTGTCTCCCGCTCATTCGGGCCTGGGCTTTGCCGCAACCCGTGGCAGTCTTCGGAGCGAGACTTCGGAGCAAGCATCCTCTGGGCCGCTCAGCTGCTTTTATTACACTGGGTTTCTCCCCGAGCCAAGCTGACCAATTTGCCTTCCCAACACCACCCTCCCATCTCCCCAACCAAACTCGCTGTCCCCCGCCCCCAAACACCTCTACAGCTAGATTACAAGCAAATACATCTTAGCAACTTGAAAAACTTTGGTTCTAAGAAAACACTTGGTCAGTGATCTTGAGGAGAGTGGGAATGTTTGTTCTGCACACTGCTGAAGACAGAGCCCGTCCCGGTAAGTTCTTAGCGCTGTATGTCAAGTCACAATCCAAAATGATCCACTAAGCAAGTGCACAAATTCTAGTTTACTTTTCAAAGCAGATTTAGTCGTCGTCTGTCTTTCAAAACCTCATCGGCATTGCCCTTCTTCACACTGTCTGGTAGAAATTATCTGCCTGGAGGTGGTTCTGTTTCTGCATGCTGTAGAAGCCGCTGAATCTTGCATCTGGTTCGGCAATCCTTAGCATTCTCTGGGAACTGTCCGCTGGGACTCTGCTTCCTTTCTTGCAGTCCACAGACACCAGCTGATTATTTAAGGAAGAAGGCTAGTTGATGAGAGGAGAGGAAAAAAAAACCCACAAAGAATTAGCTATTTCACAGATCTTCCATTAACAAATTTCGTACCCGATTCAAGGGAGGTAACAGCTTCGCGGGACACTGACGGGCCCGCTGGCTGTGGGGTTTACGTCCTGTTCTAGTACCAATGGTAGTTTCGTGAGGGATACTGACAAACTGTGTTTAAAAGTGAAATGGTCAATAAATTACGTCAGGCTTGCGTCACAGGAACTGAGAAGAGAGTCTGGTGAAGCGACGTAACTATTTTCAAATCTGTAAAGCGCAGACTCTGCTTAAAAGGGTTGAAGAAGTCGTCACTGGCCAGGCAGATTTTAAGATAAACACATGATTTTAAATCACTTGCTGGGTAAAAGCATCATCACAGGCTGGGCCAGCCCCATTCTGCATCTAGCCGCTCTACGCACGTTATGAGCTAGTCTCTCTTCCCAGCTTTGTACATTGGGGACCGTATCCTGACCCCGCGTGTGCCCAGCAAAGGCTGCGCCCAACATGTACATGTTGAAAAAAAAGGGGCAGAAGCATCTGATGGGAATTTCACATGGACGAGTTCTCTAGATGATTAACTGGATTAAAATAATTATTCAAGCTGTTTTTTCAATTCGTAAGGGTGTAGGAATTTTTTTTTCTTTTCTTTGGAAAAAAACTGAATGCAAAAAGTAGACTTAGGGTTGGAAAGAGTCCTTATTCTTCCTTTAATGAAAATGAATTTTCTCAGTCTTTGAGATAGGCTAATTTGACAATAAATATTCTTTCTCCCTCAATATGAAATGTGTCTCTCTCTGCCTGGTCTAGTTAGTAGTAGTTACAGTCTCTTCAGGATCTTCTGCTACCTTTCCCCTATGCGCTTGCCCTGGACATGTCTCCCTGTCCTTTGGAGTTCTGTATGCACTCATGACACTCTAGTTCCCCTGTCGCCCATGCCTGAGAGCTGTCACCCTGCCACCAGGACTTCTTTCCCAATTCTAAGTGGATAGACCACTGAGAAGAAACTCAAATTTTAATTTCTAATACAACAATGACTTAGGAATCAACCTAGAAGTATTTCTTTTTTAAAACACTTTAAATCCAGGAAACTGGATGTGTGGAAGGTCAGGATCCATTAACCAGTGGTTGATGGGTAATTCATCCAGTGACTGCTCCAGCCCGAGGCAAGTACTATGGCCACGGCTTACTGTGTGTTTGAGGCTACGAAGACCAGAGCAAAACTTTCACTGGCTAATACAAAAGACATCAAGCAATTTAAGCAAACGTGAGCATGCAAGCTTTCCCAGTTCGGTCACTTAAGACAGACTTTTTCAGGACAGTACCTTAGTTGGTGTTCGATACCAGCAAAGCAGTGGTATCCACTGTTTCTTCTGGTTGAAGAAAAGGAATGCTATTATAATAGAGAGGCCAATTACTATGGGAACCACAACTGAGGCGATGGAGTCCAGTGAAGAATCTTCGCCTGGATGCGGCCTGTTGTTATCTCTGTAATCTACCTGAAGGTGACCCATGTCTAGAAGGGGGAAAAAAAATTACAAGCATTTATTACCTAAACCAGAATTTTTAAGTATTCTAATAGTTCCACTGCAAACAGATCAACAACTTGGTTTCATTGCTTCCCAGTACTTTCAGGCTAAAACATGACTCCAGTCTAATGATCCGAAGAGCTCTGATGAGAGAGCAGAGCTCTCAGGGATGATGTGAGACAGGAAATATTAGGGTGAAGAGGTTAATAACTGGGCAGGAGGAAGCTGGTTCTAGCTAGCCAAGAAAACAAAATTGTTATGTAGACGTTACAAAAGTGATTAAAACTAGATTAAAAATATTTTGATTAACCTGTATGGTCTAAGATTTTGAAGCAGAAACATTAGTTTAGCTCCCTCTTTACCAGCAAATAGGAGACTAGGACAAAGTATTTTTGACTTACTAGAGTAACAGTTAAGACTAATTGCTAGTGGAATAGTAAAAACTAAAGCCAGAATCAAGAGTTTGGTCTTTTGGTTTACTGAGCTCTAAGCAAAAATGCCTCCCTTGTCATAAACTTGTTGAAAACTCACTAGGCCTACTAGATCATTTTCCTGCCTTAGTTTTAATATACTGTATAGGAGACATTTAACTTTGTTCGTTTGAATGAAGGTCTTTCTATTCCTTTAAATCATCATGCTTGCCATGAATATTGCAGAGATAACAAGGTTAGTAACTATATACCAATCAGGAGAACTCCTTGGAAGTTTCTTTACTTTTGTTTTCTTTCAAATAAACCACTGTGGGGGCGCCTGGGTGGCTCAGTCGGTTAAGCGTCCGACTTCAGCTCAGGTCACGATCTCGCGGTTCGTGAGTTCGAGCCCCGTGTCGGGCTCTGTGTTGACAGCTTAGAGCCTGGAGCCTGTTTCGGATTCTGTGTCTCCCTCTCTCTCTGACCCTCCCCTGTTCATGCTCTGTCTCTCTCTGTCTCAAAAATAAATAAACGTTAAAAAAAACAAACCACTGTGGTCGGCCTGTCCAAATGCATCAAAGACCAGGCTAGTGAAAGATGCAGGGGTTACACATTCAGAAGGAGTTGCTCTTAAATGATTCTGGAAACCCGTCTCATAGCAGCACAGTTCTGTGATATTAAGACAGTTTATGGTTTAAAAGATCAGATTTTTGTTAATATGCTGCTGCTTTTGTGTGTGGGAAGAAGAGAACCTTCCTAGTCATTCTATCCAGTGTACATAATACTTTATAGGAAGGTGGAAAAAATCCTACATTTATCAGCATCAACAAAAATGCCAAAGGTAAAAATAACATCTTACTGATGAATTCAGGTTTTAATGAATGAAGGAATGGATTTTTGCCTTATCATATTCCAAATGATATGGCAGATGGTTTTAGGAATGTATGTCATACAAGGAAATTGAAAAGTTAATTAAGGAAAATCTTAATGAAAGGAAAATAAAGCTTCAGTTGAGATTGTTTATGAAATTCAGTCCTTAAGTTCCGTTTTGATGCAAAAATCAGGCCACAAAGTTTAGCTTTGGGCTTCTTAGCAGCCAAAGCAAAAATGGAAACAGGTATCATCAATAAGATTCACAATGTCTTCAAGATTAAAAATAATCAATTGCTTAGGAGAAGTGTAAATTTTCCTGCTACTGACACAGGAAATTTCTCCTCAGGTACTTTGTAACAGAGATACTGTGTAATGCATAGGTCTTCAATATACTACAGCAAGTAAGGCTGTCGTTATGGCCAAAGTCCACCATCTAGAACAGTGCGTGGCACAGAGTAGGCACCAGTATTTATTGATCGAATGCAAATGTAATGATAAAGCACAATTCAGTCACAGCAATTACACAAGGAGCCAAAACACTGGAGCCAGGAATTTGGCTCTCTGGTCAACCGGCTTGATCTAAATAAGCATAACACTCAGAACATCTAGGGTAACAACAGACCATTAATCTCTCAAGCAATGAATATTGCTTCCCCCAAAAGAAATAATATAAAAATTGTATAGCAGTGATTTTGAGAATGTCCTTGGAGTAGACGGGAGACAGTCCTGAGTCATGGCTAAGCACAAGTTTATACTCTAAATCAAGACATCTACTTTTATAGAGAAGGCAATACTGACAGGAACTCTGCCTGGCTTTATCTCTTAACTACTGAGAGAGGGAATAACAGGTCTATTATACACAACTGGAAGGACAGAGCTAGGGGAAAAACAAAACGAAACAAAAAACATGGAATATACCCGATGAGTGGAAAAATCAGCACATGTAATAAATTGAACTCTCATGGAGTGAAAACAGCCTGGAAGCAGAGGGTAACCTAATGCATAAATGCTTAGTCCAGAATCCACAGGGACTGAATAATTTATTATTATTCCACTTACATATGTACAAATATGAGTCCTGGCTTAGAAATTGCAGATACCAAGCTATTAGGACAAGGAAAATATTTCTTTCCATCATCATGAAGTCTCTGAGCACATGAGGCCAGAAGGAGGCATGTTATCCAGTTACCTGCAGACTTATTTTTATCATTCTGGTTTAAATATGTTATAGCCAACAGGTCTCCCCTGGAGTAGTTATTTGAACTTACCTGCCATTTAAAAAGGTACTCGAAGTTAGAATTTAAAAAAAAAAATTAAAAATTAAAAAAAAAATTAAAAATTAAAAAAAAAATTTTAAAAAGGCAGACCATATATGTGAAGTCTACAGAGATCTCAGTCAACTTCGCACTTACCTCTGGGGAGATGGATAATGTCATTTTCACTGGGTGTGGGCCACAAGGGAACCTCCAGGTCAATCTCTCCACGATGGTTTGTTTTCTCAATGGGTATATTGGTTGGTTCTGGCACATACATTTCTAAAAGAAAGGGATATTTCTCATAAGAGATGATGGAGGGGCTGCTTACTGCTGACTTTGGTCTCTTCAATCCCAATGGATGGTGCATTCAATTCGGTACAATACTGTCCTGGGGCACGAAAGGTCCAGTTTCTGCAATTGCATCATTACTACTAGACAGTCACTGGCTTTGCAAGGGTGGGAGGCGTGTCATATAACCATATTCCCCCTCAACCCCCCCCATGTAAAAGTAGTGGGGGAGAGTTTTCTCCACCAGGGTCAGAGGCTCTGCTTTTTCATGTCAGATGGTGTTGTTGGCCCTGTAGTTCTGTGCAAACTGACAGGGACTGGCTGAAATGGAAGGATTTCTTTTATTCCATCAGCTAAATACTATATACCTTAATAAGCTGCTTCTCTTTAACCCATGAATGTTGAATCACTTCTATAAAATAGGTCCTAGGAAGTGAAAAAGTTAAAGCATCTTTCACTCTTACTTCTTTGTCAATTCCCCTAAATGGGAATAGACTGTAAGCAGACCTCCTGAGGTCCGGCCTGGCTTAAGCATCACATGTCTGTTTTATCACCAGTGGAACCATGTGGATTGGTAGATGATTTTCAGTAAATATGTTTCCATGATCTAACTTGATCATTTGGGCACTTGGATCAGTAAGATACTATAAATGAAACAAAACTAAGAAGAATAATATTCTTTACCCCAAATTTCTTTTTCTTTTTTAATATTTCTTTTTTGTTTATTTTTAGAGAGAATGAGAGAGAGAGAGAGAGAGAGAGAGAGAGAGAGAGAGAGAGAGGAAACACAAGTGGGGGAGGGGCAGAGAGAGGGAGACAGAATCCGAAGCAGGCTCCAGGCTCTGAGCTGTCAGCACAGAGCCCAACGTGGGGCCTGAACTCACGAACCATGAGATCAGGACCTGAGCCAAAGTCGGATGCTTAATCGACTGAGCCACCCAGGTGCCCCTTTCTTTCCCCCGTTTTAAAGCTAAATTCTACAAGGGACCCGTGAAAACAGTTGAAAGTTTTTCTTGGCTACTACAAATATATTTATATATCCTTTCTTCGTCTGGCTAACAACCAGCCCAACATTTTTTTTTTAAGTTACTATTCTTTATTTCAATAAAATTCCGTATAAAAGGTACAATCAAACGTTTTCTATGTCACTTTATAACTGCTGGAAATGCTATACTTTTGAACTTTCCTGGGTTGTATATATAGACAGCTGAAAGCTCTAAGTCAGTATGTATCAGACAAACACACTGGACTATATACCCAGACACCTTTTAAATAGATGAGGCAACAGTAAGGATGTCTCAACATGCTCTAAAGAAGTAATTCTTGAGAACCCGTATTCTCAAAAGGCAACACAAAAATCTGCATCAACTAGATGTCTCCTTTTGGCCAGATCCTGCCGTATTATTAACCAATTTTTATAAGGTTACTCAACATTGGTCATACTAAATATTCACTAATAGCCTAATTTAGTCCAAAATAAGATACATAAAATGCAAGGTATAGAAGTTAAAATAGAACTAATATCCTCCCTGCTTACAGTCATTGGTGTCTACCCCATAGTCCCCTGGCTTTCAAGATGAATTATAGAGAGGAGAAAAGTGACAGGGAAGAGAGTATTTGCTCTGCTCATAACACCGTGTATTAACGGAGTACCCGGCAGGGAGGTGAAGTCAGGTTAAGTCAGTTACCCAAGATGACGCATCCAGGAACTGGCAGAGCTGGGATTCAAATCTGCTCTGTGATGCCATGGCCCAGGTCTTCCTGGTTGGTGCCCCCCCAAGAATAAAGTTATTTTGGCTTTTTGTCCCTCAGTCTTGTGCTTTCTTACTTAAATACAGGTGACCCTTGAACAACAGGGGTTTGAACTGTGCAGGTCTACTTATACATGGATTTTTATCAGTACAGTGCTGTAACTGTATTTTCCTTATGGTTTTCTTAATATTCTCTTTTTTCTAGCTTCCTCTGTTGTAAGAATATAGCACATAATATGTATAAAATACAAATACATGTTAATTGACTGTTTATGTTATCCGTAAGGCTTCTGGTTGACAGCAGGCTATTAGTAGTTAGGTTTTTGGGGAGTCCAAAGTTGTAGGGGGATCTTCGAGGGCACGGGGACTGGTACCTCAGACATGACCAGAGCTAGACACGTGAATACCTGAAAACTCTTGAATTAAAAAGAGAATTTACTGAAAATGCTATTGAATTAAAAGGAGAATTTACTGAAAATACTATTTACAGAAGCAGGGGCCTGAGTACAACCAGTGACTCAAACTTTTCTGTCCTATCTGAATCACCTGAAGAGCTTATAAAATGTGCTGCATCTCAGGGGTCTGATTCGGCAAGTCCGCAGTGGGTGATTCTGGGACGGGTGTGTCAGACATGGGGTCTCATTCGCCCACTGACAAACCCTGATTGTGTGATATCAATTTCCTGGAGGAGTTTGAAAAGAAAAGTGACCTTGACACTTATGTGACATCTTTCTATGCCACAGCATGTCTGAGGGCCTCCCCTGTGGGTCTAGCACACAGCACTGAACCTTCCCATCATGCAGGGGCCACTCTACTGCTGGCACCTGAGACCTCAGTAGAGAAGGCCACTGTGGGCTCTATTCCCCCAAACCTGGGAATGTCAACGGCTAAGTAGCCAAACCGCCCCCCCCCCACCCCCACCAGAGGTCCCCAGAGAGGGGATCGGTTCAGTTTCACGTCAGGGTTTTCTGGGGGAGAGTACCAGGAAACAGTTTTGAAATCCTTGTGCCTTCTAGCTGCATATGCGTAGATTTCAAGTGACACCCCCACCACCAACAGACAGTTCAAACCCTCCTCCCACAGATGCTTCGGAAGGCTCTACTTGGCATCAGCGGGAAAGGGAGAAGGGTGTGCCCTGGATGAGGGAGAATGTCTTACAGAGTGATTAATTCTATTACCACTGTCCACAAATACTTCCTGAGCACTTCAGTGGTCAAAGTTCTGGGAGACAGCCATGAGCAAGACCAGTCCTGCCCTCATGGGCGTCTCATGACAATGGGTGTTTCTCACTGCTGGGCAGCTCACAGCCCGCCCTCAGTATGGGTTTGCTCCCTGAAACTCAGTACGGCTAGGATGAAAATCTACCTACACCGCCTTCCATCGTCACCAAATACTCAGCGCTCTAGTTCAGAGCCCTCATGTCCACGGGAGAGGGTCATTTCCCTTTAACGTGAACTTACAAGGGAAGCAGTCTCTGAGCAGTTTTGCCAAAAAGGATAAATCTTTCAGCAAAAACCTACTTGGACAAACAAAAAGAAGTGTGGGAATTACTGCATTTCCATGCCTAGACCCAGGCCTTCCACGGCCAAGACCTGTGACTGACCCCAATTCTCACATACAGCCCTTCTGGCATTTACTAGAAGAGCCCTTGACAGCTGCTTGCACTGCAGACACAGAACTACATCAGGCTAGGCCACGTGGATCACGGGCACATGGTCACAGTTAAGAATTACTCCCGTGGTCATATCTGATCTGAACTTCAGAGGAACCCAAGACCACTTACTGTGGATATATTTTACTTTCAGAGGCACCTGGCCAGTTGTAAGACCCACGGTTCCATAAAATGTCCTTTTCTGGAGTATGGGGACAGGATGCCAGAGGCTCACAAGCTGATGCACCATTTTTTTTTTTTTTTTTTTTTTGGGAGATGGAACCTACAAGTCAGTTGGGATCAGAACTCCCAGGTCAGCCAACTAGCTGCAGGACTGTGGATAATTCACTTAAGTTTCCTGAGCCTCAGTATCTTCTGTAAAATGGGACAAGTACTAAGCAGCTACCCAGCCCACGGGTTTTGTACTCACAAGATGGCAGAGGGGGACCATGCTTTGTAAAGGGTGAGGCTACCCAGAATGGGAGTCGGTATGGGCAGAGGGCAAAGCATGGTATCAGGAGTTATCTAGATGATAAATGGAAGCCTGGAACTTTAGTGAGGATTCCTGACCAAGATCACACAATGAGCCAATGAGCGAACAGGACAGGAATCCAGCCTTAATCAAATGTAAAGTGGCAAAGCTCGGCTGATTGCCGTTTGCTTAGAAGATGGAGAAATGATCCATCAATAATACATCAGACGCAGAAAGAAGAGTTACAGAAATTAAATTTCCATCCAACAGTAAATCCTGAGAAGTCACTGGAGAAATCTTTCATAATGAACAAGGATGTTATTGGCAATATATGGACTCTCTCCTTTCTTAAACTCACAAGCCAAGGAGAGTACCTCTTTTTACTCTGTTCCTACCACCATCACCTGGATTTGGGGCCTTGCTGTCACCACCCGGGACGTCTGCAATGTGAGTTACAGCTGTCCTGGCCTCTGGTCTCCCCTCGTTTTAGTCCCTCCTGCACCCCACCCTGTTAATCCTCCCAAAGCACCTATGTGACCATGTCATTCACCTGCTCAAAAATGAGGCTCCCATTCCCTACAAAGGATGGTATCTACACTCTAAATTTGACAAGCGAGGCCCTGAACATCTGGGCCAAAGCTATCTTTTTTGTCCTTACCTCCTGCTACTAGAACTCTCTATTCTGGGGACACTGGGCCTTGACCTTTCCATCTCAGGGTCTTTGGTCAGATTACCCTCTTCCCTCCAATAGAGAGGGCCCACCTGTCCTGCAAGGCCACTCTACCTCACACCAGAGTCTCACTTGTGGACCCTGCAGCAGGGCTGATAACCAGTATCGCCAGTCACCCTCCCCTTCTCTTCTGAGCCCCCCTCTAATTAGACTTAGCCTCCACCGCTGTACCAAAATGGCTGTGGTCAAGATGATTAGGATCGTGCTAAACGCACAAGGATTAGTTTCCCCGTCTCTTCTGACTTGACCTAATGGCACACCTGCCCCTTCTCCATTTGTCTTCTGGGTCATGGCTCTTGGTTTCCTCCCGTGTGGCTGTGGCTCCTCCTCTGTTTCCTTTGCCAGTCCCCCTTGCCCTGCCCAGTCTCCCGAAGTTGGAGGGTCTCTGGGCTCAGTCCTGGCGCCTCTTCTCTATCACGCCCACTCCCTGGGGGATCTCCTCCAGTCCCAAGGCTTAAAAAGATACTCTTAAAAACTGAGAATAAACTGAGGGTTGATTGGAGGGGGGGGTGGGAGGGCAGGGAGAGTGGGTGATGGGCATTGAGGAGGGCACCTGTTGGGATGAGCACTGGGTGTTGTATGGAAACCAATTTGACAGTAAGTTTCATATTAAAACAAATAAAAAAGTGAAAACAAAACAAAACAAAAAACCACCTTGGTTTTTAAGCCGACAACTTTCAAATGTACAGACCCATTTCCGGTCTCTCCTGAACTGCAGATTACATGCTCACTGTTCACTCGCTCCACTTGGACGAACAGTGAAGATTTCAAAGAAAAACTGCCGCCAACCAAACTGCCTTTACCCCGTGGCTGCAAATTCGTGTTGTCATCTAAACACATGAGAGTCACTCACGGCTTCTCTTCCTCTCTTCTCACAAGCACTGTCTTCAAATCCTACCGATTCTCCCTCACAAAGAATCCGAGCCCGACCCCCTCTCCTGCCTCCAGAGCCACTGCCCCGGGCCAGGCCACCCCTGGGCTCTGGCCTGCATTGTTGGGAAAGCCTCCAGACTGTCTCTGCTTCCACTCGTCCTCTCCACATCCCCCAGTCTACGCCTCAACTCGGCACCAGGGACGTGTTGTGAAAGGGAAGGTCACCCAGCTTCCCTCCTTTGCTTAAGACCCTCTGAAGCCTCTTCCCCGCCCAACGAAGCCCCGCAACGATGCGGAGATTGCAGCTTCCGGCTCACGACAGCCTCCGTGCTCGCCTCAGCCTCCTGCTCACCGGGCCCATCCACCAAGGCCTCCTGGCTGTCCTTGAACATGCACAGCGTGTTTCCACCGCAGGGCTGTGCCCTGCCCGTACCCAGAGCATTCTGCCTCCTCCCCCCCACCCCCCTCCCCCGAGTCCTCAATTCTTCTGGATCTCGTTATAAATGTCACCTTATCAAAGTGACAGATCATCCTGCGTGAAACAACCCAGCCTGTCCCTTCTTCCCCTTTGCCCCCTGTCTGGCTTTGCTCTTCTCCACAGTCCTTAGCCTCACCCTGGGTGAGGTCTCTTTATCGCTTACTTGTTTCCTGCCTGTCCCTCCCACCGAAAATGTAAGCTTCCCGAGGACTGGGGGTGGGGCTTTGTTTGATTCACTGCTGTCCCCCAAGGGCCTAGAAACAGCCAGGTGCATGGCAGGCACTGAGTGAGTCTCTGTTGAAGGAAGAAGGTCAAGTCTCACCATTTTGATCTCAGGAGCGTGTTACTGGGGAGATGAATGTGGAGCTCATGAGGCACACGTGGTGTGGAGCAGACAGACTGCCTCCCGGGGGAAACCCGCGGCTCCCCTTGTTCTCTGCACGGCCCTCAAGGACTTCATGTCCCCCGTGTGCAGATGGTGATAAGACGGCAGAGGGAACCTCTCACTCCCCATGTGCACCTCACACAAGGCCCGTGCGGCTAAGCTGGGAAGGGTACCCAACGGTAGGCTCTGAATAGGGTTCAGCCTCCTGACCTGGCGGGACGTCCCATCCATCACGTGGGATGAATGGACAGTTGTAGAAGTGCTCAATCAGGGCTCCGCTGCTGAACAGCTAAACAGACAATGAAACTGTTTGGGTGCTGACCATCCCATCTCATGACCACACAGTACAGACGCACGGCTGGCAGGACTCCCAGCTCACCGTACTGCACGGCCAAGGTTCTCTGACATAATGCAGCAAGGAGACACGAGAGTCAAGGTGAAGGTGGAAAGGATCCCGACTCCTCCCCAGAGTGCGTGTTCTCTGCGGTATAGACCGTCTGAGGGGTCTGTTTAGGGCTGGAGGTCCGGAATGCTCCCCGGAGGCTGTCCTGCCGGGGGCTCAGGCCCTGCGTTTCTGGGACGAGGGACAGAGGACAAGGGCACAAGACACAGACGTGGAAAGTAGGAGGTGGCCTGGGGGAGGATCTGGGCAGCTGTGGGGGACGGAGGCTTGCGACTCGGAGGTGGGTTTCTGAGCTGACACGGAGGGTGGGTGTGGGGAGAGGCGTGGGCAGGGGGCGCCACGGCAGCCAGCTGGGGCCTCCGCGGGAAGACACCAAGTTGGGTATACGGCTTGGGAGCAGGCCGCAGGGACAGCACGGGTGCTGCTGGGACTCGGGAACTGAACACAGACTGAAATGCATTCTTTAACCACAACTCCTCCATTCCGGTTCTGATATATATTCACGTTGCAATGGCTGTGAAGCGATCCCCTAGCGGGTCCCCTGGGCCCTCTTCACCAGGCCGGTCCAACGCCACACCAACACTGCGCGACCCGGCCAGGGCACGCGGCACTAAGAGCCTGTTCCGCCCGCCAGGCCGTGCCGCCACGAACACTTAGAGCACGCAGATGAGAAGAACCAGAGCGAGTCTAGCATGGGACCCAAATCAGGCCCTCACCCTGATGGCAGTCTCTCCGGCCTCCCCCCACCCCCAGCCCCATCTTTGCGGCGGAAGACCTGGGCCGGGCCCACGGCCCGCCCGGGTCCCGTGCACCAGCGGCCCGTTTCCCCCGCAATCACTGTGACGGCTCGGGAACCCTGGCTCAGATACCTGGACACATCGGGCAGCAACTTCCTTCCACGTTGATGGGCTCCACGCAGGGCAGCGGGGGGCAGCTGACGGTGGAGCAGAGGGTCTGGCCCTGCAGGCAGTAGCAGTGCGTGCAGCTGTCGATGTCCCAGCGCTCCTCGTCGGCGTAGGCCTTCCCGCTGAAGTGGCACACCGCCTTCTTCGGAATTGCGTCCTCTAGCGAAAAGAACAGCACAGGGTGGAGTCGCTGGATGTGACAAAGCACCGCATCTTAAGACACCGGACACGTAAAAGGGCAACAGCCCTGTACGGTCACCACGTCCTTCCCACGGTGACTTTCCAGCATGTGGCGAAGCTTCCGCCTCCCCAGTTCCCTGCTGCCATTTTCCTTGGCACAGGAGAAGCTTCAGAGCACTTGTCTTGTGGCCTGAACCTGACCAAGGGCCACGGAGGCCAACACAGGCTACTAACTGCTACGGCCAGGTAGGAATGACACCCGCTGGGTAAGTGTCCCTGGATCGTCACTGAAGAAAATACAGATTTAAGCACATTGGGTGTCTACTGAACGTACTACATGAAGAAAAAAAACCAAATTCAGACACAAATAGGTAGGGATGCATTCAGAGGTTTTATGTGGGAAGAGATAAAGTCCAGCTGAATACATTTATAGAGCCATTCACAAAACTCCTAATTTCAGTTAATCCTGATGTAAGTGATGCAGGGGAGGGGTCAGGAAGGATGGCGGTGCGTCCCGGGGAACCCACGGCTCTCCTGTGCAGGCACCCGTGCTGACAGAACCACTTACCTCATTCTTCGGCGATTCTGGGGGGGGGGGGGGGGGGGGGGGGTTTCGCTGTCATCAACAAAGGCATTCCTGCTTTCAAACCCACCTCATTTCATTTCAATCCATTTTTTTCCAGCAAACTATGGTTTTTGATAATCATGTATTTTTAAGAGTTATTTTATGTGTAAGAATTTACAGGTGTTCTCTTTCCTCCAGTCTCCCCTGCCATCCTCATTTCCTTCCTCCCCCGACTTTTTCCTAGAAAGTCCCTTTCTCTTGGGACTCATCGCCTCCTCCTGGTCCACCTGAACTCATTTACAAGTGGGCACATTTCAAAGCCAGTCTGTCTCCCGAGAGCTCAAGAACGGTGGCTCAGAGTGAGGTCCCAGTGACCAGCAGAGACAGGGCAGGTCAATGGGGACACGGGGGGGGGGGGCAGAACTTCCTTGTCACTGGACAGGCCAATAACTGGGTGACTCCTACTAAGCTGGGGAGATTTTATGCTCAGATTCTAAAGGTGCCTCCACTTACCACTGGTCACTGATAACTGAAAAACTATAAAGGAATCTGGTAGGAAAGCAGTGATGTCAGGGGCTCAGGGTTCTTCCTGGAAGACATCTGGGAAGCTCCAACAGAGGCCCCGACACAGAGGATGGAACCCAGAATGCCCGAGGGAGCGATGAGAAATGTGTAGGCAACAGCAGCCATATTCCTTGAGCAACTCCCAAGGCAGCTTCTAGCTGCTCTCTGTGTAGACCTAGCACAAGGCTTCCTGTCGGGCTTCTCCAGAGGAGGCTCACACAATCGGTGTCCACATTCTCTTCTTGCCTAGACTAGGACGTGTTGTATGTCCATAGCTAGATCTCAGGCCATGGCAGAGGTGTATAAGAGAGCACAGGAAGGAGTCTGTGTCAAGTGCAAGAATGCACAATCTCCGTTTCTCAACATGTGTTCACAGCTTCTCTCACTATTTCTGCCTAAGGCTCAACAAGGGATGCGGAGGAATCACAGGAAGCTTAGTTGTAAACAGAAAGGTTTTCTCACTCTCTAATAAAATGTATTTCATTGTATTTGTGAACGTTCCATAGAAAGTTTTCTGGTGTGCTGACTGTTAAGCTTAAAACCTTGTCTGGAGGCTTTCAAACCAAACCCACGACAGAAGTTTTTGCGAGTCTGGAATCCTTAGGGGAGGCGACTTTACTAAGACATCTCAAATGCACATGTCAAATGGTTGAGTGGAATCATTTAATGAACCTGATTCGAGTTATATTCTGACCTCCAGCCAACTTTTCATTGAGGACATTAGATTTGCCATCAAATCTAGAGTCTATTATGCAGAGGACTCTTTATGAAAGGAAGCATCTCTTCATGAAGCAATACTGCTGATTCTATTTTACATAGACCTTGTAACAGCTCATCGGATGGACCAGTATCACTGCATAAAATGTGAATAATGAATTATTGTGCTAGGAGCTTCGGAAAGAGAAGGTCAAGCTCCTTGCCCGCCTCATCTAGCACATTCTCTGTGCTTTACCTCCTAAAGGCATCTTTGCCAGTTCCTCTCAGAGAAAAGGAGGGAATGAACTCAGGAAGGACTTTGTAAAAAAGAGATTCGAATCAAAGCCAAGCACAGGTTTGTTATTTTCTCAAGATCTAAGCAAAGGCACTTTTTAAGATATTTAATTAATGCTACAAAGCTAAAATGGTCTGTTAAAAAATTACATTGAGGACGCCTGGGTGGCTTAGTTGGTTAAGCATCTGACTTTGGCTAAGGTCATGATCTCGTGGTTCGTGAGTTCGATCCCTGCATTGGGCTCTGTGCTGACAGCTCGGAGGGCACTTTCTGTCCCCCTTTCTTTCTGCCCTCCCTGGCTCATGCTATCTCTCTCTCTCTCTCTCTCTCTCTCTCTCAAAAAATAAACATTTAAAAAATAATAAAATAAAAATGACACTGACGTTAAAAAACATTACATAGTAAACATTATAAAGACATTCACTCACTGATTCTACATACTTTCCTCATCTGTGGGAAAGGCGGCATGACCACAATGACCCTGACCCGGAGGACGGTAGAGAAGTAGTTGGACAAGCCTGGGGATGGGACTCCTCCCCACAGCACAGCAGCTGCTGCCTCCGTGAATTTAACATGGAGCTGCACACCACGGAGGGCGAAGCGACTACCTGCTGGGGAACCGGGGAAGGCATCGCTCGGGACTTGTGGTTCGTGTTTTACTTGGAGGGAACAGCAGAAGGTGAAGAAGGTGAAGGAAGGGCACTGCGAGTGGCGGATGGCGTGTCCAACAGTGAGAGTGTCAGGCTGTACAGAGTGTGCGTGTGCGTGTGTATTGGGGGGGGGGGGTGGAGAGTGTGCATGGGTGCCCGCACCGTGGCTGGAGATGAAGGTGGGCTCACACGGTAAGGGGTCTCGAGTAACCAGAGACCCACTGAGATTCCTTCCCGGAGAGGAGGGGAGGGGCCGTACCAGCTGTGCTGGGAGGACGACTCTGGAAAAGGGCCGTACGGAGGGCTGGATGGGGAACGGAAGAGGAGGACACTGCTCACAGAGATGTGATGTGGGCCAGGTTAAGGCGGCACGGGTGGACGCGGACAGACAGGCGAGGCTAGACTGGAGGTTTCTGAGAAACTGTCAGGATTTGGATGCTGGGGAGGAGGAGGGATGAAGGGCTGCCCGGACTGCATGGGGGGCCAGGCAGAGGTAACTGCAGTACGGGAATCAGTTCCCTGCTGTAAGAAACAAACAGCTGGGGAGTTGGTCAGGGACCTGGTCAGGCCTTATCAGATCGCCCAGATACTCCAGGGGGCCAGTCAGGGCTGCAGGGATCGCTCCTCAAATGCTTAAGCCTCTCTGCGTGATCATGACCATGAAGCTGCCACCAGGACAGAGCCAATCTGGGGCGCAACAAGGTAAAAGAGGACAAATTTCGGTCACTGGGAGCTTCAGGTAGGAAAACACCCTCGCAGCGTGTGGGGTAACAGGCAAAACAGGCAGTACCCTTCATGGGACTTTACAGAGTTTATACCCCTTTGAGCCACTAATTCTTCCAAGTAACCCATCCCAAAGAAATAAGCAGAAAAGGTCTAAAGTGAGTGTTTTCTGGTGGATATTCATCACAGTATTATTTATAACAGCAAGAAGTCAGGGGAAAAACCTGTGTCTGATGATAAGAGAATGTTTAAATGACTCATGATGCAATCGTGAGAGACAATACCGTGCAGCTATCAAAAGGCACCATTTGGGTTTAAGCTCAATCTGTAAGGAGGAAAATTAAAAACTGTCTAGGAAGAAATGAAAATGTTAATAGTAATTGGTACAATCGGGTGAATTTTTCTCTTCACTTTTTTTTTTTTTTACAATGAACATCAGTTACTTTTGATAAAGAGACAGCAATATATGAAATGGAAATCTCAAACACACAGACACATAAGCATGCGTTATGCACGTGACCCCCCCCCCCCCCCCCAAAGACACACCCGAGAATACTGAGGGAGAAGAGCTGAATCTGAGCCTGGTTCTAAAGAACCTGGCCACGTGGTATGGTGCTTCCTGGATGCTACTGGCCCACTCTGGAGAATTTCAGCAGACTGTAAGAAAACCAAGCCATGGAGGAAATGCCAAAGATCAAATCCTGAGCTACAACATCAGGCGGGACAATGAAGGAGATCATTGTCCAAAAGAAAATTTATAAAACAGTATGAGAGCAGCTACTCTGAATGCCTTGGAGGTGATGGGTTGAACCAAGAACTCTGACTACATATTGGGTGAAACTGAAGTTCTTTGATTTTGTAACAACAATGTATCTTTTCCTAAATTCAACGAAGATTTAGAACTCAAAGTAGCAGTGTGATGACAGGGCAGGCAGTGAAATGCATCACACCTTCCGGCTCAGAGAAGGGTTCAGATGGGTCCAGCGTCTGGGGGCTTCAGCGGTCACAGCAAAGCGGTTCCCTTCAGGGAGGGGGCTGACTGCCATGGATTGAATTTTCAGGTACTTTCACCATTTTCCCTCTATTCCACTTAAGCTCTGCTCGTCACAGATTACCTCAGAAGTATCTCGCTTTCGAGGTCATTTTCAACTAAGTTAATTCCAATTTGAGATTACGAAGCTATTTTACTAAGTCTACAGGGCACCTGGGTGGTTCAGTTGGTTAAGCGTCAGATTTTGGCTCAGGTCATGATCTCCCGGTTCCTGAGTTTGAGCCCCACGTCCGGCTCTGTGCTGACAGCTTGGAGCCTGGAGCCTGCTTCGGATTCTGTGTCTCCCTCTCTCTCTGCCCCTCCCCCGCTCATGCTCTGTCTCTCTCTCTCTCAAAAATAAACGTTAAAATGATTTTTTTAAAAGTAAGCTATCTTGGTAGGTCTAAAAAACTGGGGGTGCCATGTTCATGGCAGCATTATTTACAATAGCTAAGACATGGAAACAACCCATTCATTGATGGATGAATGGACAAAGAAGTTGTGTTTTATACACACACACACACACACACACACACACACACACACACACACACACAATGGAATATTATGCAGCCATAAAAAGTGAAAAAATCCTTCCACTTGTGACAACATGGATGGACCCTGAAGGTCTTATGCTAAGTGAAATAGACAAACACTACATGAACTCACTGAACTGTGGAATCTAAACTAACAAATAAAACACAAATTCACAGAAGAGATCAGACTTGTGGTTACCAGAGGTGGGGGGTGGGGGCAGGGGGAAGTGGAGAAAGTGGTCAAAAGATACAAACTTCCTGTTGTAAGATGAATATGTGCCAGGGTTGTGACGTACGACACGACGACTACAGCTAACTAGACTGCTGTGTGGGAGACAGCAAAGTTGTTAAGAAATAAATTCTAAGAGTTCTCATCATGAGGAGAAAAAAAAATTTTTAACTGCATCCATGAGATGTTAACTAAATCTGTAGTGGTAATCATTTTGCAATATACGTAACTCAAGCCATCATGCTGTATGCCTTAAACTTACACAGTGATCTATGTCAATTCTTTCTCAATAAAACTGGGAAAAAACCTGGGGGGAGGGTGGTGGGTAGGATGGAGAGATAGATGCCAGTCGACTGGTAGCTGGTAGCCCCGCCTCAAAGAAGGAGTCTCTCCTTGGGGGTGGCAGAGAGTTAAAAGGGGCCCAGTGCCTCAAAAAAGACCCTGGAAGGGACTTGGCCGCAGGACTGAGGGACCTCAAAGTCTGCTCAGAAGTCCAAGAGATCTAAAAACCGAGCGACCAGCACTCTCAGAGCTGACCTTCTTAAAGACTGAAGGTCAGAAGAGGCAGATGGCAGAGATAAGAGAAACACCGGATGGTTCTGAAAGAAGGATCTAGAAGCCAAATACTGAAGGACCCAAGAGCACCTGCCGAGCATCCATGGTGCTGAAGGGCTTCACGCCATCTGGGCTCGCGGAAACCCCGAGAGGTAGGGCAGTCTAGTCTACTCTTGGGGAAACGCAGATTTAGAGGGCAGAAGGGACCTGGTGTAACCAAACCAGTAAGTGGTGGAGCCAACATACACCCTGACTCCATCTGACTGCAAGGCTCGAGTTCTTTACAATGAGGTCTACTTAATGGTTGGATCCTTTCCTTCTATTCCAGGAACACACAGAACCTTCTTCATGTGGTCTCCAATGTGCCCGGTCCTCTCTGGAAAGAAGACAATGCCTTCAGGGAAAGGCCATGCTGGTTCCAACGTGCTGCCTCGGGGTAAGCCACGGTTAGCTGTGCGTGCATCTTGCCAGGAGTGGCAAGCTTGAGGACAGGCACTTCAAGCCACGATTAGAGACCCATTTCAGAGACAGGAACGGGGAGACACTTCCCCTCCACTGCTTGCAAGGAGTGGTTTTCTACGGTATCTCCACATCTGACCAGTTTGAACCACAAAATCGATACATTTCGTCTGTTTCTTCAAACACATTTTAAAACGAAGTCACCTTTAAGACTCTACTGAATTTTCGGGTGAAATAAATGAAGGATTCTTGGTTTAGGAGGGCCCTGATTAATCGTTTCCAGGGTGGCTGCTACGTGGCGCAGATTAATCAACTAGAGTTTGGTTAATGAGGCTTTATACAAATATTTCTGCTTTTGACTACATGTCACCTGAAAGGCAAAGATCTAAACAGAGGCCTGAGAGCATGGAGTCATTTGTGCTGGCTGACAGATTCTGGAGCCTCCTGTTTCTTACAGGCCCTTTCTTTTCCGGGTTACTGGTTGTAACACCTCCTTCCACGGCACATTTGGGTGAATCTGAGAACGGTCAGAGAGTTTTAGAAACGAGTCGGTTTACAGGAAGACGTGGTGGCCATTCTATGTAATTTGAGGTTCTAACTCACAAAGTCGCCATAGTCTTTTAGGGGAAAGAGCACAGTCTAGTTGGAAGTACATACAAAAGCATTTTAAGCACTTTGGCTGAAGAAGGATGTAGAAATGGAGACATGGGAACGTTCAACTAAAAGTGGTCTACACAGTTTATATTTGGCTATTGAGTGGGCCATGCCATTTGACTGTTCTATTTATCACTCCCACTGGTTTGTTTACACTGACAATGACATGATTTTTATTCTTTGATATCCAATAATAGTAATCCATTTGCTGAATGCCTACTATGTATGGGCCACTGTGCTGATTTATATGAGCCAGTTCCGTTTTGATCTCCACAGCCCAAGGGGACAGGATATTACCCCCATTTCTCAGAGAAGTGAGGCAAGGGGAAGTTACATGACTTGCCCAAGACACATGGCAAGGAGGTGGCAAGGCCAGGACGGGAACATTGTAGGTGCGGCTGCATAGTCCCCACACCTTCTGCCCACCATGTGCCCAGTAGGATAACCTCAGGGAGGATACCTCCTTGTGTCAGACACATGAACGTGGTTATTACTTACTACCTAGCAAATGGGCACTTTTCCTACCCCTTACATTTGTTGGGGCTTAAGGTTTTTGTCTTCAAAGGTAATTTACCTTTTAACTGACTGCCTCACGTATCTGGCACAGTCCTACGAAGGAACAGAGATAACGAAGTGGTTACTGAGGACCCATGGCCTTTCTCAGGCACATCTCTATTTAACATCTCTCTCGGAAGAAGAGGATTAGAGGAGAACGTTCCAAGAAAAACATGAGATATGACACTAATATAATCAGGTTATTTTTAGGACAAACACATCAGGAGTTATATATCCAAACAAATGTGCTCCTCTTCTAAGCAGTCACTGCAGAGGGCTATAAACGTATCCCAGCAATACTGCCCTTGCCTCACACAGCTCTGGAATTTTCCTTTGGCAGAGACGTCCACAGCCAGGTTTTGACCCATGCAATGAAGACAGTTACTATTTTATGGCCACTCCTTGGTTTAGAGCAGCTCTGGTATTTTGTTTCCTCGGCTCTGGCCTCTCTCATCCGTGAGACCAGGCTTGGAAGGACTTTGGGCCTCCTTCAGAAACAAAGTCTCTACTGTAGGAAGGAGACCTGGTGCTGGAGTCCTCACCAACGCCGTGTCAGGCACCCGGAGAACTCGTGCACAGCAGCTCCTTCTGTGGGGTCGTGTGACTCAGCGCACAGACACGGACGGGTCTTGTCTCTTTTGGACTCAAATATAAGCAACATTATATTGCATCACGGATGACTACGATTAAAGTATGCCATGTCTTTCCGTGGGGGCAGTTTGGAGAACTCTGCATTTTTGTTTTTCTTTCCAGTTTCCCTGATTCTGGTTCCTACAAAAGGGGAGGAAGAAGCAGCAAAGGCCTTGAAATGTTAACTCCTTTCAAGCTGACTTCTCCCACTGTTTAAACTTCGCCATCTCACTTCTTTTAAAGATAAGAAGTCTTAACGGGCTGTTAAAGTTGGGACTTTGCTTTTGCTCTCGAGCTATCTTCCCATTACACCATAAAGCTAATTAACAGGTGGGGAAACCCCAGAATGCACAGCTGTGTTGTTTGCTTCCTCTATAAAGGTCCATTCAGTGTTTCAGAAGCCCCAGATATGGGAGCTCAGGCCTTGCTCTGCCTCTGATCCTGACCATGATGAGGGATATACATTGGCCTCTGAAAAGGAAGCATCTCCTGGTTGTTTCCCCCACTTGCCTCTGTGGACGGATCTGAAAAGTAAGAAGCCCTTGAAACTATGCTCTACTTGACTCTTCAACTGCTGCCAGGAGACAACTTTCCTGTGTAGACACTGGAGGTTCTAAATGCGGGTGTGGCAGTCCTGAAGGCAGAGTGTCAGTGTGGGAGTCACTTCCTGGGAGGAAAGCAGGTGGCTTTACCAAAGGCATCAGCTCTCTCCAATCTTCAGGGTACTGTTTAGAGTCCTGAAAAGTAATTTGCTCTGGGATCCCAGGCCAAGAAACTAAATGCAGTTCTGACTCTTGGATTAAGTCCTACTGCAAAGTAATCCCCGGCAGTAGTGGAGAGGGGTGCTTTGTCCTTTTGCCACACTGCTGTGCACAGCACGGTCCTGAACGCTGGCACGCTGGAGACGCAGCAGTGCACAAGGCAGATGAGGTCTCCACCCTTGACGAGAGTCTCCTGGATCTGGCGGGTCTCATCAGCTTCCCAGGTTCCCAGGTCCAGACCCACAGGCCAACTGCAGGCCATGCTAACAATGTTATACTTCTATCTGGTATCCTAAGTTTGCCGCCCAGGGACTTATAGAGAGCGTTAGTGTGATCATTTCGGCAGGTGTGAGAAGCCACAGGGCACCCTACGGGGAACAGGGGATTCAGACAAGGGAGTGGAAGAGGCAGTCAAGAACCACCAGGGACACAGCTGACCTGAGGAAGTGCCCGGGAAGTACTTTCAAACATTTTAGCTTATAAATTTAACGTGGCACTGCAGCGACCTTTCTCTAACTGCCGTAGAGGAATAGAACGCTACTATTATATTTTCTTCTTTTAGCCGGTAAAATACCCAAATCCCCGGCTTGTGATATCCCCTTCATTTCCATATCCCAAAGGTGGGCATATGCTGGGCATGAACTCTCCCTTTGGAGAAGAGATCGATTGTGTGTGCCTCCTGTTTGAGAAACCAGCTTTACTTTTGTTTACGTAAAGAGGAAACAAACAAACCACAACGCTGAAGGAATCCGAGCAAATAATTCACAGGTCACTAAGCGACTCACGGAGGCTGGTGGGCACAGATGAGGGCGGAGTTTGAACGTGCTGGCCCGCTGGGCCTTACTTGACTGGAAAAAGAATGGAAAAGCAGAATGCAACTGATGTCTTGCTAAAATCAGATGCAGGTGGTCTAGATAATTTCAGAGAGGCAGAGATCCAATACATTGTAATCCTATCAGCACATGATTAAATGTTTTTGGATAAAAAAATGCAAAAAATATTTATTGATTTGACTCAAAACCTGAGTACCTTATAACATTTGGCTTCTAGTAAATAAAACATCTGCTCTTAACTCATTTTTGTAAAAAAAACAAAGACCAAAAAACCAAAACAAACAGAAACCAAAACCCGAGACAAATATTGCCATGTAGGCGAACACCTACCTCTCTGTATGTCTTAAAATACTTTGAAAGCAGACCTGACAACCATTTTAAGACCCTTCTTGGAAGTCCATTTGTGTTTTATTTTATTCTGTTTCTTGGGGTGGGAGTCTAGGTGCATTTATAAAAGCCAAAGGGGCCTTTCAGGTTTCTTCAACATACTAGAGAAAATAGGAAATAAAGTTATTGGAAAAATTATAAACTTTCCTGAGTTCCATGAACAGAAACCTCCCCAAACTGGTAAACATGAGGACTTGTGGCTGATTCCCACAGCATGCAGAGGACAGAATTTTTCAGTAATGGGACTTAATCCATGCATTAAGTGTCTGCTATGGGTCAATTAAGCACTTCATGGATGGAAGTTCAAGGAAATATTCCATTTTCAACTTGAACTGAGGTCCCATCTCTTACAAGGCCTACAATCCTTCATGGAGATTATACACAGAAACCATTCTGAAAACACATAATGTAGCCTAAAAGGCAGAAACAATGAAAGATGAAGATAAGGAAAACATAATACTTGCTTTATGACCTAAGGGAAGCTTTCCATGTAAAAGAGTACAGAATTCTGTTACGCAAACCTTGAGGAGGAAGCCACTGGACTTCCCAGAGCGGGTCCTGCCGTCACAGCCCAATGTCCAAACACCCCGCCAGCAGCCTCCAGAGGGTCTGCTGAGTGACTTCAGGTCTGAATACATTTCCTTATCAGAAATAACCTTCCATATCGGGGGAAGGGGGGGGTCTTTCCCCCAACCACTCGAGAGTCCAAAATCAGGGTTGGTCTCCTGGACAGAAACAAGAGGTGAAGACACCAGTGCCAGGCTCCCTTCTGTGCAACAGACCTCTTGAAAATAAGACTGTGCTGGTGCCCAGATAAGGACAATGCCACTCGGAGGTTTACCCAGCCGGAACTACTGGAATTTCTGTTTACACAGCTAAGGCCTAGGACACTGAGGTGCAAAGAGAAAGCTGCATATGGCATGAGCAGGATGAGGTGCTTCCCAGGGTGCAGGGTAGACCAACTGAAACCAATCACTCTTTACTTCTGCTGCGGCAACTTTAGACCCATTCCAAAGTCAGTACAGCACGTGACAACCAGAACGTCTGCAGCCGTTCACCCTCTAAACAGCATGCAGAAAAGCATCCGGCTCCCCTTCCCTTCTGTTTAATCACATCAGCACCTTCTGGGACCACCTGGGTTGCCGCGTTGGGACCTCAGGAGCCCAGAGCTCTGAAGGATGTGCGGGAAGCAGACGGGGCTCTTCCTGACGGTGATGTGCCCTGATGACAGATGCCATGGGCTGTTTCTGGACTCGCGGTGGATCGTGCACCGCAAGTTCATGGACTCCTCAAATGGGCCTGGCCTCTCAAAGTAAACAAAAACCAAAAGAGCTGCATTTTCTCTCCCCTGGCGACACCCGGAAGCATGAAAGGGACTGGGAAGCTCTGAGGTGTGTGGGTGGCACACTGCCCCAAGCAGCTGTGCTACGGGGCCTTAGAAAGTACGCTGTCTCCACACGGACCACAAATGGTGATGAGGCAGTGGTGGGCGATTGAGGTAAGAGTGCAGGACGAGGTACACCACCTCTTGCAGAAAGGCAGGTGCCATCTTTCAAGGGAGCGATCAGAATCGATTTGGCATGTGGCCCAGATCAGCTGCACTCTGTTAGAAGAGCTGTAACTGTACTGACCCAAGTGAGCGCTCACGCCGTGTCGACTTAAGTACCCTCTCCAGTGTGTGTGTGTGTGTGTGTGTGTGTCACTTAACTGTATGTCTTAGAGATGAGGAATTAAGTATTTGCTATGTTTGATTCCTGGGAGGAGTTAAATACACAACGATCAACAGATGTTCCAAAGAGATACTATTGATATTTGTAATCTCTAAGGAGAGATAGCTAAACAAGTTAACATTATCATAAACAGAAAACTAAACAAAAATGAATGCTGTATAATAGACTGACTTGATAGAAACTATAGATAGCGCCTCTATTAAGGAGAAATATTATTCATCATCTTCTAATTGAAGATCACAATAGAGAGGAAATAGAATGATAACCATCGCAACCAGTGGAGTGTGCCAAGCCACCTTGATTCCACATAAAAGCTCTACCTCAAATATTTATATATAATAAATATAAAAATAGCTAATCTCTAATCAGTCTGCAGGAAAATCATTTTCACAGACTCTTAAAGATACGGGATACTTAGCAACACTTAAAAGATACTAGACTTAAAGATATATAATCGGGGTATCTTAACTTTGTTCACATCACACGTACACATTTTATAACTTGTATGTACACTTTCATAACATACAAATACACAATTTCATACCACTCATATACAAATACACACACAAATACACACAAGCGACTAACCTTTGACAAAAACTTCTCAAGTGAAAAAGATGCACGGACTCACAGATTTCCAGCCAGCAAACAGGACTTTAAATATCTGACCTCAAATATTTTCTAAAGTAACACATGGTTACAAAGAAATAAATACATAGCTGCCAAATCCTAAGTTTCGAAACGATATTGTATGGACTAAGTAATAACAGGATTGGGCCAACACAGGGGCTGCCTGCCCGAGAATGGTCCCGTTCAGACTGGCTCGATCGAGGGGCACACCTGCGCATCTTAATGTCCAAAGTCAAGAGCAGGCATGATGCTGCAACAATATAGGCTTGGAGACCCCACAAGCTGAATTCAGAAAAATCTTCATGACGAATGTAGCGCTCTTTATAGTATTTGCCCGGGAATGACTAAACCCCTGCACGTGGTTGAGGGTCACTGGAATGCTGACGGTGCCCTGCACAGAAGCTGTCTGGCTCTCGGCAGAAGCATCACCAACACGAACATCAGAGCAGAGCGAGGGGGATGCGGTCAGGGTATCACCCTCAGGGCAGGCATCCCCACGGGCACTGACTGTGTGAGGACTGGATTGTTAACTGTCATGGAGAAGGGATGGAATAAAGACCTCATTGGAATTCTTTTTGCTCTAGGAAGGGTCCGGAATGGCATGTGGGATACAGTCAGTGATAAGGCCATGTGTGCGTGGTGAAGTGTGTCACGGTGAGGGCATCTGCTGTTTATGAGAAACCACGTATCAAATCTGCCATCACACATTACAATTCCCACCACACCTTTTATCTTCACCTGATTTATGCGCTCAGCTCATCTTTTGATTCTTGCTCCCCCCATCCTGTAAGCCATCGTAACAGTCAAAAAGCCTCTGAAAATAAAATCTAAATTCGTGTGTATTTGCGTAGGAAACTGGAATATAAAAAAATTAGGGAATCAGAAAATGTTTCACTAAAATGATTGGGTAATTACTACTTAGTTTCTTTCTAGTACGAGGATGAATTCCCAAATGATGGGTATTATCAGTAATGAGACAAAGCTGTTCACTTCTCAAAATTAATCATCAATCCTATTAATTATGTCTGTATTACACATTCTATTACATTAGCACACATAATATGAGGCCTTCACACATCAAAAGAGAAGCATTATCATTGCGCATTAGTGACTTGATAATTTAGCTGAAAAGAACACAAATATTCGCAATTATAGTACTTTTCGTAGGATCACCACTTTTCAATTCTCTTACGGTAAGAGAAAAGGATACTTTGCAAGGTGAAGGAAGCATGCTTTTGGTTAGGGGTTTTATCACTACAAAAAAAGGTCAGATTAAAAGCAGGTTTGAGGTTTTTGGAAATCTGTATTTGAGGGATCTAATTAGTTCACTCAGGGACCCATGGCCATGGTGAGGTCAGCACTGCAGGCTGGGTGGGGTGAGGCACACGTGGCCCCGGGAACAGATTATCTACGTTAAGAAGAGCTGGTTTCAAACAGAGAGAGCCCAAAGCAGGAGACTGTGCAAGCACTGGTCCTCTGTGCCTCCTGGACAAATAACGTGGTGCTTTAGGACATGCAAAATGATGGCCTGTCTTTTTCTTTGCTAGTGATCTCTGGATGGTGATGCAAGCTTTGCCACTGAGGCACAGCCGGTAACTGCCTGCAGGGTGCTAGTGCTGCCGGGCTTGGAGCCCTTACGAGGGACCAGGCTGACAGGAAGCTGATAAGAGAACAAGCCTGAAGAGGCCAAGGGAGCTAACTGGAGAGTCAGATAGGGAATCTCCATATCACAGTGAGGGACTGAACTTGACTTTGTACGCTTGGACGTAAGGGGGAGAGAGGATGAAGACTAATCCAATAAGGCTACTTGCAAAATATGTATGATGTATACAGAAGGGGCTCAGTGACTATTTTAATAATAGAACAACATGTATGAAGCATTAAGATGAATGAATAAAAGTATACAGTATTATTCATCAAATCTTCAGTCTCCCCAATTTGTTCTCCTGAAGATAAGCCTTAGATTTATATATAATACAATTACACCTGCCACTGAAACACAATTTCACTTTATTATTATGAGCTTGTATGAACAAAAATGTAGTGAAAGTGCTTGCAAACTAACTTAAAATCAAAGTAAAAAATGTGGACCAAAGTGGCATTTAACTGTCCGCACTAAAGAAGAATGTACAGTTTAAATCATGCAAGAATTGGAAGAGGAAATGTGAAGGCCAAAGAAACAACCAAACAAACCAAACAAATCAAAAAACAAAAGCAAACCCCAAAGCCCCACAAATAACAAAAAACCAAAAACCAAAAAACAAAACTGAGAAAGACATAGACTACTCTTGCTTCTAGGTTTCTTTTCATGAGTTTAAATTTGTCACATCGGCTTTGAAAAAGAAGTGATTTCCTATTTATTATATGCAAACAAATGTACTAGTTCAGTAATTTACTAATTACAAATTTACCGGTTAAGCAGCAAAACACAATAACTTTTTTTTATCTAAACAAAATAATCTGAGAAGTTTCAACACACAAGAGACTCACTGTCAGATCTTTCCTCTGAAGGTAACATGGAATTCTCAGCCTCCTGGGCCCTGGTTTCTTTTCTAAGTATGATCCAAGTGCCCCTGGTGGATTCATAAAACCCCTGTACTGGAGTTTTGATATTTAAATATGGTAGTGGCAGTTGTAGTGGTTGTACATTTCTCCTTTCTGCTAATCCCCTAGCCTGAAATGGTGGCCTAGTTACGCCTTTTATTTATATCTCACCAAAGGCAGTGCCATTTTTTTTTGTCTAAATTCCGGTCAGCTCTTTGAAAAAATAAGCAGCACTAAGTTGGATGTATGACTTGACACATTGTTTTTGGCTCCACTTGGGGCTAGGAAGCTTATGGGTATTACAGAAGAACCCAATGTGTTGGTCACTAAAAGGTAGGGCAACCGTAGGTCCTGATCTGCTTCAGATACTCCTGGTCTAGAGCTGTTGTCCCATCATAATTAACAGCCCCTGTTTCTCTCTCAAAAGCATCATGGTTTGAAGAATAAATTACATAAGTGGTCACTCTATTAAAAAAAGGGAGTCCAGCTTTCAAACATACATTTTAATACTCTATGGCCATTATACTGAGAAAAATCTAGCTATAAAATTCCTGAGGGAAGAAATTGTGTTTTTAGAATCTCTGCATCTCTTATATACCAACACACAAAATAAGACTCAGAGGAAGTGGCCTCCTGTTGTGGCCAGAGGTCACACAGTCAAGGAGAGGGAGCTGTCCTGATAAGCTTGAGTTGTGGCCAACAGGTACCTGAGTGCCATTCATTGGTTCTCCTTTGGAAACTGGTACAAAGCACTGTGGCCAGATCATCTCCTATTCCTCAAGTATCATCCCAAATATACAGAATTACTTGTATCTAGAAAGCATGCAAGAATCTCCAACAGTAAATGCACAATACATGCAATTAATACGGCTTGCCTAATTTTTCACCTGCTACTCTGATTACACGTTCATTACTGGCTTGAGAGGCGTACATTGTCTTTCACTTGACTTCATGAGCTCTACTCAATACAAAAGCAATGAAAGAGAATGAGAGCCTTGGGAGTGGGGACTGTGCTTTTATTAGAGTTGCCAGCTGTCTGAGCCTTGCCTTCTGGACTCCAGAACAGCATCTGGCTTATATCCATAGGACCGATTTCAGTATAGACGTCAGGGGCAAACATACATATGTCTCATGCTGAAAAGCTGTATCCCCATGGGTCATAAGGAGAGGATTCTGTCAGTTTCTCAGGCCTCACTTTGTGTCCCGAAAGCCCTCAACATGGACAACTGCTTGGTTTAAATGGAATCAACTAAGTGTCAGCAGACAGAGGAATACCAGGGACACTAAATCAGTATTTGCTATTCAGTTGATGTCAAGGCAGCAGCGAGCTCTATGTGCTAAGTGTACCTTAATACGGGACATGGTGTTTCTCTGTGAACAGAAAGACCGCTGTAAATAACAGGGTGGAGAAAGGGAGCTGAATATTGAAAATCCTGGAACAGCAAAGGAGCCCAATAGAACATGACAGTGCTATAACATCATGGCATTCTGAGAGAGCATTTCTTTATTCTTAATATGTTTTACCTTGCGAACACGTCTTCCCCATCACCCTCCTGAAACTAGCGCTTTGGCTCTGTGTGACATGTCAGAAACATTAACTGATGTAGGCAAATGGCTGTCAATGTAGATTTAGTGGCCAATGGTAGAAACCCAAGATTTTTTTTCGTGGTCTTACCTATGCAGTAGGGACAACACTGGCCTTTCCTCAAAACAGGTCTTTCACAGGATACTGAAGGGCAAGACTCAGAGTAACAGCTAATTACGCTATCCATGCATACACAGCTGGTACAAACGTCAGGCTTCCAGGACTCAGCTGCCAGGAATATATCCCCTTCATCATTTTTGCAGTAACTAGGCACGCTCTCATTATGGGATGAGGAAGGCTGAAGAGGTTCATCTGGAAAAACGAACATAAGGTCAGCAGAGAAAAGGAGATGCTATAGGCCACCTGTGCAACATAGCGAATTTCACCATGTCTCATAAAAAGCACACTCAGTCACTGTGGTTCGGTGTGCCTCCTATAAAAGTGACTCAGGAATGAAATGGCAAGTCTGACTTGGGCAGGGTCTTGAATTTTGAACGCAAGACAATAAGGACCACAAAAGACCTGTTACCGAGATTCTGTTAGTTGTCTGTACAACATCCTCTCTACTCTTCCTCTGTAGCCTACCCAAATCCTGGTTTTGGGGGGTGGGGTGGGTGGTGGAGGGTTTGGATCACAACAGGTGTAAGTCAAACAAGACGAGCCTGCTCCCTGCATTTCCAGTCTCCCCTGCAACTAAGGGTGGCCCTGTCACCTGGTTGTGGCTAATGGGACTTAATGGCTAATGGAGGGATTTCTGGGAAAGCTTCCGCTTTCCTAATAAAGCGCAGATGTGGTGCAACTCTCACATTCCTCCCGCCTGGAATATGAGTGTGTTGTCTGTAGCTGTAATATCCTTATCGTACCTGTAGGAGACGGACCTCTACGTATCTAAGACAATGATCAATGCCGATAAACACCTGCCTCTGCACTTCTTGTAATGTATGTAAAAGAAACTTCTATCTGTCTAAAAAATGTAGCTGGGTTTCTCCTCTTACGTGCAGCTATGTGCAGTCTTAACCAATTGATATCCAAACAGACTTTCACTGCACCTTCAAAACACCCATTTGTAACATCCCAGTGTTCAGGCATTCACGTTAATGGCTAAGAGATAATGGGAAATCTAAATTACTCAATAAGGAGGCACCCACATCATCTGCAAGTCGTCTGTGCCTTTGTTAAAGACTTTGACCAGAGGGTTCTCAGGTCAAACTTGAAACAGAAAAGAATGTTACCAGAAAACCCAGTTATCTCTTTGGGTCTTGGCATCCATTGAAATCACAAGAAAAGCTGTAACCTCAAGCAGAAACCTGACTGGGGTAGAACAAAGAAAAACAGGATAGTGAGGTTCCTAGTTCAGAAATGTGACAATGCTGCTAAGAGAAAGCACTTGCAACCACCTTCACCAGTCAAGAGCTTGGAAAAAGCCATGATGTCCTACCCGGCAAACCTCTACATTTTCTCAGTGGCCACATGGTCAAAAGAATGATCATATCCTCCTCTTGGAATCAGTCTCACGAAGTCTGCTATTTTCAGTCACAAAACAGAACTAACTAAGATAGGCAGTTATCACAGTGATGTAGAAGCTCTAAATGTCACATTCTCCTTCCATCCATCTCAAGAATACATCCTACAGCCAACACATTCTCCTTCCATCCACCTCACGAATACGTCCTACAGTCAACAAGTTTGATTTGACAAGAGCCTCTCTGAGGAGCAAGGCAGTTGCTTTGTTTTGGGCAACAAAACAAAACAAAACAAAACAAAACAAAAAATGGAATGGGTGCCATGCCCTCTCCTGGAAGTGATGGAACCATATCTCCTACTGCCAGTCCCAAAGCTATTCCCAAGTGAAAAAGAGACATTGGTTCCACTGCTCCAAATGTGCTCTCGGTCCAACTTTGGGGCTGGTTCCATAGATGAATTCCATTTGGGTTAAAAATGGGGGGTTTGGGATTCCCTTCTCAGTGACCTTTTCAGGGTCATCCATTTCCAGGGATAATTTTGCCCTGAGGGTCCTCTGGGTTATGACAGCTTAGCTCTTGCAAGCAGTATTCACCCTCATGTCTAAAAATTTAGAAGAGGACAGGGACAGCAGTGATGGAGCTAAGAAGTACCAAGTGAAATGAATACTCTAGAGTCTGGAGGCCTCTTGTTGAGGCCTAGAGAAGACCCTGGGGGACACTGGTAGCTGCTGTCAGTGCTGGAACAGGAGCCAGGGCGGAGATGCAGATTCTGGGGGCTCCTTCCCCCGGGCAGGAGACCCCTAACCAAACCCTAGCTGACCAGGTCATCTGGGAATCTTGCCCATGGTATCTTCCTTCTTTGGGCCTCTCTTCCTATTTTCCTCCCGCTCCAGAGACCCCATCTTTATACTTCTGATTCCAAATACTGACTCCTAAACTTCGTTTTTACCAATTCCTTGGTTGGCGCTCATCCATTCCTTTTATTTCTATTCTACCTCCCTCTCTCTTCTGTGCTATGCTTCTTTCAAACTCTAAACAGTAAAGGATGAAAGAGAATTTAATAAACCTTTAAAAAGAAAGAAGTGTTATTCCATTCTCTTTCTTACTTTGGCGAAGAATCGCCACCTGCAAGGATGCTCAATCTTGGTGAACCCATTTCTGTTTCCAGACCTTGCTCTAAACCCAGGCTAGAGGAGGGGGAAAGTGGAAGGACAGAGGGCATAACAGGGCACTCTAGGGGAAACAATCATCAGGAGGGACACAACTCTTCTAATTGTACATATGTCTCCTTTCTGGACTACGTTAGGAGGCAAACATCCTAAGATTAGAGATGGTCTTTTTCCAGATGTGAAATACACCCTTTATCAACACTACTGTTAAAATTCACTGTGAAGAAAATGATGTTTTGCATTTTAAGAATCTTTAAAATTGCTGCAACATAACAATGAATGGAAAGTTCAGGAAGATCAATTATGGGTCAGGTGACTTATTTTAAAATAATAGCATTCCAGAAATGCTCTTATTCAAATATAAGAGGAATGTTTGGAATACTGATATATAAAGCAATAAATCCTAATGTTTAAGAGGAAAGCTATCACTGAACTCTCTCTCAGGTTGTATGTTAAGAAAAGACAAGCCACCCAGGTGTAAGTTAATAAACACAAAGCCAGTGCACAGGGGTGTCTATTCCCCTTAGGAACTGAACCGAAAAACGTAAGGGTTTGAACGTGAATAAAATAGTGATTAAAAAACAAAAAAGTAATGAGGGGCGCCTGAGTGGCTCAGTCGGGTAAGCGTCCGACTTTGGCTCAAGTCATGATCTCATGGTTTGTGAGTTCGAGTCCCACATCAGCCTCTGTGCTGGCAGCTCGGAGCCTGGAGCCCGCTTCGGATTCTGTGTCTCCCTATCTCTCTGCCCCTCCCCCGCTTATGCATGCGTGCTCTCTTTCTAAAATGAATAGACATTAAAAAAAAAATGAAAAAAAAAAGTAATGAAACAAATGGGTTTATGTTTTACTGAGTAAAACTACTCTTAAGAATATACGTTTAGAAGGCAAATGGTTATTGATTTAAATGGAAGAGACCAAAAGCTAAGCAACAACAAAATAAAAGTAGCTGTGCTGTCCACTTGGCGATGTTATATATACAAATTACCTTCTGGGAAAAAGGAATATACTCCGGTGTTAACTACGAGTGCTACTTTAGTCATAAAACCAGTAACTTATGTTTAAAATCTTGACAAAATTTCATCACGTTTGTATCTTTGAATCATGACCATGAATTTACAAGCAAAGGCAGGTTACCTGAGCAGTAAAAACACTACTCTCTGTGCACGTGCAGTGCTAGTCAAGTTAATACTTTTGGATCGTAATTTATTTGTCACTGCAGATTTGAGGGGGTGAACATGATGCACATTTTATCAATTCTCTGTTTAACATTCCACAAGTATCTCCACCACCCTTCCGTACAAAGAATTTTATTTACATTATTTATCAATAACTGCTCTTCACATTTGTTAAGGACAAAGATGACTTTCCACATTAGCAAAATCAGCTGGAATAATTTGCTGCAGCAGGGCTGTCTCCCAAGTCTGAGATGTAGGGTTGAGAGACAAGAATGGCAGAAAGAAACAGTCTCTTTTCCCCCTCAAAGTCACCTCAAATGCAAGGCATATTAATTACATAAATATACGTGGCTGATAGAGGGGAATGAATTTAGGAAGCAGGCTGCCAGCTGCTCCGGCCTGGGTGACTGGCTCCCGGGCTTGGCATGCTGCCACGTGGGGCTCAGCCCGGCCTGCTGGCTCTGCGGAGCGACAGAGCCCAAGCCGCAGGCTTCCCCAGCAAGCACGTCCCAAGGCACGGCGCAGTTACCTGTGCACTGCGGGCAGCAGGAGTCCTGGGTGCGCGAGGGGTTCTGGCAGAGCAGCGGTGGGCACACCTCTGTCTCACACAGCACCCGCCCGCTGTGGCAGGTGCACTGCGTACAGGAGTCGATGTTCCAGGTTTCTCCTTCCACAAAGTACTCTCCTCCGGGGGCGTGGCAAATGGAGGGGGTGCTGAGCTCTGGCTTTTGCACCACAAAGTCATCTGGGAAATGACAAAAAAAAATCAAGACACAAGAATTTACTCAACTGCGGTCTTGCCAACCCTTGGAGAAGCTGGTGTCATCTGCTCGAAGGGACAGAGAAATGGCGGTAGAGTATCTCACTCTGTTCTCAGCGAGACGACGGTGAAGAAATATTCCATGCACAGGAATAGAAGGGGACGGTGAAAGAGCTGGTTTCCAGAAGAGAGGTTCAAGTGGTTCCAGTGTGTCAACGGTAATGACAGAATTCAGTAAGGGAATTAAATTACCTCAAGAGGGACTCTTCCTGTCAAGAAGAGAACAGGGCCTCTTAAGGGATCTCTGAATGTATAGGAAGTGTCTAGAATAACAATCTCTCATTTACTGAAAGCTTACTGTGGCCCAATTTCCAAGCTGTTTTATGTGTGTTGGTTCATTTATTCCTCCCATCAACTTGTGAAGTAGGTACTGGGATCCTATGTTACATATGAGGAGCAGAGGACTCAAGGTATTCAGGGCAGACAGGGAATCTGCACCCCAACTATGTTTGTTTGGATCATGGATATGCCTCCAGATCAAACACAACTTCCAACCCGGTCTGTGCCCCATCCACTTCATTATCTCTATGATCCTGCGTACGTTTATGCTTGGAAATACATCCTGCTGTCGAGCAGGCCACACCCCTAGACTAGCTGGCAGCAAACGGAGCAGGAATGCTCTTTCAGAATCAACAGTCTGGAAACCCTCACCTGAGACTAAACATTTGCTTGGCAATGTCATCATCAAGAGAGGTAAATGCCCAGAAACTGATGATAACTATGATTTCTTGCCCCAGAAGAGAGGCGATTTTGGTGTCTTGGTGAGATGATAATGACAGAGAGGGAACTCAATGTTGAAAAGGTCTGCAGCGGTACTGGGAGTTGCCCTGAAGTTGTGCTGAGGGAGACATTAACCAAACTTGTGTCATCCAAATACAACAAGGGTTTCAAGAAGGTGTTGACAGTGGTGAACCCTGCCGAGAAGCAGTCTGGAGACACCACGCTAGCTCATGCTTGGAGCTCAGTGGAAACTGGGCCCCAGGACAGCTCCCCTGTCTGTGCAGAGATGCTCAGAGCTGGAATCTCTGAAGAGCTCCCATGCTGTTACTTTCAAAGTGATGGTCAGCGTGAGAGTCCACAACTCTGATGAGATACAGTGCTGTGGGCGGATTCCCAGCTAAGATGGTGACTATGAACACAGCTTTGTCTCAGGAAAAGACTGGAGCTTTGCCCGAGTAGACTGATTAGGGAGAAATGACATACTAGCCAATGCTTACATTCATAAGCCACCAGACCAAACTCTCCAGTGATGAGACAAGTGGAGAGGATAGTAACTAGAATGCAAGTGAGGGGGGACGAGATGGTTTCCAGAGGAGACAAAAACTTTTCCAAAGAGTGGCAATAAGCTAATGCTGGAAAAGCATGACTGCCTTTCCCTTACTGCCTTTTCCTTTCCAAAATGACTTAGAGAGGCTTGCCAATCACTGCCCTTCTCAACGCTGATGCAGAAGGAAGTGGTTGGAAGAAAGCAAGGCACGTTTGCAGATGTCTTGCCAGCTTCTCTGCCATACTCCGTGCCTCAAGGAGAACATGTGAGTGGCGGCAGAGATGGGGACAAGAGACAAATGGAGAGGCAGAGGGAGAGAAGGAGAAAAAAACCTGAGAAACAGTATCGTCTGGTGAATCTGCTAGCAGGACAGTTTAGGAGCTACCCCCGAAAGGAAAACAGCTGATCCTTGAATGGGAGAAAATATTTAAAATAGGGGTTCTCGAATGCAATACTTCTGGGGTCTCTCATCAGCAGAGTCCAGAAGTGGTAGCCCACTTGAGATATTTGGAGAAAAATATACCTACATACCCACATATACACATGTTTTTATGCATGTATATCTAGACATTTGCAACCCACAATGATACGTCAATTACTGTGTGTGTTTATAGAAGAGTTTTCGCTATCTCTTTAACAGAGAAAACTCATTTTAGTCCCACTGACTTTCAGTTCTTAAATCAATGGTCTATTCTTACTAATGTCTTCGCATTTGAAGCCCTCTGGCTCACTTCTTCACGGAGTACAAGTGGGGCAAAGACGCAGGTGTGTGGTCCATATTCCATACACTGATGCCTAAAATTAAGGCACGGCGGGGGTGGGAGGGGATGTGGGGAGCCTGGGTGGCTCAGTCTGTTAAGCGTCCGACTTTGGCTCCGGTCTGATCTCACCGTTAGTGAGTTCGAGCCCCGTATCGGGCTCTGTGCTGACAGCTCAGAGCCTGGAGCCCGCTTCAGATTCTGTGTGTCTCTCTCTCTCTCTCTGACCCTCTCCCACTCACACTCTGTGTATGTCTCTCTCAAAAATAAATAAACATTAAAAAAATAAATAAATAAAATTAAGGCACTGGGTCTTCATTGGAACAAATGATTTTTTTCTTCCCCAGAGGGTCAACAGAGTTGTCTCATTACACTGCACATTGACCTTCTGTTTGAGTGGATACTGGTGGTTTTTCATATTTCACTAGCAAAACACATGAAAAAGGAAACTTTCGATATAGAACACCTAAGACTCATATGAGGACAAGACAATCTGGTTCTCTACAGGGGTGTGGAGCTGCCTGTCACTCTGATACCTTAGTTACTGAGGGGCCTAGAAGCTCAGAGCTAATAGGGACTCCCCTGCCATGGCAGGCGAAGCCGCCACCCCTCCCCCTGCCCCCGCCCCCCACCTCAGGCTGTGCCTGTCCTGCTGGAGAAAGACAGGTCTCCGGTTCCTGACTCCTGACTGCATCCATGGCATAGGTGGGTCCATCCACAGGGAGGGATGGGATGGACCGGACGAGAAGGTATCCCGACTCTGAAATCTGACAGGACACACATTCCAACATTAAATGAAATCAGATGCAAGAATCGGGAGACTTCATTTCTCCGTGGCCTTCTGACACTCTATTTTACTTCGGGTAAGAGAGTTAGAATTTCTGCATCTGTTTTTCAAATGAAAAACTGCCTGAGTGCATTTTCCCCTAACTCAAAGTGGCCTGTACTGAGAAAGAAATAATAAATATAAAACTACGTTGAGCTCTTTGGATGAAAGGCACTAGATGCGCTATTATGGTAATAATTACCATTATTGACAGCCATAATTCAGACGCCCATGAGTTACATAATCTGGTCTGTTCTTCTAGCAACTTCTCTTGATTACCAGCATTATGATTTTAAATGTTTTAGATGTGTGGTCACTCTAAATATCTCCATTTGGCAAGAATACCACATAGCCATTAATTTAGAAAAGGGCAATAGCCACAGACTTCGCTAATCCTCTCCCTCTCAAATAGTCCTTTATAAATAATATGCTTTAATGGAATGAAGTTAACATCAATCCCCTCCAATTAACTAAAGCACTCAGCCTCAATACACTATCCATAAAATGGAGAGCTGGACTTTAAAGGACATCAGGTCTGCAAACCTTTTAAAAAAAAAATACAGTTCAAAGACCAATGTAACTGAGTAAACCATTAAAAAAGGAGGACAGTAGTTTTAGGGCTTTTGCTTTTTCTCTGGTCTCTGGCTAATCATTGCTAACACCTGGCTGATTTTGTGGCTGTTGTTGACAAAAGCCACAGAGAGCTGAAAAGTGCTCTGGGGGGTCATCCCCGGCAAGACCCCCCACACTCAAAGATGCGATGAGGCCCTGCAAGGCAGAAGTCATTTTGCTGAGGGAGCGCACAAGATGGCAGCCAGCGTTTACCTGAACATGACGGGCAGCACTGTCCCGGATGAATGGTGGGGTTGCCACAGGCAGGCACCGGGCAGGTGATCAGAGCACACATTTCCCGTCCATTGTGACAGTAGCATTCCCGGCACCCGTCATGCCAGCTTTCCTCATTTTTATGATGATGGCCATCCATGGACAGACATGTGCCTGACAGGACAGGTGGCCCGGCTGAAGCAGGGACCTCTGGACAGACAGAAGGCAGCCTGGTCAAGCAGCAGCTACGGCACAGGAGAAACAGCCTGCAGTGTCCTCCCAGGTAATGCTACCCAGCCACCAAAAGTCACGTGTACAAAGGACAGCTCACGACACGGGAAAGGCTCACGAAAAGAATGTAAGTCAATATGCTCTCAATTTGGAAAAAAAAGAAAAACAGGAAAAAAACTGGCAAATATGTTTCTCTATTGGCGGGATTACAGTTATTTTTACTCCTTTCATTCCTACTTGCTCATGTTTTATGCAGTAAACGAGCACTGATTTCACAGAAAATGGTATATTATGTTCCATACATGCCGAATAGCCTCTCTAGAAGTCACCCAATGGGGAAATCCTGGGCCTCTTGAAACTAACAGATTTTTGTTCAATGGAACAACTGAAGCAGTGACTAGATTTCTGTTTACTCTGATCCCTTAAGAACACTGTTAAGGTGGTAACTGTCTAACTTTGAAAAAAAAACACACAACAAACTTAGGGATCTTTTACTGCTGAGTATGTGGATCACGCAGACAACTAAAACATACCGGAGTGGGTGCTGGGCTATGGGCAAAAGTGGCGGTCAGCGTGCATGTTCACGTGGCTTCAGGGACATCCCAGGAATGGGAAGTCTCAGGCAAAAGGTATGCCCAGGCTTCATGCCTATCTAGAGGTGTAGGCTGGCATGTGCTTATTCAGCACGAGTTTAAACTGTCATCGCAAACCGTGTTACCAGAAAACACACAAGCAGGCTGCTTAGCCACACCCACCCGCATGGGTTCTGAAAAGGGCTCTTTGCTGCATCAATTCTATCAAGCCACTGCTGGACAGAGGCAGCCTTTATGGAGGTCAAGACAAAGGTGCTTTAGGCTAACGTTCCTAAGATGAGTGAAACTGAAGAGCTGAGAAGTCACTAATTTGGTGCAATATGCTTGGCTATTAGATGTTTATTTTAAATTCTATTCTGAGCTCTTATTCCAATGAGACATGAGGAAAAGGGATGGTCCCATGGACAAGTGACATTTGTATCTGAGTAGACCATTATCACTGAAACTGTTCCATTTACATCATGTCCTCCTGTTCTTTGTTTCTGAGTCCTGTCTGCTCTGGGGGGGGGGGGTGGGGAGGGAAGGAGGGTCATGCGATCGCACTTACCTCTGCACTTGCAGATAAGACAGCCGTGACTATCCTGCTGGAAACCCAAGGGGCAGATTTTACTGCATGGGAGCTCTGGGCATTTCTTACAGCGACAGATGTCACAGCCGTGCTTATTCTTCCTGGGTAATTAAAATTTTGTCAGAGGTCAGAAAATCCAAAAGTCTCAAATGATGCCCAAATGCTCCGATCAAGGGTCACTGAAGTGATACTGCTATGAAGCAGAATGACTTGACTTACGCTCTCCAAAACTCGTGGAGTGATGTGTAATTGGCTCTCTGTGGCCGTGACCGCCACCCACCCATGGCCAAGGTTTAGAATTGCCCAAGTACTAATGTGCTTCTGGGATGTGACCATCAGAACCCCAATGACATGACTGTTGTTTTAATTAGGAAAAGGAGTACCATGATATGAAAAAGACGGATGCATAATGCCATGAACAGGATGGTGAAGGATATATTGTTGGGCACTGCTAGAGGCCAGCACTGGGGCAAGAGTCCTTCGTTTGTCAGAGTAGGCCTTTCTCACGGACCACAATCTCTGAGAGATCTCAGACACCAGTAAAAATAGTAATGAGCGCTTCACTGAACTTAGGGAAGTCAGAAGGAGAACGTTAAGGCTCCACAGACCTGCGGATGCTATAGCCAAGAGTGAGAAAGAATCAAAGCTTTGAGAAACCCTGCCATCAGTGTCCGCTCATTGTTTCACTCATTAGAAAATAATACCGACTCAGCAGTGCTCCGTACATGGGGTAGGACGGAAGCATGTAGGGTAAAGGAAAAAGACCGCATCAGTGATCTTTTTCCTTTAATAAACTAGAGTGCCTGAATTCTGTGATCAGAAAGATGATGTGAAATAAATAAATATGTGTTTATGAAATACATCACAGCAGTTTAAGTGGAGGTTTTTTGAAAAGAAAAATTCTTAACAACCATTCCTTATTTTCTCTGAAAGGAGAATGTCACTGTCTATTACAGAGGAGCTCACTTTGTGTCCAACCAGCCACAGAAGTGAGTCTTCTCCTAGGCTCCACATCTCCTCTGCAGGCTCTGCCCTACTTGACTTAATACGCCTCAGACAAGGAGTTACTCTGTTTACCCTCAGGTTTCATCCCCATTAGCCCTAAGTGGCAACAGTGGTGTCCAACTAAAAACAGAAAAAAGAGAAAAAAAATTCCTGTCTTCATCTTGGATAAATCAAGGAACTCCAAAAGAAGACAGCGCCATGGGAAACCCTCAGTATACCACTGCCCACGTGACAATTAAATTACAATCTGCTAAGTGAAATGAGAACCGAACACTAGGATCTTATTTATGCCACCATAATGAGACCAATGAATTAAATGAATTATTCATACTCATGTCAGACAGCATGTCACTTTTTAAGTTCTATTGAGGCTTTATCTGATTTGTTTGTTCACTCCTTTATGTATTATTATCTGTCCATCTACCCACCCAATCCTTCCGTAAGCCCTGGCTGCACACAGAGAGTAACAATCAACTCAGCAGGTATGTATAAGGGGCACTGATGGCCGCCTTCTTCCTAACGCTCCCACATGGTGTCTGGCCAACGTGCCTCCTTCAGAGGGTGTCCTTGAAACACATGTTCTAGCTGAGGCAGTACTCATTTGTCTCTGCTGGTCCACCTGGTCTGCACTGAATGCTCTCATTGATAGGAACATGAAGTGGACCCCACAATCCTCTAAGAGATTTCTCTTCAAGGGGAAGGCTGGACTTGAATGCAGCCTTGGTTCTGAGCTGTCATAATACTGCAGCAGGTTGGCTGTAGTTACTATTACGATAATAACACTTTATTCTACGTTAGCAGTGAAGCTAAGAAATAATTATACTTGTGCTGGTATCACAGTCACATTTTAGGATTAAGAACAATGACGGTTTATTTATTTGGGGACTTCCTAAGAATAGTGAGCACTCCTAATTTAACTATCTGATTCAAATTAGATTTAAAATTCTCCTAACCCTGCTAAACCAGAATTTCTAAGAGAAAGAATAAAAATGGTAACTAAAATGCCAGGCAAGAGATGATGGGCCTAAGTCCCTTATAATTACTAGCAATACACAAATATACCAAATTGGAAAGGCAGAAAGACAGGGAAGGGAACCAAGGGAAAAAAATGATAAAGCAAGATTATGACAGGTAAGTTTTTAGGGAACCAACAAAGCTATAAGGGCAGAAAGAGACACTAATACAGACACTAAACAAATGTGAAGTGTCTTTATCTCCTGGGATAATCTAGATTTCCACGGGGTTTGACTCAACAAAGAATACTTGAAGATACAAATCATGGTTCTTATCTCTAAAGAAATTCATAAAATGTACTGGTCCTTAAAGAAAAAGTATGAACTACAGACCAGAACCAAGATAAAATACTGAGGCGTGGCCAATAAGCATGCTCCATATTGCCAATGAGCGGCTGTCCACTGAACTTAAAATACACATTAAATACATTATCACAAAATAGTCACTGGGGCAGTCATGAAAAGCTGTGGCACGTGTAATACTAGGACCTCATGACAATTCCCCACTGGCAGCGTCCAAAGGCCCTTGCTATGAGGCTGTCTCAGAGAAGAGGCCCAAAGGATAGTGGCCAGAAAGGCTCTGGTCCCTCTGCATAAAAAAGCAAAACTTGAGTGTTTATACCCCCTTTTTACTGTTCTCCGATTCACACAACAAAGCAAGCACAGATATTCTGGACTCGCAGCATCACTGATCCACACACACATACACACACACACACGAAACAGCTAACAAAAGAAGTGTGGACGTTTCATTAAGTTACAGATAGTTAAGACTAGATCCTCTGAATTAAATACTTACAGGTATCCAAATGGACAATACTTGTCACAGATGATGGGTCTGCACTTCTTGGGGCGTGGGCGGCACTGACAGATCTCACAGCTGTGGGCATCCGTCAGGAAGCCGAAGGGGCAGTCCAGAGTACACCCTCGCTTGAGCCCCGAGCACCGCTCTTCCCCTGTGAACAAGCAGAGGCTGTGAGGTGTTGCGGGACACACGGACACTTCTATACCTTCCCTAATCTTCCAGTCTCGCTCCACAGGTGTAAATGTCTCACGTCTCCCGCAGCATGAGGAAGTGGTTAAAGGTTACAGACCTGCTATTTCATGGTTCTCCCAACAGAACTCCGTGCAATACACAAAATGAAGCCCAACTTTGAACAATAGATTTCTGAAGCGCATTCCGATCTGGTGCTGAAGGGCAGGCTGGTAACTACAGCCTGAGGTGCAGGTGAAATGGAGTGTGATTTTTTTCACGAAATTTGTTCTTATATTATGAATTACCTCAAACTACTGTTTACCGTGTATTGTTAAAAGGTGAGAAGTAGAAACTTACACCGCAAATTTCATTATATATTTTTCTCCTAGTAAATGCTCACAATAACACATGTTCTTAAATGTTCATAGAGTGTTTTCTTGACACATAGAGCGTTAAGAAATGTTTTCTCTTATGAGTTTTAGATATTATCCCATGATACTGCATATTACATGTAGCCTAAAGGATTTCGTACCCTTTCTTTAAAAAAAAGCCAGTCTTACCACATGATATAAAGTGAAACAGTGTTTCATTTAGATATTTTTTCCCTATCATTGACAAATATCCAGGTATTAGGATAAGCTTAATTGGACACTAAAAAGTGTATGTGGCAAAAATGTCTACATTGATGTTTATCCACTATTTGAAATGTTCAAACTCTCCTCTGTTAGCAGAATTTGGAGCGATGTTTAACTGTCCCCAGTTAATTATAAGATTATTTTGGAATTAAAACAAAGGAGGGTAAGATACTATGGAGATTGGCCAAAGAAGCTAGTGGAGATATTAGCTTTGTAGAAGTCTTCTAAAAAGATTTCAAAAGGTGTGAGATAGGACTTCACATAGGGAATGAAAATGTTCCAGTAAGAAAAGCATGCCTGGGGGAGCACTAAGACAACCTGATGCCTCTTTGTATTGAATGTAGTCTGAAAGTCAACCAAATTTAAAGAGGCTGAGACAGTGATGGCAAAAGTACAGCAACTTTTGGGGCGCCTGGGTGGTGCAGTCAGTTGAGCGTCCAACTCTTGATTTCAGCTCAGGTCATGATCTCGCGGTACGTGAGTTTGAGCCCCATGTGGGGCTCTGCACTGACAGTGTGGAGCCTGCTTGGGATTCTCTATCTTTCTCTCTCTCTCTCTGTCCCTCCCCCCCTCCCCCCCAGATAAATAAATAAACATTTAAAAAAAAAGTACAGCAATGTTTGATTCCTGCTCTGCAGGGACTGGCAAGATGGGAAGCAGATACTATTTTTGTTGGAATAATAAATGAATCTGTATTTTCTATGGACACCTTTTAAGCATAAATATTGTAAATAATGCATAGGTTACTAAGAAAAACAGAACATGTGACCCTCTGCAAACAAATCTTGTAATCTAAAATTAAACCTTGAACTACAATTAATAGGTGAGATGGGTTCATGTTTTACATAAATATTTTAAGATAGAATCTTTTGTGAATCTTAGCTGGCAAAACGCGAATATTTAATTTGCTATCTTTTATGGAGAAAAATGTGATTTATGGTATAATTTTCTACTTTGTCCTGATCATAAACCTTTCATTACACATATTTAATATAACCCCGTGGGTCTGTATCATACTGCGAAGCAACTGATTACTAATTTGCATCCTTAAAAGTGAAATTCTAAATGGCTCATTTAAAAATTTGTAATTATAGGATTTGAAAGGTCATCAGTTTTCATCTGTTTCCATCGTTAAGGGATGATGAAGGAGAGAGAAGACTTCAGAGCCACATTTCTTTCTCTGACAATGAAATAGAAGTTGTGAGCCCATTTTTCTATCACATGAAATTTTAAGTCATGACACCAAGCAAATTATGTTGGTATGAAATAGAGGAACTAAAAACGCTCTGAGAACGTCCCAGAGTCAGAATCCCTGGGGATTCACTTCCTTTGAACTTTGGATTCAGTGCATCTTTGTGCCTTAATATTTTTCTGCTCCTATAAAAAAGATGTTTTTCCATAGACTTCAATCTAGACTGGTTTTCACTCTTTTTTTTTTTTTATTTTAAAAAAATGTTTGTATTTACTTTTGAGAGAGAGACAGAGTGCAAGCAGGGGAGGGGCAGTGAGACAGGAGAGTGAAACACAGAATCTGAAGCAGGTTCCAGGCTCTGAGCTGTCAGCACAGAGCCCAATGCGGGGCTCAAACCCACGAACTATGAGCTCATGACCTGAGCTGAAGTTGGATGCTTAACCAACTGAGGCATCTGGGCGCCCTAGACTGGCTTTCACTCTGAAAGAAAGTTGTTCACCAAGCTGAAACTAACTGATAAAAGCTACATCAGTCTGGAACTACCTCTGCTCTGCAATGGAAGAGCATTTCAAACAAAGGCTGCTATGTTTACACAAACACACAGAGAACTCACAGACAGGAGATGGGCTACGCCACCTAGGGCAGGATGCTCTAATGTCGCCCTGGCTTGGGACTGCTCACTGGCCTGTTCTAGACTGGGCCTGTCTCGCTTCTGTTCCCCTAACAGAAGGAGGCTCTAGGGTGGGGCCCTATTTTCTTACTTCTACAGCCTGGGTGCTACGATGGCGTTTAGAATGGAGTGAATGAACATGAATCGATCGATGTTCTTGCTATTTATCCCTCCACTCTCATCAAAGCTGCCATATTAAGAGAAAAATAAACAGGTCGAAAAAACTTACTCTGCTAGTATTTAAAGTCACCTAAAATACCGGCACTTGGTAACCATCTCAAAATACCATCTTCTATTATTTCTTCTTCTCAGAAAGAAAGAATATTAAAGACGGTAAGGTAGCCCTAGATCCATGTATCAATTATGGACTTTTCTTATTAGAAAGGTACCATCAAAGCAAACTTTTACATAAAGAGCAGAACAAAGTACAAATATCTCATTTATGAATGGGTGGGGGGGAGGGTTCAGTTTGCTTGAAAAGCTTTAGTACATCACTTGAGGCAACATGAAAGAAAGAATGGTGGCTTTATGTTCATAATTTTTCAGCATTATGACTTTACTATGATCTAAACATGCTTTCTAATCCATAGGGGAAGATTCCTGAAGAGAAAGTGATAAATGATGGCCAAGTACAGAGCCTGTGCATTATGGCTGGTCGATAACAGCCACGTAGGAAACTCCGTTTACTCTGGAGAAAAAGCGCTGTTTGTTCCCAGGGCCGAAACGTGACACCACTGAATTGGTTCTTTATCACAAGTGAAAACCACGTAACTGCATGTAGTGCGCCACATGACCATGACCCTGGGGCTGTGCTGCACTTCTCTGTGGCGGCTCTTCACACTCCTGGATACCGCCAACTCCCACTAACCTACTAGTTAAGGGCACCGTGAAGCCCCTGAGACTATTAAATAAAGAAATGCAACACGACAAACAGTTGTGCCAATCTTGACTTTGGTCTTTAGTTATTACTTTGGTTCTGAGTTACAATGAAAACATGGAGACTGCTTCCCTGTATTTAATGCTACAACCTTCAGATATTTGATTCGGATATATATTTCGTGAAAAATATGAAGCCTTTTTCTTCTTGCTAATATTCTATGCCTGCATCAGTTTCTGAATAAAAGCATTATTAACTCCTAGAATTACAGAATGTTAAAACTGGAAGAGAAATTAAAAATAATCCAGTGAAAACCACTTGATGTAAAGACGTGGAAAATAAGATGCCAAAAGATGGATGGCATTTAATTCACTTGCTACATAAAGTTCATATAGTGAGCTGAAGTGTACTGTGTCTATGTGACAGCAACAGACATTTTTGGTTAAAAAATAATGTTATTAACAGCTTATACCAATAAGTGTTAGGTTACTAATAGCACATCTAAATGATTTCGGTTTTAACTTCTGTTGCGATAGTACTTAAACACTTTCTACCATATTTCTTGTCCTTATTCTGAATAGGAGAAGATGAGTCGGGGATCATTTAAATTCTGTGTGCCTTTGATGTATGACTTTGTTGAGCAGTGTTATAAGAATATTATCTGTTACAGGTTAACATAGCAAAGCTGTAGTGTGTTCAAACAACACAGTATTTGGTCCTATACCTTCCATGAACTTTTTGGAAGACTCGTTACCACCGGGTTTTGATTTCAATGGAAAAGTGGTTATGTATATAATATGCTTGGTTATGTTGCACTATCGTTACAGCATATTGGCATTATTACTAACATTAGTCGAGGCTAAGGCCCATTTTTATCTTTTCATATCCCTTGGCATAAGATGGGCCATTAACAAATGCTAGATGAAAAAAGAATGAATGAACAACAAAGCAATGAACAGGGGAAAATATTGATTTGGCACTGGTCTTATTTTAAGAAATCCTGATGTCAGAGGTCTATATAAACAAGGTCTAATCCCTAACAGAACACTTAGGTATGAATGGTTGGGGCTACTGCATGTGAAACGGGCTTTAGCGGGATGCAAAAATAAATAAATAAATAAATAAAAATAAATAATAATAATGTAAGGGAAAAATGTAAACAAAATCAATACTTATCAAGTAGCTGTAATGGAAAAAAAAAACACACTTATGCCATCTTTTACTACAAGGAAGATTCCTTTTTCTAAAACCAGGTGAAAGAGAATGAAAATATTCAACTGCTAAAATTAAAAGGTAGAAGAAAAGCTGTTTGTGTGAGTGTCCTCAGAGGGCAGGAAGAACCAGAGCCAGGTCTGTGTTGGAACAAAGGAGGGGAAGCTGGGGGCTTTCCACTTCAGCTGGCTTGGGCTGACTCAGAAATGGATCTGTTATAAAACAGCTACCATTTTCTGTAAACAGAGTAACAATGCCCATATGCCAGTGAGTAAAGCTAGCTTTGCATTCACTGATTGATCCGGTCCTCAAAACAACCCATTAGTTAGGTATTATTATCTGCCTTCTACAGATGAGGACACAGAGCCTCATAGAAGTAAAGCAACTTGACCTGACCAGCTAGATGCAGGTCAACCTGACACAAGAGCCTGGGAGGACAGCTGGGCATGTACGGTCACAGGAGTCTGACAACTAAGGGTCTGACAGTTTGGTTTACTGTGACTCACATCTAAAAGGTGTGGCTCCCTAAGGTGTCAGAATTGCTAACGGGAGGGGAGTGAGAACAGAATGTTCACTCTAAGACTAGACTTCTATATGATATAGACAAACTGACAAATTCTACTAGGTGTCTGATTATGGTCTTAGGTATATGGTGGCAGCAAGCGAGATAGCAGAAGAGTGACCTGGGTCAAGAATCTTGGTGTGACAAAAGGGGTACGTGGTCAGAACAGCAAGATCTCAGAAAGGGATCTCAAACAAGAATGATGCCCAAAGGCATCCCCAATTCTGATGGCTCCTGGCTCGTTCACTCAAACACCCTCTGCTGAGTGTCCAGTGTGGTCCTGGGAGATGGGTCAGTTATTTTCCTCCTCTGGTGTGGGCATGTGCCTGGGCTCTTCTATAGGACCAAAGCTTCCTCTTCATCGGACTTACTTTTTTAAGTTAAAGAATTTGACTTGAAATGGTGATATTTCATTAGTGTATTGGTTGTAGGTGGTTTCTTCTTAGGGGTGATCTTGCATTTTACTCATGTTTGTGGCATTAACACCTAGAACTGTACCTAGAACTCAGCAGGTGCTCTATCATATGAGGCAAAGGAAGAAAGGAGGGAGAAGGGAAGGAAGAAAGACCAGAGATCCCTGCAAGCAAACAAAATTTGCAAATAATGAACAGCTGATCAAGATTTCTACGTAAAAAAATGTTGACACAAAATGGAACACTCTCCTGTACATATTTCTTCCTCCACGTTAATGTGATGGAGGCTCCCAGCACGTAGTATGCACGCATGTCCCTGTTACAAAGCCAGAAGATGACACTAACATGAAGACAGGCAGAAGAGAATTTTCCTAACAGTCTCACTTTGCAAAATGCCAGTGATCCATTTTTAACTTGCTTCAATGACAAGTGAAGGAAAATGGTTTCCTTGGGCTTAACTACAAAGGGTTCCTTATGAAGGGCTGGGGGTCTTATATAAGCATAACCATGTTCCAAACAGCAAAGCCCAGATGAAGGCGGTAGGTGGGGAGATCAGGCACAATGAAATCTGTATTTTTAGACTTCAAAAAGTTCAGAAAAAAATTTAGGTATGCTCCCTTGATCACAAAGGTGTGCAGCTCAAGAGAGCTGAGAAGTATTAAAATATGAACTCTTCACAATACAATACCAATGATCTCGATGTTAGAAAATCTACGTTGGCCAGTGAAGCAAACACATGTGAATGTCAAGGCAGCTCCCTAATGAACTCAACTTTCCAAAGGGAGGTGATGAAGGCAGGACGGCCCCAATGAGTGGAGGCTTCTAGGACATTTAAAGGTGGTAACAACCACAATCACAACAATGGTTCTGTAAACTGCATTTTAGCACCAATTCCATCAGGCAGGCACAGTGATGGTAACACTGACAACTGAAAAAAACTGAATTACTCAACTGTGATTTTCTGTCTTCCTCATCAGAAGTATTCTTATAGAAGAAGACGTTGAACAATTAAGGTTAAGAAGACATAAAGCCCAAGATAACTGATAAATCACAAAGCGAGCATCTATATACGTTAAATAATTCCAAGCCTCTGAGCTCAGGATAATTACACCCAAAGGCTCACGGAGAACCTGCTTATTATAGAAGTATGGTCTATGTTTGAGAGATCAGAGAGAATGGAAAGAGATTTCAGAAAACTAAAGGAGGTCACCAAATGTTAATTCCAAAGGGACAGAGGAGGGGTGCCTGGATAGCTCAGTCGGTTGAGCATCCAACTCTTGATTTCGGCTCAGGTCATGATCTCAGTGTCGTGGGATCGAGCCCTAAGTGGGGCTTTGTGCTGAGGGTGGAGCCTGCTTGGGATTCTCTCTCTCTCTCCTTCTGCTCCTCTCCCCTGTTCATGCTCGCTCTCTCTCAAATAAAAAAAAATAAAAGGGACAAAGGATTCTAAAACTACAGAAACCAAGCTTGACATTCATGACTGAAAATTCTGTGGAAAGAACTGTTAAACATATGATTTGTGATATTTAGAAAAGAAAGCAATGACCACCGGTAGCCAGCATAGGTTCATGAAGAACAAGCCAGGCCCCATGCACTTCATTTTGTGTTTCAAACAGAATTTCCAGCAAAAGGGTGCTGCAAATATAATGCGCTTTGATTTCAGGTAAGATACAGACAGACTGTTTCACGAGATAATTGGACATGTTGTTAGCTGAGTAACTTCACTGAAATAGTGAGGATTAGGGTTCAATGCCATTCTGCAGGAAGGTCTTTAGTGCTGTGTGGCTCTGTCCTTGGTTCTGTACAATTTATTCCAGTTTGACAGTTTGCGTGAGGACACGTAAGTTATGCTTATCACATTATCAAGATTCAAAAATATTCCAAACAGTTGGAAAATGGTTTAAAACTTTCAGGATAATTTCTTATTTAATTTGGCCCTATATTTGTATCCTTTAAAAAAAATCAAATATTCAAATGTGGAACGCATGGAGAACCACCTACCAGCAGCCAATGTAAAGGACACCGAGTGGTGCTATCTAGCTATACTTGTAAACTCAGTATTACCCAACAATGTGCAATTCAAAGAGCTAATGCAAACTCAGGCCACACAATAGCACTGCATGGATCAGACCACATTCTAAAGTGTTCTGTTTCTGGGCCACACACATTTACATAAGGAAAATGACATATTATGTCAAAAGATGGAAAGGACTAAGAAAGTTCAAAAACCCGTGTCACGTGTGGAATGGCTGAGAAGACTGAAAAGGCTTATTCCACTAGAAGAATCAGGAAGATTAAAAATCATTTTAAACAAGAAGGGCAATTTCTCCCCCCTCTGGAAGCAATGCAATATACTTACTCTCTAAAGTTTTGGAGGTCACGCACGACCTGGAGGCGTGACTGGAATCTACATATGAGCGAGCTGGGATCAACAGTGTGAAGCACATTCTAAGAATTATGGCTGCCACACACGGACTGTGTCACCCTCTGTGTGGGTGACTGCCTTGTCATCGCATGAGCCCAGCAAAGGTGTTACAGAGACAGCCGACAGGTGGTCGGAAAGAGGAAAGCCGTACCCCAAAGGCCTAAGGGCTGCACCCATGATGCAGCGGGACATGCGGAGTATCTGAACACAATGAAATGGGGGTGAAAACCAAGAGAAAGGAGAACCTCTTTTTCCCCAAATGACTGTGCATCTGTTTAAGTACAAATTTTTCTTTTCTTCTTTCAGGTTGCTAAGGGAATGCCTCAACAGGAATGAAAGAGATATTCAATCACCTAATATGCTTTGACAATATCACACGAGGCTCAGAAAAAGTAAAAAGTGCCGTCTTCGGCCGTCTACTTACTGTTTTTACACTGACAGGTTCGACAACCATTGTGATCCAGTTTGAAACCGTAAACACAGTCCTTCTCCGTCAGCGTGCAGTTTGGTAACTCCCCACATGCAGGTGGATCAATTGTGATGTAGGTTGGTTCTAATAATAATAATAATAATAATAATAATAATAATAGAAAAAAAGCAATGAAACATATGATTACCTCTTAGACGCTATTCAACCTTTGAAACCACACACTACTGCAATTGCAAAAAGAAAAATCAATAATTTTCATCAAACCCTAAGCTTTCACACTTTCATAATGTTGGTAAGCCCTGAAACAGAAAGATTTTTATTTAGATTTTTGAAAATTCCCAAACTTTATTTTTTACATTTGAACAATTTATGTATTTTTTGGTACCCTTACATAATACTTCCCCGTGGTCACCACTACAGAAAGCAGAGGGGAGATGTTAAATCAATTCCATGTAAATTGTCAACTTTTCTTTTATTTCTTTCTGATGTTTTCTGAGCGATCTATAAAAAATCAGGACATAGCTTCCAACGGTCCATCAGCTCTTCATTTTGCAACATTTCTGAAATCTGGATTTCCTATCATTTATGTGACACTTCTTCAATTATTACAAATGATACGATGGATAACAGGGACTGAGAACTTATCCTCGGGGCCCAGGGCTTATGGGAGTGGCAGAGTTAGACACAAGCAGTCAGCAGGAAGAGCGAGCAGCCCTTCTGGGAAGAGGTGCACAGAAGGAACCAAGGCCAAGGGTGAAGCTTTACCTTCCCTGCCATGTTAATAATGAAGAACTGTCCTGGGTCATAAAAGTAATTATACACTTATGTAAAGTGCATAACGGGTCTGTACAATGTTTGCAATGAATGTTCTTCATAAACGCCTTCAAGCCTCATCCCACTCCAGGGAGAGGAGCGCTATCGTTTTCCCCACTTTATGGGTGTGGAAATCTAGGATGCTCACATGTCCCAGATCACAGAGTAAGTGATGGGCCCAAGACTCGAACCCAGGCATTCTGGCTCCAAGGTCACAATCTTGGCTTCTGTGCAATACAAGGCCCACTGTAACTAACGGTTCTTGTTTTGCAGTGTGGATAAGGGGCAATTTATATAACGTAAGATTTTGGGAAGGGTGCTGACAAAGGGAACAGGGCCACAGACATAGTTCTGTATCCTCTTTTTAATCAAAAGATACTATGAACTTCTTCAGAGTAAGCGGGTTCTCACAATCTTTGTGAAGAGCTAAGTACGGAATGTCTGTACCTATGTTTCCACAAATGGAAAATATGAGGTGCAGAGAGGGTGACTGGCTTATCTAAGTTTACATAGCAACCCAGTAGCAGGCTGGGAATAGAACAGAGGTTCCTGACCTCCTGTCCAACACTCTATCCATTAGTTCACACTGTCTTCTCAAGTTTCATCTCCAGTTACCATGGAAGAGAGACTAAAATAAGGGTTTTAGCTGCCACTGCTAAGATCAAGAGTTCTAAATTTTTATCCATCTGCTAAAAGAGGCCGATGATTCAGCGCTTCACAGGTAGCGGGCAACTCTGACTTAACGCAAGGGATGCTTTGATCGGCATTCTCCCAGTACAAATACGTATGAAGAGGGTATAGCACATTCTCTATTTTTATTGCAACATGGTTTGAAGCACATCTCCCTGAAATTTTTATATAAACTTTCCACTACCGTAAAACTTCTGGTTTCCTTCCATCACTAAAGTATCCTTTCTCACAGGTAACTGTAAACATCAAAAAGTAGTTCTAAGTTGAGGCAAGTTTGAAGATACAGTGAATTAATTACAGCTGTGCTGCCTTCTTACATTCTTTTAAAATTTACTGTAAACATCTCTGGTTTTCAAAACTATATAGTTTTTTTTTAATCACTACTGTTATTAGTCACCCCAAATAAGGATTCCATTTCAGCTTTCAGCCACAAGACATCCAATGTTTTGTCAACATCATCCTGACCACAAACCTAAGACAGAACAGGGGAACTGTATCACCTTTAAGTAACCATGCTGTCGATTATCCCACAGAAAAAGGGGTTAGGTCTATGTTCTAGGGTGATGAGAGCAAAAATCAGGGCTGGATTCTGAACTCTCTGTCCAATGCTTTAGGGAATGGCTTTTGAGCGTGTCTACACGGGCCAAACAAAAGCTTGTATTCTTTACTGACACTTAAGTTTGTGAAAAACTTTTGCTTTAGAGAATGTATTATGGAAAAGCATATATTCGGGCAGATTACACTGAGGCTGGAAATGCATCATGGAATTTTACTTTCAGTGAATTTTAGGGATTTATTAAGAGAATTAATAGTGAGGTACATGCTATTTTTGATACTTATCATGATTAATGGATGAGATCAGAATTGTGATCTGTGGCTAGAAAGGAAAAGGAAAAAGTAACAGAGTTGTTGGGGATCAGAACAGCAACACTGACCTGAACAGTCCCACACCTTATCCAAATAGCTTCATCAGCTAGGGTGTGTGTGTGTGTGTGTGTGTGTGTGTGTGTGTGTAGTCATGGATGTACATCAAGCACAAATTTCTCCAGGAGAGGAAATACAACATTTCCCCTACATGTTTCCCTACAACATTCAGGATAATAGCTTTTGCTCAGTTTAATACGTTAAAAGAAAATGCATAGAAGGGCTGTTTAGTAGGTGCTGGTCCTGAAATGCTGCATTGTAAATATTTTAGATAAAACAAGTCCTACTGGATGTCTTCCAGGACTCAGATAATATGGTAGAATGCAAGAAGCAAAAAATTTTCTGCCTTTAACATTGTATTTCCCCTTCATTTATGATGCATTAGGTGGAAGAAATTGGGAAGTATATACATTTCAAATTATGTCTCCCTCAGTATTTAATATTAAAACACAGAAAAACTCAACAAAAACATTTACTCATGAAAATTGTCAATTTACTTGAGAGCTATTCAATTTCCACTCAATAGGTTAGGCTGAATACAACAACACTCACTGTGATATATTCAATACAGACAGAAGTCTAACTGTTTTTAGAAAGCATTTTAACATTTGTCATCTCGTTTCAGGACATTTAACAAGTAAGTAGTGTTTTCCTGTTCAAGTACAAACTGGAACAAATTTTAAAAGCCTTTTGAGGGTGGTGATGCACGATTCTGGGGGGTACTTACTGCTGGTGTCCTAGGTCACTGGAGGAAATGGTGATCTGTAAGAGACACATGCGTAGACAACTAGCTGTCTAACATTTCGTCTGAAGTCATGCATTACCGTTCTATTACCTTCCATCATTCTCTCAACATTTTAGTGCCTAGTGTCCTACCCTGTGGGCCCTCTCTATACTAGAGTTCTGTAAGAACAATGTCACAACAGGAATATGCAACTACAAGTTAACTAGCAAAAAGTCTGCTATCACCATAAACGGATCTGAGAGTTTTCTCTCAGTCAGTCCAATACACTCACATGTAATCTCTGAAGTGGTCCTATTACTAACACCAGAGCAGTGTTTTGAGAAAGAAAGACTACTGCAATTCAATTTCTTATTCCAAATAATGAACCCAAAGTGAGACCCATGGGATACCATCCTGAATTAGAGCGTTTAAAATCAACGTTACATTTACAGTCCTTACAGGGCAAGATTGTTTGCAAAGTTCCTATCCAAGGAAGTTCTTGGTGTGGGAAGAGGGAATTTTAAAGAATCTAGAATTGTGGTATCATAGCATGATTGTTGCTAATCCATATACATCAAGAAGCTCGAGGAGGTGTTAGTGAGGTTTGGGAAACGTGCATGTGGCTTGTTAGAGCATCTTTAACTATGTGTATCAGGAACTGCTATTACCTCCCAGTTTCTCTGAGCAACAGTGTTCTCAATATGGAGGATATCCTGATGAGTCTTGGCCCCAAGACCAGAAGATTCTCATGTAAATCCTGCGTGTCTATGCTCTTATATGACATGGGATACGGTATTGAAGTGATAGTCCAGAACGTACGTGCCTTTCTAGAAGGATGATGGCGATGCTGTACCCTCAGCAGGTTTGGGGATTATCTGTTGAACAGAGTCTTGCTAAGACTTTTGGAGACACTGATGCATCATGGTAAATGATGCCTGTCACGTGGAGCAAAGAAAACTGTCCCCCTTCAAACCCATTGGGCGGAGATGTGTTAGTGGGCCCCTTTCACAGGAGAGCAATGGTCTTGGGTCTCCTCACTGAGGAGAATGAGAAAACACTTGCACAAACGTGGGTATCTGGCAAGGGGAAGTTCAGTGAAGTACTGCTTACAGGATCAGCCTGAAATTCCATCTCATCTTGTATTGAATCAGCTGAGGAATTAAAGAAATACCTTAATGTCCTCCAAAGGAAGAAGGCTTGAAACAGCAGGAATTCATTGTCTTTGGCTACAACTATTTCTAAAGGGAACCCTGGAACAGCTTCTTTGTGGAGAAGAATTCTAGAAATATTTTCTGAGCCTAGAAGCAATAAAGAACAAAAATGGGTGTTTGTTACATCTACATCCAGTTTGCTTGCTGTTTCCGACCCCGCATCTGAGTGGGGGTCGCTGCTCTCCTCAGCCTGTTTTCCTCAATGATTTTCAGAGTACCTCACACTGTCCAGAAGAGCTATTTTTACAAGAACCCTTGGGGTTGTGTCAGGAGTCCAGATGCTCAGTCACCAATTCTTATCCTAAGTCTTAGAGAACAAAATTCTGGAAGGAAACCTATAATATGCAGGAACATAAACACATACTGCTTTTTAATTTTACATTTATTTAAAATTTAGGAATAGCTATCTTTCATATCTCAGGAAGCCCAACAAAGTCCTTTACTAGTAAAAATATTTCCAGGAAAACATTCATATTTTTTTGAGATTCCGAGAGCCTCACAAACTAGGTTTCTGAAGAACACCAGCAATATTTGACATCGATGTTCAAGTATTTCTTAGGAGCAATTTTATCTACTCAGTGGACATGGTAAGGCACTGTGGTCATAGTTAATCCGATCAAGAGTACAAAGTTAAAATAAAATCATTATTTTAACTCCTAGGCCATAGTACTAGACTGTAAAATAATTATATTTGATTATTCAGGAGATACAAATGTGTTAAGCAAATCTATACTCTCTACTTTTTTGCTTTTTGTTATTTTATTTTACAGAAAATCCTCCACAAAGGAAGAAGATGAAACCAATTTAACCTTGTAAGATGTTGATATAAAGTTTTAATATCAGTCCTTTCGTCCTGTCAGATAGTTTAACATATTTGGGACAACAACAACAAAAGAATGTATTTTGGCCTTCCGTTATTTTAAAACGTGTAATAATCATGTGAATTTGCTCCTGAAATAATTTATATAATCACTAGTTTGTTCTGTTTCGAGCAGCTATAGGTTAAATGAAAATGTTAATAGATGCTTTTAACTTGGTGTCTAATCTGTATTACTCCACTGAACTTCTGGTTTTGAAATAATGCATACAAGGCTCTTCTCATTACCTTGATTACTACGAGCTGTTTATCTCCCGCAAATAATACTAATTATCTCCATTGAGAAAGGTGTGAAGCACTCTTTCTGATTAGCAACCCTGGGAAGGCTGACAGCCAATTAGTAGCTCTTGAGTCTGGGCGGGTGGGTGACCGAAGAAGGACACTTGTGGAAGACAAGCAGAGCCATCCCTTCTGGGTCTGTCGGAAGCACCGCCTTGGACACGGGGTCATTAGCTCTAGCTGCAGATTTCAATCTTCTCTAGGAGTCCTGCCCCACCCTGCTGCAGTCCGGGTGCGAGGCAGGTCTGGGGGCGCCTGGCTGCAGGCAGAAGCTGTCTGCCAGCACCCTTGATTGCCGCGAACACATGAATGCATACATGTGGGTGTGCGCACGTGCTAAGAGAAGTCTTTCTGGAAAAACGTCAATACAGGCAAATTTCTAGAAAAAGTAGGTTTTTTTTTTTTTTTTTAAGGTAGATTCATTCTAACATTTCTTTAGTAAGCTAAAATTTTCAAGTAGAAGTAACAAAACAAATGAGGTTTATTCCTGTCTCTTATTTACCTTTCCTTTTGGACTTTAATAATGGCTTGCATAATGTTACATGGCTCTTGTCTATAAATTCACAAGCCTGCTTATTCAGTTGTGAGGCAAAGATGAACAATTAAGTTATCTTTGCAGACCTACTTCAGGTATTCTCTTCCTTAAGATTTTTTCAAATTAATTTAATTATTTACTTATTTGGGGCTGGACTTGGTTAAGCCATGTGAATATCTAATGAATGTGGGAAAATTCCAAAGCTTCGCTCACTTTCTAAGGCTAAATATGTCAGGTCTCCTATAGCCTACCAGTTGCTGTTGGCCTGGCCAGGGCCATAAAACTGGAGATAAAGTTGGACAAGACAGAACCAAAGGAGATAGCTTATCTGTTTTGCTGTGTCTTCATATGTCATTCTGTTAACCACAGTCGCTTTTCAAAGGTGACCACAGTCAGAATACCAGTCCAATAAATCACCAAATTGTCAACATAATTACTGCCTGGGAAGAGAAGTACAGTAAAGATGAAATTTTCCCAAATGAAGCTGCAGGGGAAACTATTAATGTAGACAAGAAGAAGAAAAAGATTGAGGATACAAAAATTCCCTCATCTGGAAGGTGGGGATTTCCATGGGGTATGAATGTGTATTTAGGAAAATCTCATTAAGTCATGGAAAAAAATCTACAACTGGAGTTTTCAAATTCTTTCAGCCACTACATACTTAGTGATCCTTTTTTCTTTTGTATATATTTCTCATAACAACACCTACATCCTTGTAATTTCTAAAGTACTTATCACAAAGCAGTTTCTTTATTTTAAAATGAAGGGTGTGAAAATGTTCCCAAGATTCATATTATTTTAAGGTCAGATAGAGAAGGGACCATATATTTACTTTAGACCTATTTATTAACTTTGTATGCTTTTTCTCAGTGTCTCAGCACTGAGAACAGAGCCAGGAGCTGTTGGAGATATTTTTCTTCCTTTGTCAATCTCATGTTTAATAGGAAAAGACAGTAGTATGATTCTGAGGTTATTATTAAAAGACCACAAAAGACAAATCAAAAAAAAAAATTTAAACAGAGCGGGCTATCTTTTTCCAGGAATTCAACTTGAGAGAGCTCGTAAAATGATTGGATTCCAAGAATAATTTGGATCTTTTATACTAGTCTTATATTTTATTATCATATTACTTTTATTGTTCATTTTCCTAGAGAACGTATCTTGGTAATCTTTAACCAGAAATAACATGTGACATTTGTAAATACACTTGTATATGTGTGTGTATACACACATTTTAAGAGCTATATTGAACTTGGGTGTGTCAGGCGGTCAGAATTTTGGTATCTTAACCCAACCCTCTGGGAAATGGCCAAGGACCAGAGAGGAAAGGTCCCTGCATTAGGAGCAACGGTTTATTCATGGCTTATAACCTTAGCACCAAGCACAGAACTTGGCCTACAGTCGTGCTAAATGAATGAATAAAAAGAAAAAAAGACATCTGGGCACTGAAAGTCAGAGCACATTTTTTTGAGGAAGAAGGGCTCCCACTCAAGATTGTCCTTAACAAGCTGAATCTCTAATTTCCTCCTACCTTTTGGAGGACTGGACAGGAAGTTCCTTAGGATCCTCATGGCTGTGCTGGTCCCTTACACAGGTACTCAATAAATGAGCTTCTCTCAAGCAGCAAGCTAGACCAGAATGCTGCTGTGAACCAGACACTCTAATAATAGTGAAACCAGAGTGAAAATCCCCAAACCCAAGCAGTCTGAGACACCCAGTGATGATACTCCATTGCCTAAAATAGGTTAAATTATGACCTGTACCTTTGGCTTGAGAAGGCACACAGGTATACAAAGCATTGTAGGTCTCCCTTCAAAATTCTTAACATAAAATCTGACACCCCAAATTTCGCTTTGCTGGAGGATTCACGTCTGTGACTACCTCAATTCACTGATGGTGCCAAATGAATGAAGTGCTACTAAAATAGTCCTGAAAAGAGCTGGGCACGCACTCAATTCAGCAACACAACTAGCAGGGGACGAAGGGCTCAGCAAGAGTCAGAGGGAGAAAAGAGACAAGTCCAAAGCTGAACGCACAAGGGCACTGATGATGTCATCCCAGTGCCTGGCACCTGGAGGGGGCTGAGGAGCCTATTTATTTTACTCCGTGGGGACGTCAGTGCCACTGGTCAGGGCCCAGTGCCTGGACAGGAACGAGGCTGGGCAGGCCTGGGTACAGAGACAGCTGGGGAGTGGCTCGCACGCCCTCTGGGGTGGGGGGGAGGGTGCATATCCCTGGGCAGCGGCAACAGGCTTTCCTGGAGGTCACAGAGCAATGTCAAAATTCCTGAACCAGACAGAGGCTCAGGAAAAGAAACAGGGTCAAAGGCCAGGCCACAACAGGTCAGAATCATAGTCATTGGGTCTCAGCACTGAGAACAGAGACAGGAGCAAGAATGGCTTCTGAGTCTGAGCCATCATGGTCGAGTCCTTTCATATTCACCATCTTACTTTCCTCACCCTCTCCCTTCTCACGATGGGGTCTAAGGAGAAGCAATGCCAAGGGCGTGGACTTGCAGTCAGGAGATTTAGCATGAGTCCCTGTGCTCTCATTACCTTACATGCGATGCTGAACCTCTCTGGGCTTCTATAAAATGGGAATATCCATTAATTACTCCAACCTCACGATATCACTGCGAGGCTCAAATAAGATCACAAGGAGGGGACAACAAACTCTAAGGGATACATGGTTATTACATGTTGCTATAATTACTGTTGTTAATGACTATCCTGCCTGCTTGGAGCTAGAACTGGTCTCAGATGATGGCTGAGTAAATGCATTATGTGCCCTTTTGCAGGCCTTAAATGTTTGGCTGATAAATGGTGCGACAACTGGTTTGGCATTCTGAACCCTGACCATTGTAACTTAAGCATCATTTTCTATCTCCAGCGATAACATGAAAAGCATCTGGGATGTGGGTCGGTCCATGACATCCTTTCATATGGTCTGGTAAGCTTTGGAGCGTGTTAGTGACCGGCCACTGGCGCCTTTCACGTTTGCTGAGTAGCAGTCTGATATCATTGTTCCGCATTTTCACTGTGTCCATGGTGTCTCGAAGAGAACAGAAATCTCTTCATAATCAGCTTATCCAGTGTGAGTTGAGACAATGGTTCTGTGCGCCTGGCTGACCCCGTTCTTCCTCTCTCATGACGGGGGCCTTGCTGGATCCTTGGGGAGGAGGGCAAATTCATTACACTACAATATGGAGTATCTGCATAGCTTTGCCAGTGGTTTTGCCATTTTTAAGTTGCAAGAGGGTACAGAAGACCCATCTCTAAAAGCTGCCTTTGATGAGCAAATCTTCGTTTGATCAATCTCACTGTGATCTAAGACATATGTCAACAGTAAGAGACAGTTCAACCAGTACTTTCTTAACAATGACACTGGGGGTGTTTCACTCAAATAGTAACATGCTCACTGTCTCTCTTACAGGACTGTAGAGCAGCCCTACTGAATTAATCTGGCCTAAAATCTCCATGGAATCTTTCTAAAACTTGGTTCCCAGAAAGCATGAAAGAGTCATGATCTTAAAAAGATCTGAACTTGCTGATCCTTCTCAATCTGCAAGGCTTAGAGCCGCCCCAAACTGTTTATTATTATCTCTAAGCATTTTTTTCGGTAAAATTTTTAATGGAAGAGAGACTCCCTGAATTGGTTTAGAAAGGGAACGGACATGCAGGGCAAGAGCTTTCCAACTGAGATGAAAAAGAACACCATCTCTTGTCTTCCCACTGACGTCCAAACCAATGGCTCCAGGGCCACAGAGCAAGACAGAGGCGCAGGCAAATGGCAGGCACCGCATACCTAAACGCGCATTCAATACACCTAGCCGATCCCAAAGCAGATCCAAAGCGGCCTCAAGTTATATCAAGCATGTATACGTTTTTAAAGTGAGGAATGGAGGGCCAAGGTAAATTTTACGTAGAAAAGAATTTCCTGCAGCCAGGGATGAGGTCAGCACCCAGAGAGCATGCTGCGAGGTCCTGCCTGGTGGAAGAGTCACATGGCTCACAGACTCGGCTCTCAGTGTGCCCTAGCAGCCAAGGCGAAAAGTCAAACCCAGGGACCAAGTACGTGTTGGTGTGAGAAGTTTCGTGGGGATTCTTGGTTGTGTTTCACAGCGGTGATGCAAAATAAGAGCTGGAGCTTTGTACTAACTCTTATTTTCTTTTCTTTTTTTTTTTTTAATTTTTTTTTTTCAACGTTTATTTATTTTTGGGACAGAGAGAGACAGAGCATGAACGGGCGAGGGGCAGAGAGAGAGGGAGACACAGAATCGGAAACAGGCTCCAGGCTCTGAGCCATCAGCCCAGAGCCTGACGCGGGGCTCAAACTCACGGACTGCAAGATCGTGACCTGGCTGAAGTCGGACGTTTAACCGACTGCGCCACCCAGGCGCCCCCTAACTCTTATTTTCGACTGGTGGCCAGCTAAGTGCTGGGGTCTCCAGTGGTCTGCACGTGAACTGGCTTCCGTTTCAAAAAGACATGATGAATCCAGCTAGGCTCTCAGGCGTGAAAGTAAATAAAATTGTACTGTGTAAATTTTATGTGTAAATAGGTATTCATTCTGCAGCTAGAAACGGTAGGTAAAAATTTGGTCTAACTGCTAATAATTCAACTCAAAAAAAAACAAACTGTGTGACATGACAAGGCATCACCATCTCCCATTTCTGCCAAATTTCAAAAAAGTACTCCACGTTCACTATGGCTTATCGCCAGTGGAATTTAGATCCAACCGACGGTAGGACCCCTGGACCGAAATGTGGCAGTGCTGGGTCCCCTGGTAACAGATTTCCCAGTCTGCACGCTGACGGATATGGGGAGTACCTGGGGGGTGAAATGAGAACATGTGGGTGTGGTCTGGACCCCTGCCCTCTCAGCAGCCACCTCTCCTGGAAGATCCACAAATGGCCAGAGGACATTCTTTAATTTTTTAGTAGACATTTTCACTCCTGCAGGGTTTTTTTTTTTTTTTTTTTACAATAATATTGCAGCATTTTATACACTTGAGTGACATTTTATCTTCAACAATCAGACACAGCACAGCAAATACTTCTAAATAGGGCCTCTAGAACAATTAATTCACCGGGTAACTCACGATCTCTACAGCTAACTCTCATGTATTAAACAATGTGAAATCGTTTTGTTCTTGTAAGATAAACTTGAGACCATACAGTGACACAGTTTAAAATGGTCCAATCAGAAGTGGAGTTAGAGAGTTAGCATATTAAATCGTGTAGGAATCACTACCTCTTTTAAAAGAGTTATTTCTATAGGGAAACTATTTTAGTCTAATTTATTTGAAAATATGTTTGAATGGAGCACCTGTAACTTCAGAAAAATGTAACATACGACCATTTAAATAAATGCTTCTAGCCCCTAGAAGTCATAAAAATACTATGGAGTAAGTGAATTGATTTTTTTTTTTAAATAAACACACCAGGAGTTATACTTACAAATAAGTGTTATTGCTAAAAGCCCTCACTTTCAGAGGCTATATGCTTGTGCTGAAATGCTATTCATGTTAAAATTCTATTTGAAACTTCTCTTTGGAGTTGCTTTCAGAGCAAATTACTATGTCATAGAAGACAAAGTGCCTTTATTTTACTGTCACTTTTTGCTTCCTCTGAATGATTTTACCCAGGTAGATCATCCACTTTTTCTCACCAGACTTAGACGTGAATGACTCTGACTATTTCCTAGAGTCTGATAAACCTTTGAAGTCAGGGGTCTGTGAAGCTAAAGACGTTCAAAAGCCTGTGCTGCAAGCCCCAATGCCAGTTTCAACAGAGGAGTACCAAAAATATTCTGAGCGACTATATTTCTGCAGGAACTGTACAGTTTTCCCACAGAACTATTCTGAAAGGAAAAGCACTTCACTTGGATGTGTACATTTTGCTACATTGAAAAAGAAGCTCACTACTCTATCCTTGGACCTTGTATTGGTCTTAACAAACAAGCTTTCACATGAAAAGTGCTGTCAGGTGCTTTAAAACAGGTGTGTCGAGGGGGCGCCTGGGTGGCACAGTTAAGCGTCCAACTTCAGCTCAGGTCATGATCTCACTGTTTGTAGGTTTGAGCCCCACATCGGGCTCTGTGTTGACAACACTTGGAGCCCGGAGCCTGCTTCGGATTCTGTGTTCCCCCTCCCTTTGCCTCTCCCCCACTCACGCTCTGTCTCTGTCTCTCAAAAATGAATAAACGTTAAAAAACAAACAAACAAACCAGGCGTGTTGAGACCAATCCATTCCCTAGAAAGGAGGTAAACAGTTAAGTGCAGCAGAAAATCTCCAAAAAGCTAGACAATGTGATTATTACTTAACATGGTGAATTCTATCAACTGATAAAAAGCTAAAAGAAAACCAATTCTGCTACATCAGGGTCAATGGCTGTGTACCATAAAGAAAATGGGATCTTTCTTTTTAAAGTCCATGAGCCTTTTCTGAAGGGCATGTTTCTTAATAACCTTCATTAACTTCTGTTTGGTTGCCTAAGAGTTGTCTCTTATCCAAAAAAAGTTTAACACAGTCTCAGTAGAGATTGTGTTTATTTAAGCTTGTTGGAAAAACATTCCTATCATTTCAAGAATGACTAAATATTTTTCATTCACATAGTTAGCATTCCAGACTATGTTTTCCTGCCTCTGTTGATTAGATGAAAATTAGCAGGCCCAAGTCTGAACTATTAGATTCAATTATTATCTACGCAGGAAAAGGATGAGACACCCAACAATAATGCCCTTTTAGGTATGGGAAGCGGAGAGCAGAAGACGTGAAGAACAGCCCCTGGCAGGGAGCTTCAACAGGAAAACGCTTCATAGCTACGGCTGCTGAAAAAGCTGTAAAATCAGAGGCAGAGGTTTTTCTAATCACGCATTTCACAATCAGCTCCGAACAATAACATTCTAATGTTATTTGAAATACCTAAAGCTATTTTAAATTACCAGAGAAAAAAATCACAACACTATGAAATTCATCCAGGAAAAATTTCTGATGCTTTAGGTTAAATACCTACCTAGGTCAACACACAGTCATGTTCCCTGCGTCTGTTACCCAACATACGACCTTATTTGGTCAATAAAAAAAAAACAAAAAAAACAAAAAAACCCACAAAAAAAAAACCCCAACAACCCAGACTGTGCTATGTTTTAATTTCCATTTATGGAACTAGTTTCCAGGACACTTAAGAGTTAAAGGATGGAAGAGCATGCCTAATGGTCTTTGAGATATTATGAGTATCTTATTATTCTTGGCCTACTAATAATAGCATCGTATATGGCACTGAAGCAATACCACCCATAAACTGAGTTTTGATCCTTGTTTGATGTACCAGAATGTTAATATCATGTGACCCTGTGGCATCTTTGACTTCGCTGCCTCTTGGGTCAGCCAAACTATGTTTGATTCTGTGCCACAGAAGCAGTAGCTTAATCATCTGAGATACTATTCAGCGAGGAAGTATTATGGGCAGGGCTGGAAACATTTTTTCTCGTTTTAAGGAATTCCCACCCAGATACGTGCCTGGTACAGACTTTTCTGGCAGCCCAGTAGAAATTTCACTTGAAGGGTGGCTTGATTCAAAAGACACCATCAGCATTTATGGGAAAGAATATAGTGCTCCTATACAATTAGGATTGACGAGGAGGCTGTTATGTCTGCTAGCTCACTGACCTCCAGCCCTTTAGAGAGGAACACAGCAGGCATTCTGGTGGGTGAGCTGACGTTGCAGTGGCTTACTCCATCCACACAGGTCAAGAGAAGCCTAATGCTCTTCAACACTGTCTCAAGTAGGATCAGGATTACCCAAGTAAGAGATCTAAGAAAGCCAGGTACCAGGGAGAAAGACAGTTGACTGTTTGGCTCAATCACATGTTATCCCAAGTTCAGAGAATTAGGAAGAATCAATGCAAAGGAATCTCTTATTCTTCCACTAGAAGAGCTGGCTTACTCCAGGTAAGCAGAATTATTAGGTCTGGCTGAAACTCAGCTCAGTTTCACATAATAACTCTGCAAACAGCACTCATTTTAAGTTTTTATTACGGAAAAGATTTTTTTCTGTTAGTCCTGAGGTAGACAGAGTAACAGGACCGACCCTTATGTACCCATTATCTAGCTTTGATAAGCTACAGATAACTCTTTGATATCCTGAGAGAGGAAACAGATTTGCTCTTGTTTCAGAGAAACAGAAACAGTAGAAAGAAACTAGCCATTTGCCCAACCACAAGGACGAAATGTATTTACTGGCAACCTAAGCCATAATGTTGAATATTACCTTATGAAATATTACCTATGCTGTTCCTGATTTTTGATAAGTGATACTCTGGGTGTTGGCTCTGAAATCCCCCAGGTCATCAAAGCCAACAAATCCTCCCAGCAGGAGACTGTGTACGTGGGGCCTGAAGGACACTCAGGTCACAGAGGCCACCTGGGTGGGGTCCAGCCATAGCCCAAGATGAGACAGCAGACTGGGCCCCACATCAAGACTTCGAAGTAACAATGAAATTCTTATCTCTTGCATCAGGTGGGGCAGTCAGGCTGGCCTCATTCATACCTGTTCACATTTCTTGCATTTTTCTTATTGGGTCATCAAGTGCATGTCATATATACCTTGTAGCCAAAATTTTCCTCCTCAACACCTATCTTACCTTTAAATATAAAACAGATTTTTTTTTTTTAAACGGAAAATGGTACTGTGTCCTTAGGGTCCCTCTGACATTAAGAATCAGCATAGGCACCACTTATATCTGATATTACTGGGAAAAAGTTGAAGTATTTTCAATATTGAATTGCGACGTTAAAAAAAAAAACGTAGTGAAATAACAAGGCAGGTCTTAAAAGCAGTACATTCAACTTGCCAGTGAGCATTAGCCTTGTGGGACTCTGGACACAGGGGCTAAACTGAAGAGGGAATAAACCACAGTTTACAAACCAGTGATGAAAGAGCCCTGTGGCTGCCCTGGGAGGGAGTCGAGAGCTCCGTGCTCATCAGGAGGACGTGTGGTCAACTTGAAGCTAATGGGTCCAGCTCGCCTGTAGACATCTGGGCCCATCGTGTGCCAAACACACTCCATCTAACACTCTTGCTTCCTACTCTCAAAGTGTATTTTCAAACATAGGCATTCTTTTTTTTAAGTTTATTTATTTTGAGAGACAGGTAGAGAGCACGCGGGGGAGGGGCAGAGAGTGAGAGGGAGAGGGAGAGGGAGACAAAATCCCAAGCGGGCTCTGTGCTATCAGTGCAGAGCCGGATTCAGGGCTTGATCTCATGAACCGTGAGATCACCACCTGCGCCGGAGCCAAGAGTCAGATGCTTAACTGAGCCCCCCCAGGTGCCCCTCAAATATAAGCATTCTAACGTTGCTCTTTCTTCATCTGCTCAGGGTCAGCATGTGAGGCTCTGGTTACAGAAACCTCTACCAGGGTCTGCCCACAGAGTCTTCCTCCTTCCTCAGCTCAGGAGGAGGTCTGTAAGAGGAGTTTGCTTGATTTCCTACTCCAGGCTCTTGCTCCCTCCCTGCCTCACTCGCTCATCATTTATTCATTAACAATTTCTGAGCACCTACTTACGTGTCAGGTGCTGTCTTTTGGATTTACAAAATATGATAAATTCCCGGGTCGTCGGGGAGTAGCCTCTTTCAGGCTACTCGTGGACCTGGAGCGCCGTGTGCTGTTTCAGAGGCAGCACTCCTGAGCGGTCCAGAGCCAGGGCTCTGGGAACACACTGGCCAGCCAGTTTCAAGCTCTACGACCTTGGGTGAGTCACGTGACCTCTAACTATGGATTCTGTGATGACACATTAGGATGGGGCTAGCAGAGGGAAGTTGTGAGAATCAAAGGAGCAGATGCCCTTAAAACAGGCTGTCTTTGTCGGTGTGCAAGAAATGTTAGCCACTGTCATTAAGGGCTATAAATGAGAGGACACAAACGGTGCCAGATGCCGAGGAAGCCCTCACTCTGCCACCTTTTCTGTTTTCAGTTTTTAAGGAGATAAGGACACATCTTCCATCTGTACGCTTAAATTGCATTGCAAACTTCATACGCTATTCCATTCTCTTCTATCCTAGCTCTTTAACAAGGGCGAGAAAACTAAAATCATGTGATTGAAGAATAAGAGGAAAGGAGGAGAAAAGCCAGCAGAGCAAAACCTGAGAATACAGTCAGTTACAGACTCACACAATGGGATGGCTTATCTGTATACCTGAATTGGGTGTTGACAATAACTTGGTAAGACTCAATCATGAGAGTACTTAAGTGCCAATTTAAAAAGCACTTAGGTACTTGTGAATTGAGTTAGCTATCAAGTAACAGTCTAGTCTTGAAGGGCCCTAGTTCCCCTGTCCTCCAGGAGTAACCAAGCACATGGCATTGTCACTTGGAACATACGGATCTCCAGTAACAACAATGGTCACAACAATGTTTGTCCCAGCTGTAGGTCCTAATACACCATATGTGGTAGTCCAGTAATCTATTTAGAAAGAATCTCAAGCCACAATCTCTGTGTGGGCTCTTTCATCTAATTTCAGGCTCTGAGTACCCTGGGACTGTAGCTAATAGGGTGAGGGCCAACATTTGTTATGCAATTGTGCACAGAGGAATTTACTGTGTACAAACTGCATAAATACCAGTGTTCCTGGTTTCTCCAAGTAATCGTGGCTGATTATTACACATTAACACCTTCCCTTTTTCTTATTTCATCTAATCTTTTCGCTATTCTGAGATCACTTGAAATTCTGTTTAAATATGCTGCTGAAAAAAATTGTTTTCAAATAGTTCCGGAGACTTTCTCAGGTCCTATAAACTAAGCAATAAGTTTCATTTGCCTTATATTATTTTATAAGTTTATTATTGTTAATATGTAACCTTCTGGTACTCAGTCTTAAAGTTGCATGCTCTTTTTTGATCCCATAACAAAAAGAATCTGTCTGTCTTCCTACTACACCTTAAAAGGAAAGTTACTGGACAGAAAGCATAATCTTATATGAAACTCACTACTTAAGTTAAAAACAAGAAACTCAACATAATCAATCGAGTTCTCTGAGGACTAGAAAATGGAGCATGGTGAAGGCTGGATGAAGAGAGAAAAGTGCTGTAAGGAGAAACCAAGGAATTGAGGGCAGCAGAGCTTAGAGCTTGAAATCAAGGTGCTGAGTTCTGGGAAGGAGACTGTCTGGACATGAGACCTGGGAAGGAAATCTGTTGTAACTGTCAAAGGCATCCTTCTCCTGCCCCCCATCCCTGCCCGAGCTCCTCAAACCAGGGCAGGGGAGGGGGGCAGGTGGGAAAGGGTGGGGTAGGAGGGGGGTAGGTGGGTAGGTCCAGAAACACCCGGAGTAGATTTCAAACCACAAATGACCTCCTCCTCTGTCACCCCACTCCCCCTGACATCGGGCCAAGAGCCAGAGATGAAAAGAGACGAATAAGAAAAGTGGCAATAGGGGCGTGAGTAAACAGATGACATCTGGGGGCGTGGGAAAAATGATGGAACGTAGCCGAATCTGACAGGACTTCTGTGTATCCCATCACTGCTACATAACGGCAACTGACCTTGGAGGGAATTACCGAAATCCCACTCAACCTTAATTTCTTCATCTTTAAAACAGGATGATGTGGCCTTCAGCACAGTGTTGCGTGTGCATTAGACAACATCAGGTACTTACCGCACAGTACCTAAATACGGGCATGCCTTTTCTCCTGGTTTTGTATAAAACCGCCTAAAATATTTTCTTTGACCTTAACGAGGAGTTGTCTCTTATTTATCTTTGTGTCCAGTGCCGCATTTGGACAATCAGAAGTTCTTAGTAAATTTTTTGGAATTAACAGCTGACCAAAACTATCACTCTTTTCTCAAACAGTGGAAGGTTAGATCACACCTCCACAGAGATGTGAGACCAAACTTTAACATTCATTCCCTCTCCAAACATCTACATGTTGTACAAATCAGTCCTTTTCACACACACAGATATTCCCAGTCACTAACAGTTTCCCTTCTCTGTCACTATGGTAGGTATGCCAATGAATGCAAAAGGGTCTGTCTTCCCTTCATTTCCTTTTAGACGAAAGACCCTATTTTTTTTTTGTTTTTTTTTTTTTTGTTTAAGAAGCTTTTTAGTCTTATTTTCAATTTATAATTCAGGACTCATGAAGTTAAAGGATTAGTGTTTGTTAATATATTTAGGCTTTAAATTTCTCTCAATGCTACAATGCACATATATGTACTTAAGGATTTCAAGTCAACAGCGGACTGTCCCAAATTCTCAGGGAAAGATCTTCCCACCTCTGTTTCAGCCAGGTGCCCTTTTCTCACAAAGCCAAACCATATACCATCACACGTATTTCCGTCCACTCCTTTTTCCGGTGCTGAAACACCGCCTTCAGGGGTTGGGAGGAGTGTATGTGTGAGGGGTGGGTGATTTCCACAAAACTGGTCATCTGGAAGCTATAAACTTTTGGAGTGTGGCAGCTGCATTCTGAGCAGAATAATGGTGAGGGAACTGGTGATGTCAATAGACCCAGAGTCCTCCCCTTAAATGTTTGTATGATTTTTAAGTTCTTTATAATTCTAAGCCCTCGGAGGTTAATAAAGCTGGTCAGGCAAACTCTGAAGTCTGAGTTTCTTACAATCTGGGTAGAAGCAAAAGACTTCTTGATACAGGACTTAGTCAACTTAACTGAATTTCTGAAAAGACCTGTCAGTTCCTTAATAGCTGTTTTAAAAAATTCTAGAAGGATCCATCTTCAACATGATCCACTTTAGTTCATTTTACTATGCAAATGTGCTTCTTAATGATGGATTCTCTCTATTGGATCTGTCAGTATAAATATTCGCTCTCTTGTCTGTACTAACAGACACAGACAGAGGATTAAAGCTACCTTAAGGGTGCAGAGAACCTTCCCATGGACTGGAATAGGGTTTGGGGAAAGACCGTCCCAGAATGCCTCGGGCTCCTCTCCATTAAACAGGAAGAGTGAATACAGGCAGCCAAGACCGAAGTCAAAGCCTCAGGATACTAGAAGCAGAATGGATGCTCAGAAGGAAGGCAGTGAGGAATGCAAGTTGCCTTTGATGGTTCCAGGCTTTCCTTCTAGCCATCAGGACTCTTGGGCTCATGGAAGCATCATAACTCAAACACACTATGCTTGAGTCACGGGTCTTATCTCCCATTCTGTTTTATTGCATTGACCTTTGGATGGCTAATTAGGCTTGAAGTGAACTGAACTGAAATGTATATATTCTTATATTGTAAAGAATCGAGATAAGCATATTTGCAGCAGTAAAAAAAGAGAGACCAGGCCATCCTCATTGCAAGTTTGCAACACTTGCCCCCAAATGATTAGTTTGGGCCCGTAGGGGGAAAGAAAAAAAAATTCATCTGCAACTGGTAACAGCATGAAGTAGACATTACGCCCGAGGAAATAAAAAACAAACAAGAACATACTGGCAGAAGCTGACCCAACTGGAGGCATCCGCCAGGGACTCAGCAGAGTCAACAAGGCTTACCTTCGCACACAGGGCAACACTCGCCGGGCACTTTGACGGGGTTCATGCAGCTCTGCCCGCAGGCTGTCGCCACGCAGTGGGGCTCCCCATTGATGCACTGGCAGAACGTGCAGTCGTCTTCCCGCCACCGGTCTCCGTGAGCGCGGATCTGACCGCTGGCGTAGCAGCCGGCAGGATTATTAAAAGGATACACTGGATCTAAATCAAAATGTGAGCTCAGAGTGAGATGGAGGGCATTCTAAATCTTATCCCTGCCTGCACCTGGAGACATTTTTCCCAGGTGCTAGTCATCAGCAGTTCTTTTCCAGCTGTGATCAGCAGAAGCTCGGGCTGCATCAGGGGTCTCCAGGGGGGACATGCAAAAGCAGCTGTCATACCGAGTTCATGTCCACCCATCCTGACACTGCAGACAGGGCAGGGGATCTGTGGTGTAAAAACCAACGTGCAGGTGTTAACCACTACATAAAGTTCCAAAACTCGGTGGGCAGAGCTGGGGGTTGGTGACTGCAAAACATAGGTCCATTTTAGGCTCTGACAAGGTCTTCTGAGTTGTCAGCTTTAATGTTTAATCATACTTCAATTTCACCACCTGTAGAGTGGGGGAAATAATGCCCCCGTCCAACTCAGAGCGATGCCGTGACTTCTAGGATGGACTGAAGTCTATCTCGGGGTGCCTGGAGGTCCACGTGGACAACAGTGAGGAGGACAGCAGGAATTTGCTGTGGACTTGTTTGAGACGAGGCTGGTTTAGACATACGGTGGGTGGCTGTTTGTGCCCTGGAGGAAAGGCTATGAACTTAGGCTATTTTTCTCCCTGTGAGCTGGGTGGCCAAGCAGCAGCTGAGGATGGGGAACAAAAGTAGCCAAGGCTACTGTTAAAAACTAAAAAATGTTTTCTGACGTTACTGACCAGGACATAAACACTGCACACAAAATCCCCAACTACTATCATAACGAGAGCAACCAGATAAACCACTCAATTTTCTTTTTCAGAAACATGTAAAACCTGGCTTCAAAGAGTAAGGGCTGCTGAGTGGGGAGGAAAGACCAGGCACTCATGAGTTTGGTCTTCTTTAGTCTAAAGAGGGAACAGGGCGTTATAAGAAAGTCAGAACGCCAAAAGTTAAAATCATGCAGTCACAGCTTTAGAAAGTCAGCCTGCCAGAAAGGGAAGCAGCCAAGAGACCTGAGCTAGATAAGACTTTATAAATTTCTTCATAAAAAATATTACACTGCATACTTCATTTCTACTCTGAGCCTGGATCTGAATTCCAGGAAGTGAGACATGACCGGATCTGTGCCCAGACCTCTCATTATGATTATTACACAGAGGTTCCTATCTGTGTTTTTACACCACCAACTGCTACGTAGTTTGAGAAACTATTACAAACTGGGGCCAGCTAGGGAACAAATCATTTGGGAAGGTTAAAAGTTTGATGTGACTTTTTAAAAAAATTAGTCCACAACGACACTTCTAAAAAGTGAACCACCTTTCTCTTATGTCGGCTAAAATAATTGCTAAGACGGGAAAGAATTTCCCTGGTATAAACAATTGTTCAATGTTAGGAATGTAGTTTGTATACTTTAAACATTTTCAGATCTCCAATATTATGTGGTAAATATAGCTCAGACAGTGAACAGGACCGTAGGAAGACAGAAAAAGGTACAGAATGTGGCGTGGCATTCTGTCCTCTGTTTCCTGTGCACAGAGAAAGGCAGGGTGGACTTTGTTTTTTTTTTAACGTTTATTTTTTATTTTTGAGAGAGAGAGAGATAGGGTGCACAGTGGGGGAGGGGCAGGAGAGAGGGAGACACAGAATCTGAAGCAGGCTCCAGGCTCTGAGCTGCCAGCACAGAGCTCGACGTGGGGCTCGAACTCACGAACCATGAGATCATGGCCCGAACTGAAGTCGGACACTCAGCCGACTGAGCCACCCAGGCACCCCAAAGGCAGGGTGGACTTCAGACGCAAGACGGAAACGTCTGATTCCAGACTGAGGGTCTGTGACCCTGTCAGTCCAGACAAGAAGGCCCACGTCACCTTGGGCCTGAGTGATGTGTTCACACCAGAGACACAATCAGGTGTGGGGGTATCATAAACTTAGACAAATGACTCTACCTTTTGAACTTCAGTTTCCTAAACCTTAAAATGTGCGGGCCATAGTGAATGGATATTCAGAATCATTATTCTGAAATGTTCACTATTTACAAATAGCAGAGGTGGGAGAGTAAAGCCTGTTGGAGAAACATGAAACTATTACTTCTTAGAGGGATGAAGGGATACAGAGAAAGCAGACCCTGAGAGCCTTCTGCCCAGGGCCATACCTGACACTTGGCTGGGCTTCAGCTGGTGTCACCACCATGCCACACAACCCCTCTCTCACCAAATACACATTTTCAAGGAGTAGAGTCCTGACCTGACCTGCAGGGGTGTGGGTGTGGAAAGGAGACAGGGCAAGCTCCCCTCTGAGCTGACTGGCTGAGATGGTCAATGATCAGGGCTGGCTTGTTCCAGCTGAACAATCTGAGGAAAGCAGGGGGTGAATTCTGACGTCCCCAGATCTTGCTGAGGAACTTCTGGAATCAAGGGAGGGGGGGAATGGATAGCACTTCTGGGAAATCTCATGTTGACCTGTGTAGAGAGGTGGCCCACTTTCTACACCCAGGGCATAACTTCCCTTGGGGAGGCATCTCACGCACTCCTCCTGACATGATCAAAGTCCTGAAAGATGGGCCACGATGTCACAAAAAGGGAACTTCTTCAATTTTCTTCTATTTTTGGGTGAGACTGAATTGTGTTGATTTTGGTATTAAAAGTCTGAGCCATGTATATGCTTATTAACCTTAATGAGCACCTTCTCTTACCCTCACACACTGGGCAGCACTCTCCTTCGGGCACATAGTACCTCTCGCAGTTCAGCTCACCACACTGGGCAGTGAAGCAAATGGAAACACCCCCTTGGCATCGACAGAACCGACAGTTGTCCATTCGAAACATATCTCCGTCGTTATATTCCACGTTATTGAAGACACAGGCTGGCTTTGTTTCTGAAAGGAGTTAAAGCAAACAAGGCATATTCAAAGTCATTTCTGGGTGGTGCCTTTTGTTCTTCAATCAGCCTCTAGAAAATTCTGACAGAACGTTAGAATTTGATAGAAATTTACCAAATTGATATAATTTGTACAATGAAAACAGTAAGGCAATGCAAAATACAATTAAACAAAGTCAGTTATCTTCTTGCCCCAAGGAACTGAAATTCTCCTGAACAAAAATCTACACCGACTTACCCCTACTCCAAACAAACAAAGGTAACCATTTGAGCATGAAACTCACATATCTGATATGTGCTTTAAAGACATTATGTGTGTTTTGCTAAAGAATTCTCTGCGTCAAATAAACGATCTTGCCTCCACATTAGGCTCTGCTCTGCCTCAAAAACAATTTACTTAAGGTCTTTTGGAGGTGATGTTCTTGTGTTCTTTCAGTGTTCGCTCCTAAATTATTTCTTCTATCTGGGTTAATAATCCATAGTTTTAATAGTACCTGGACTTTAACAAAACACCATTCCCTTTCTTGGAAACAACCTAAATGTCTATGAACTGATGTTATGAGAAAACAAAATGTGGTATATCCATACAATGAAATACTTCTTGGCCATAAAATGAAGTTTTGATACATGCTATAATATTAATGAACCTTGAAAAAATTACACTAATTAAAGGAAGCCATTAAAAAAAAACCCCACATATTATATGATTCTATTTATATGAAATGCCCATAATAGGGACATCTATGGAGACAAAAACTGGATTAGTTGTTGCCTAGGTATGGGGTGTTGGGGGCAAATGGGGAGTGACTGCTAATGAGCTGGGAAGTTTGGCGGGGTCAGGGGGGGGGGGGAGACTAATGAGTATAGTAAAATTGATCGTGATGATTCCACAACTCTGTGAATATTCTAAAAACCACTGAACTGTGTAACTTGGTAAACTGCATGATATGTGTCTCAATGAAGCTGGCAACATAAAAATATTCCCAAATTGAACAAAGTTCTCCTAGGCTGAAGTACCCTGTTTAATAAGGTGGGGAAAGCTAGATTATGATACAAGCATCGTTCACGGGCTCCTCTGAGCCAACATCATTTGATATGTCACCTTGCATGTTTGAAACTTTTAAAGAGACTTTCACCGCATTTTAATTTGAATGTATTTGCACCTGGTTTATACCTAAGGACAATGACTTTCTCATTCGAGTTTATAATAGTGCAGTGGAGAAGACAGAGCAGGTGTTAATATCCATTTCTTTGATTAGGAAAATGAAACTTAAAGAGATTAGATGACCTGCCTAAAGTCACTTGACTGGTGTGAGGCCGGCTGTGCATCTGTGTTTACACAGGCAGCAAAAGTGCAGGTCTGAACCGAGTCCCTACTGCTGGCTGTATATATGATTTCTTTTTCCAGAAAACTAATATTGTGTTACAAAGTATCATCTCATTATAGCTCAGAATTCTTCTATATGCTTTCAGCCAACATACTAATCTGAGCAGGGAATAGAAGGAACTGGGCAGTGAGACCACAAGTTCCAAAGTGTAGAAAATGGGAGCGCTCCTGCAAATCAAACTTGCATGCTGTGCAGTGAGGTAAAATACTGTAACAAAATGCTGAGCACCCATTCAAAATGAAGGGAAAAAAGTATAAACCCATCAATATGAATTACTTGGTTACATTAATCAGCCAAATCCACCATCTGCGTGAAGCTACAAATCTTGGTGCAAGATTTGAAGAAAGTGAGGAGGGAAGAGTCTGGTTATGAATAATGCCGCTCCAGATGAACCAGTATTTTTGGTAGGGTGTGCAGAAGCTTAAGCGGGCGGGGACGGGGTTGATGAAGGATTTGGCAGTTAGGGTTCACTAGCTAATGCACAGAGAACAAGGGGGGGTGGGATCTAGAGAGACGGGGAGTCCCCCCAAAACACAGCCTAGAAAACATAATGAGTTCTCTAGGATAAACACCCCCCCCCCAGACCCCCCCCCCAGACCCCCCCCCCCGGCCGCGCGCGCGCGCACACACACACACGTCCCATAATGAAATCCCTATTTGATGCTGAGAGAAATTTATAGACGCTCTTCAGAAAAAATACAAGTAAGAAGGATGGCAGTGATCTTTGAAGAGCAGTGACCAATTACTTCCTCACCTGTAGGGGATATAAATGTGACCCTCGGAAGCGTGTGGAGATTACCACTACCTCTCTAAGGAACAATTTAAGTGGTTGTGGAAATGAAAAATAGTACAAAGAAATAATTTACTACGGAATTTATACTTCTCAATGCAGAGATGCATAAAAGTGTCTTGTCAGTGATTTTTTGTGTGTGTGTTGTTTCATGTCTGCCCAACTAAATTTTATATTTCTTAGTTCTGGAATCTTCTCTTTTCTCTTTAATATAGTCCAGAACTCCTGAAAAAAAAAAAACCAACAAAACCTTATAGTTGGTTAATAACCTTTACTGCCTGCCAAATTACAGTGATTGGCAGATGGTGATAGGTATATAATTTTAGTGAAAGAGAAGACTAAAATGTAGAACTTTTATATCAAATGTGAAAGTGGAAGAAAAGTCCAAATAGATACAGTTCTGTTGCTTTTTCCCTTCAATCTCTCAGTAGGAAAAGGCTAATATCTTGCCTCTGGTCTCATTTCCCTGGCGGTGAGCTGTGTAGGAAGGCCAGTGGGTGGACCACAGAAGCCAAAAGAGAGACAACCACACGTCAGGAAACATCTGAAAATCTCCCCATATGTCAACAGCAAACTGATGGCCCACAAAGACAGGGTACATGGGGTTCTACAATACTGAAGGGAGAAAACCCTTTTCCATTGGGGGAAGACGTGTGTGTGCCAGAGCAGGATAAGAAAAAGGGAACCACCCTCATAAGGGAGTGCAAAAGGTGGGATCATCACTCTTAAGGAAAAGCAGCTTGAGAAGGCCCCAGGAACACAATGGGTGCTCAATAAATGCCTAGTAAGTGAAATACTTATTCTCTGAATTACGGTAGAAGTAGATATTATACCTCTAGAAACATTACTGAGCATTACTGCTATACAGACAGTGGGTTCTCAATAGATGTTGTGTATTCATTTTCAACTAAAAGACTGCAGGTCTGAGTTTTTTAGACCCAAATTTTACACAAAAAGCAAGCCAACTCTGGGTATGGCTCTCCCACGACTGGTCAATTTTACGGTTTACTGTCTGATGCTGGCAGAGGCAGTTACCGGCTATGACACTCAAACCAAGATACTCTATTTTATTCAGATATGCACATACGACTGATCATATATCTGAGCAACCTTCCACATTCTATGCTTGAGATTTCAAACCCAAACTCCTCTAAGCATGAGGTGGGGAGGGGGAGGGTGCTCGTGTGAGACGATAGAGTGCATTACAGCAAAATGGAGAACACGCACTCATCAAAAAGAAGCAGAGGCCACCACTCAGTTCCAGCTGACTGAAGATAAAACTTCTGTCTGTGGGCCCGAGCAGGCACAGAGCTGCTTCTTGAAGGAGACTTGAGATTACTCCAGGCCTGGCTGTGGGTCATAGTTCCAGGTGATGAACTTGATGACTTCTAAGTTTCCATCAAAGGAGCTCAATCATACCACCTGTTCCTTCGGTTTCTAAACAGGGCTCTTGTTCACCTAACACCTCATAAGTCTTACTTTTGGCTCTCATCAGAGAAGGTGTCAAAAACTGTCTCAATCTGGTTTGCAACTCTCTAGTCCCACCACCGAAACCGAACCAAATCAAAGAGAATGTTTGTGAAGAATGTTCTCTCCATCTATTCATCCAGGCTGATGTTTTCAAAACTTAGGAGTTCGCAAATTCTCTGTGAATATTTTCCATCTTGTGTTTTCACTTTAATACTTAATCTTAAAACACACACACACACACACACACACACACACACGGATTACCTAGATGGCAGCTTAGGAACTGAGTGGTGACATGCTGTCTCCATTTCCATACGTGGGGTTAGGTAACATTCAACCCACTGTCCCCTCAACTGGGGTTTCTAGAACTATTCCTACATTGTGGTGGGGGGGGGGGTTCTCAAAATCTGGGAGGCAATGCTCCAGACATCTAGATTCCAGCTGTGTGCCGAACTCATCTCTGAGAACTGCTTTCGCTGAGTTGCATTTGAATACGTGGCTTTTGCTCTGTGTTGAGAAGAGCTGTCGCAGGAAACCCGTGTCTGTATTGGTGGTATGAACGGGACTGAGGACGTGACCTACTGCATCAGCCAGTGCCTTTCAAATTTCCAGGTGAGAAGAGAGTTGCCCCCTCCAGTAGGTTCTTTCCTCTAAAAATAAGACCTGCGTATCTAACTCTATCTACTTTTTTTCCACTTTGACGGCCAGGAAGCTGGGAGCCTTGCTAATGTTTAACCCTGGCAATTATGCAGACAGACACTTAACAGCCTGCACACCTGCGGGCGCTTTCTTCTTTTCAGTTTTCACTTTCAGCATTTGCATACAACTCTATGGTTCTCTCTTTTCTCATTAGTATTTTTGCGTTATGGCTTTTGTTCTTGCTATGAAGGTGCCTGAAATCCTTTGTGGATAAGCAAAGCTTTATATAAATATAAATAGACCTCTGCTGTTCTAAGTGGTGACAAGGAGTGTTTGATATGTGATATCCTCTAATGATGGCCTTATGACAACAGTAAGATTTTCCCAGGGCGCTGGGGGTGGGGCCAAACACACACACACATGCACGTATCTGCGTGTGTGCATACCTTAAAAGAGGTAAAATACAGACTTTTAAATGTTACTGTGTAAGCTTATGAATCTTCCCAGCATTAAGGTTTCTAGCCTCATCTACAACTGAACAACTAAGACAGTAATAGAGACGCGATAACAGGACAATGAACAAAAAAGCAGAGATCACCCAGGTTTGTGGTGGCAGGCAAGCGTCACCCCCGGAAACACTGAGTGTGTTTTGTCATCTCTGCATTGTCTCGTGGCAGATGGCAAGTCCTATTCCTGGAATGACAGCTCTACAAACAGCGAGGCTATAAACGAGAGCAGGCCCCAAAGATCCATCCGCGGCCGCTGAGGTGGGGGGCAGCCATTAGCCGTCTGGTCACAGCACACTGGGTAAGATGGAAGCTTAATGTCCTGGTAAGAAAGACACGACGCTGGATTTCTACAACTGAGATGCAAGGAAAGAAGAAAGGCACTCCTCTTCCTCGCCCAGAGGACACGACAGCAAATGGTATTTCCAGGGGACAAGTGACTTAAGATTAACGTCCAGGGAGGGCAGTGAAAGATGGAGGGTCCCCACAAAGGAACCCCTCTCTGGGCTGGTATTTAACAGCCACCTGTGGAGGGAACTGATATGACCCGAATCTGCTCGCTCACTCCCCCAAGACAACCCGAACGCTAACACCCACAGACACAAGGACAGACTCTCTGCAGGTTCGGGCTGGAGAATGAGAGACGGACATGAGAGGACTGGCCGAGTGAGGAGTCCTAGAAGGAAGCACATCTGAGATGCTAGGAGCCCAGGGTGAGGAGTATTTGTGCCAAATGGCAGAGGAGTTAAATACTCGCAAAATGTCCCCTACGATACGTAGCGGTACCAGAGAAGAGGCTTTGCGGTTTGCTGGTGTTTAACACACACGACTAGAAGTGAGAAGAAGCACTGAGAAGAGGCTGCTTTCTCCACATGGAGCTTTTTCTACACCTGTGCTTGGATTCGTGAGGTCTGTGAGCCAGGAAGCTCATCTCGCCTTCTCTATCCCCTTGGAACGTCCAGACCCGGGTCTGTGGGTGTGAACGGGAGGTAACACGCAAAATAAAGACGATTTATTGCAAGTGCTTCACAAGGGGAACCTCATTTAAGTGACTGTTATTCACTCCACTTGACAGATGTGGAAACTGAGGCCCAGGGAGACCAAGCGATGCCCAAAGTTACACAGCCGGTAACTGGGGGGAACCAATTCTCAAACCAAGGTCGTATGGCTCCAGTCCACGTTCTGTCAACCACGAAGCCTGACTCCAAGTGTCTACTCAAAGCAAAACAAACAAAACAACAGGCGGCCACTGGACTGAAAACCAAAGGACGCAAGGACTCAATTTTAATACAACCTTTTCATATGGGGAAGGACAGGCTTGAGGGAGGGCAGACATTCTTCTGAACTCTGATTTCTTAGAGGCAGCAGTTAATAGGGGGGTTTCTGCAAGTGCGATTTTGTTGTTTTTGTCCACATGCGCCTTCATTTTCCTTGTGTCTAGGCACTGACTGAATAGTGCTAGAACGACTGACATTTCACTTGCTTGACTTTTATTCTTTGTTTTCCTTCTAAAAATTCTGAGGGAAGGGCGTGTCTTAGGTTCTCCTCCCTTTCTAGCATCTGAATTCAATAAACACCATGTCACCAAACACCAAGCCCTGTCATGAAAGGTGAAAAGGAGAAGTGGATTCTATCTGAAGGAATCTTGTGACTGCAGAATCCTTTTTCAGGGCCATAAGGCTCGAATCAAAAGCGGCCAATAAGAATGACCTAGCACCGGTCAAAGACGTGCTCTCTACGTAGGAAAATACTCGACTAGAGGAACGATGCCTTTTCTGTGTCAAGTTGTGGTGGCTTCAATGTGGCATCGGTTACACAGACTAGCTCCTGACAGCAGTGGTAGTGTGGTCACAGCTTCTGCGATCCTTTTCCTGAACTCCTCACGTTTCTGCACTACCGAAATACAGCCGAATGTGACAGCTACAGACAATCTGTGCTTCCACTTTCAAAATTCTCTTTCTGATGGACGGAATGAGGATCCCCTTCTCCTGACTCCCTGTGTCGCTCTGAGAGATCTCAAGCTGACCTTCCTCCTGAGTGAGTGGCATTGAGTCCCTGAATGTATGCCCCGCCTTCCACAGGGCGGAAGCGGCCAATGGAACCCTCCCTCCTCCTGCACCCCCACGTACCATTAACACATTCAAAGACATCACAGCACTTTCCGGGTGTCCCATCTCCACGAGAGACTATGCGAGGGGTGGATCCCACCTCACACACGGGGAAACCACATAAGCCAGAGAGACACTCGCATCTGAAACCAAAGAAAAAGGGAAGGAAAACCCCATGAATAAACAACAACATAGAAGTCGGGAGACCACAAACAAAGTGGCAGTGGCTGTGGCAAACGACACTGTCTTGCTTATCTGGGGTCACTGGGGGATGGGGACCGGGTGCTAACATAATTTGCATTCCAAATAACTGAGGCTCATCTCCTTAAAATACACCCGTGTTTTTAACTGTAACCATTTTGACAGAAATATTCCTAAAATGCATTACGTCATTTCTTACTTAACCAGACCAGCATAACAAGCATTTCCTTGATGACGCAGGGCCGTGTTTATGTGTGTACATTATGGTGTTATTCCATAAACCAGCGATGCTCGCATGGGCCAACACAGAAGGGTGCTCCCGTGTTAAATGGCCCTGTGTTCCTGCTTTGTTGCTGTTGACCTTTGGGTGTTTTTCAGAGATCTTTCTGACCCTTCTTTCTGCTATTAAGTTAGTAGCTCTTGAGTCTCTTTTTGTCAGTGTGACTGGGTCTCGGGGTACCCTCATCTTTAGCCACATTCATTTATAATTATGCATAACACGAGAAACGGATGCTGATGGAAGACTGAGGAGCTCTTTACAACGGGCATGAGCTTTAGTAGGGGGACCTGTGACAGTTACTTGAAAGCTGAAAGCCTCATTTTGGGGGATCTTCTAAGCCACAACGTGCCCATTTATCTCAACATGCATGAATGAGGTGTTCAATGAACTGCAAGCCCACTCTGCTGGCTCTCACCTTACTTAAGTTCAACTCTGCTGTGAAACCAGTCTAAACGTAGTAGAAAAGTAAGAGGTGGGTATATGTATGAGGTGAGCATAAGAGGAGAAAAAAAAGTCTACTGCTTGCTGAAGCCTGTTACAAAGAACTAGGCAGGGAATGAGCAGCCTAGGGCCTTAGAATACAAATGGAATAAAAGGAAGGAAAAGCTAGCCTCCAGCTCCCTCCCACAAGCCCCCCCCCCCCCCAGGGCTCCCCTGGGGATGAAAGGAGGGGTCAGAGGGCAGAGAGGATGACCAAGGAAGTTCCCAGGTTGATAGGAATAAAAGGAAGGCATCCTAAAAAGAGACATCCTCACACGAAGTATGTGGGTACTTATGTACAGTGTGGGGTCAGGATCAGGGGAGGGGGACGCTCCCAGCAGGCAAGAGCGATTAACACACTTGTTAATTTCAGTTTTTTGTTTTCCCCCCACCTTCTTGCTTAAGCGATTGTTTTGTTCTCCTATTGTTCTTTGGACCTGTAACGAATTCCAGTATGCTCATAGTCCACAAGTACCTCAATAATCAGGCCCAGAGGTTTAGTTACATTTATAATCAACTGCAGAACTAAAAGGGAAACAAATATAAATTAAAATTTGCACCAAAGACCATTAAAGCCATTGGAAAGATGTGAACAACCCCTCTGGAGGTGGGCCCTTTCAGGCTTCTTCCATATGGGGTGACGGTTATATCAGGGGACCTGGGAGAAGAGGGGGTTAGGTAATTAAGGTTTTGCTGCAATGGAATCTCTCTTTTATGGTTTCAGATAAACATTTGCCTCTTCGGTGTGGGCGGATCTGTATTCCTATAGGGCAATCAACTTCCAGGGCTGAACTGCAAAGGTTATTCCACAGTCTTTCATTTCTGTGTGCCTTGTTACTACAGTTGTAAGCAGATAATCATATCCCTGTGATACTACAGTGATGACGTATTATTTCCATTTATTCTGGATCCTCTGTACAACTTCAACCCTTCAGCCTCTATTGGATTAATGGGGCCAGGGCCTCATGAGGCCACACCCTGGTTCTGGTATCTGCATGTGATTACAATGGAAACATATCCTACACGAATAACTGACTAACCTTTTCTTCCACATCTTCTGGGATCCACATTCTTGCCTACTGATGTGTTCCGGGGAATCATTCTAATTCAAACACCAGAGAGCATACGATGAACTGGAAAATACCTCTTCGGATATCCTTCAGGGACCTTTACTGAACATGTATGTGCACTTAGGTGCCAAGCTGTCTGCGAGGCTGTCAGAAATCCCACCAAGCTGAAAACCGTAGTGGAGTCTGCCCTACGGCTTCTTGTGTCCCCTTTTACATCTGACCTGTTTCTCAACATTTAGATCTCTCTCTCTCGCTTTTGTAGTGATTCACAGAGGTTGTCTGTAGTAGGTTACAGAAGGTCTAAAACTGCACACAACTGCCTAGTAACCCACTTACCAAAGAAAACCCCTGATGCTGAATTTTTGCTCCTATACCCAGAATGACTATATGTTCAAGTTCCAAGGATTCCGGTGCCCCGGTTTGGGCTGGCCGGCCTGCTCCCAGCTGCTTTCCCCTTCTGGACCAACCTCTTGGCAAGCCCTCCCCACCTCTTGCTGTCTTTTGATTTCACATGGCTTCCTTTGAACCTAAAATTAGCAGGTGTTAAAGACCATTAGCTCCTTAATAAAGAAGGAACTTCCTGAGAAACCAGAAAAGGTGAAAACCTGGGCCCACATCAGATATCCAGCAACTATTAGGTTGAAACTTTAGGACAACTGTCATTTTTTTGTAAGTCAAAAATAGTCACATGGCAATCTCATACAGTTCAACACGATACAACTCACATGGGTTATCTTTTGACAGATGTGTTTACGCCCCCTCTCTCATGTAATAAATGGGGGACTCGTCAGGACCCTTGTCTGCCAAGGAAATTTATTAGGTCTACAAATTACGTAAGTCTTACATAATTTTAAGTCTAAGTTTTTAACTTTAAGTCTAAGTTTTTAAAAGTTCTTTAATATGATAGAGACCCTCTGGTTTACCTACAGTAGAGGCAGGTATTCTTCCCTTTTATAGATGGGAATAGTGAGGCGCACAGCCTAAACCAATGATCTGAGATTATATAAGGCTTCCTGCCCTGCACTTGCCACGAGAGACTAGGTTTCCTTCCGGTGAAAAGGAAACGCTGAATTACAAAACAACTAAAGGATGCAAATTGTTATTTTGTCCTTACCCCCTTTTCTCTCCATTTTTGTTCTTTTTCTGTCCCTTCTCCCATGTCTTCCTTCTACCCTTTACCCCACTGCCTGGATAAAGAGCAAGCAAGAAAATGGAGAAAACGTGTGGAATAGCGGTAGAGGAAATAGACACGGAAGAGATGCTCATGGCACCAAGGTCAGGACTTACCCTCACTTCTAAAACCCCCTCCCTCCCAATTTCCAGGTTCTCACCTGGCCTCCTTCAACTGACTCTCTCCTCCCAACCCACACCACAGCCCAGTTATTGCACTTCCAGCGTCCAAAGTCGTCAGCTGCCCCTCACTTAACCGATCGGCTTCTCAGCCTAGCATACGACCCTGTAAGTCCACAGGCCTTTCCCCCAAGTCTCCCCTGTGGTCTTTCTCTTCATTTTCCTTTGCTCTGGTCACTCCTCTGTTCTCCACACCAGCTCTCATGCTGCTGCCTCTGCACTGTTCACCGCTGCTCTCTCCGGAATATTCCTCATCCAGCTGTCTGTGCACATACTATCTGTCCTCTTGGGCCGACCTCAAATGACAGCTTCTCTTGGAGCCGCCAGATACCATACATCGCTTAAGGCTTCTCTCATTCTATTTTGTGGTGACTTGAGTGCAAATCTTACCACCAGCTCTCCTTGCATCCACTGTGTGTAGTCACTAACAAATACTTCTTAAGTGCAACAGAACTGGAAATGCACGAAAGAGGAATAATAGTAACTAAAAACAAAAGTACAAAAGAGAAAGTGAGAAGCACAACACGGAGATTTCTACACCATGAATTCAAAATGGCTGCTTCAGGTAGAGCTGTTGGCAGGACACCTATAGCAGAAATGCTAAGGGCTTTTTTTTTTTTTTTATAAGTAAATAACGGCTTTATTGAGATATGATTAGCATACCATAAATTTCACCCCCTTTAAAGTGCAATTCAGTGGTTTTATATTCACAGGGTTGTGCAACCACTACCACTACCTAATTTTAGAACATTTTCATCACCTCAAAAAGAAACCCTGTACTTGCATTTCCTCCCCCAGCCCCCTGCAACCACTCATCTGTGCTCTGTCTCTATGGATCTGCCTGTTGTGGACAGTTCACATAAATAGAATCATACAGTATATGGGCTAAGGGCCTTTTAACTTCAAACAAGAAGCAACCTGTATGTGCAATTTGCCGCAAAAATCAAGCCTCTACTGTTATCCTCAGTATTAAGATAATGATCAATCAAGACACCACATTAATAAATTTCTGCATAATGTAATCACAGCTGCAGCCAGGTGGGTTGCTTAGGCTGTCTTTTTTCTCCTGAGTAGGTAATGGATTCAGCTTAGTGGGCATCTGAGCGCCTGAGCACAGTGATGAACAGCACTCAGAAATCATCTAAACCCCTAGAGGGCACTCCCCTCCTTAGGAGGCCCAGGCGGGCCTGTTGTGTTGGCTGAAGGGCAATGTGTACTGATGCTTTCTTTCTCTTGTCCTTTGCTTCCTGGACCACACAGTCCCAGGCAGGCCAGAGGCCAGGGTCCTGGCACAGCTCACAAAGTACCTGCCAGTCTAGCCTCTACTTCTCTTTTTTCTAGCTTCCACGTTCTACTGGTTCCTCCACATGCCGCACCTGGGCAACAAGGGCGACTCCCCATTCACCAATCCACCCACCAATCCAACCCTTCTCACTCAGGGCCACAGCTCAGGTGTGCACTCTGCCTCAGCTCTTTGGCTGCTGGTAAATTCCACACAACCTTAAGACCACCCACCCTACAAGGCCTTCCCTGATCAAACAGCAACCAGGATTACAATATATGTTTAACTACTAGAATTTAAAGAAAAACCTGAAACTTTTTTTTTTTTTTTAAGGAACCAAGATTAATTTTCTCTCCTCTGACCTTCCATAGTACACATGGGTGCTGAATTCTTGGGACTGTTACATGCTCATCCTATGAAATCAAAATCTTACTGCCTCTCCTGTGAATTCCCGTGGTGCAGGGGGCATGTCTTATTTGTCTTGTAAACGAAAAAAATGAAGGACAAAGCCATCAAAGCAATAATCTGGAATAAACATTTTATTCATGGTTAATAAATCAGAGGTTAAACTATGCATTGTTTCTATAGTTTTTATGTGTATAAGTGTTGGACTGAGAGCTAATAGGTACAGCACTTTTCAAAATCAACATGTGAAAGGAAACACTATGGAGTTTGTCTAGAATACAGATTCTACGGTGCCATCCTCCAGGATTATTGTTTCTGCAAGTCTGGGGCAGGCCTCAGAATCTGCCCGCATCAAAAGCTCTCCAAGAGACTGCACTGGATGCAACCTGGGACCTACTTTCTGAGAAACTCGCTCCGACAGGTGCAGGCTCTCAGCTGCTATGGCTTAGTTTGCACTTTTAATTTCGAAAAAGCCAAGTACAACTAGTCCTATCATTTCAGTGAGAATGACAATTTGCAGCACTTGCTGTCAATCATTTACAAAACCTCTTTCCTGCCTGAATATGGTGGCTTAGGAAAGACACACAGGGTGAAGACAGGATCAGTACGGACAACACAGCACCACCGCCACCAGAAATCATGTGACCACAGCAAGCCACTCTGGGATGTGGCGTTCTCGTCCACCGAAGGAGACGGCTGGTTCGTAATGAGCTTTCTTCTAACTATAAAATGCTTCTATTATTGCCATTCCCATCACTGCAACAGTATGATCCGGGTTCATCCTTCCTACTGCTTCTCCTGGCCTCCACCCCGTCCTTGGAGCACATCACAGCCTTGCACGCCCACACTCCCTGCTTCTCTCCCTCCTCCTCCCCACCCCCTCTCCTTGCCAGCACTCAACCTTCAGGCCCAGCTCAAGATGCGCCTTCTCTCCAAAGCTTTCTTGGGTGATCTTTTTTTTTTCTTTTTGGACAAGGAGTATACTTCTACGACTCTCTCTTTTTTCCCCACTAAGACGACTAAGCATCACGGGAGAAGACACGATATGCCTGATGCTGGTCCTCACAACTTAACTTACGGCTTCATAACTTAGTTGAACAATCAACAGTTTGCTTCACCAGAATGACTGGAGACACTGTAAAGGACACCAAACTACAGGGGGTCAGAAGAGGCCTCAGGAGGAGTCCTCCTGTCTCTCCCACAGCCGCGCAGCAAAGCACAGGCGTGCCCTGCGGTGGGCGCCACGCAGAGGGGAGGCCAAATGTTATTCTAACATTCCCCTACAATAAACTCCCGCAGAGGAGGAAATGTGGAAGCAGCAGACCATCCAACTGCTCATGTTCCCCAAGCAGAGGAAAACAACTCCGTGAGGCCCTCTGAAAACAGCACCTCCCCAAACTGGATTTACTCCACACCTCACCAAGCGCTGGGGCCCTTCAAAGGGGGGAGAATCATGGTCTATAAATAAAAAACAACTAGTATTTATAGGTGGGAGGGGGCTCTCCCTTTAGTTAGGAAACGAGAAGAAATGTAGAACTAAAAGGGCAAAAACCTTGCTTGTACTACTAGGATTCCACTCAGTGCATTAATGAAAGAAGTGTCAGGTAATGGAAATTCTAATGACACATAAAACACAGCTCTATTCTACAAAACGTAGCTGCAGGTTTAATTAAATCTGATGCACTATCTTTGTAGTGATTATATTTCTTACCTCTTTCCAGAAATGCAGGAGTTTAATAAAAAAAAAAGAGAGATACTACAAATAAAATATCCAAAATAAACGAGTTTCCCTCCCGAGGGCCCAACTACCCTTACGGAGAACTGTACTCGTTCCTAGGGAAATTTCCTAGGGTCACAATTCTTCTCGTGTCTCACCAGAAGAGATTGACTCTTCACTCGGTGACGAATCCTTAGTCACCCTCTCTGACGCTAATTCCTACATGATCTCCTTGCAGTGCCAACCCTGGGCAGTTAGACACACACGTTAGCAGCGAGCCCCGGGCCCAGCTCTGAGGATGCTTCCTTCCAGCAGTGGGTCCAGGGGCCACTCCTTTCCACAACCAGAAACTGTACATCGTTCCCCACTTTCCCTTCAGAGACAACAGTAAAATCACTCTGCATTGTTTGTTTGTTTTGCTTTTTTTTCTGTGGGGAGCAAAGGATGTGCTCCAATACAGAGAAGACGTAAATTGAGAGCAATGAGGTAAAATATTCCTTTGCATTTCTAATATTGGTAATAATAACAAAGTCCACCATAAGACCTTAATAAAGTAGTCACCGTAGCCCTTCTCTTCTTGGCGTTCTCAAGGGGCAAATGATTAGGGCTCCCTCCTCCAAGGCTGGCATGTGGCTCAGGAAACTTATCTTATGGCACTAAGTTGAAAGAAAAGTGGTATAAATTATAGGAAGATGGTATTTACAAGCCCGCATGGCTCCTGTAAGATTGATACAGTTATGTTCTAGAACCATGCTCCACAGTAAGCAGGTGGGGTGAGGAGGCAATGGCACTTCATACACATCACCACCTCAACGTGACGGCTGAAGAAGAGAGTCGGGGAAGTTCCAGAGGGACTCAGTCCTGGCAGGAGAGGAACCAGAGCACAGACACAACTGGAAAGAATCCCCGGGGCCTGGGCCCCTAGTGAAACATGAGAGCTGCGATCTGGCAGGCATCCTGAACCACACTCAGGTTAGCTCGACAGTCTGAAAACGACCAAGTTCCAGGAACGGAAGGCTCTTTGCCTTCACCTCCTTAGGTCTGGGGGAAAGACGATGGCATTTGATTTCATGGAGGGCAGGATGGCCTCAGAGAGCCGAAGGGCAGGAGTGAGATGTGCACGGAGAAGCAGTGAGCAAGAGTGAGAGGGGAAACTGGCATAGTGCACTCTGGGAAGGAGGAGGACTGGCTTTGGATGTGGAGAGTAACATAAGGTATTCCCATTTCAGAGCTGGAATCACCGACTGCATTAGAAATGGATGCTGTGGGGGCGCCTGGGTGGCGCAGTCGGTTAAGCGTCCGACTTCAGCCAGGTCACGATCTCGCGGTCCGTGAGTTCGAGCCCCGCGTCGGGCTCTGGGCTGATGGCTCAGAGCCTGGAGCCTGTTTCCGATTCTGTGTCTCCCTCTCTCTCTGCCCCTCCCCCGTTCATGCTCTGTCTCTCTCTGTCCCAAAAATAAATAAACGTTGAAAAAAAAAAAAAAAAAGAAATGGATGGTGTGGAACATGGAATCAGCCTACATGTGAACATACAATTACTTCGTAACTATTTGTTGAGTGAGTGCAAGCAGGAGGTACTCAGCTGGGTGGGGATGGGGATACACAGGATTCTGGCTCTTAGCTTAGGGGTTTAGTTTAGGAAGGACTGGGATATATAATCACAAATTCTCACACAGTGGGATGTGAACCATTCTATTTCCTCTGTGGAGCACATGAAGAACATCAAAGACGTCAGGACTGACCTATTTGAAAACCTGAGTGGCCTGGGCTCCGATCGTTCCTTCAGGCCCCCAGAGCCACCTGGGGCTGGAGCGGGTGCTGACACAGCATGCGTCTTTAAGCACGCATCTGCCTGGACCCCTGTGGGCTGTCAATTCCCAGACCTCTCATCCTTGTCATCAGTGCAAAGTGCACCATCCTCTGGTCGCCTGTCCTCTGGGGGAAGTGCATCCTCACAGAGTAGTGTTCTGCTTCCCCAGGGACTCCTTCTTCCATACCCATCTCTCTGCCTTCCCCAACCTCCCCCTTGCAGACAAACTCTCTCGGCATCTGCATGTGACTAAACCGTACCACTCAAATCTGTTCCGGCACTTACCCGGCTGGCCCCCAAATGCTATTTCCTTACAACTGCCTTTAGTGAGATGGCGAATTCCCCACACTCACCTATTCACCTGGGTTGGAAGGGAGGTCAGCATCCTCCACATTGTCACTTTCCTCCCTCATGCAAGCCCTCCCTCTCTGTGGCCCTGTCTCCTATGCATTTCCTAAGAGGGGTCAGAGAATGCACTTGGACATTAGGACAGTCTTAGGTTTGAGTTCAGGCCACTTAGGAGCTATATGACCTTGGGCAAGTGACATAGTTTCTCTTAGCCTCACCTGAGCCATATGTAAGAAGGGGAGGATTCAAGTTCCTTGTATCTCCTAGGACTGCTCTGTGAATTAAATGAACAGCTGTACGAAAAGCAACCTAGGATAGTATCTGGAGTGCAGAAGTACCCACCCACTGTATGCTAGGTAATAATTTGGAAGGCCTCCATGTCTATGTGGATGAAAACATCACCCTGAGCTCACCTGATTGTTTGGAATCTGAGGATCCTTGCTGCCCCTTTGCATTTCAGGAACTTGCTCCCGAGGCCACAGCTTCCTAAAATCTCTGAAGCCAAACACCTTACTCACTGATCCCAATGGTTCACCCGCCCAGTTCTCCCACCATCTGACTCCTGCAGCCTCCCTGAGATAGCTGCGCCCCAGAGAGCTTTTGCTCTCTAGCCTGGGCCTTGTCCTGACTGTGCCTCCCTAACAATACAGCCCCAGACCCATGTTCTTTCACTCAAACCCTCATCTTCATGATGCCTTTAAACTTCTTGCCCTTTTAACCTCCATCCACATCTGGTCCCCTGACACCAACCCCAAGTTAGCTAAACCCAGAAAGGCCAAAGCCAAATGTCTTCAGGAGTCAGGCAAGAATCCTGAAAGAGCAGAGGGCTATTGTAGATGACTCAAGACAGTCTGCTCACTATTCACTCCATGATAGAACGTACAGTCAATGTCACTACGCCTTCCAATTGCTCAAAAGAAGCTGCACTTTTACATGAAGCATCCCAGTTTTAAAATGTTAATGGTTAATTTAAAGAGGAGGAAAAAAAAGCGAAGCAAAGAAAATATGTCTTGGGGTCAAATTCAGCCCCAATGCCGCCAAATGCAAACTGTAATATCAACCAATTACCTCCCTGCTCTGTGCCGATACCCCACCCATTGATGGCTGCTGGAGAAAAGCACACTCCTGGCAGTAGCTGTTCGACATTTTCAACACTGACGTCCCTCCCGTGCCTGACAGTCAGTCCTCCATTCACTCCAAGAATCCCTTCGTCCACGATGCCTTCTCTGATGGGCGGCACAAAGAAAAACAGCTGATGCTGTGCGTATGCATCTGTGAAGGCAGGCTGTGAGTGGGCACAGATTGTTAAGTGTCTATCGGGCGTGGGGGCGTGGGGGCATGGGGGTGGAGGTAAGGACATTCCGGGTAGAGGGAAGAACTTACTCAAACTTGCAGAGGCAAGAAAGAATATGGTATATTTAAGTCTACAGCAAATGGTTCAGCCCATCAGAAGCACATTATGCACTGGGATGGGGTGTGGGGGATATACTGTAGGGGTACCTACAGGGGATGTGACTAGTGAGGAAGCCCAATGCTGGGTAAGAAGGGGCCCTGCGTGCCACACTAAGAAGCACCTTTAACTGAAAGCAATAGGAAAGTAATAAAATATCTGAAACAAGCGATGTAGTCTTGAAAAGGGGTGGTTATATGAGGGAGGGAAAAATCAATATTGTCATGAATTCCATTTTTCTCTAATCATAAAGATAGATGGGATGAGTGATAATGTTTCAAGTTGTAAGACACATTAAAAGTTTAAAAATCAATGACCACAACAGCCTAGAATGCCCTTTCCTCTTTCTCCAGCTGCTGAACTCTGACTCATTCTTAAAGACTCAGCTCAAAAGTCAAATCCAACATTTTTCCAAGTCAGAACTGGTAGCCCTTTGCTCTGCGAGTGGCTTTTTTGCACGCTCCAACTTCTAAAGCACACAGCACTTTAAACTGTAATGATTTATAGGTGTTTGCCTTTAGACTGTAAGCTCCTGAACATCATAGTCCACGTTTTATTCCCACCAGGTAGCATGGCATCCAGCATTTGGTAAACATTCAAATGTTCGTTCCCTAAACAGATCAAAAGAACATAAGGGGTTTTAATGCTAGGACTTGCCACAGATCGACTATCTCTAAACTTAATTAAAAGCAATTATTGAGTATTTATTTACCTGTACTTGGCACTAATGACAGAGAGGGACATGTTAAGGTGTATCCTTGCCCACAAAAGTACACCATCTAATGTCTCAAGAAGTGTCATTAAGAGTCTTCAGGAATCCATGACCGAGCCATGGTAATCAAAGCGCTTGATCATATGCCCACAAGAGCCACAACATAACAACTTCTCTCCCTTTCAAAAAAAAAAGGCACAGTCAGGAAACGGCAACTTAAGATGCACCTGTCTGTGTGACACATTCACAGATTAACTGAGTGTCAAGTTCAAGAGACACAAGTTGTCCTCACCTTCATCTTAACTGCAGTTAAGCAGCTAAACTGTCTACTGGACAAATATAACCCTGAACTCTCTGCAAACTGTCGTCTACACAACAATGAGGAGCCCTATCACTTTCACCCAACTTACAGGTGCAAATGAACAATAAGAAATAGTCCCTGAGATTTGTGGTTGCTGTAGGCGTTTCCAGAAGAAGAAGGATTTTAACATTTTAGATTTGCTTATTAGTTATGTGAATAGCTTCAGGAAACATTTTTCCAAAACTGGAGCTATTCTCTTTGCCTGTGTCATGAGGAGGATACTATGAAACGCGGCTGGGTGGGGACAGTCCTCTGAGGTTCAATATCATCCATGCAGTGGAGCCTGCTTTCCAACTGTACTGAAAGTCTTAGGGAATTCAGTTGAGTTCCTTTCTTTCGGTGAGAGTCAGAGGGCCAAGGATTCAGGGCCTGGTGATGGCCACTCCGACCAAACTCTAAGCCACTCAACAAGAGCCTTGAACTTGGTTTCAGGACTTAAACAAATGTGAAATAAGACTAGATACACTTTCATGGAGACACTCAAAAGGCGTAAAGCACTAGTATAGGAAGAGCAGGGCTTACACATCTGAAGCGAATTATTGACAAATTAAACTCTCTACTAGGGAGATAGTTCATCTCCATGGACAAGGGCTTTACTTCTAGGAAAGCATATTTGCTTCAATCTGGGGATAAGTCCAAAAATAACATGGAATTCCTAAAATTATTTTGTTTTAAAAACATCAGAGTTTAATATAGACTCTGGCTTTTTTAGTTATGAGTTGACTCGCTCTTTTGGGCCAAAAATTACTGTGGCAGAGGGCAACAGAAGAGCTGTTCTTTTCTTAGTTGAGAAAGAAGGACTTCAAATATATTTCCAAATTTTTTTTCGGGATGTGTTTAAAAACACAGAGAATGCTACCATGATAGCATGTCAGGAGTCAGGAATGTTTTAAATCTGCACTATGCTAATGCATATTTTACATACTGTATAATTTAATTTTATTTACTCTCAAAAAGCAGCTGGATAAATTATCCAAATTAAAGAGAACATCCAGAAAGTGAACCGAATTAGAGAAATCTGTCCTAACAGATGACTCCTACCCCCAAAAAATGTTATTAAGTATCATCTTCTTTGAGACAATATCTTGGGAACAGATGGATATGATAATTAATTACAACGCTCTTAATTTGATGAAGTCCTTTTGAAAATGCCTATGTGGGGGCAATTTCCACTGGCTAGCTTGAGTAGGTGTGATACAAGCAATTTAATTACCTAACACCATGTTAAAAGCACATGCAGCTGCAATAAATACTATTTGATCATCTAAAGAACTTAACGTGGCCTCAGAGAAGAAATAAGGAGGGCTCCCTGAGCCTTGAGAAGGAATCTGTCAGTTCCAGGCCACCCTCAGGAAGTTTCTGGCCTTGACATAGGAGTCTGGCTGGGCTAACATGTCCTGTGTTGAGAGTCTTGCCCTCTGTGCTCCTGGCCTTGTCTAATCCTCCCGCCCCTCATCCCCCACCCCACCCCTCAAGACTTCGACCAGCAGAATGAGAGACTGAGGCTCTGGAATTGGCTGAAGAGCTCTAGAGAGTTCAACAGCCCAAGTGTAAGTACTGGAGCAGAAGACTCCTGATACTCCAAACCTATTACTAAAAAGTGGACAGAGGAATAAGAAAATCCACTGAGTTCCCAGGGAGAGGGGAGCTGTATGATCGCAAGACTTAAAACTGCAGGCAAATGTGGAGAGCTATGAAAAATCACAATCAGTTTTTCTCTATGTGTGTGCTTTTTGAAGTCCCTGACTTCTGAGTTCGGATTTAAAGCTGGCAAATTATGTTACAGCTTTTTCTTAAATTCAGTTTCTATTATTTGGTAGAAAGACAGTCTATTAGTCGATTCATATATATATATATATATATATTTTTTTTTTTCATGTTTATTTGAGAGGGAGAGAGAGTGCAAGTGGAGCAAAGGCAGAGAGAGGGAGAGAGAGAATCCCAAGCAGGCTCTGTGCTCAGCAACAAGCCCAACATGGGGCTTGAACTCACAAACTGTGAGATCATGACCTGAGCCGAAAGCAAGACAGACACTTGAACAACTGAGCCACCCAGCCGCCCTTGATTCTTTTCTTGAAGGCAGATCACTCTCTATGTGTTCCCTTCTGACTACCTTCCCAAAGTCTGGAACGTTCTCGAAACTGCCAGAGCTGATATTTGTAAGGTGTTGAGTTCCTTCACCTGGGCCATATCTTATTCATCACCGTGCCCCACACCAAACCAAGCCCAGTGTCCTCTACCTTCCATGAGGCCCTCAATGGGTCTTTGACATCTCACTGACATTTTCAAAGCGGGACCTTTTTACTCACTGCGTCTTTGCGGTTAATTTTTATTTAACTCAAGTGCTTCTGAAGGGAAGGGACAACCTGCCAAAATTCCATTCTGATGGACTCATCTGGTGGAGTCAGTATCAGAAAAAGAAAGCTCCTTCTCTCAAGATCTACGTCTCTTCAGAAGAAACAGCGAAAGAGCAGTCGGCTATGATTCTCCTACCATAATACAAGGTAGCACTGGCAAGACGGACTTTCTTGAGAACACAAAAAAACCAGGATTGAGGAAGGGGGACTAAGCAGCCTAGATTCTCCACCTGAAGCAGCTGAATACAAACACCCAGATGCTGCGGTGAAAAGTAAAGAAAAAATTCATGAATTTTGTTCTGGTCACGGGCTGTATATCTGACGTATCCTTCAGATGCAGTGGGGTTGGCATCCTTCCTTTTATCTTACTTCCCCTCCCGGAACTGCAGTGTTTCAAGCTGTTATGATATGACAGAGCATGTGTGGGAAATTGTCTTCTGAGGTCAAGGTCTCATAAGAGAGAAATAAAACTGAGGATCAAACAAAGAAAAGGGAACTTAATTCAGTAGATCATTTCCTATTTAAAGAGTCGTGAAGAGAAATGGTCTGCTCATAAAGTCGGGCATAGAGAAGACCATGCTTCCACAAATACAATGCTGGGTGTGTATGTGTCTGCATGCATATCCAAGTTAGAGTAAAACAGAAAAGCCCAGGAGCTGAATAAAGAGTGGCAAGGAGGACAAAGACAACACCTCAGGGAAAGTGAGGCAGCAATAGCTGGGGAGAAACAAGTGAAATCGTGGGTCCAGGAGCCAGGGAGCAGCCGGAGACAGGGTGTGGTTCACGCCGCTGGGTGTGCGACACAAACCACACATCCTCCCCCCCAACCCCAAACCCAACAAGGCAGGCTGACAAGCAGAGATGTCCACATGCTGCTAGAAAGTGACTTAAGAGACTAAACTCTTTCCTTAAGATTCAGCTTTGGCCAGATATTCTCCAATCTGCTACATGAGGGACTATTTACGGTTGTTAAAAAACAAAAAACACAACTAGCAATATTCCATTAGCCATGGACCAATAGGTAATCTACTTTACCGGAATATCACCCAGCTTTCACAATTCAACAAGTCTGATACCCAGATTTAAATCATTAGTCTTATAAGTTTCTTTTTTTTATGTTGCCTTTCCTAAGTTTTTAAAAACATTTTTTAATATTTATTATTTTTGAGAGAGAGAGAGTGTGCGCGCATGAGAGCGCACACGAGTGGAGGAGGGGCAGAGAGAGAGGGAGACACAGAATCCGAAGCAGGCTCCAGGCTCCGAGCTGTCAGCACAGAGCCCGACGTGGGGCTCAAACCCACGAGCTGTGAGATCATGACCTGAGCTGAAGTAGGACGCTGAAACGACTGAGCCACCCAAGCACTCCAGTTTTTTGTTTTGTTTTGTTTTAAAGAAAATGAAAAAAAATAAACAATTCATTTATAACTTTGTTTGGACTCCCCCCACCCCCGCCCGCCATCACCATATATCTCTATCCTATTATCTTCTAAGTGCTGGAATTTTCTAAAATGTTCTTTCTTTCTCTCCTAGGAGTCTATCACCAACAGCTTGGGTTCTTTCCTCCTCTAAAAGGTTTGGGAAAATCAAAAACTTTAAAGGTAGAAGTTACTGCTGAGATCATCAAATCCCTCTTCCCCTTCTTCTCTCTCAGAAAAGAAAACAGACCCAGAGGATGTGACAGCCTTCTCCGAATTCCTGCTGAAGTGGGCCAGCATTCTAGCACTCGATCTTTGGCTGTGTGCTGTCTCTGCATGACACCAGGTCACGCGTGGAGAAGTATTCCTCAGCTGCTGGACAGAGTTTACTCATGTGCACACATTTGCTCACCAACTATTAACAAGTTATTATCATTATTATTATTAACAAATTGACTATAACAAAGGGAAGCGTAGGACATGGCGTATTAGGTCTCCTGAGTGGTGGAACCAGGGAGGGCCGGGTGGGGAGTGAGCTCAGGGCCACAGGGGACAGTAAGCCTAGTGGTCTGTGCTCACACAATCTGGCTCTGACACCCACCAGGCAAGACCCTCCCCGGCTCCCCACGTCCCTCCATCTCCAAACCAGGGGGGCCGTACAACCTGCTGCCTGAACAGGAGCACCAGGATTCCTGTTTGTCTACGTTTCCAGTGGAACTGTACTTAGAAGGTAATATGCTCCGGAGAGTCTATGAAACTTCTTGGTGAAAAACAAAGTCACATATTAGTCAACACTGGAGCTAACAGACCATCTAAAAATTTTAAATTATTTTGGATTAAGGAAAAAAAAAGTGAAAAGTGCTTCTAAATCTGGATTTAAAAATAAAACAGGTTTTTCAGGGTCTCGGAAAGCAAGAGATATAAATGTTCTGGATATAGGTTCTGGCAGAGAATCAGACCCGTTAGTCAGAGAGAGGCTGGAGCCAGGAGGGAGCTTGGGAACCTGGCTGGCTGTACTGTGTACAACCTAGGAAAAACCCTATTTTAAGCCTGAACATCATAAACAATGACTTCATTGATTTCCACCTCAAAATACCCAGATTGGATTCTTCTCAATAACTTTTAAGGAATGCATATTTATAGACAGTATGGCTTCAGAACAAAAAGTTTGGGATAAATCTCATTAAAATAAATTTTGAATGGGTGACTGTCAATAACATATTACATTCATTCATCTTCTTAATAAAACTATGGAAGCAGTTAAGCAACAAGTCAAAAGGCATAAGGGCAATGAAAAACTCATTTGACTTACAATGAAAGAAAATAAGGTGGAGGATATTGTGGTCTAGATTTTTAACTAGTTAATGACTGTCCTAAAGCCTGCATCTAAAAAGATATGAAAAAATACAGAGGCAAAGGGAAGTCTCTGTAAAATCAGGCACATTCGCTGGATATAGCAGAGTGGAGTGTAGAGAAAAAAAAAACTTGTGATCTAGGAGCCATCTTCGTGAGAAATAGCACAACCACGTGGAGGTGTGGACTGGCGGACACAGGACAACACGGGACGCACAGACCTACATCCCAGGCTGGATGGACCCTTTAGCTACAGCTGGTGGGTCCATGTCTCTCACCCAACCATTCTATAATCAACCATTACAGAGAAGAATTTCTGTGCAACATCTCTGAAAGGTTTTGTGTTTGTTTTTAAAATTGACGTGGTTTTCACCAGGCAGATCTCATGGCATCCAAAAATGGCATTCTCTGCTAAACCAAGTTTTAACCAGGTAGTCACAACTTTAAGGAGGGAAGTTCAAAATAATGGTCAGCTAAATGATACCCACGCTAAGGTGGTGCCCAGCGGCTCCTACATCATGGGTCTCCTCCTGGGTCAACTGCCCACTGACAGGAGGAGGAGGAGAGAGCAGCAGAAAGGTAGCAGACTGTGGGAGAACCACCTTGTTAACACACGGAGGCATGAGGAATAACAGATCTCTGTTGTTTTAAGCTACTACTATTGGGGGTGGCTTGTTGTGTGACAACGAGTAATGAAACATATGCACATTGTGTGAATATGTACAATGCTGAAATACGTACATATGTTGGTGAAATATAAATTCATAATCACTGATATTATTTCCTGGACTTTAAAAACAACAGCAAAACACAGTTATCAAAAAACTGCAGTGGAGAGGACAAGGCTTTGGGATCAGAGAAGCTGGGTTGAAGACTCGGACCTGCTCTCATCCTTGTACCAAAGAACACATGACTCTGCACAGCTCACTTGTTCTCTCTGCCTCTGTTTTCTTATCTATAAATTCCTCATGGAATCAGAATGATAAAATGAGAACAACAGAAACGTAAACGCTTTGTAAACAGTAAGGCACATTACACAGTTAAGCTGTCCTTGGAATCGCCACCTTCATGCTACTTCAATACTTAGTCCTTCCCCATAAAGATATCATCTGGATCAACGTATCAGACGTAACCTCCTCTGCTACAAGACTCCTTTTGCGGGCAGGCATTTGCACGCACACATGCACACGCAGGGCCTTCCAAGAACCACAGGTGTCATAAGCCCTGTGGACAGGGCTGTTTTTCCTTTCTGCCATCATCCAGTGTTTAGGCCCGTGGCCACTAACCCTCCTTCCTTTCACCGTCTCCTGAAAGGTGTGATGAGCTCACATCACATTCCAGGGCCAAGAGAAGAGAAAAGGTGAGAAAAAAAATTGGCAGGGTGCTTGGAAACCTAAAACCTAGCTGAGGAAAGAAGAATTAAAAATGGTTAAGAGTTCACTGTATTGCAAGCAAGAATGACGTCAGAATGGGATGAAGTTCAGGAAAAGACAGCCAAAGAGGGTGGAAACGAAGGATGGGCCATTAAGAAAAAGCAAAGATGCAGCAAGTAAAGAAGGAAGGACCTGTCTGTAGAAAGGGCAGGGGTAAGGTGGGAAAACCAGCACTCATCGGGAACAGAAAAGAGATATCCACGCATGAAGAGACTATCTAGAGGGTAGAGTCTGTCACTTGTAAGAGCTCAAGTTATGCTTGACAAACAGATGAATAGCTGAAAAAAATAAAACAAAAAGTCACAAATTGCACAAGGACTCACACCGAAATAGGGCGGTGAGGGGCTGGAATGGGTGAGAGTCTCACTGGGAATGGGAGTTCCATTTGGATGAGAACAACGGAGAGAGGAATTTGTTCTTTAAGGCAAGGGGGACAAAGTCCACAAGCTCCTCTCCTCGTTGCTGAAAGTCCAAGACATCTTTACAAAAGAGGGGTCATTAAGGTAAATCTCTACTGCCAACATTTCTGATACCTTCACCCTAACTGTAAAGGGCTTTCCCCCGGAAATCTCCACATCGCTGGTTTTGGTCCAAAATGGCTCTAAGTTCTTAATAATGCTCTTTATAAATAAGCGGTAAAGACCAAATAGTTACAACCTAATTTTATGTATTCTAAAATGGTCTTCTGTGTATCTCAACATCATACTCTGAAAAACATAAATCACACAAAAGAATACAGTCATGTAGTTTTTTTTCTCTTGAAATACTCCTGCTATGACTCATGGTAGGCTCTCTTCTTTTTATTTCCATTTTCACATGATTGTTTGGCTTTTTATTCTCTTGCCAAAGTAGGACCTATCATCCTCCTTCGTAAGCGGGAACCCACTTAATATGCTAAACTAGGTTTTAACCACGGTCTGAGTGCATTCTGCATTTACCGATTCATTCAGTATGAATGCATATACAGAGGAAAAGAAAGAAGACACAATTCCTGACCTCTAGAAACGTCCTTTAGTTGGTGAGACAAGACTATGCGTGTAGCAGTGAAATAACAATGCAGGGAAATATGCGATTAGTTGGCAACACAGAAAAGAACACGTTAGGAGCTCCCAGGGCGTAGGATGGGTGTTGGTTGAAGCATGAAGACCTTTTGGATAAAGTGCAATTTAATTGGAGTCCTGCAGTGTGAACAATATTAGAAAAGGTGGAAGGGAGAGATAAAGGGTTTGAGAGGTGACCTTGGTGCTTAGAATGCAGAATTTCTGCAGTATGGAGAAGTGGGCCATAAAGAAGGGGCTTGGGGAAAAGTGCAAGGTTTTTAAAGTGAGCCGGGGAGTAGTATTTATCACCCAACAGTGGGAGGGTAACAAGAAACTAAAAATACTCATGCTTTCTTCTTCAAGAAAGAAATCAACATGGCTTAGCGTGGGCCTGCTCATTCATTCGTTCATGCATTCACCTATCAACAAACGTAGGTTGACACATTACAATTCCTATACTAGTACTAGAGGCTATAAAATATTCCCTTGAGAATCACACAGAGAAGGGAAAAAAGAAAAAAAAAAATCAATGATATCAATGTATCATAGAAAGTGCTTCAAGAGACACATGGGAATTAAATTACAAGTGAGCAGAGGAGGGCACCTAAGTCATCCTCAGGGCTGAAGACTTCAAACACTTCAAAGAGAAGGAAATGCAGTCCCGAAAGGGGAGCAGAAACTGTAGGAGGGGAAGGTGCTCAGGGAAGCCAGCTGTCGGCACTGGCATGAGCATCAGCTGGGCATGGGCAAGTGAGGAGAGGGGTCTCATCCAGGCGGGAACACAGGATGTACGCGGACAAGGGGCGGGGAGTACCATGGGTCAACGACCATCTCAAATACAGAAACTAAAGGGCTGTGAGAACTTATCCCTCCCCCGCAAATAATTTACAGCGGGATTTTGATTTTTTTTTTTTTTCAACGTTTATTTATTTTTGGGACAGAGAGAGACAGAGCATGAACGGGGGAGGGGCAGAGAGAGAGGGAGACACAGAATCGGAAACAGGCTCCAGGCTCCGAGCCGTCAGCCCAGAGCCTGACGCGGGGCTCGAACTCGCGGACCGCGACATCGTGACCTGGCTGAAGTCGGACGCTTAACCGACTGCGCCACCCAGGCGCCCCATTTACAGCGGGATTTTGAATGACTTCCGTCTCTGTTTTCAATTTCTTCATTAGAGGCACCTTTAACTGACTGACCATTCTTTGAGCCCTGGATGCCAAAGTCAAATTTACATCAACACAATAATAAGCATCCTAAGGTTTATGTTTGTAAGACTCACAGAAGCTTAGAGATAAAACAGAAGACATCTAGCTCAACCTCCTTTCCAGTGTAACATTTCTTCTAAGCATTCCTGGCAGGTGGCCATCCAGACGGAAAGAAATCTACAGCTCTGGGGAGCTGAGGAAGCAGCCCAATTCATCACTGTATGTCATTAGTTGTGAGAAAATTTTTTCCTTAAACTGAGATTAAGTATGTCTTTTACCCACTTCGACCCCCTGGAGGGGCTGAAAATTCGCCTACTGTGCCTCCTACGTGCATATGGTGCCATGTTACGTTTATAACAGTGACTTGAGAATTGTCCCTCTTCTTCACTGAAGGACTTGTTAATTAACAACTGGCTTAGTTTTGATTAATTAGGTTCTCTAATATAATGTGCTACCTTCCTTTTCGTGAAGACCTTGAAGGGACATCTGTTACCGTTAATGACGCTCCCCGTTCCTCCATTACGGATTGGTAATACCTCACGTTTGCACAATGTTTTACCCCTTTCCAAGTATCTTCACATACATTATCACACTGTAATGTCCTCAGAGGGGGCTACACACTGTGAGTACGTGAATCGTTGTTATCTGCTTTATGATACCGTACAATGGATACAATAAGGGGTGTAACATGTGTCTGAGAGGTTCCTAGAGCTTCTGACAGGGCAAAGGTTAGGGAAAAACTAATGTCATTTTAAGAGAAGAAAAGAAATTATCAGAACACACTCTGGATGTCTACTCCAATTATGGACTACAAATCACTGGCACTTACCTACAGACCATATATATTATGTTGACAGGGCCATTTGGAAAATCAAAATGACTCCTCAACAGACACACATGGGAAGTGCTGGCACTGGACAGGGCAGATGGACAGTTTAGAAAGGGAGCTAAGAAGGCCCGTTTCAACTGTGGATATTAAATGCAGAGCACAGGAGAAAGAAACGAGTTGACTTGGTCAAAATGATGCCTTAGTGGCCTGGGAAAGATGGAGGAGAGGTCATGGCAGGGAAGAGGGGAGGGCGTCTCAGCAGGGGAAACGGAACAGAAACCCCATGTTTCTGAGCACGGTCTCCCCCAAAGTCAGGTACGAAGGGCCGGCTCCACGGTGGTTCTCTGAAGACTGTCTAGGACCCGACCTGGAGACCCTCAAGTTCTGGAGTGAGCCTGGTCCTGGAGGGCTGAGTGGATGTCCTGCTACTATGACTAAAATGACAGGAATTTTTTTCCCCATCAAGGCAAAGAGGGCTGGCTTGTTCCTCCAGAAAAGCATCAGCAGAATTTAGACTCCTCTCTGCCTCAGCAATTAGCAGGTCCGGGTCGATGCGTGATGGCAAACGTAAAGGATTCCGTGGGAGCAGCTCCACGAGGTCTGCTGTGTTTCATCCCATTGGACACAACAGTTAAGAACCGGAAGACTCACTGCGAAGGGTCAAGTGACGTGCCCGCTCTGATCAACACCCCGCTGCCTCCCTGGCTGCGTGCTGAGGGACCCATATGCCCATGCAGTTCCCAACCTGCCAAAGTGCACAGGCACCCGGAAGGGAAGAACCTGTAAGGGTTAGTGACTTGACCTGATGACATCTGGCTTTGACCCAAGGAATGAGACGTGTAAATACCAAGTCACAGGAATAGTCAGGATTTCTCCTCAGAAACAGGAGCGTGTTAGGTTTCCCTGATAACCTGGGGAGAGCAGAGTGCGTGCCTGAAACTGTGCCTTCAGTGATGCTAACACACGAGACAGCGGAGAAGAGCTGACCAACTGATGACGGACCAACCTTGTCGGCAGGGTGCAGCAACCGTCCGCTGTGAGTCTGACTTGAGTTTCGTAGCTGTCCAGAGGGCACACGGCCTGCTGCACGGAGGGGCACTCCACGGTGCTGCAGTCCACGCTGAAAACTGGAAGGGGCAAACAGAGGCACCATTTACTGTTACGTTTACTTGCACTGGGAGTCCCTGAAACGAAACACTGGCTCTTCACAAATGTGTGCGGTTTCCTTGTTCCCCAGAACCCTCTCGTTGCACTGACATTTTCATTTCGGTCCACGTTAGAGAGTGGCAGTAGGGCCCGTATCTGCGCCAGGAAAGCAGGGGATAAGACCTCTAAAAGTTAGGATGAAGACACAGAGAGAGAGGGAAGCCAGTGCTGGTTATGTGGATGGTGAGGGTCAGCCAGACGCGTTTCTGGCACAACACTGCAAGAGATGGACAAGGGATTGTTTTGCTTGAGGCTTTTATCCAGCAGTTAAGACCAAAAAAAAAAAAAAAAAAAGTCTGACCAATGGTTAGAGACTTGCAAAAAAGAAATCACTATAGTTTAGACCTGTTCACAGAGTGTATTAGAAATGCACAAGAACAAGGATGTTAGAAATACTGCGAAGCAATAGGTAGCTGGGACAGGACAACAAATCAAATGCAGCAAAGAAGGTGAGCAAACAGTCTGAGACCTAGCACATGCTCTAAAGCCAGCAGACGGATGGCAGGGAACCGGCAAGGAGAAAGACTAGGGCTGAGATTTTCATTCTAACGCATGTGGTGGTTGGATGCATATTTACATATGCATCTTTCTGTTTACATATGATGACTGTTTTTAAAGGTGATAAAGCGATAGGTCTACCAAGGAAGGCTCTGACCTTCTTCTCTGGGGGAATGGAGCACAGAGCTACAGCATCATAAATTCTCACCCCACTTCCCGCGTCAAGCAGACTTTGAAGGAAAAGAGAGAAAAGAAAAAAGATGGTCCCTATCGGCAGGTGCGTGTGCACCAGCGAGTTGTCACCCTGCCCCTCTGACTAGGAGGTCAGCAGTGAGAGTGGCAGGCGTGCAGGGTGCCGGCAACAAAGCCCATCTTCCCTGGGAGGCCGGCAGCGGTGGCAGCAGAGGGGCCTGCGACCCTGGGCTGCAGAGAAGCGAGGTCGCCGATGCGACGCCCGCGCGTACCTGGTTTGCACTCATACAGGTCACAACACTCTCCCGGCTTCCCTGAGGCCTTGGACACTAGTATGTTCAGGTATCCCGGCTGGCAGACTTTGCGCAGACAGCCCGCAGGGTCGCACACGCAGCGGCTGGGTAAGGGGCAGCACTCCCCGGGGGGAGCATAGCCCTCGATCAGAACGGAATCTTCAGGACAACGTGGAGAGAACTGGACTTCACAGCGGGCCTTGGAGCAATCTGGCTTCTCTTCTAAATGGGAGAGAAAGAATTTAGCACGTGCCCGGGGGGCAGTGTGGGGCGCTGTTGTCAGACTCAGGGGCAGTCCTGAGGATCTATTCATGGACCGAAGAGGAGGGGAGAGAAAGAAACCAGTGAAACTGTCACACTCTGCTCAGCCGGCCATGAAAATCTCCCCTGAGATCTGCTCATGACACGGCGGGGGGAGCACGGTGGCCTTCTCCACCTCCCCGCTCACTTGTGCTGAAAAATCCACGTTCCATGTGCCAACCAAAATCAAGAGTGGCACGGGAAGGTGCTTACGTGGGGTGCACGATCTGGGAAGAGGACATCATCACTTACTGACCGAAAGACCTTTGAACTTAAAAGGAGTTTTAAGGCCTGCTCTTCAAAAACAGCATACGTTTAAAACCCCAAAATAGACCCACAAACAAATCCTGGCTACTTCAGGGACTGGACACAAAGGTATGTGATTATCAACACGAAAGAACTCTCTCTCTGAGCCCTGAATTTTGAAGAGATGAACTTATTTAAGACCACAGGATTCTATGACATGGAAGCTTCACAAGATGGAGAAGGAGCTAAATTGCCATGTAATTTCCCTAAACACCATCCGGCGTGTCTACCTCTAGCAGAGATCAAATGCCCCTCTCTCCTTCCTCAGGCATTATGTACTGACCACTGCTGCGCCTCCATTTTAAAAGAAAAGAAAACTAAATCGAACAAAGCCCTAGCTTCTGGAGCCCCAGTCCACAGCTGAGTCTCTGGGTTTAAACTTTTAAGAAACCTACACCAACATTATGTCCTTCAGGAAAAGGCTGAAACAAACCCAAGGCACGTCATCATAGCCCCGTGATCTCTTGGGCGAGGGGGGGAAGGGGGGACGGAATTCAGAAAATGTTGGGTGAAAATGACGCCATGTGGTATTGGGGTACATTATCATTAGCTCCGTGTTTTCTACAGTAAAACCCATCCAGAATCACAAAGCACGGTCAGATCCAGGTCACCTAGTTTAGTCTTCTGAACTAAAAATTAAGTTCAACTGATGCACGTGTGGTCAGCGGTAAAAGTAAAACACGAATCCAGGTGTCCTCACTTCCAGGTCGTTCATCTCTTCGTGTTACACAAGTATAGCTCTATTTCCAAAACCAAGTGCTCCTCAGGTCACTCCTACCTTGATGGCTGTATCTTTCATTTCACTGACCATCTTCCTTGTCTACTTGCTGTTTAATCAAAACGCCCGATGAAAGAGCCTTCCTACTCACAGGTGTAGTAAATTCATTAAAAAATATTTACAGAGCACCTGCTGTTCTAGCAGCTTGAGCTGTGCTGTAAGGAGAACAGGCATAGATTCCTGCCCTCATATAGTTTACAGCACAGCAGAGGGTGACAAAAAATAAACACTAAACATCATAAATAAGCAAAGTGTGTCGTAGTGGAGGGTGCTAAGTGCTATGGAGAAAAAAATGGAACAGAGCAAGGGGGAATCAGAGCGATTGGAGGGGCGGCGGTTATAATCTGGTCAGAACAGGCATCACTGAGAAACCAATGTTTGAACCAAGACTTAAAAGAGGGAGAGAGAGGGCCATGGAGATATCTAGGAGAAGAGCATTCCAGTGGCAGGAACAGCTCATACCATCCTGCATGTCCCAGGAGGGGTGGGGAGGCCAGCGTGGCTGCAGTAGGCTGATGGAGAATGCATATATCCTATTTTCCTATGGTAACCCCAAGCAACTGCCCGGAGAAGAGAACACAAGAGGAACTCCAGTCTTGGATACCCATCAGTGTGGACAAAACAAATCATTAAGCTCTTAGGGGAGGAGAAAGTGAATCTTGACAGCATGGGGATTGATGGAGATGGAGTTGGTTAAGTACGTCCCGTGGATGACTTCTCAGGCAAACACAAACACACTGTGTCCAATCATACCACGAGCTCTGTGACTTTAACTGCAATAACACTTCATTCCTCCTCTTGTGAATGTGCTGCGATGAACTTATTCTGTGTCACATTCTATTCCATTCTTCTCCTGAGAAATACTTGTTATGTACAATCAGACTTTCCAAATATATGCTTCAATAAAACACGCTTTCATTATAACCCAACATATTAGATCTTCCTGGTTATTCTGCTCTTTATGCTTCACAGTCTCAATGTTGTCACCTACTTATGTGCTTTGCAGTTCAAGCCTTGAGAGATTTATTTACTTCTTAGAAACTGCCTTTGTGGGGCGCCTGGGTGGCTCAGTCATCCAACTCTTGACTTTGGTTCAGATCATGATCTCACAGTTTGTGGGTTTGAGCTCAACGTCAGGTTCTGCCTTGACAGTGCAGAGCCTGCTTGGGATTCTCTCTCTCTCTCCTTTCTCTCTGCCCCTCCCCTGCTCTCTCTCAAAATAAATAAACTTAAAAAACAAAAAAAAAAAGAACTGCCCTTGTAATACAAATGCCTTTGTAATACAAAATGTAGGTTATCACAGACACTGTTTGAACCACTATCCAAAGGGATTTAGGAATGTTAAAAATGAGGGTTTTTAAATCTTATTAAGTACTTTTTCAACTTTTCTCAAGATGACCATATTGGCTTTCCCTGTGATTTATTATATAATCAATTAGCAGATTTAAAATCATCATTGTTTTCTTAGATTAACTGTATTGTTTCATTCTCTTGCCAGAGAATGTAGGCTGTACTACTTCGGTACTATTTTCTACTTCTGTTCATTTCTTGAGAGACAGAGAGAGAGGGAGAGAGAGAGAGAGAGTTGGCAAATATGTGTATAAATATGGCCTAAGGTCATCTTTAAAATACATGGCTATTTGAAAAAAACATGTATTTTCCCTTTACTAGATGTAAACTTGCAAATCTATCCAATCAGGCTTAATTATGACATTCAGACCACTTCTAGCTCACATTTTTTAACTAATTTCCAAGAAGGATCTATTAAAATCATCCACTATGAACCAGCAACTTCTTGTATTGCTATCAGTTTTTTACTTTAATTTTTTAAGCTTGTGTTCTTAACTCCATGACTAGTAGGCATAAGATTCAAGCCTATGATACTGACTTGGCAAGTTGTAAAATGATGCTTTTAAAGAATCTAGATTTCTAAGATTTGTATCTTTCTTTTCATCTTGTAATTGCTAACATTCTTAGCTTTTCTCTTCTTTTAACCCTCCATTCAGGTCTTGATGGATTATCCAGTATCGTTACTCACTAGCACCTTCCTCCAATCAGTCATCACCTGGGTACCCAACCATGGTTACCATGGCATCAGGAAGTGTCTTTCTGATACTTTCTTTTCCGACCCATTTCTAAATTAATTCTTCTAAGAGATTTCATTTATTCATCTACGTCTCCATTCCATCTCTCTTCCATGAAAAAAATAAGGAGAAAACTATAGCCACACCTGTATTTCCCATTCATTTAGAAGGTTTTTCTGATATTACCTCTGAATTTTAAATTTCATCCATTTGAAAAGAAGCCTCTTCTGACTCTTTCCCTACAGTGTCTAACAAATCTATATATAATAGTTAAGTTAATTAACAAGGTTTCAGTCTGGTTGCCTTGGCAACACTTTGCAACTGGCATCTAAAAAAAAAAAAAAAAAAAAAAAAAGAACAAAAACTGCCCCAGATACAGAAAGATTAAAGTGACAGAATCACTTGTAACAGAGGAGGTTATGGAGAGAAAATAAGCTTCTTTCATCATATTAATTATCTTCTTGTAAGAGGTTAGCCCTTAAAATATTGACAGGGTCACCCAGTATTAGAACGATTTTACAATGATAATGAAAAGTGCGTCTCAATCTAAGTCACTTTAACCCGTGTGACCACATGCTGGCCAGTTGTAGATCTTCTCCAGGTTCCTATATCAACAAGGAAAGTGCAATCATGATCTACAAGTAGCAATCGCAGTCGAGAGTTTTCTACTTAAACACAGATTTAAATCTTTTTTTTTTTTTTTTTAACGTTATTTATTTTTGAGACAGAGAGAGACAGAGCATGAACAGGGGAGGAGCAGAGAGAGAGGGAGACACAGAATCGGAAACAGGCTCCAGGCTCCGAGCTGTCAGCACAGAGCCCGATGCGGGGCTCGAACTCACAGACCGTGAGATCATGACCTGAGCCGAAGTCGGACGCTTAACCGACCGAGCCACCCAGGCGCCCCTTAAACACAGATTTAAATAAAACCAAAGCCGAAACGAAAACTACTAGATGGGAAGGGAAAAAAGAGAAGAGAAAATGATATTGCCAGATTCTCACTATATCTGATTTTCTGCAGAGTCCCACACATCTGACACGAAAACTTTCTTCCTCTTTCAAAATCTCTGGAGATGGTCACTTAAAATGCTGCACACTTGTTAATGGAAAACAGGCAGCATGAAATGGACTACTGAAATTTAGACCAGTAACTAACTACAAAATCAACGCTGCTGGGTGTTCGGTCATTTTCCTGAAATCTATCCTGATTCTCACACACAACACAAATGCACACAGGCAGCACACGGTCATGAGACACAATCCTTGGGAGTTCCAACCACAGAGACGTTTCACGAGACCCCCAGGTGTGGACTGGACTTGATATCACAGAATTTAGCAGGTAGAGCAGGGAGCAAAGAGGGGAAGATTCTGGGACTTCCACCTCACTCTGGTAGTCCCCCCTCCCTTATAATCTCAAGTCCTAGAGTAGCTGTGGCATCACTGAAGCCATCACAGGGGCCACCTGGCCGTCCTGGCAGGCAAATCTCCTCATGAGAGGAGATTTGGTTTTGGAGGCTATGCCACTTGAGGTGGTACAGGTGAGGTGAAGTCGGAGAAATCTTCTCTAATCCTTCTCTGATTCATCCGACAAACATTTACTGAATGACTTCCATGTGCCGAGGGTTCTGGGCACAGAATTTAGAGCATAAAAGGAATAAAACAAAGTCCTTGCCCTCCTGGATTCAGAATTCTGGAGTGAGACAATAAACAAAGAGCTACACACCATGGTGCCTGCGGGGCGATAAATGCCCTGAAGTAGAATCAGCAACGTGGGTGTACCCGCTGGGTGAGGGCACCTGCACAGAGACCTGAATGAACGATAGAAGGCACACAAACAGCAGGGCAGGATGTCTCAGATGGAGGGACCAGCAAGGATGAAGGTGCTAAGGCAAGAGCAAGCCTACCCTCCAAAAAGAAAAGTATACCTCACAGTTATGAAGAAGAAATCTAAACTAGTGTAACTCCCAGCTAGAAAATACCAATAAAGACTTACAGGAAAAATATTTTGACATATAATGTTTCTCATTAAGGATTCAGTTCTCACGACTGTGCTAGGGAAATGAAGGCAATCTTTATCAGTGGGGTACCTTCTATGCATAACGCACCATGCCTCTCCTTTTCTCCTCCATTGGGAAAAGAGGACATTTTCCTTTCTACTTGGTAGATGAGGAACTAGGCACAGAGAGGTTAAGAAACTTGGCTAAGGTCACAAAGCAAGTGGCACAGCTTCCAAAGCCGACAATCTTCTCACTGGTCCACAATACCAAAAGCAAAAGGAACTTGAACTTTCCTCATTGGCTTTTCTGGTATTTGTATATTTCGTCAATGGCTATGGTTTCACTCACACACAGAATGCAAAATTAATTGGCAAAGATAAAGAAAGAGGTGCAGGGTCGTTGGTACTGTCCTCAACACTTTCTGGCTGGCCAGCCTCCCAAACTCATTTGCTCCTACAGACATCACATGATAAAAGGTAGAGGTTTTGGTTTGTTTTTTTATCCAGTATTATTTTGTTCTGAAAACTTCTATTACAAACGTAAGCCACGTCATCCCTATATTTTTAAATTTAGAGACTGACTCCTTTAAAGTTACACTGTGAATTCTCTTCATTCACATTCCACGATTTTATCATAACCTTTTTTGGCAAGCTTCGCGGTGAAGACTCGTTCCACACAATCATAACCCTGAGGGGAAAAAATTAGGCTTGTTGATACAGTCCCAGAAATGTTTCATATTTCGGCTTGTTCGGAAACACCAGCTGTACTTTCCCAGCACTTTCTTTTACTCTGAATTTAGGATTTAACAGTGAGGGAATCTACATATGACCTTCTCTTGGCAGTTTGTTAAAAGTGCCATACTACATTGTTTTCATTACCTAATAAAGTTAGTTTGCATCCCAGAATATAAATTAGCCAGATATAAAGAAAAAAAATGAAATGATCTGTAAAGCTGCAACATAAGATACTTTAGTGCTTCTCATGCTGGCTGTCCATTACAATCACTTATCAAGCTTTTAAGACTACCACTGTCTAGAGAGGGAGGGAGGCAAACCATAAGAGACTCTTAAACACAGAAAACAATCTGAGGGTTGATGATGGGGGTGAGGGAGAAGGGAAAATGGGTGATGGGCATTGAGAAGGGCACTTGTTGGAATGAGGGCTGGGTGTTGTATGTAAGCAATGAACCACGGAAATCTACCCCAAAACCAAACTTTACACACTGTATATTAGCCGACTTGACAATAAATTCTATTAAAAAAAAATATATATATATATCTCAAAGAAAAATCCTATAAAAAATAAGCAAATAAAAATCACCTAGGTGATAAGGCCTCTGGAGTTCCTGCATACTTTATCACATCATACATATGCATGGAAACATTCAGTGCTTTAATTTCTAAGGAAATAAAATGAACTTCAATCTCCTAAGAAAAAAAATAAAGAATAATGAAAAAATTTTTTCTGCACCAAAATACCCTTCCAACTGATGCCTGAAATTCCCTAAATAAAGATTTATTGGCATTTAGTGAAAATTTTCCAGAAATGCAAATGTCTCTTTGTAGATAATAAAATCTGTACTTTGGATGAAAAAGAAAAAAAAAAAAAAAGAATACCACTGTCTAGATGCCACCTTAAATCAATTAAATCAGAATTTCTGGGGGAGAAGCCTGGGAATTAATATTTATTTTAATAGCTCCCTGGGTGATTCTATTGTGTGATTAGAGCTGAGAATTACCGTGTTACTCCTCCAAGCAAACCAGGAATCTTTACAATGAAGTTCCTTACTGACAACAGAGCTTTGCAAAGGGTATATTCAAACATCCTGTCAAACGGCAGCTGGCCAGATGCCAAAGAAGCACTGAGCCCTCCAGATCTCTGCCTGCCCCAAATGGTCCAAACCAGATGCTGAGCCCCATGGTACCTCTAGGACTCTCCCGGCCCACACATCTTTTCAATGTAGGATATTACTGAATTGGGTTGAAAATAACGCTTTACATTAGAGCTCTGCTACTCAAAGGGTGGCCTCCCTGGACCACCAGCATCGGCATCGGCATCACTTGGGAGCTTGTTAGGGCTGTACAGTCTCAGACACCTGGGCCAGACCTACTGAATCTGCACTTCAGCAAGATCTCCAGGTGATTCTGTGGTCTTGAGTATGGTTCTCAAACAGTGGGCCATGGACAAGCACTTCATCATCTCCTGGGAATAGGCTAGAAATGCAAATTCTAAGGCCCATATCAGGCCTACAGAATTAGAAACTGGGAGTGCGGCCCAGCAATCTCGCTGAACAAACCCTCCATGGAATTCTCATGCAGTGGTGGTATGAGAACCACAGGGCTGGAATAATGATTCTCAACCCTGGCTGCACACAAGAACCGCTGGGGAGCTTGAACAATCTAGAAGCTCAAGAATACACCCGCTTTAATTCTCAGGAACTCTGAATCAACGAGTTCTCCAGAGTCTTCTTGGAAGAGGTCAGAGCTCCCTGGGAGGCATGAAAATAGCTGAGAGAGGGGTAGAGGGTAGGGAGTGGGAGAGTCAGATCCCAAACATGGCCTACGTACATCCTACTGAATGTTAAATCACAGTTTACCAAAGTTTATTAGAATTTTGAGTCCAGGGACGTTTTATTTCATCATCCATTAGTTCACACCACGAACACGTATTCAATTTACTCCCAGAGGGATTTGCCATTCATATAATTAAATTTAGATATTTGTACACAGTAACAAACTTGCAAAATGTAACAAGGATTTTATTTTTAAAAACCGGCAATAAAATAAAGCCTCAGAGGATGGTTTGGATAAGTGTACAAAGAAAATGGAAGATTTCTTTCAAAAAGACTAATTTTGCCTAACAAACTACTCTGAGTCCCTGGTTCCCTTTTTTGCCGTAAACACAAGCCCCCAGAAAAGGAAGGAAAATTACTAGAGAATGGGAAAATGACTAATGAGGAGAACTTAAATTAACTAGATTTGTGCAGTCAGTTCAGCAACATCTTAAGAGGAATCTTCATAACAGTTTGAAAATGTCACAGAGGCATAAACCTTAGAAATGAAGAACTCCCCAGGGTGGTGTTGAAGCGGAAGGCAATGTCCATTACAGAAAACAAAGCCTCTATTTTGCTGAGTGATCCACATTGGATGGGTTGCTTTCTGCACTTCAAGTTTTCCTCCACTGAGGAAGGGGATGCTGTAAAACCAGGCTCTTTTTGTGAAATCAGGATCTGGACTTGAAAGGTGCGGCACATCTGGAAATGGGGGGCTGGCCGTGTGGGTGTCTCTGTGGACATCCTTCAGCCAGGCCTTCTGTGAGCCCGTCCTCTGCAAGCAGGGCCTCCGGGAGGACCAGCAGTAACTGCTGAATTAGAGGAGGAACCAGTCCTCCTTTTAAAACCCCAGTATTTGTTAACCACGTAGAGTTTTAGAAGTACAGTGGAAGAAATGAGATCTTACGAGACTTGAAGAAGGAAGGAACAGAAAACCAAGGGCATTGTCAGCAATTCTGTCAATAAAATCCCGAGTCCAGAGGTGGTATATGGATTTCAAAAGTCTTGAGGACTCCAAAGAATACTATGTGCTGATCGGAGGTCTTCAGAAGTTCCTGAAAGCGACTGTACTTATGTGATTAAAATGATAGATCAAGAATAAGGAGGGCGCAGACCAGCATGGAAAAAGGACGGGCGGAAGGCACCGCAGGACGCTGCTGTTGTTCAGTCTTTGCTGACAACAGCAGCCGCAAAGGAACAACAGCGGGCTATTTAGCTGTTCAACTGGTAGTTCTCATGAGGGTTTGCACATTCTGGCGGGGGCGGGGGGTTGGGGGACACAAAAACTGTGTGGCTAAAAATATGGAAGTAGATTTTTGAAAAAATTATCTTGGCCATTTATTTCTTCTTTCTCTTCCTCCTTTCTTTTTTTAATTTCTGTTTTACTTAAGACAAAATACTTGTTTGTACCAGTGGCTCGTCATTTAACAGAGGCTTCTTTTCAGCTACCTTTCTCTCTCTCTTGCATACATGGGAGTCAGTATACCTACTGGCTTACTACCAAGATTTGAGAGCCAGAAAAAAGTACGTTCAAATCTTGGCTCCTCTGAAACTATCTGTGTGATCTTGGACACGTTTCCTGACACTTCTCTGTGTCCAAGTTTCCTCGGGGTTGTTGTAAGAGTTAAGCGAGGTAATATATATTGCAAGCAGCCCTTTGCCTGGCGCATCCAAGTGTCCAGAAGAGAAGAGCTCTTATCACCATCATCAATTATTACAAAAAGTCTAGGCTTTGAGTCAGACTAACTTAACAATACTCAGTACAGTATACTCATGTGTTAAATGGGGCATCAAAATGCTTACCCTACAAGACTGTTTTGGAGATGAAAACAAAATGTATGCATTCGCTCCTATTGTATAAATATATAATATTTATAAAAGCTATATAAATATAAAAGAATATTTCATATTAAACATATATGTGCACACGTACATCAACACATACATATACACACGCAAAGCATTATCCTAGGTGCTAATATTAGCTCACTCCTCCTCTCTGTTTTAAAACTAATGCCCAACACAGTGCCTAGGACACAGATGTGATCATTATATGTCTGCTATTACTGACAAAGGTGAAGCTGATTATGAAACACATACACACACCATATATCCTCACATACACACATCTCTTAGCGTGCTCCCTACAGAGTCATCTTAGCATGCTAGAAGTTTGACTCAAGTGCTGCTTCTCTGTCAACTTCCACTACTTTCTTTATTGATTTCTTAAAAAAAAAAAAAAGGCCACTTTTTTGAGAGAACAGTCTCTGCTCTGTCTGGAGAGCAGGAAGGAAGCTGCCTTATAGAGGTAGTTTTCCCTGGAGATTTTTCCCTAGCTATTTCTGCATTCAAGATGTGCTGATGGGACTGGCTCACAAAGTTAGCAAATTGACAAGATGGAATATAATGTTAAAGACTGCCTCCCCAAAACAGACACACAGAGGCCTCCTGACATTTATACCTACACCATTAAAGGCCCTCCCCAGTAAGAAAGTGCTTCCTCCTTGCAGACCACCTCTGGTGGTCAGCGTCTCTCAGAACAGCCTCATTCCCTTCCTACAACTCTTCCTCTGAAGGCCTCTCCACCCTCCTGACCATTCCTTCCTAATCAGCCTTGTGCTGGGCCAAGCCCCTGAAAGGGCCCCACGTTTCTATGCCGTCTTTGTATTCTTTGTGTACCCGCGGCATAAACCCTCATCTACCACGACCGCCAAGAGGGCACCCAGAGACTACAAATATGTGAGCTGCAGCTGAGCAAAGGGACGTGTTTACTTTCCATCCGGAACGACAACTTGACCTGCAGCAAAAACAAAAATACTGCGATGTGTATTTTTTCCCAGAAATGATAATTATAGTACTCCAAACATTTTTCAAACTTCAACTACCAAAATGGAAAAGGCATTCAAAAAATAATTTATTAAATAGCTTATATTCTTGGTAGCCCTTACATGGAAATTCTACTTCCCCCCTCCCCCCTTCATAGCAATTAAAGCGTTTGGCTCCTGGCTCAAAACCCTCCTCCAGAGCAAGGTGAGGTTCAACCTGCCGACCTGCCAGGTAGGTGGTTGAAGCGCTATCCTTATTCATCATAGTCTGGGTTTATAGCACCTTTTCCACCCCAAAATACCAGCGATTTAAGAATTGCAGTGACACAAAGGCAATTCTGCACATCTGGCTGATGAAACGCCTGAACCAAGAAGCAGAGGCCAGAGGGGCTCCAGGTACCAAACACAGGAGTATAGTATTTAGACCCTTCTCAGGAGCATGATGCGAACCCCGGCTTACTCTCACTCCTCTCTCTGAAGAATGTGCTTCTTCAATTCATTCCCCACCTGGTCGTTTTCCTCTAGCCAAAGTTCTTCTAGACTCCTTACTCCCATCGGGAAATGGCCCTTGTAACTACCGCTCTCAGGCTTTCCAACATTCTTTTGAAGTGGTTCTCACTTGAGTGTGTTAGACGGCTTTTTAAAGCATGGACTGTGAACCTCGCTTCCAGAGTCGCTGATTTAGTTGGTCTGGGTTGAAGCCTCAGAACATGCATTGCTAACAGATTCACAGGTTACTGATGCTGCTGTCCAGGCACCATGATTTGAGAACTGCTGCTTTAAACCATGTCTATTTGAAAATTTTTAACTCTCGTAAGCTCTATCATCATCTCTCCTCCTCCCAGGCAAAGCTGCTTCTCTCTCTCTGTAGATATGTACTAGAGCTGGTATTCGATGTAAAAGGACAGTACTGTGCTTGACGACCTGACAGGCCTAAACTCATCCTCTTCTACACTAAATAGCAGCCCACAGGGAGCTACCATCTCAGACCTGAGATAAAATTCAGAGAGGAGCTCATGGAGAGAACAGGCGCACATTCAGACCACTATATTAGATTTGCATGGAGAGGTCAGGGCTGTTGCCAGTGAACAGCTGGGGCTGCTCCCACATTTCAGGGGTATAGCATACTTCCAAACATTTTCAAATGCAGCAAAGGACATAATGACACCATAAATCAGTCTAACCAGAATGAATTAAAGGGGGCAAAGTAGTTAGTATATGATGAACCAACTCTCACAAATTCACGCTCTAATAATTGGGAATTTGTAATAATTTGGAATCAGAGTGTTATGAAATTTAACTTTAACTTAATGTGTGATGGGGACTAGACTCTACACAAAGTCACTAGGGACCTAAATTCCTTTCATTTATTCGCTCCTCAATACATACTGCGCAGCCCTCGTCCATCTAGTCTTTCAACCAGTGGGAAGAGAAGAAAGTGGAAGGGGGAGGGCACAGCTCTAAGTGGCATACTGTGAGAAGCTGCATTATCCCTTCAGCTCCCTTCACCTGGCGCGGACTTAGTCACAAAGCCACACCTACCTGCAAGGAAGTCTGGGAAATGTAGTCTTTATTCTGGGTGGCCATATCGGTAGCCAAAACTTTATGGAAGAGGAGAATGGACACGTGGATGCAGGGACTAGGAACCTCTACGATAATTTTTCTAAGGAAATAAACTGTGTTAATATGGAAGTATACTGCCCATTTTTTTTATTTGTTAAAGTTTATTTATTTAAGAGAGAGAGTGCACGCGCATGTGCATACATGAGCAGAGAAGGGGCAGAATGAGAGGGAGACTGAGAATCCCAAGCAGACTCCAAGCTCACTGTGGAGCCCAACATGGGGGCTTGATCCAATGACCATGAGATCATGCCCTGAACCGAAATCAAGAGCTGGACGCTTAACAGACTGAGTCACTCAAATGTTTCATGTACTGCCCTTTAAAGAATAAAAGTAAGTAAAACATTCTGAAGAATCACTTGACAAACACTCAAAGAAAGCAATACAGGTAGGTGTTTCTTACCAAAGATCTATGTCTAGGTGTTAAACAGGCCTGGAAGATTATTATTTATTTATCAACTCCAAAAATATGTAATCATCAACTGCCATGTAAGAGACATGGTAACAATTTGTATGTTTTTAAAAAAGCAAGCATATATATACCCTAGTCATCAGTGAGCCTAGATTTTCCATGCATACGAACTTTAAGCAGAAAGCTAGGTCTCTTTTGGAATGTTCTAATTTCAACAAATCAATCTAATCCTTCCTGTAATTAAGGTATGAAAAAAGGGTGGACTGAAGATTTGAAGGTTTAATTATAAGAAAGTAGAGGAAATAAAATGCTTGACCTTGCATAGAAATGTGGGAATGGTTCTATCTACATACAGGACATCTCTGTCAAAGGAGAAGAAAATTTTTCTTAGCCAGAAATTCTTACATGTAAGTGGATAAAATGGTGGCCTAGCAAAACCAAATGACTTGCCCAAGGGTCATCTGGCTAGTGAATGGTGAGGCAGGGCCAGAAGCCAGGTCTCCTGGGGAATTCTACATTGCTTCCACCAAGAAACACAGTCAGTTATCATACTAACATTCTCGCCCTTTGGTCCATAGTGTGCATCTTTCCCTGACAGTTACTCATCTTTTCTGCAATACTTAAAATTGCTTAGAATCTAGCTTAAAATTTTGATTACAAAGCTCCTTTATTATGAAATCAGTTAAGTATACAAACCAAGCAAAAGTAACCCTTTATAAGTGGAGTGGCTAAGAAGGGTCAGAAGAACAACCTCTGGTCATAAGGTGGCTGTGGTGCTGTCCACCACTTAGGTGCTGATAAGCTACTCATCCACACAGGCAGAGTCTTGTTCTCTGAGACATGGATAACAAACATGCTGGGGGCAGGAGGGTGGCATGACTGCCAAGATGGGATCTACGTGAACACCAAGGGACTTGGGACTGGGGACCTGGAAGGAGACAGCTTCCATGTGGCACACCACAGGGCTCCTCTGGAACAATCCAATCTCCAGGAAGTTTAGACCTCTTGGCAATTTCCCCCAGTCCGTTCAGAAAACGAAGCCCAGCCACAGAAACGTAGAAACTCTAAGACAAGAGGAACTGGCAATAAATACCACACACATCTCTCAGCATTAAAGACAGGAAAAAGCAAGATGTGGAAGCTGAGAATCTGCTTTCATGATCTCGGCTTGGCATAGTGTCTGTAACACAGAAATTAAGTTCTGAAAAGCCCTTCTGTCTGCAAAATCCCTCCGTGCTGCCACAGTTTTCTCACATTTTAAGCATGTGTTTCTTTGCTCTTCTCCCTGGTTTTGTGGTAGACTTGACTTATCTGGATACCTGCAGCTGGTGATGGCTGAAATCCTACGGATATGTGTGACCTCTGATATTCAGATTCTGTCCCGAGACGAGTGTAGGCTTCTGCTGACCCTGTCTTTTCAAGGCATTGTGGATCCCTTGCCCAGCAAATGAGAAAGCCAGCCTTCCCTATTCCTTGTCCCATCTTCTCTCCCTCTTCTTACTATTTTCCTGCTGTGAAATCATAGCTATCCTTATGCTCAGAAAAGCCACTTTTTACAATTTAGGGTTTATGTTAATACTATCCTTTGTACATGTTATAACTGAGAATATAAAAACTTGCCTCAGAAGGGAGAAAGGGAACTTCCCAGGAGATCAGGTATAAACTAGAGGAAGCAGTAATCCCCAGGTTTTCTCTAGTGATTCAGGAGTTTATCAGTTGGCTGTATGTGAATTTCTATTCTTAGGCGTTTTGTGTTGTTGTTGTTAAGAAACAAAACGAACAAAAAACAGACTCTTAGAGAACTGTTGGTTGCCAGACGGGCAGTGGATGGAAGGGGGATGGGTGAAACAGATAAAGAAGATTAAGAGTACACTTATTCTAAGTATTTTTTAATAGAGTGTTTCTTTGAACCTGACAATGATTTTTTAAAATATTTATCTATTTTGAGAGAGAGAGAGAATTCCAAGCAGGCTCTGAATTGTCAGCACAGAGTCTGACATGGGGCTCAATCTCACAAACCGTAAGATTATGACCTGAGCTGAAATCAAGAGTCATGCACTTAACTGACTGAACCACTGAGACACCCCTCTAAGTATTTTTTAACAACAGATTAAGAAGCCACCCTAACTCCCTGACATATTGCCCAGTCTCAGAACTCTCGGATCTAGGGTGACTATTGTCCCAATTTCTAGTTATCCTTGGAGATACCACTTTTTCATTATCTTCCCTATTCAAGAGGATTTCCTCCTAGGAGGCTAACAGAATCTGATCAGCCAAATACTTTTTTAAAAAACAGTGTTTGATACAAGTGGCTACTGATATATGCTAGTTTTACCCGATCTAAAAGGCTTAAACAACAGGAGATCGGAAACATCTCAACACCTGCAAGATTAATGGTGTAATCTAAGAAGGCTATTCAGTCAACATATCATTACCGGGCCTCCCATTAAAAAAAGGTGGGGATTGGGGAATGGAAATATAGTAGACTCAGGCTTTCCACAAGAGGTAATTCCTGAGGTCTTTGTACACACTAATTGGTGCATGATGCCACAGATTACAGTTGCCCCAGAAAGTGCAACATTACACTGATCAGTACACTTGCTGAGGCATTTCTAGGAACTGCTCTTCCTTGTTTTTGTACCAAGCATTTCAGGGATTCACTCTACTGCCAAATACAGCACACCAGCTTTCTAATTTGTCCCAGATTTCTGTTTTCTGGTAAGGAACCATTACTTTCTAGGACTTCACTTTACTATTCTTCCTCCTGGCTTTCTTTTAGAAACAAAAAAAGTTCTGCCCAGTGCATGACTTCTTACATATGTGATAATGAGCTACAAACAACTGGGCAGTTGGCTTATTACCAGCTAAACAACTTGCTCCTGCACAGGTACTTCAGAACACACCTGATCAAATGACAAATTACTACACATCACGGATCTTCTGGGTCACTGTTTCATGAATAACTGAATATGTGAAGGTTAAATCAATGAATCACAAGGGTCTACTGTGTTGGTTTCTGTGTAATGAATCTTGCCTAAGTCATGGCTGTTCCTGTTTAGCAATAACCTCATACCTAACTCTTCTACCCACTCCCCACTTAAGAATGCATGCAGAAGGCTCCACCTCCTCTGAATCCCCAATGAGGATGTTGGGGACAACGGGCTTTGTGGCCGGTAAGCCTCCTTTTGAGTCAGAGGAGGATTTCTCATGTAGCAATGACAAGGGCACTGTGGGATCTAATCTTCGTCCTTAATTATGTCACTGTGAAGCAAAAATTATTAAATTAAGAAAATGATTTTTTTATATTGGAAAACAGACTAATTTCTAATCAGAACCTAGAAATAAACAATCTAAACTGTCAGAAATATATCCAGCTGACTGAGTTGTTCAAGTGAGCTTTAAGAAAGGAATCTAACAGCCATCTTTAACAACATTCCCGGTGAAATTAACATGAAAACTGTCCCCTAGTTGCTCTTCTGGTACTCTTTCTGAACAAACACATCTAACAGTTGAGGCCTTACTCTGTTTAATCGTCTACATACTATTTTATAAGTTGGGAACCACATCTTTACTGTTGTCAGAGAGCCAAAGTGGTATTCTATCCATTCTTTCATCTACAAATGTTTCATACTAAGTGTAACACACGGTTCCTCACCTCCACAAACTTACTACCAAGTTTAGGAGAAAGCGGAGCACCAATCAACACGGATCAGGCTCTGGGGCAGACTCAGTCTAACTGCTTGTGTGAACCATACAATTCTTTAACCCTTTGAGCTTCCAATTCCTCTTTATCAAAGGGAAGGTTAGCAGAGGATTTCTGAGGGTCTTTTCAAAATAAGAAATCGGAGACCAATACAGAGAAAGGAGAGGGTACCTGCAAGGCAGTTGCTGGGAAAGCTTCATGGAGGAGTGTTGTCCTTATCAAGGTCTTGAAATGTGGGTAGGATTTAAAGCAGGTGTAGTGAGGAGATGGGGAGCAGGGACTACTCCTGGCAGGGGATATGGGTCCAAGTGAAAGGAGAGTGATGTGTGATGCAGCATGGCAGTCACACTCCCTACAAGCCACTTTTCAATGACACACCCACAGTGCTACCTCTGAAGAGCACACTGTGCCCCTACTTGCCTCCATGCTTTCAATGGGGAGGGGTAGAGGTGGGGAGGGAGAAACATTTCCTCCAATACTCTTTTGCCACATATGCCTAGCTGGCCACACTGCCACCATCTATCTGTCCAACATTTCCTGAGCACTCATTACCTCCTGACACTTTCCTAGGAATCCGGAGACACAAAGTTCGAAATGTATGGTCTTTGTCCTCTAAGAGCGTTCTGGCTGTGTTCAACATCTCCTCCCTCGGCGAAATACCCTTTCCCCTCGGTCTCCGCCACAAGTCTGACTCCTTCCTTTAGTCTACTGTTACAGACTTCATGCATACATCTTTTTTTTTTTTTTATTTAAAAAAATATTTTTTTAAGTTTATTTATTTATTTTGAGAGAGACAAAGACAGCGTGAGCGGAGGAGGGGCAGAGACAGAGGGAGAGAATCCCAAGCAGGCTCTGTGCTGCCAGTGCAGAGCCCGACACGGGGCTTGAACTCATGAGACCGTGAGATCGTGACCTGAGCGGAGACCAAGAATTCTTCGCAAGTTTAACTGACTGAGCCACCCAGGTGCCCCAATGTATCAATTTTATAAAAATGTTCACACTGCATCACTAATTACTTACATTTTGGCATTCCATGACCAAGTGTGCCTTCCATGAAGGTTGGGCTAGAGTCTGGTGCTTCTTTGTTTCTCTAATACCTAGCATAATGCCTACAACACAGTTGGCAGCCAGTGAACTATAACATCTCTCAGTAATAATATTCCCTTACTACTCTTAATGTTTCTACCTTTTCCTGTCTGCCTATCCACTTACCTACCCACTTACCTATCTAAGTTCTACCACTCACTCTAGTGTATGTCCCTGGTAACCTCTCCTAGATCAGTTTCCACATCTGTAAAATGAGGACCATAAAAGTCTCCACCTCACTAGCTTGTTGAGAGGTTGAGGTAATATATGTCACACTAATACCTGGCACATAAGTAAGCCGGTCTTGTTAGCTCTCAGTTCCCATTCGTTGCTAACTTCAGAAGAGTTACAAGAGGTTCTGAGATCTTGTCACAAGTCACAGAAACCAAAATTACAATGTCAAGTCAAAGAATCCAATGATATAAAGGCAACAGACTAAATAATGAAGAGCAACTGTTAGGTAGCCCCAACCCAAAGTATGCAAAAATGTACCAAATTCCCAAAGCCTATCTTAACTACACAACAGCAAAAGGTCCTGAACTTTTTTTTTTAATATTTATTTATTTTTGAGAGAAAGAGTGCGTGCACATGCACGCAAACGGGGGAGGGGCAGAGAGCAAGGGAGACACAGAATCCAAAGCAGACTCATGGCTCTGAGCTGTCTGCATTGAGCCCAACGCAGGACTCGAACCCAGGAACCAATGAGATCATGACCTGGGCAAAAGTTGGACGCTCAACCGACTGAGCCACCTAGGCGCCCCGAAAGGTCCTGAACTTTTTAATAACCACGTAATTATCACTGTTATCTTACTTTAGAAATGCCTACACACAATGAACTGTGTATTACTATAATACTGCATTGCAACCACACTGATACATCCTGTAAAGCTGACACAGTGCTTAAGCAGCTGGGCAGAGGGTGTATCTCATGGTGTAATTAACTTTATGGACTTTTCAAAGGTCTCCAGAACAGCAAGGTAATTATTTTAAAGAATTAAAAATATGCTCTACCAAAAGCCTTAAGTGGGCATGTAGTTCAAGAAGTCTTGACTGACTGGCTCAGGACTCCAGTATGATACCAGACCTTATACAGTACAATGAAACTCTCAAAATCAGTTCTGAAAAAAAGGTACCTAAATTTATTTGTAATTTTTAATTTTTTTTTTCAACGTTTTATTTCATTTTTGGGACAGAGAGAGACAGAGCATGAACGGGGGAGGGGCAGAGAGAGAGGGAGACACAGAATCGGAAACAGGCTCCAGGCTCCGAGCCATCAGCCCAGAGCCTGACGCGGGGCTCGAACTCACGGACCGCGAGATCGTGACCTGGCTGAAGTCGGACGCTTAACCGACTGCGCCACCCAGGCGCCCCTATTTGTAATTTTTAAAGGGCTATAGTGTATTGAGATGAATTCTAAAGTGTGCAAGAATCTCTGATTAGACAATTAAGAAGTCCCATCATCAAAGTTGTAAAATACTCTAGCATGGAATTAATTCCTTTCTTACCCAGTGCTCTAAATATTGTTTCCATAATATATGTTGTTTATAGGCTCAAATGCTCTTTTGCAAGAAAATTTTTTAAAAAGGCTTATACTGGATAATGTATTACAGGATTTTTCTTGTTTTTTATTTTAGAGAGAGTGAGAGAGAGAGCCTGTGTATGCAAGTGGGGAGAGGGGCAGACAAAGAGCAAAGCCCAATGCGGGGCTTGACCCCATGACCATGAGATCATGACCTGAGCTGAAATCAAGAGCTGGGCACTCAATGGACTGAGCCACCCAGGCGCCCTGCATTGCAGTATTTCTGCAGCCAGTCCTTGGGGAGGACATATTGAAGGCAGCTGAGAAAATATGACAAAGAAAGATATAATGGACAAGCATCAAGGGACCAAATTTTTGTCTGAGCCCCATCACTGACTCACAGCAGTAACAGGCAGATCCTGGCAAGAACAACCATTTCCAAAGTATCAAAAAGAACATCTCGGGAGATGCAGGGAGAAAATCACAGGAATAAAAATGGCATCCTTAATTTTGGGGGGAGGAACCAAGAGAGAAGCAGTAGATAATTTAATTCATGAAGCTGACTTATACTAACTCACTTAAAATATCTTGTCTTGGGTATCATATCATAGGTAATGTCACTAACAAACCAAACCTTTGGTATTATATAGCCTCAGGAACTGAGCTTACCCCTTTCCACATGAGTAAACTGCTACTTAAGGGTGAATCAGAAGAGAGGTAAGTAGCGAACAGAGTAAACTCTGGCAGTTCCTGAGAGCAAAGCTTCTCAGACCGTACAGTTACCAGAATCCAACAGCCTTTTAGATATTCAGAATTTCAAAGGGCACTTAAAACCATTCACTTATGCATGGAAAAAAGTTTACCCTGCCACCTTCTATTTACTGGAAACTTTGTTAATTCCTATACCTCCACGTATACAGTAACATATGAACTAATGTTTGAATTGAAAACTGAGAGCTATTCATGTATCCTACAGTTCTTCATGAATTAAAAAATATGAACTATATTTAGTGTATAAAACACGACAGCGAAATAAAGGGACAAAGCCCCCAAGAAACAAAATAACAGAACTTATTACATTCAAATCATGTTGTTTTGTGAAGTCACCTTAGGAAGTTATATAGTTATTCCAATTCTGCCATTTCTCAACATGTTTCTATAATGTGCCTTTTGACGTTTTCTTTTAAAGCAGTTCATGAGATACACATTAAAATCAGCCTCACTGCCTAAGAGTTCTAGCTTATACTTTACCAAAAACAGAATCCCCCAAAGTGCTCACCTATTTTATTAATCAGCTAGGACTCCATATGCCTTTTGGCTATTTTCCAAAAGAAAACCCTGCTTCAAAAAATGAGAGTTTGCCATTACCATTGGCATTCAAAAAAAAAAAAAAAGTGCTACACACACTGAAAGCAATTAAAAACAAATGAACAAACAAAACCCCAAAAAAGGACGGAGGAGGGAAGGAAGGGAAGAAGGAAGGGAAGAAGGAAGGGAAGGGAAGAGGGAAGGGAAGAGGGAAGGGAAGAGGGAAGGGAAGAGGGAAGGGAAGAGGGAAGGGAAGGCAAGAGGGAAGGGAAGAGGGAAGGGAAGAGGGAAGGGAAGAGGGAAGGGAAGAGGGAAGGGAAGAAGGAAGGGAAGAAGGAAGGGAAGGGAAGGGAAGGGAAGGGAAGGGAAGGCAAGGCAAGGCAAGGCAAGGCAAGGCAAGGCAAGGCAGGGACGGAAGAAGAAAGGAACGTGAAAAACATCCATCCTTCGTATTCAGGCAGCCTCACTGGGACAAGACAGACTGCCAGAGTAATGGTGGAAAGGAGAACATCTAGATTTTAACATTCATTTGATTTTGTTTTAAATAGTCCCCACCTAAGAATCTCAATCTCAGGTCTACTCTATTTCATTCTACGATTTTTGCCAGTTTGGCAATTCCCTTTCTGTGAATAGGCTAGGGCAATAGATTATGCAACCTGACTGAAATACTACTAAGTTGCTAATTATTTTTGTGACTGAAAGTAGGAAAGAATGGGCTTAACATCAAAAAAATAATTGGGTCCGTATCTAGTCATCTTGTTAACACTAGAAAAATGACTCATAAAAATTTTTTGCAAAAAAAATGCCATCGAGAAAGATGCTGCTTGCTTTTGAAGGTTAATTTTAAACAGTAATTAACAGAAGTAAATAAACATTTTAAACAACACTGATCACAGCTCTTCAACAATATCCAAATGCTTCTTCAGAGCATCACTTAAATGTGCAATTTCTCAAAAAAAAAAAAGTAAGTTTAATTAGGAGAAACAAACCAGAATTGCATAAAAGCCATACATTTAATCTTACATAAAAACTTCTTTGGAAACATCTCTGTATTAATCTTACAAGTTAAGAATGTAAGTACTGACATTAAGTTTCTGTTTACAGCTTTAGCTTTAATTTCATAGTAGTTATGCAGGACCAAGGATCAAAAGATTGTTAGGAAAACACTAGCCTTTACAACGCCACAGCAATAAACTGCCCTCTAAGCTGATCTGAGATACTGATGCTAAGCACCATGGAGCTCCCAGCATCTCCAGTGGCTTCCACGTAATGAGGCAACACCGCAGGAGAGATTCAAGAAGGAAAACATGGTACGGTTACACCAGCTTCCTAATGACTGAAGACGAGAATCCAAACTCTTTACCATGGCACTCGAACCCCCTGGCATCTGGGTATCACCAATGCCATGCCTCATCGGCACCCCGAGACCCCCGTTCTCCACCATTCTAGGACCCATGCTTGCTCCAGTCACAGTGAGATTCACTGCTCCCTCATCCGTCCCATGCTCTCCTCTCTCATGTTTTGATGCTTTCTCTTTTCTCCTTTTAACTCACTCAAACCTCAGCTTCACAAAGGTGAAGACTTCCTTGACTTTGGGAAAGATGCACTGTCATACGTAGGTATAATGGAAGTACCCACACAGGCCTCCCAAATTACACTCGGGGTCCAGTACTGCAAGAGGAAGGGGTCTTTGCTACAGTTTTAGTGTCCGTGTGTCTAGCAAGATGTTGTGACCTCACTGGTGATCATTAAACCTTGATGGGCTCAACAGCTGAGGAAATAAAGTAGCAAGAGTTGGCTGAGAATATGGGATGCAGAATGAGACCGTGTGGGTTCCAATCTTGGCTCTACCTGGCTGTGTGACCCTGGGCAAGTTACTTCACCCCCTTAATTTACCTCATGAGCTTCTTAGGAGTATTAAATAAAATAATCCATATAACGTGCCTGGGGTGACATCTGGTACATGGTAAGCATGCTCTAAATGTTAGTTACTATTACATCATATTTTCCCATAGAATCCCAATTTTCAGGAATAAGAAATCTGTTTCTAAGCAAATGAATCAAACTACTATAGTTTGCAGATGGGCAAGAGAACATTTTAACCAGGGAGGATCTGAAAGACAAGAGAGGAGAAGAAGAAAGAGGGCAGGAAGTTGGAGAGAGTAAGACTGCATGTGAATTAAGGCTCAAGCAAACGCAAAGGTAGGAAATAATAAGACTAAGAGGAAATAAGAGCTGGAAGTTGAGTGAAGCTTTTAAAATAAGCAGAGAACCAAACAGGATTTTAAAGCGGTAGGTCAGGAGAACAAAGAAATCCATCACCTCACCGGGCTCTAAGGCCATCACACCGGTATCAGTTACAATTACGTAGGAGCCACCATGGTTCCTCCAACTCACCACTGACCAGGACCGCTGTCCGTGACTGCGGGTACCTTAGATGTGCCGCACAGAGCACTACCACAGAGTATCTCCTAAATACAAGTCCTTCTTCTATTTATTTACTCGTGCGTTTCCCATCTTTCAAAAATTGGCTCCAAAGAAAAGAAAAATGGAACTGGATGCTCAGATTCTAACTTAAGCTTCAGGGATATGGAAAGCATTGTTAAAAAAGCTGATTCCTGTGGCATAAGACCTCCTCAAAGTCAGTGCATTCTGTCTCTTCAAAGCGATAAATAAGGTATGTGCACCAAGCACTTGGCACATTACAAGGAATGTGGAATGTGAATGGCCTGGTACAGCCTTAACCAGAATCAAAACTACCTATTCTGGGATGCCAGTGAATCCATTTCAAGTGGCAATAAAACATACGCTTATTAATAATGCAAATAGGAAACTACAATATTAACATACATACTTCAAGGAGCTTGTTACTTTTACTGAACCATGTGCTCATCCCGACGGCAATCTTAACTTTTCCAAGAGGGACCAAATGTGAACCAAAAGGACACTATTTGATGAACCCGACAAAAGTATGTATACCTCTTAATGTTGCAGTGTTAAGTCCTCCCTCAACAAAATCACCATGTCATTCAAATGGTTAACAACTGTATGGATGACCAGAACCTTCGTTTTCAACTTTGAGATACCTTCATTTTGGACATGAAGCCTTAGCTTTTTGCTGAACCATAAGAAAATTTCTTTAAATATGTTAGTGTTGAATTAGCAACATCCACTTATGTTTATGACAGGGACAGCCTCAGGATGAATCAAGTTAAGAAGTACAGCAGGAGAGAGGAAGGGAAGTGTGGGGGAGCAGAGGTGACAGAAGGGACGGAGACTGGATGTGAATCCAACTTCAAATGGTACAGCACAGCGGCCAAGGACACAGTCCAGGGTCACCACCTTGTTTCAACAGATGAGGCAAAGAAGGCTCCAAGAGGTTACATGACTGACTCAAGGTCACAAGAGAAATGGAAACCCAACAGAAAACAAAACTTTCCATCAAGACAGACCTCGGTTCTCTTAATTCTACCAACACAGTTGCAGAGTGTCCGAGATGTGATTTCCTACTGAGTGAAGGCAATTCTACCTCATTTCTGGGGCTGATTCCTTGCCTCAGCGGCTTTCCCACTCTGCACTGCGCAGTAAAGGGAGGCCGGACATGGCAGAACAAGAGCCACCACACGCTCGTGTGCAACATGCACGCTGCTCCAAGCTGTGCTGGAATCGGTGCACCCCTCCCCCTGCACATGGCGCTTCTCCACCCCCACCACCGCCTCCTTTGTCCTTCTTCTCCACCTGCTGAAATCCTGTCCATCCTTCAAGGTTAAAATAAACCTGTCACCTTCTCTGGGAAGGAAAATTATCCCTGATTTTTCCGGTCAGAATATCACTTCTTTCTCAGTGCTCTCAGAGACTTCTTGTACCTCTGAATTATTGAAAGTACTTATTTCATTCTAGTTCCTATTCCTATTAGTAAACTGTGTTCATGTCTGTCTCCCCCAGAAAACTGGAAATATCTTGAGCTAGGACTAGACATTATTCATTATAATATATGTGAATGTTTACCACATTAAAATCTTAGCTAAGAGTTGAACTGTTACAAATTTTTTTTCTGCATTTTCCTATTATTGTTTTTAAGGTACTGTAGATACAGTGGAGATAGCTCTTTACCTCTGAAGACCCTACAAGGATCCTAAACTCTTACTCACATAATAGGCCCCTGAAATGAAACAGAGTCTAGAATAAGGAAAATAAGAAAGAAAAGTAAGTTAAATATGTGGTCTGCTACAACAGGATTTTGTTATTTCAGGCTACGACGCTGTCATAAAGTGCACCTGAGTTTGTTCAGTGGGTAAATATATTAGGTTGGTTTAAAAAAGTGAGGTGTGGGGCGCCTGGGTGGCTCAGTAGGTTGAGCGTCCGACTATGGCTCAAGTCATGATCTCGTGGTCCGTGAGTTCGAGCCCCACATCGGGCTCTGTGCTGACAGCTCAGAGCTTGGAGCCTGTTTCAGATTCTGTGTCTCCTTCTCTCTCTGATCCTCCCCCATTCATGCTCTGTCTCTGTCTCAAAAATAAATAAACGTTAAAAACAAATTTTTTAAAAAAGTGAGGTGCATTAATATTGCTGGAAACAGGCCAACACACAAGGCTATTCCAGTGGAAAGGGGGGAAATGCGGTGTTGGGACGACAGAAGGCAAACAGAAATCAGAAGAGGTGTACAGGAAGAGATGATAGGAGAGAGAGAGGAGGGGTGAAGAAAAGAATGTCAGGAAAAGTTCCAGAGCAAATTAATCACTACAGACACAGGAGCTAAGGGGCCTGGACAGAAATCAAGAACAAAAGAATGAAGGAAAAATTGCAACATCTACCCAGGCAAACAGCATACTCCTGAAGGGGACATGGTGTCCAACGTGAGTGAGTGAAGGGCTTCTGACTGGAGGGTGTGCTGTCTCTGCTCTCAATCGAAACATCTGAATGGATCTGGATGCTCTCCCCACCTCTTTGCTTTCTGACCACCGCATCTGACTTGCTGAGGGTGGAATCAGAAACAGAGCCCTGGCAGTGGCTTCAGCTGTGCAGCTGGCCATGTTCTGAAGCCAGGACAGACTGGGCTCAGGAAAGAGGCTTTGCAACTACAGAACAGATTCTCCCATTAATCAGCAATGGTCATGGGAGGAAGAATCTGAGCCAGTCAGCTACTGGTCTGGATATTGCTAATAATGTCTCTCTTTGGTTTCTGGAGGACCTGCGCCAGCGTTTCTTCCAACTGCATACAGCAAGTATGATTTTTGCCTTTGTTTTTGAAAAACGGGCGGCAATAACACCGAAATGAAATATGACCACAGCCAAAAGGGTGCACCTGGACGAAATTAGGCACAAGTAAAATCAAAGACAGGTCAAGAAATCCTAAACCCAGTGTGCCTCTGCCTTGCAGAGGATGAATAGCTCTCTATTCAGTATGAGTTACTGTCCTGTTTTGTATCATCTAGAAATCTCCAATAATTACATACTTCTCTCCTTACCAGGTCAATGAAAATTAATATTCGTAACCACAACCCTCAAGTATTTCCAAATTCTGAATGTGTTTCATACTCACGGATGCTTTCCGAGGAGGAATCTGTGTAGAGTATCCCCTTATTACATCCTATTCTGAACCCTGCTGCTTACAAGCCTGTAGGGGATTCACAAGGACTACAAATTAAAGTCCAATTTTTCTTAGTATATCATGAGTGACTTCATTGAATTTACTCTCAACAATCATGAGACATTAACTACCCGTAAGGTGCCAGGCCCTGTCCCTGCCTTCGGGGGATACAGGCAGGCACACAGCAGAGTAAAATACAGTGTTAAGTACACAGCCACGGAGGTCTCACTGACAGTCAAACAGAAGTCTGTGGTTAGGAGGTGGGAGAATGACTCAACAGAATAGGGCTTCCTTGTAAGCTCAGGAGTGTGCAGAAGTGACCCAGGACTTGCCACTCCCTCAGGTGGCTTGGGATTGTAGGGTATGAGTAATCATGCCTGAGAAAGACATGTTGTCATAAACTTGTAAAAAGAAATCCGTGAACAATTTTAAAAGGAAACTAAGCAAATCAGGGTATGGCTTTTGTTGACATCCCTGGGGAAGAAGAAACAGAAGCATTCACCAAAAGTCAGAGAGAGAAACACAGCCTCAAACAGAAGAAGTGAAGGATTAAACCAGTCAGAAGACCAAGCTGAATAACCACAACCAAGAGCCACCAAGTTGGAATCTCTGGAATTTTACTCATGTGTTCCAGACAGTGTAATACTTTGGACTAATATATTAATGACTTAATTTCCAAACGTCATCACCATATAAAGAGAAGGACTCAAAATCCTCTCTACCCTCGTATACTTGGATGCATTTCGAAGGCTAATTTGGATTCCGGCCAGTTTTTGCTCAGGCTTCCCCATCTCAGGAAATGGAGGCCCAGGGTCAATGTGAAGTTCACCTCTTAATTTGACCCCCAAATTCAAGCAACTTGAGACTTGATAACTATACCTCTAGATGGCACACAGAACCCCTCCCTTCTCTCCAACTCCTCTGTCAACCTCTGGTCCAGCCGCACATCACTCCCCTGGCTCTCCTTCAGGGCCCAAGCCAGCCCCCTGGCTTTGCTCCAGCCTCCTCCTAGAAGACTTTTTACACAGAGCAGCCCAAGCTGATCTTAAAAAGGGCATCCTATCATCTCCATCGGAAGCCTAAAACCATCTAATGGCTTCTGATTACACAGAATAAAATCCAAACTCGGGCCTTAGAGTCTATTTGATTTAGTCCTTCCTTACCTCTCCAGCTTCCCCTCGGGTTCCTCCCCCACCCTCACTCACTACATACAGCGCCGCCCCTGCCCCTACTCACAGAGCTCCACACCAGGTTGTCTAATCTGTGGTTTACTCTGCCCAGAATGTTCTTCTCCAGGCTCTTACACAGCCTGCTCCTTCCTAGCTCTCAGTCCAACCTAAACATCATCTCTTTGGAGACTTTCTCAAGCCATCCTCTCTTGGTCTTGGCATTCTGTTACCCAACTGCACTTACACACTCTCATTTATGACTTTTATTTATTTTTTTCCCATCAGACTAGAAGCTTTGGGGGACTGGGACCCTGTCTGTCCCATGCACTCTGTATTTAGCACAGCGTCTGACACAGAGCAGGTGCTCAATAAATACTTGTTAAATGAAAGAATGCACGAATTAGGGGAGATCACATAGGCATTTGCTAGGGGCAGATGACCATTCCCTTCAACAGGAGTTTATAGGATAAATACATTCACTCTATAAACCTCAGACAAAACCAGCTTTTGTGACTCAGACGGTTTTTGAGAGCGACTCTGAAGGCTAATTCTAAATCTGTTAACATCTGTGCATATTAGTATTGCTTCCTAACTTTTTCGCGTCAGAACCCCTCAAAAAGCACACAAACAAACAACAGTGATGCCAAAGCCTGAGGGTCTGCGGCGCCAAGTGGCTAAGGTCAACCCGTCAGGAGGGGCATATGCTACCAAACTCAACTCCTATGGGAAAGAACACCTAGGGGATGTTGCTTCCTGTTATTCAAAATCTCAAGAAAAGCTGACACACACACACACACACACACACACACAATTATTGGATGTAAAGCTGAGGGAATGTGTAAATGGGAAAATGTCTCCAGCTTACTGTTTTGATAGGAGTATTTAATGGGATGTCAGAGGTCATTACTCCACTCCCTAAAGTTTTCAGTGACCTCTCACTAGTGATCAATGACAAATATGGCTGAAGTACTTACAGAGCCAAAATACATAGGCTTTACAGGGACTTCAATTAGACTAGCTTCCTGTCTCAGCTACAGAAGAAACTCTCGAAGAAATATCTTCAAGCAGCTGAAAAACCAAATGAAGATCCCCAAACCACATCTTCATGAAGTAACAGGAATACAGTAATGAAGACACGAGAAGTTCAAAATACTAGGGCATTGAGGTGCATTGAATTCTGAGTATACAGAAGTATGTTTCTGTGTGCATGTGCAGGTATCTAACTTCACAGAACATCTGTACTTGTGTGGGGCTCTGTTGGCTCTTTGGTTCTAGGCTCCCTGTGAAACAACAAGCCATTCAATTAGGCCCTGCCTCGGAGCACAGGGCAGAAACCTATTGCTCTTGGCCTCACGACTGTCCTTCCCAGCTTGTGTGAAAAGACCATGTTGACTGTACTGGGGGAAAAAAAATTAAAGGAAAGAAAGCCCTACTGTTGTAACTGTGCCAAAGAAGTATAAAGAAACAAACCCAGATGCTAGAATTTAAGGCATTTCCTCTGTTTTGTGACTATGTCCTTTAACTGAAGGTCAAAAGAACATTAAAGGGTTTAAATATTTTAAAGCCCAGGATGGATATTCTTGTGGCCCTCTCAGTTTATGTGCACCAGGGACATAGATCTAGCTGACATTTAACAAGCAGGGTCTATCCAGCAGCATTCAAAGAAAACCCTGGTATCACTTGCAAACAGGATTGATTTGAATTTCTGGTACTTTACATTAATACAGATCGGTTCATTTCCCTGACAGCCTGAGCCCTTCCGCAATGCCAGTAAGAAAATCAAGTCATTCGTAAGCTCACTGTGCCTTAATCCCTCTGCATGTCTGTGTTCTCATTTTATAACTCTTTTTTCCCCCTGGGGACATTCATTTATTTTTGATGCTACACATAACAGTAAATAATGTGAGATATAATCATCTTATTTCTCTTCTCTTTAAGGAGGCACTTAAGATTTATAAAGACCTCAAATGTGTTTTCTGGTCATAGAAAACAGTATCTCAGCCCATGAGACATACAGCAAGATCAATCATGCTACATTATGTTCAGAAAACGTCCATCAAATGGGCTACCCCATGTGGTGATAGGACTCCTATCCCAAAGGAATTCTTTTAAGAGAGGACAAAAATCTCGATGGAAAGGTTAACAGGACTCAAGAACGGATGACACGAAACCATGGAGCATCAAGTTAGTATGTGACTTAATTAAAAATCCCTCTGAGTTGGGGCGCCTGGGTGGCTCAGTCGGTTGAGCGTCCGACTTCGGCTCAGGTCATGATCTCACGGTTCATGGGTTCGAACCCCCACATCGGGTTCTATGCTGACAGCTCAGAGCCTGGAGCCTGTTTCGGATTCTGTGTCTCCCTCTCTCTCTGCTCCTCCCTCGCTCGCACGCTGTCTCTGTCTCAAAAATAAACAAACGTTAAAAAAAAAAATTGCTCTGAGTTGATGAGTGATACAACTAAAAGATACTAGAAAGATCTCATATCAACCAAGAGAGCAATAAAATAGAGCAAGGAACTCCCACGGCAGAGCTCTGAAGGGCTATATATGGAGACTCCTAAAAAAACACCATTTCACTGAGGCTGGTCCAAAATAGCTTAATCTCAGAAATCTGGGCACCTTTATCCTATGTTGACTCTAACGTTCTTCCCCAGTATTCTCCTTGCCATATATAGAAAATTGAAACACACTTTGTAAGTTAACCACCACTCCTTTTTTGTTTACCAGAATTCTGGGTTATTTACTGGAATGTTTTAAATAATTCTGCTGGGAGTCATCATGGTTACTAAAGGACATACCATCTAATCATGACCCGTAGCAGCTCTTGTCTACCCAAAGGAACAAAAGCCTTCTGACTTGTTGCTCTAGAAATGTCAACAAAAGGAAAGCAGTTTTCAACTTTATCTCTCATACTTCCCTTGCTACTCAATAGGGTCAGCTTCACTAGCATGTAGGAAGCAGATAGACAACACGGTTTAATAGCAAAGTTGGGTGTGGTTGCTATGGCGATAAGGGAAATGAAAGTGGAAGAAGTTGGAATAATATTTATTTGAAGAGTCTTGCCTTCTCTTCCGTAAGCTAGTCACAAAGTGCATAATGTTACGCCAATTCTTTTTTTTTTTAAAAATTTTTTTTTTCAACGTTTATTTATTTTTGGGACAGAGAGAGACAGAGCTGAACGGGGGAGGGGCAGAGAGAGAGGGAGACACAGAATCGGAAACAGGCTCCAGGCTCTGAGCCATCAGCCCAGAGCCCGACGCGGGGCTCGAACTCACGGACCGCAAGATCGTGACCTGGCTGAAGTCGGACGCTTAACCGACTGCGCCACCCAGGCGCCCCAGTTACGCCAATTCTTATAAAGAAACGCTGGAATGTATAGCTGCGGGTTAGATTCTAGGACTAATTTCTACCATTAAAGAAGAGCAAAATTTTCAGGAAACTCTTAAGCAAAAAATGTAAACACTATTATCAGCACTGTCACATTTAATAACATATAGGGAAATACAGACATACACGCGTCAAGATAAAAATTATACGGTTGTACTTATTTCCACGTATTAACTGTTAGGTCACCTGGCACGTACGTGTGCTTGTATGTATCTAGCTATAGAGTCACACATGTACGTGGAACGTGTGTGGTACAATGTGCTTTTGGTACGGAAAATACACACATGCACATGTGACACGATTTTTTTTTTCCAGAAAAAACATGTTTCCTAACACACATGGGCACAAACTATTAGAGAGAGACGACATGAGGTATACTCTCCAGATTAAAGATGTTTGCTTACTTATTGAAATATCTGAAGGACCCCCAAGGACTCCCTTATTATAAGCCTTGAATTTAAGCAGACACGAAGCCAGGCCAGGAGGCATGAGAAAACACACAGGTAACATTTTTGGGAGTTCTGTGTTGCACTGAGGTGTGACCCCACGGCCTAATTTCCTTTGAAAAATTCCTGACAGAACAGAAACAAATTGGCTCTTAATCAGAAAGCATTCAGAAGGTTCCACCGTGATTAGCCATCGGAATGCCAAAAGGCACTGAGAACACATAAATGCAGTAATATCGTATCTTCTTTTTACCACCACAGAGATAAATATCACTTTCAATGTTACAGGCAAAGTAGTTAGAAAGTATGAAAACCTCACTAATTGCCCAGATCTGGGTCAGGCACAACTGAGACTATTAGATTTTGTCTCATGCCTTAGAGAGTAAGCAAGCACAGTCCCCCGAGGCCACAGTAGGACCACCATGGAACAGGTCACCAGTGCCCCTGCTCAACCTAGTTTCAAGGATATTTGCAGAAGCCTCTTTATATGCACGTCTGTCATGAACTCAAACTACACCAAAACACTGAAATAAGCATCCTTTCATGTTGCAAAAACACACCCCTGATATTTATAAAAGTTTGTGAGGCAGATTTTTTTTTTTTGTTTTTGCCAAAGCAGTAGGAATGGTAAATAATAATCTTTTCTATAATACAAATACATAAACGAGATCAGAAGGTATGCCACACGCCTTTAACATGTCCTTCTGTTAAGGGGACCACCAGTGGTCTTACCCATCCTTCTTATTTCCAGGACTTTTACTCTCAATGACAGAACATGGGAACAGATTTTGAAGAGGAAAAAAAATGATTTCATTTTTCAAGCTGAGTAAAAGCGGGGGGGGTGGGGGGGAACCTAAGAAGAACATGATAAAATATGAGCTCATTTTACTGACACATAGCTTTTCTTTATGTCTATAAAACTTAGATTTTATCTACAAATATATGGATATATTAAGAAGTATCAATTTTTTAACAGTATTAAATTCTTGTATTGTTCTTTTGTTACTGGAACAGGAAAAGAAACGTTACTGATAAGGAGAAAGCACTTTACTTGCTTTTCGGGAAATTAAAAAAAAAATTCCAGTGACCAAGAGAAGAATAATGAAGTGTAGGAAAACTAGGAAGTTGTCAGCCAGAAACAAAAAACACATCCATGATTTAAAGGAACATTCCAGTCTCTTACAAATTCACACAAATATTAATTCATCACATGTTAATTCCTTCCCTCTTCCAACTTTACAGGCACTACTTGTAGCTGTTACTTCCTCCCAATGCAAAAAACACTAAGCAACAGAGACTGTAAATCAAACGCAGGAAGGTCATAGAAAGAATATATCCCCAGCTTTAGATCTACCAACAACCGATGTGAATAGAGAGCCTGAACCATTAAAAGAATGGTCTCATAGGTTTCAAAACTATTCAAATGCTCAGTACAGCACACTCTGTGGTCAGTATGAACTAGGGAATGAGTCACATTTTATGTTCATTAGAATATTTCTTTTAAAAGCCCCAAATATTGAATTTTAGTGGTCTTAAACACCTTTCTTGAGAGAGTTATATATTCCACAAAGAAGATACAGGCATCAGTTCTAGGAATAAACACAATATGTCTATCAATCATAAAGTAGCTTTTAAACTGGTTAAAATGAGCTTTGATTTTTTTTTTTTGTTTCTTAGTATCTTCTAGAAGGCCTACCATACACAACCCTTTTCAGAGTGGGAAAGGCCACTGAGTCCTTACTACAGCCGCATTCTTGGGGCAGGATTCTTCCTGTATCACCACAAAAACAGCAGTGCAGCTGGGCCAGCCCTGGGCCCACGCTCCCCAGGTGTGGGGACACACTCAGGATGGGGCAGGACAAACTTCCAGGATCCTTGCTTCATCCTAAAGAGCTTTCCTCCTTCTGGGCTGAGTTCCTTTCAGAGGAATTTCACAATTAGAAAGGATCAAAATGGAAACACTGGCTAACACTCAAGTGTAATCAATCAATAAGGGTAAATAATTTAACATTCTGCCTAGATTATAGGAGCTGGTAGTAAAGAGAGAGAGAGGAGGTTGGGCTTCTGAGGTGGGAAGAAAACTGAAAGAACAGAACGGGGCCACTGAAGAAAAGAGACAAATTGGCAATCTTCGCTATTTTCACCTAAGCTTGGCTCCACTAACTTCCACTAAGAAGTGGGAGAAACCGTAGCTTTGACTCAGAGTTTACCTTTATGTGTGATGGCATGCATTCGGCCCTGTCTCCTTCCATTAATAGATTTCCTTGCTGGCTTAAAAATTAAAACCCTCTTTTTTCCAAAAAGTTTTTTTTTTCCTGGAAGACCTCTTAATCAAGGTAGTATTAACTACGTAATACTGGCAAGCCTGGAAAAAGGTTAAAAACACATCGTCTCCCAGAGAATCCTTACCTATATTGATAGAATTAACGGACATTTGACATGATCACTTTTTGATGGACTGCAAATTAAAACCATCAAGCTTGCCTGCCTCGTCCAGGATCCCAGATTACGGTTTTGGAGCGCTAATGACACTAAGTAATGAGGTTTTTCATAGCCTGAGTTTGGGAGTGACCAGTCCTGGTGGCCCACACCCTCCAGGTGGTTGATGGAGACAGCCAGCCAGGGACAGGAGGACACAGAAGGTGCAGCTCCCACCCTTCTCAGAGGAAGGGGGCCGTGCTGCAGGGAGTGGTCAGGCTCCCTTTGCAGCAGCTCAGAAGGCCAGGATTCCAGATCCTTTGCTCGTGTCAGGGAAAACCCTTGTGGGGGCCAGGTTAGCAGGACACAGCTGGGCAGAGCAGCGACTCAGCAGCTCTTCATGACAGAGCACCCGCCAAGCCCTGGGAATAACTGAAAGGTCACCTACAGCCAAGTCAGAAACCACAAATATGCAAGGGCCTGCTCAGGGTTACCCAGAAGTGGAGACGTTCACCTGCTAAAGGCCAAGATGGAAATGGAAACGTTCTAAGCTTGGCCCCCAAAGAACACCATTTATCTGACTGAAAGCACCAGGGTTTTTTCTGTCCTTTAATAGTAAGTGGGTTTTCAAAAATATATACTAACGACACAGTATTTAAACTTGAAACAAGCATCCGCTTGTAGCAAAAACTGTTCACCTACAACTCCCGGTACTCCCATCCTAACCCAGGAGCAGGAACGAGGAGAGGACAGACGGACGTCTGGGCTGTACACAGCTTGGAATCACACAGAATGAGTTAAAGCAAAGGAGGGGTGGGGGAAACATGGTAAGTGGTACAGAGCATTATTGCCTATTTACTTGTAACTGCACAGAAAGCATCATTCCAAGGGTCAGATTGAAGATTTGATTTTTTATACCACTTAAAAAATTTTTTTTGTTAATGTTTATTTATTTTTGAAGGAGAGGGAGACAGAGCATGAGCAGGGGAGGAGCAGAGAGAGAGGGAGACACAGAATCTGAAGCAGGCTCCTGGCTCTGAACTGTCAGCACAGAGCCTGATGCAGGGCTCGAACTCACGGACTGTGAGATCATGACCTGAGCCGAAGTCAGATGCTTACTCAACTGAGCCACCCAAGGGCCCCTATACCATTTATTGTAACACCACTGGTGCTGAATAAAATGCTCCTCTACACAGACACAGACACGCACACTCCTCTCTTAAGCACTAGGATATAAAATATTTAATCAGGACTTTTTTTTTTTTTTTTGCTGGGCACAAGAAATCACAACAACCAGAAGGTCACTGTATGACTTCCAAAAGTTAAAATGCAGGTATAATTATTCAAACAACTGCTCCTCTCCAACTGGTCTCATGCCAAGTTCCTTGAGTTTCCTGTTTTGATTTCGCAGACATTTGAAACTGGTTTCCGCCTTTTGGTAGTCCTTTTTCTCCCCCTTGTACCAGTTATCAAGACATCAAAACAACAATTTGTACCTATAACATAAAATTCTAAAATACTGATTTAGTTGTCAACCTAAATAGTCTACTACTTATGAAAATAAATAACGGTGTCTATGCTTTCTTTCCCTGTGGCATTGATGGAATTCAAAATGAAACACATATATTTAGATTTCAAAGTGACTTTATATACGTGCTCCAAAGAAGAAAAGATGTATCACATTATCAATTTTTGATTGTTTTTACAAAGAAAGGGGGACAGCAATACAGATTTAAAGCTGCATAAAAGCCTTACTGTCTAAATGAAAGACGCATCTTTAACGGCACTTGGACAGCTAAGGGTAAAATCAAAATCGTGGTAATGAGGACCCTCGTCCACCTGGAGGGGAAGGTTAAATGGCTTTTTCTACGTGGACAAGGGAAGGGTTAGTGTTTCCATATGTGATAAGCACTGGTAACTGAATTCCTCGAAAATAATTTTTTAAACTATTTATAGGAGCTAAAGCAATCCATTCACAAGCATAACACTGGTTTCAGATAGGACTACCCTAAGAAAAACAATCTGCAATGAGTAACTTTAATGAAGTGCGTGACTAACTTGAAAATTATGAATTGGTGGAAGTTGTGAAGTAGGGGAGACACCGTTCCTGCCATGCAGCGGGCTCGGCTTCCACAGAAGGACGAACCAGAGTCTGAGAGAATCCTTTTTTTTTTTTTTTTTTTTAAAGTAGTTAAGCTCATATATTCTATTAGTGAGGATTATATAACAGATTTGAAAGGCCAAGTACTTCCCAAAGGTTTTTTCCCTAAAATGTTCTATAACTAACCCCATGTCTATCCTTCTTTCAACCAAATACTTACAGTACTGACAAATTATAAGGACTTCATAAATTTAACTCTGCTAGATCACAATCTCACAGTGTACAGCAGTTATATTTGGGGGGAACATAAAATTTGACTTTCAGTACTGCTGAGCCTGTGAATTAATGATTTTACTGGATCATTTTTACTATAGTCAATACTATAGTAGAAAAGATTTGGGGATAATGACATTTAATACCATGCAGATTAATATAATTTATTTATATTTTTATTTATTTTTCAGAGAGAGAGAGAGAGAGAGAGAGAGAGAGAGAGAGATAAGAGTGTGAGCAGGGGAGGGGCAGAGAGAGAGGGAGGCACAGAATCCGAAGCAGGCTCCAGCTGCCAGCACAGAGCCCGACATGGGGCTTGAACTCACAAACCGTGAGATCATGACCTGAGCCAAAGTCGGACGCTTAACTGACTGAGCCACCCAGATGCCCAGACTGATATCATTTTTTAAAGAAATACATACACCTAAGGTCTAAAATATATTTCTAATATACAGGTAAAGTTAGAGACACAATAATTTTTATTAAAAACAACTTCCCCAGTGGTGCCTAGGTGGCTCAGTTGGGTAAGTGCCTGGCTCGTGGTTTTTGGCTCAGGTCATGATCTCATGGGTCATGGGACTGAGCCCCACATCAGGCTCTGTGCTGACAGTGCAGAGCCTGCTTGGGGTTCTCTCTTCCTCTCTCTCTGCCCCCCCCCAACCCCCCTGCTGGAGCTCACGCATGTGCTTTCTCTCTCATTCTCTCTTTCTCAAAATAAATAAAGTTAAAAAATTTTTAAAAACAAAATGCAATTTCCTCAGGATCCAAGTCTTGGGATTCGTTTAGTTCCTCGTCACGTGATCCTATGTGCACACTAGGAAATGCCTCAGTTGGGTTTTAATTTCTTTTAATATTTACTTTGGAGAAAAGTTTTAATTTTCGTAATTATATAATAAGGCCATTACTGTGTATACGTATTTGAAGTCAGGCTTTATAACATATGCTTTGTATTTAAACACATGCTCTGTGTTTAAAAGCAATGAAAGTAGTAGAAATCGGCAGTAAGCACAATGACGTTCTCTCAGATATGCCTCCCTCACAGGGAGGCAGATTCACACAAACCCTCTGGGACTCTGCTACTCAGAGGGTGGCAGCACGGCTCCTCCTGGGGGCTCACTGGGAAGTTCTTCCCAGCCCTAGTCCAGCCCCTGCAAGTCAAAATCACAGTGTGTCCATTAAGCCCTCTCAGGTCTAAGGCTCAGGAGATTCCTGCGCACGGGACGCCCATGCCTTGCCGTGGACCTCCAGCCCTTGTGGGAACATGGGTCAGGGCAGAGCTGGGTGCCTCTGTCGTCCTTACATTTTTATTATGGGATGGCAGCACATGCCCTGCTGCAGCAACGTGTCTCCATCCAGCATGGCTCCGGCGGCCAGGGGGTCAAGAGGGAATTTGGTTGCACTACCTCAAAGATGGAACAAGTGTTAAACGACGCGCCCATCTCCGTTTGATCACGTTTCCTTGAGTGTTTTGGGGGAGCATCATCCCCACTCCAGACACAAAAAGTCTGAAAATAAAGTTTTATGAATAAAAGTAAACAGTATCCAATTTCCTTCTAAATACTAATTAACAAATATTACAGATGGCATCACAAGGTAGACTATCTGATGAGGCCTCACATAGCACCGGCTGTACTAGAGGCTACAGACTGAGAAAAAGATAAGCACTTATTTCTTAAAATAAGTGTAAAAGTAGCACTTACACTTGTGTGAAAAAAAAAAGTGCAATGTAAAACACTAAAAATGGAATAATAAGCTCACATAATATTAACATTTCCTTAGGGAGGATTGAAACAGTAAATCTGGAGCAGAGAATAATTTATAAAAATTAAGGCGCTGAAGCAACTGTTATCTAGGTTTTTAAAACCTGAAAGGAAAAAGTCCGTAAAACAGAAGTCATTTGTCTCTATGTCAAAATTAGTTTAGCTTCAGGGGCGCCTGGGTGGTTCACAGGGGGTTAAGCATCTGACTCTTGATTGTGGCTCAGGTCATGATCTCACTATCCGTGAGATCAAGCCCTATGTTGGGCTCTGTGTGGACAGCGTGGAGCCTGCTTGGGATTCTCTCTCTCCCTCTCTCTCTCTGCCTCTCTCCAGCTTGCACATGTACTCGTGCACACATGCACTCTCTCTTTCAAAATAAATAAACTTAAAAAATAAATACATAAGAAGAAAAAAAAACTACAGGTATCTAACTATATATACAAATCCTCTCATCTTCTTACTTATCTTTAATTTCTGCCCAAGCATATATATTTCATGCAATGTAAGTTTACAAAACAGGTAAATGCTTAAAAATATCATTGAAGACATTTTTAAAAGAAAAAAATTTTAAAAAAATCAAAAGCAAGCTCCTATAGGGTATCTAAAACGTGATTTAATTTATGCATCTGCACCTTCAGGGTCATTTAGAAAATGGCCCATCAGATGCAAAACAAAGTCAAGCTGGGAATCTGAGGTGTAGTGATACAGCATGTGCTGAAGATACTTTGAGTTAATACATGAATGAAGAAAGAGAGCAGCTCTAAAATGAAAACAGCAGACGCAGAAGGTACTTGTAGACAATGAGGAGAGTGTTCTTCCAGACTGAAAGAGCCCATGACTATCCACAGTGCTGCTTCTTTATTTTCCCATGAATTGTCTACTCATCCTAGGGTCCTACCCTTGATGGCTCTAATCTCAAGGACGCATCTGACCAGCTTCTGCACTCCCAAACACTTTTAAAGCCTTTTTTGAACAACCGTCAATCCATCAATTGTTAATAGTTAAAATGATATATTCCCTTTTAACCTCCCACTATCATGGACACCAACAGTTGTGTTTGAGGTTAGCCGCCAGCAACGGTCCACGGGCTCCCTCTCCCTGTGCTGGTGTTACACGTCCCGCACCACTATCGCTACAGAGGCCCTTTCATCTCCCTCTTGGTGTGCGAACATGGCCAGCCACTTTCGTCCTCCATCACACACATTATTGTCACATCAACCTCCGATCCTCACATCACTTCCATACTCAAGTCATTAACAGCACCGCACTCTACAGGGGACGATGACACAATCCTTATCTCCAGGCGTCTGAGTTCTAGGCTCCTAAGTCCTATCTTCCCCTTGATCTCCAAAGACACCTCAAACACAATAAAACAAACTCAATATCCACTGCATCCAAACTCCCCTACAGCTGCTCTGCCTGTAATCCATTCTAGTGGATATCACCACTCAACAGACCAACCCGCATGCCCCGTAAGCATCATATTCTGGCCATGACACCCCTGAAACATCTATCCTGACAATCACTCCCGCCTCCCCATCGGGCAGTCTTCCATTTCCTCATGCTCCAAAGTTAACCAGTCACTAAAGCCCACTGCCTTGACCACTCTAATTCCTCCCATCTGGACCCTTCTGCCCATCCTCCCCTTTCCATCTCCAAGGCTGCTCTTATATTCTCCCTTCCCTTCTGCCGAGCCACCCAACACATTTCTCCGAGTTGGACTAAGTCACCAATTACTCCACACAGCCCTCCTTGATTCATCCATTTTATGACTATCGAACAGTTCTTATTTGTTTACTCAATACAACGATGTCAAGTATCACATGACAATTTTTTACTCTTTTCTCTAAAATAACTTGTAGAAGAAAATAGTAAATACACCCCCAAATTATAAACCGTTTAACATTGCCTCCAAGTGCTTTTAGCTAAACTACAGGAGGAATTTCTTAAAACCCAAGTGTCTTCTCCCTTTTGTAAAATGTTCATTATGTGGCTCCAAATAGGAATAAATTTCACATAATCTATACTATTCCAGTAATCCACATGATGTGTGATACAACGATACCCAAAAAGTATATTTAAGAACACACTTTATGCATCCCACACAGATATCACTTCAACTAGTCTCTGGCTGATGATAAATCCTCATGGACTGGGTTGATTTTAGTTTTCTCTAGAATCTCCCAACAAGGTTATACCTCCGAGTGAAAAGGACTGACTTCTCAGGGATGTAGATCTTTGCAGTCCTCCGTATACTTAGCATGGAGCTACTTAATGAGTTAATTACATAAAAAATTTCTTAAGTGACAAATAGCTCTACTTGGGTAGAGCTTTGGGTTTTGTCCAAAACAAAACTCTGGAGTCTTCCTTAAATCTCCTGCTCCTAGTAAAGAGCACCACACCCTGCTTAAAACCCCAAATCTAAGAGTACTTTCTTGATTCCTCTTTCCCTCACGCCCTAGGCGTAACCCATCAACAAATCTAGTTCGAAATTATATCTCAAATCCACCCATCCCTTTATCTCCAGCTCTGAAGTCTGAGCCACCATTACTTCTTCCCTGAATTACTAAAAGAACGCCCCCTACCTGTGAGACTGTTTCCACTCTTGTATCTTGCCACCTCCTACACGTCTCCACCAGATTCATTTTTTTAAGCCACACAAATCAAGTTAGGTTACATCCAGTTCACGACCCTCTAACATAGCTTCCCTATGTCCTCATCACAAAAGCCACTCACCTGACCATCACTTACATCGTGTGATGTGGCCTCCACCCTCTGCCCCTCCCCCATGACATTCCAGTCTCACTGACCTTGCTGTTTCTTGTTATTCTTTCAACACGCCAAGCTGGCTCAGAACTTTCACACTCGCAGTTCCTTCTGAACGGAAGGCTCTCCTGTCAGACCATCCTAAATTTGACGCTCTCTTACATTCAGATTTCACTGCGAATGCTCTCCCTTCATGGGAAACTTCCCTGACCCCCATATCTGAAAGCAATTTTCTCAGTAATCCTAGTGATTCTCGTATCATCCTAATTATTGCTTTTCATAGCTCCTCTCACATTGTACGACATTCTCCGTTCATTTTTGCGTTTTCACGTCACCTCTCCCCTTCTGAATGTAAGCTCCATGACAGCTGTACCCCTGGCCACTAGAACTGTGCCCAGTACATAGTCGGCACTCAAATATTTGCTGGATGAATGAATATTCGAATGTTTTCCAGGGTGGTTTACATCCTTCTCTGAACTTGTTTTCATACTTCTGATTACTTTCCGATTTCATGACCACCCTAAATTATATTAATTTTTTAGAAAATAAAAGCCACTGACCCCAACGTGGAGACATATACAAACTTAAAGGCCCACCTTCTTCACTGTATCATGGAAATCTTTGGTATCCACTCTGACTGTAATTATTAAGCTCAGAGAGGCCCCTCCAGAAAACCCTTGCAGCAACTGCAGAGACAGGTACTGCTCTCACTAGTTTTGTCCCCTCCTCTGATGGTACAACAATTGAACTTTTGTGAAGCTCAGTACAGCGCAGACCAAACCAAGGAGGGACAGACAGTGAAGCATAGAATTATTATGCTTTATTATCAAGGTGATATGACCTGCAGGTCATTCCATTTATTAGACTTCCTTCTCCTTGAAGAAATACACAGGATTCTGGCAAACCATTCTGCACGGAGCCATGGATGGTTGTATCCTGTTGCCTCTAAATTCGTGACAAACTGATTTTATGGTGACTAGTTCATATATTTTAGGAAAGGAAATATTTGGTAAAACCCAGGACCAACTCCTTCCCTTTAAATTTTTCTTTAAATTAAAAAAAATGTTTTATATTGTTTACTAATTTTTGAGAGACAGAGAGACAGAGAGAGAGAGAGAGAGAGCGCGTGAGCGAGCATGAGATGGGGACGGGCAGAGGGGGGGGACAGAGGATCTGGAGCGGCTCTGTGCTGACAGCCCCATGTGGGGCTCGAACTCACTAACTGTAAGAGCATGACCTGAGCTGAAGCCGGATGCTTAACCAACTGAGCTGCCCAGGCGCCCCTCTTTCCCTTTTAAATGAATTAAGCAAAACATAGTAACTTTTTAATACCCAGAAATTGCCAGTATTCTTCATAAACCTATAAATATGATATTGAAATGCCCTGCAAGGACATCCATGCATTTTTTAAAGTGTTGATGTCATTATGTTTGGAACTCATGCTCAGAATTTACTCCCAAAGCATGGAAATGGGAGACCCGTGTTTTCTCCTTACGTTCTGGCCAGAATACTATTCTTTCTCCCCCCCCCCCCCCCCCCACTGCACATGTAAGCTTTACAAAGTGCCCAGAAGAATGGGCCTAAAAAGAAGGCTTTAACCAGAACTAACTATTCATCTTCCCACAAAAGAACACCAAGAACCAAGTCTAAATTACCAGGTCACCCATCGTTACTGGATTCTTATCTTCATTGGGCTCTGCAAAATTCATCCACGCCCTGCACAACCCTCCCTCCCAAATCCCTCTACCATGCCTTCTAGAACTCATGGGTCTGTCATCACCAGAGTCCTCTCTGCCATCATTGTCCCCTCCTCACCTTTGTGTCTTAACTGAAACCTGGTACTCCCTGGCTACTCTGTCCCTTGACGTCCTGTCAAGTAGAGATGGCTTCATCTCCCACACTCCACAAACCTGAGGGTGGGGCCGGTGTCCCCTGTGTTCTCGCTGCCACTTTCGATCACTCTTCCTTTTCCCCTTTAAAAAATAAAACCTCGTGGGCATGAAGCACACGCGATGAGACTGCGCGCCTGCTGCACAGAGTTGTGTCTTCCCCATTCGCCGCTCTGTCCTTCCCGACACAGGGGGCCCGTCTATCACAGCAACACTCTCCTGTGTGACCCTCCGGCTCTGGGCCCCTCTCTTCCTATCAAATGTACCGGGAAACTCCCACCCCTGGTCAAACCCAGCTCCCTCCACCCCCACTGCACCTGCACCGCGGCTGGAGGGGGCACACGACTGTTGGCGGGCTGCCCTGCAAATTTATAACCGCTAGCCTCAAGTAAGCTGTGGGCACTAGTGGGGACCCTAATCTGCTTCCCTGGTTAATGCACCTGCCCCTCTCTGAGATGAATTTACATTCTCCCTCTCCCCCTCCTCAGTATTTCACACCTCTTTTTCCCCTCAGAGTCAGAGGACGACTTTGCTGTCTGTACGTCTCTGAGAAAAACGAAACAATCGTGCTCCTCTCTCCTCACTTTGTTCCTGCAAATCACGCGTTTTCTTACATTAACTGCTTTCTCACTTCTTACTAGATCATTGTCATTAAACGTGCTGTCGTATCTGTCATAGATTTAAAGCCCCTCTGGACTCTATGTCTCCCTAAAACAAACGCCCCATTCTCCAGTTCCACGTCGTCGCAAACATCTCAGAAGTCTCCCCACCTCCATAACCTGTACTATCATTCTTGTGGCATTGCAGGTTGGGAAGCCTAGAATCATCTTCGTGCATTTTCATCCTTCCCCTGTCAGCAGATACCGTAGGTTCTTTCAGCAAAATGGTGCATACCCACCTCTTCCTTGCCGTTTTCCCACCAGCCCCCAGTCCAGTCTCTCTTGGCCCTGTGTCTCAGTAACTGAACCAGTTCTCCGGCGAGCCTCCGGACTGCAGTATCTCCCCTGCTAACCCCACCACCCCAGTCTGCCCATCACTGACTTCGCCAGGCTCTGCTCATAAAACTGCAGTGGTTTCTGATAGTTCCTATTACCAGGCTTAAGCTCCTTGTTTGAAGCTGCCGGTCCCAGGCCGCCTGGTCCCAGGCCACCTCCCCATCTTTATTTCCTATAACCTGTCAATATAAAACCTCGTTCTCTTAGACCAGCGTCCCACATGCCTTACATGAGGCATGCGGCCTCATTTCTAGGTTGCATTCTTTTGTCCACATTGTTCTCCTTCCTAGAATCCATCACCATGCATGTTCTAAATCGTTCCGCCTCTACCTCCTCCACACCCTTCCCTGCAACTCCGGGCCACACTTCTCTGGCCCTAAACTGCTAGAAGTATTCCAAGTCTCCATTGCTATTAACGACTTAATTGGATACAGCAGTATTCCATCACTAATTCTTTCATATGCAATATAAACTTGAATATAGGTTGAGCTTTTTCCTTCAAACTTCTTTCTCAGAAAAGGGAAATCCCCTAATACTGACTTCTTATAAGATCTTGAATATTGCAGGTGATTTATTTTGAAAAACACGAAAGTAGAAGATACATTAACCTTAAATGACCTCAACCAATTCTACTTTTGGATTACATAGAGGCCATCTGACAGAATCTGTTAACAACAACAACAACAACAAAAGGTAAAGAAATTTAATCAGCTACAGTAATTATTCCTGAGGGAATGCTCTCAAAATTGGAAAGTGCTAGATCTTGTAAACAGCCTATTTAGAATCACTTTAAAAATCAATGCCATTAATCTCCACACCGTAAAGATCATAAATATACACCTAATTAAAAATGCAACTGTCCCAGTTTTATGTCAAAAGACACAGAGTTTTGAACAAAACTTCTTGTGCTAACTTAAATTCAAAATCTGCTACATCTCAAACAATTTAGACAGTAGGGAAGAGAGTGTGCTGAAGAATAGGGTGTTATAGGACTTGGAAGGTAGCCCGTAAGAGGACAATGACAGCGACAGTGATGCATTTAAAACATTTGAGGAAAAGAAACAAAACAAACAAAAAACCAAAAACCCAGCTTTGTGAAATGAAGAGTGGCAAAAATAATCTAAATTGCTGTATTACTTAATATAATGTGATTTTAAGTATGTCTAACTAGATATTTGGCCACTAACTACATCTATCTCCCTGAAAGTTTACGTACACTAAGATAGGCTAAATACTTTTTTTCCTGGAAGGCAGTGAGGTAGGGTCAGGGGTGAGGGCAGAGCCACAAGACAATGAAAACGAGTTAGGGAACATGCTGTCTAACGTGATGACGTAGATGAGAACACGTGACATGGTTACTCCTAGGCTTCTTAATGACCAACTGCGTGGAGCTCAGTTCTCCAATTCTCAAATTTAAGGGCCAGACTAAATGGTATCTACCTAAGACTCTCTGCAGTTCTAAAATTTTATTTCTATTGTTTCCTACTATAATCTCTTCTAATGATTCAGCAGTATTGGTAATTACAAAGAGAAATTTGTACTTCTGCTATTTTAGAGGCTATTGTAAATTTCTTACCCTCTATTATCATTTAATAGGAGTTGGAAACTTAATACAATTCAAAAACGTCAGTCCTGCTGTACTGCCCTCATGAGACCTCACAAATCCTTGATATTCCAAACCACATTACCAATCTCTCCATCTTAGAATGACATCATGTTCATTCAGCTCTTTTCTTTCTTTTTCTCATTCAGCTCTTTTTTCCCCCCTCTAGAGGAACCTGGAGCTAGAAGAAAGTTCCATGCTGGTCTGGGGCAGGGCTGAGACCCAAGCCCAGGCTTTACCCTTTGTTAATCCTGGTTGCAAGCCATGGCACCAAACTCTCTGGGCATGCCACCCATGATTAAGGTAGTTAGGAATCATACTTCCAACTCTACAACCCTTCGTCTAGGTTTTATGCAGCAATGTGCAAAAGTTATGGACTGTATTAGTATAGTTTTCTTGTTTGTTTTTTAATTTTTTTAATGTTTATTTATTTTTGAGAGAGAAAGAGAGAGAGAGAGAGAGAGAGACAGAGAGAGAGAGCACGCGCACAAGTGGAGGAGGGGCAGAAAGAGAGGGGGAGACACAGATTCCGATGCAGGTTCCAGGCTCTGAGCTGTTAGCACAGAGCCGGACACGGGGCTCCAACTCAGGAGCCTTGAGATCATGACCTGAGCCGCAGTCAGACGCTCAACCAACTGAGCCATCCAGGCGCCCCTAATTTTCTTGTTATTTTAGTGTAATTTCTGACTTCATTTCACAGGTGAAGCACCCAATGACCCATCCACACCGATGTTCAACGTAAGCGTTCAACCATCATCGTGCAATCCTCCCGTCTCTGCTAAAGAGATACACATTCTTGCCAGATGAGCTGCGTTTCTAATTAGCACCCTCCTCATGGAACACCACGCTATGGTAAATCAAGCGGAATGGACCTGGTGACGACAGATGCCGATCTCAAGCACACCACTCGTGAAATCATCCATTACGCAGAGGTGACCCAGGCAAGCTGGCACGGACCGCCCTGCTCATGCGACGACAGCACTACCCCGTTCCACGGCATCCAGGAACACAAATGCACGTGTGCACACAACACACACATCATCACATCAGCACCCAACTTTCTGCATTCTGTTTGTGGTTCTAAAAGCTACCAACCTCTGCAAGTGTGTCTCTGCCTCTTCAAGCTCAAACACCACCACCACTCGGAGTCACACGGTGCTAGGCCTCACAGTTGTAAAAAATCAGTACTTACCTTCAATCCTCTTCAAAGCTGAAAGGCACATATCCTTCCTCGGAAACTCAAAGGGATTGTTGCAGGTTCGAATGGTGTCACATTCGCATTTCCCATTGATTATATTGCAGCCAGACACGAGGTTTTCATTGCAGGGTTCAAAACCAAGCAGTTGGTCATCGTCCCAGTTCTCATCTGTAAAACAACGAACAGCCACATAATATTTGCTTGCAGCTTCATTCAAAGGCCTGTTTGAGAGCAAAAATGTGCAAAGATGTCAAGATTAACACCTGATATTGACACCTCAATTTATGAAAAGCGATTTGGCTGCAATTTGACAAACGAATGAAACCCAATATCCTAGTAAGCGAGAAAAAGGAAATACAGCCACACGTGTAGACATTAAATAGCCAGTGTTTTGGGATCAAAAACTACCACCTCTCTTATGTGTTATTTTAAACAAAGATTCCTGGATTTTCCTACTTTCAACAAAATCACAGGAGTCACATTTGTCAACCTATAAAATGAATAAATCTACACACATTTTTTTTTACTCTATCTGGTAGAGACTAGCTATAGGTTTAAAACAGCTCTGCAACTTAACACATCAAGACAGCTAATAACCATCAAAATGAAGACCACCAAAAGAATCGAGAACGGATACCACGGTGGATAGTTCTCCGACGCATTTCAGTTCGGATGCTCATGTCCACCAATGCCCAAAACCAAAGCCAGGGCCACGGTTTAGTGAAAGGCTAGGCTAAGATCAAATCAGTATCCTGGTCATGGAATGGAGTCAAGTATAAGAAACAAAGGAGATCTCGGACCTACTTTCATGGGATTCAGCTCAGACAAATGAAACAAGCATGACAGAATCACAGGCTGACTCAATCTTTAATGCTACTCTTCATAGTTCAAACACCTCTTCTAGGAAACCAGACTCTACGAATCTCTGGGACATTTTATCAGTCCCCCCCCCCCCAACATTATCTTTAATAGATGCTTTATCGTGCCTTGACCGGTACTAACTGTTAAATAGTAAACATGTTTCTGATAACCATATCTGGAGTGAATTTTTAAGTGTTTGAATTTAAGATATCTTAAATATGTTGCAAACTACGGCAGGTATAAAGCCATCTTCAGAAAGTGTTTTCCTAGAAGACAGTGTAAACAAATGGCTATAATTTTTTTACAGCTAAATTTTACTTCTGGTGACATCATTAACTCACTGCATAAGTTAGGCAAAAGGCAGTTCTCCCTCACTGAAATAATCTTCTTGTCAATGAGTCTTTAGAAAGGCATCATTTACAACATAAAGAGCTTCATGGCAATTCTTTGAAAACGGAAAATAGAAAACCTCCTCTCTTCTGATTTCAGATCAGGCTCACTTATTTGATCCACGTCTCAACTCTTAGTAAAAACGATTTTAGAAGTTTCAACAAAAACACCACTTATCTGTTTTAAAATCTGTTTTCCTGTTTAGCCTGTATTTGCGTTTAGAAATAACGTGTAAACACACGAAGGTGCATTCCTATCTTCGAGACAACAGTAAAATTACTAAATTGCCCTGAAAGGAAAACCAGAAAAGAACACAATGAGACAACACGGAAACGTAGGTGATAATTTAGTCTTCAGCTACAGTATAGAACACGTGGCAGTTGAACATGCTATTAGTACCACTCCCCTAATCTAGTTCAGTGACATTTGTCATGAAGACATTTTGGGGACTTTATATTCACATTTGTAACTCCCAGTTAGTTCAACCCTAGGAACTTAAAAACTTATAAGAAATCAAGTAACATCTGACCCACTAGAAAACTACCTCTTCTCTTCTATCTCTCCTTTATTTCTATTTCTCTTTTCCCCCATCATATTCTAAAAAGAAATTTTTATTCCTTTTTTTATAAATATGTACACAGTTCATCTATCACCAACTTGAATGGATTCCAATTTTCCCCCACAGTAAACCCCCTTTCCTCCATTAGAACTAGAATTCCCTGAAGACATCATTGTCCTAAAAGGACTGCAACATCCTCTCTCACCTGTCTCCCAGCCACCATCCTCTTGTCCCTCCATGGCCCCATTCCCCACACCATCACCCCAGACATCTCCCTCAAAAAACAAACCTGCCCCGTGGTTCTCTCTTGCCAACAAGGAAAAGCCCAAACTTCTTATTGCAGAATAAAAGGTTCTCATCATATGGCTTCTACTTCTACAGACTTCTCTTTCACCAAGCCCTCACATATCCCAATGCCTTAGGCACACTGCAATTCTCACTACAAACCCTTCATCACTGCTTCCACACCTTTGCTCATGGAGTATCATCTGCCTAGAACCCTTCCTTTCCCTTCCGCCCATAACTCCTATTCATCCTTGAACACCCAGTTCAACATCACCTTTTTGGAGAAGTCTTCTCCATGCTTCCTCAGGCATGTGCGCCGACCTCTGGTCCCCTATGACGATGGCTTTATGTAAGTCAAACTTCCCCACTAGGTAAGGGTCCTTGTGTGTAGAAGTCAGATCTCATCCAACTTTGAATCCCCTTGACCCCAGAACTTAATACAGTGTTCAATAACTGTATATATAGTACTGTAACATATATATGTGTGCATGTATGAGCGCGCGCACGCGCACACACACACACACACACACACACACACACTATACTATAAATCCAGTCACGTATTTCATGTCATTGGTCTGGTCAATGTTATGGTCCATGTGTTTTCGAGGAAGACCATTTTCCCTGAATGTGGAATCACAATTAAAAAATGGCCGTTGACACTCTTCCTGGCTCCTTACTGATTCCTGCTTTGTTCCCAGGAGAAGCCTGTCGGCAGCAGCAAGAGCCTGCTCGTGAGTGTGCAGAGGGAAGCCTGACCATCTCCTCAAAAATGTTAGGCCACCATGTCCAGTTAGGAAGCACTGGACTCTGAACCCCAAGATGTCTTATATACCTTTATTTTCTTTTCTGAGGAAAGTTTTTCAATTCTATGCCCCCATTCTAATCAATACTTTGTTTTTCTTCTTGGCAAATAGTTCCCTTAGCAACCACTGCTTTATAGGATCAAGTACAACATGCTTTGGAGACAAAGACTTTTATGTTTTTCTATCACAGGACATCATACTTTAAAATAATTTAACGGCCAATCAACAGGGATTCAAAGCAAAGATTTAATGAGGTTTGATTATAGAAATCAAATCTGGGCCCAAGAGTTCTGACAGTGCCTGGCAAATTTGATGTTTTTAAATCTCTCTTATGTACATCCACATATATGACCCAAGGATCAAGGCTCTAATTCTCTGATTCCTGATTTCTCCTTGGACTGGTCAGCAGGTGAAAAAAAGAAGTTAAAAACAGGAGTACTGCCCTTTAAATATTTATTTCAAGTAGTTTTTTTTTTTTTTTCTTTTTTCTGGGTACTCTCCAGGTGACAAGATAGTCTCCTAGCCTGAAAAGATCACTGAGATACCTCTGCAAATGCATCTTTTAGTTTGTAACTCCTGCAAATTACCAAATCAGGATGTTGAATTATTTTTCTAAATAGGAGAGAAATCTAATGATTTCATATATGAATTAAAATTCATGCATGTTCAAATATGTCCAAATACGTTAAGTACTGCAGCAAAGAGACAGGTATATATAACTGCTAATGGGACATCTCCACTTGGATGCTTAGAAGACATCTCAAAATATGATGCTTTACTTCGAGACAACCATTGTATTTCAGGTATTTCTGAAACAGAATTACTTCACGCACTTGTCCCATTTCACCCCCCAGAACAGTAACATGATACGTAAGAAGATGTGTAATGAGTGGCAGGGACATACGCACATGGTGTCATGCTAAGATATCAGCAGCCTGATCACCAGTGCCTTTGCAAATACTGTCACACAGAATAAAGGCAATATTTTTCAACGTTTTTTTTTTTTTTTTTTAATTTATTTTTGGGACAGAGAGAGACAGAGCATGAACGGGGGAGGGGCAGAGAGAGAGGGAGACACAGAATCAGAAACAGGCTCCAGGCTCCGAGCCATCAGCCCAGAGCCTGACGCGGGGCTCGAACTCACGGACCGCGAGATCGTGACCTGGCTGAAGTCGGACGCTTAATCGACTGCGCCACCCAGGCGCCCCATAAAGGCAATATTTTTATACTGCTATGGAAACAGTTTGGACCTCATGTATTACCTGAAAAGGTCTTGGGATCGCCCAGGGGTTGCTGTCTAAAGAGCATGTCTTGCTGATAACACCTGGGCCAAGACAGCATAGGCTCCAAGTCTGAGAGATAACAAAGGACGTCGGGTACCTCTTCTCCTGACGGTTACGCTAAACCATAAACAGACATACCCCTTTAGTGGGATTTAGCCAATATGTAATTGGGAAAAAGGAAAATGAAGTCAATAAAATGCAAAAGTTGCATGGACTCATACCTGATTTTTTTCAGCACATTAATGCTATGAAAAGATCAAGAGCAAGTTTTCTCACAATGAAAGGAAAAGTCTTAGCAATAATGAACACCTTAAGAAAAGGGTGATGATCTTGTTTAAATTTCTTTTTTTGGTACAAGAAATGACTGCTCTAGTGGCTGAACTTTCCATGACATTAAACTACGCAGGCAGGTTACAAATGCAAATGAAAAAACTAGAGACATTTCCCCTGTATTTAAATATCATGATGAAGAAACTACCCTTGGATCTAGGTTTAATTCTGATCAACCTGTTCTCTATTGGAAGTGACTGTCTTCAAGGTCCCAGGCCCTGAAGGAAGCAGGAGGAGCCTGGGAGTATGTAGGGCTGCAAGCAAAGGGTGGGCTGTCCAGGCTCCAGGTGCAAATGCTATGGGGGGCTTACCTGTGTCAGTATTTTTACTTGGACTCTCATTGTCTGTATGTATCTTCTCTGTATACAGTTCCATAGGTTTTTGACTGACCTGCCCTTAACCCGATCTTCCCAACATCCCTCTCGTTTTAGTGTAGTAAATGAATTTGCAGAATGTGTTTAAGAGTGCACACATGGTGCCAAAGCAAAAACACCTGTCCTTCCAAAAGCCACATTCAGTCTTGTCTTGGATTGGTTCTTTCTAGTCTACAAATCATCTTCTAGGATTCTTGATGATGCTTGAAATTCCCTCCTTCCACATTTGACGTAAAACATTTTGGGGCGCCTGAGTGGCTCAGTTGGTTAAGCATCCGACTTCGGCTCCGGCCATGATCTCATAGTTCGTGGGTTTGAGCTCCGCATCAGGCTCTGTGCTCACAGCTCAGAGCCTAGAGCCTGGAGCCTGCTTTGGATTCTGTGATTCTGTGTCTCCCTCTCTCTCTGCCCCTCTCCCACTCACGCTTGCACTCTCTCTCTCTCTCTCTCGAAAATAAACATTAAAAAATAAATTAAAAAAAGATTTTAAATGCAAGGGCTAGTTAGGAGTTTCAATCCTGAGGGTAGGAAAGAGGGCATTGGGGAAGAGGATGTGGAAAACATCCAGAGTATGGAGACATCCAACTTCACATCTGGGAAACAGCAGGTCCAGGAGCTCTAGGAACCAGCCATGGCAACCCTGGCCTGACTAATCCTGGATCCCACCTCTCTGCCCTTCAAAATATCTTTCCATCTGCGTGCTGGTGTCTGAAATTCCACTAATACGGAATAAAATGCTTCAGGTGTGACTGCATTTACTGGACACAGTACTGTGTGTTCACCTAAAATCTCTGACTTCCTGAAGGCAGAGGCATTTGTATATTCAAAGCCTTACCTTTTCTACCTTGTATCAGCTTAGGTTAATGGAGTTTACTTCAAACCAAGATATAGCTGCACCCCATTATGTGGCAATCCACTTACCAGAAATATGCTATACCAGATATTAAAAGGCAAGAAACAAACTCACAGTACACACTCAGAAGCTCACAGTAATGGAATTCTGTTGGCAGAGGAGAAGCTTCTGGGAATATATATCAAATTAATTCTCCAGCTGTTCACATATCCCTGTGGCTACAGTAAGATGCAAATAGCTAATACTGGCATCTCTCTCCATGCCAGCCTAGAAACTCCAGTGTAATGTAAAATTGCTGCTCTTAACTCCCCCAGCTCTGGGCTGGCTGTTATCAGGCATTCAGTTCTGCTCAAGGAGGAATCTAATGCAGGGAGTTTTCATTCTCTCTGCTTCAAGCTTAAGGCGGATGTCCCAAAAGTCAGTGCTTCCCTCTCCCTCTCTTCCTGGTGCTGTAATCAGCACAAAGCAGGAAGGGCAAAATTATGGTTATCGGTAGAAATGATTCATGTCACAAAAATCTGTTTTACAGGCATTTCCACAAAGTGAAACCATGTTAGGCGCATGTAACTGTATACCAGAGTGGACAAACCCGAGATCTAAAACAACGGAAATACTAAATTACGCTCACAAACATTTTTGGAAGACTAGCTTCTTAAACTGATGCAAATCTCTAAATATAGAGCAAACAAACATGACCACTGATTCATATTATGTCCAAGTGAGGAATTCTCTGAAAAACGAACAGGATCCAATTTACAAAGTTAATTTATGATAAGTGTATGTTCCACTGCTGTAATTTTTGTCAGAGACCTTACAATAACAAAAGAGGACCAGAGATGAACTACAGAATGGAAATTCATCCATCCATCCATCCATCCATCCATCCACCAATTATTCGTTCCTCAAACAGATAATGGCATCTATTACACACCAAGAACTAGGCAAGGGGCTACGGATCCAAGATGCTAGGAAGCAGGAGTTTACAGTACAATTTTCTACCATTTCAACCAAAATCATACCAAGCGTATGAATAAAATAATAATTTCCTTTTTGATAGCAGGAAGCTACTTGGAAGAGAGAGAAGTTTAAGAGAAGACAAGTGTCTCTAGAAGCGAGGAATTCGTGCAACAAGAAGGCAGCAGAGCCTAGGGCTACAGAATGCAGTTCCCCTATTTCACAATTCTGCCTAAATTAGGAACTGTCTGAAATTGCGTACAGAAAAACAGACAGCCCAGACATCTGTTCTCCTCATGGAGACTGCCTGACCCAGGAGACCACAGCCCTAGCTCTGTTGTTAGTTTGCAAAGAAACCCTGAACAAGGCATTTAGCCCTCAAGGCTTCAGTGTTTTTCATTACAAAAAAGGGGGTGGAATGGACAATTCATGAAGTCCCTTTAGAGTTCATGCTCATGTTTCCTCGATTCTGCCATCTTGGATGAAATTGTACAATGCTAACAATTTATTGGGAATGCTGTCAGAATCACATGCTTTGAGTAGTCACAATTCAAATTTAAAATAGTTTCTCACTGGGGCGCCTGGGTGGCTCAGTCAGGTAAGTGTCCGACTTGGGCTCAGGTCATGATCTCACGGTTGTTGGGTTGGAGCCCCGCGTCGGGTTCTGCGCTGACAGCTCAGAGCCCGGAGCCTGCTTCAGATTCTGTGTCTCCCTCTCTCTCTGCCCCTCCCCTGCTCGCAATCTGTCTCTATCTTTTAAAAATAAATAAATGTTAAAAAAAATTATTTTTAATGAAATAAAAAATAAATAAAATAGTTTCTCACTTTATCAGACCAGTCTGAGGTTTGGAGAACAGTCACTATGCACAGGAAGGCAAGCCAGGGGCACTTCCTCTACAACAAAGATCACTTTGCAGGACCTTTCGAACACCTCAATCCTAGAGGATGTACTAGCTGGGGTGTCAACACACTAAAACAGGATTGGCCGTGAATTTATAACTGTGGAAGTTCTGTGTGTTCATACAATTGTTTCTACTTCTGAATAGATTTGGAAATTTCTATGATAAAAAGTTGTTTTTTTTTTTTTTAATGGAAGGAGATTACAGGTAAATTAAATAAATACTTCAAATGAAGAACAATAGAAATACTCTGTCAACATTGCTGGGAAATAGCTAAGGCAGTGTTTAAAGGGAAATTTCACAGGAAATAAAGTTAAAAAAAAAAAAAACACAAAACATGAGCAGAGCATTCAACTGAAGATATTAGAAAAAGAGCAACAGGGCAAGTCCAAAGAAACAAGAAAGATGGGCCTAATAAATATATGAGGGAAATCAATGTAACAGAGATAAAAGCAAGTTAAAAACCGGCTCTTCCAAAAAGATTAAGACATCTCAGAAATGGGTTATGATTAACAGTCCCATATAGCATGTCAACTCATTCAAGTACTGTGACATATGAATGTATTTTTTAAGTCAGTTTCTCTTTGATGGTTTTACCAGGAAGTTACTCAAAGTCAGACATTAAATGGTTACATTTTGGAAATTTGTTAAATAATGAAGGTATTTGATTGCTCACGGAAACATTTCCTGAGCTACAATTACTTTGTACCCTATGGTGGAAAACTCCACCCCCTTATATTTCCCCTGCTTTGAGCCTAGATCCCAATATTTTTTAAGGAAAGTCTCAGGCCTTATCACCGAGCCTATGTTTGTGTACAGCTGAACTGACCTTGTATTCAGTCAGATGTTATTACTAAACAACACAGTCTTCTCTGGGCTTGAATATCTATTAAAACATGTAACTCCATGTTTCACCAGCTTCAAAGAATATTGGTTTTCAGTTACCAAATGTGCTCCTGCTTAAAAATGAATACATCTTGGTGGAGGGAAAAATATCTTGCAGAGGTGCTCAACAGTGTCACCTTTCCTTTCTTCATCTAGATACTCTAAAAGCCATCGATGGATTAAGCCAGGTAATCAGCCATCTCTTATGCAGAACATAAGAATAGAACTTCACAGAGTTCCATTCGCCTACAGAGGTGCGTTCATATAGGGATGTTACAGGAATAGCCCCATCAAACTTAAGGATATGGAGTTGGGAAGCAAGGTCTCCAAAATAAAGTCCACCAACTTGCCAGCCAACTCTTGGGCATGGAAGACAAAGTCTGTTTAGATTTGGTCCTAACCCACTTCAACCTCAGCTGTTCCACTCCTCCCACTTCCTCCAACAATGCCTACTGATTACGAGCTCCCTGAACGACCCAGGTTGTTCCCTGACACCGTGGCTGTCTACAAACTATTCTCTCTGCCTAGAAAGCTGCTTCTCTTTACTTGCTTTGGAAGTTTCTATTCAGTAATTAATCCTTTCTCCAAGGCATCAATCCACTCCATAGGGACCGAACTGTTTGTTCCCCTGAAATACTTTCTATTATACACCTATTAAAATTACTTCACTTACGGCAGTATAATGAAATTGCTCATCTAAGCTCCTCCACTAGAAAGTGGGTTCTTTGAAGCAAAAGAAAGATCTAGTTTTAACTCTTCTTTCTTTTTATCATTGGGTGACTATAGGACTTAGCATAGAGCAGCTTAACAAAATAAGTATCTGCAGAGGGAATGAACAGGAATAGGTTAGAAGGCAAGAGCAATAGCAATCTTTCAGTGCCATAGTTTTTTTGGAAAATGAGTTCGGTGGTAGGGGAAGAAAGTCAATTACTCAGAAACATCTTTGGATGCCAATCCTCCTACTTGTAAAATAATAATTCTAACTCAAATGTTCTTTTAACCTCAACATTCTGTTAACCAGAACTTCCACAGATCAATACAGATTTATGACATGTTGAGTGAATGAATATACCTCAACTATGGTTAGGTAAATACATAATAACTTAAATAACAAACTGTATTATCCCCCTCTACTTTCATCTATCATGACCATAATGAGATGTGACACAAATTAATGCTCCTTGCCAGAAAGGTACTTGTGGGTATGAATAATGCACAGTCCCGTTTTATAAATATTGATATATGCTCTAACCTAAAATCTGTTAGTCAAATGACCGAGAGCAAAACAGAAGACTAGATACGGGAATGCCTTTTTTCTTGATTGCACTCATCCAAAAGTGTGAACCACCAGAGTGAAAAGAAGAATGTGACCAGAATCTCAAACAAGAACAACAAATGAACATAGCGCTTTGAAAATAAGCACTTTGAAGAATATAAATTTTTCATTATATTAGCTGAACAGTTAGCAAAGATAATGAAGCATATTTCACACCCCTCAAGATGAATCTTCTGCTAACTAATATTTATGGAGCCACATTTTTATGTGTCAGAGACTAGGCTGGGTGCTTACCACAAGACGAACACATTAAGCTGAGGACAGAGGCTGAGCAACCTAGGCCTGAACTCTAAGTAGGCTACCATCAAGAGGTGAGAGGAGGAATGGAAGGAGTAAGGAAGTGAGCTGGTCAAAGGGTTGGGCAAAATTTCAAGTCTGAGTGAGTTCAGAACACCTGAACATCAAGGAAAAGGAAGGAGGGAACACTTCTATTTTTCCCATCTCATTCTGGGTGAAGCCCAACTCTAGTGAATATGGCCCAGAGGCCTACTGCTGACATCACTACCCCAGGGGCAAGAAGAGATGACATCGTTGTTGTTTTTTTTTTTTTTAACATTTATTTATTTTGAGAGAGACTGAGGAAGACAGAGTGCATGAGCAGGGCAGAGGCAGACAGCGAGAGGGAGAGGGAGAGAGGGAAAGGGGGAGAGGGAGAGAGGGAGAGGGAGAGATGGAGGAGGGCCTCTTGTCTCTCTCTCTCTCTTGTCTGCGCTTGCTCTCTTTCTCTCTTTCTCTCTCCTTTCTCTCTCTCTCTCTCTCTCTCTTCTTTCTCCTCCCTCCTCCGGCTCTTCACTTCCTCCCCTATCCCGATGCAGGCTTTAAACCTCATGAACCCTGACATCATGCCTGAGCTGACGCTTTAACCAACTGAGCCGCAGGGCCCATTCTCACCCTCTGACATTCCTTCCCCAACAGAATGGAGTTGCAAGAGCACTCGGAAACATCACAGGATAGAAAATCTAACAATATAACACTGTCATCCGAAACAAGGGTTTTTTTGCTAAGGCAACAATGCCTTCACATACAGCAATATTCCTGAGGTGCAAATGATGATCTCTAAAAGGTGTAATGATCTGTAAGCAGCATTAAGGAATCTTTTCAGGATAATAATTTTGTGAAATCAGTTAGCAATCACTTTGTAAAGGAATGTTTTTACAAATCAACTTGAGCACTGCTGTGGAACTTTACCTTAATATTTACCCGAATTCTTGAAAGTAAACCAAGTGAAAGATGATAGGAAGCAGGAGAATGGTCAAGATTAATTCCAACGATTGTATTTCTGACCCTTACCACTAACTCTAGTACCGTTAGAAGGAATATCATCCCTAAATAATGTGGCTAAAACCCCAAACCTTTAAGCTCTTTCTTTAGGCAAGTTTATCTCTGTATTTGATCTCATTTATCCCTAACACATGCCATGAATCTCCTGCTACTTGGTCCTAGCAACAAAGCACAATTTGCCAGCAACAGTCAGTGAACACCATTTTGTGTGCATGGTTTACAATTTCCTACTGTGAGCTAGTCTCATCATAAGTGAATGTTTGATGTATATGTGTCTAAATCTTTTTTTAAAAAAATTTTTTTTTAAGTTTATTTTGAGAGAGACAGAGACAGCATGAGTGCGGGAGAGGCAGTGAAAGAGAGAGACAGAGAATCCCAAGCGGGCTCCGTGTTGCCAGCACAGAGCCTGATGCGGGGATTGAACTCATGAAACCAGGAGATCCTGACCTGAGCCGAAGAGTCAGACGCTTAATCAACTGAGCCACCCAGGCGCCCCTGAATCTTTTTTTTCTTAAAACATCGTAAGAATCCACATTGCTACAAGATGTGTACATGGGAAGTAATGCTATAAACGAGAAATGAAAAATAAGAGAGACAACTGTGGACTCTAAGAAACCTCATGCAACATGGGGCTTGTCTGATACACTGATTCCTGAAGGCACCAAGTCCTTAAAATTCATCCTAGAACTCTCTACCTAAAAGCAAATGTAGATGAGGAGACAATGAAAAGCAGGACTTTGCCTTAGGGTAGGTCAGGAACTGAACATCGATATTTTACAGAGCAATCATTTAATTCCCTAAGATTTGTGTGAAATAGACCATATGAAGTCAATATAACAAGACCACAGAAAGATGAAGAAACTTTAAAAATATGTTTGAAAACATACTTCACTTCTCATAAAACTGGAGTTTGCTTGGTGTAGTAAATTGAACCTCTATGCCTAACCGAGTCACTGGGTACTTGGGTTTGGGAATCGCGGGTGACAACAGTACTGATTATCAACACTACCCCAAAATTTTCACGGTGTTCCCACCTGCCATAGCCTCAAGTTCAAACACTCAACACTGATAAACCAGAGCCTGCCGCCCAGCCTCTGCTAACCTCCAGGTTACTTCTCTCTGTGCAGACAGCACCCCTTCCTTCCCAGGCCAAGGAAGCTTGGGGCCTAGGCACTAGTACCTGGGACACCCCTCTCCCTGCTACGTGGCATGGCTCACATCCCCTGGTCCCTCGGGTCTGTGATCACACCCAATTGCTTGGCAAGACTTCCACGAGCACTCTGTTTAAAAGTGCAAACCAAACACCGTCACGCAGTCTCTGTTCACAGCACAGCACTTACCTTCTCGTGGCATGGTGTATATTTTATTACTAATTTTACTCATGTTGTCTCCCTATATCAGAAAGCTCCAGGCTGGTGAGTATTAATCTATCTTGTTCACATTTGTATCTTCTGCACACCCGGAACTAGGGCTTAGCACCACGGTAGGGCCCTCCACAAATATTTCCTGAATCAGGTCAATTCTCTCTGTACACTTTGGATGTTCACTTCAGTAGGACTCTGAGGACTGTATGTCCTCTGAGGTGGCACCACCTTTCCTTTTCCCCCGTCACCTGGAATCTGCTGTTCTTACTATGCCCAACTAATGTCTTCTCCTCAAAGAAGTTTACTTAATTTCTTCTCCCACCTACAACCCTCACTCATCCCAAGACATTGTAGCTGTTTGCTTACAGCTAGATTCTGAGCTTCTTGGGGGCAGGAACTGTGCCTCCCACATTTCTACAGCCACTCCCTGTTGAGATGAGTGGACAGCACCCAGCAGAACCCAATCTCCACTTGCTGAATGGAGAAATGAATGGGAAATGGAGCAGGTGACCACTATGAGGAGACATTCTCTATTCACGTATCACGTGAAAAAAGAGCAGCTTTGAAGACACTCTGTGGGCATCTAAGATTTAGGCTAAGTGTGTCAATACTCTAGCATGTAGGGTTAACATTTATATTTCATATCTTTCTGGAATACCTGAGGTACTAAAAAAAAAAATAAGCCGTACAATTAATTCATGCCTATCAGGGACTTAGGAAAGCCAGGTACATTTTGGGTATTTTAAAACATTTCAGTGTCAAAGAAAAAGGTTGATATATTTCTAAATTTTAAAGCAAAACATATGTACACATAAACACACACAGAGGATTATTTGCTTCCAAAAGGAAACACAAACCCATGTGAATCACCCAGTGCTTTTTCTAACATGCTACAGCAGTATGTATTCCCATATGCGTAAGGGAGGTGGAATCATGATTCTGCAATGTTATTCTATTTAAAGTCTTACAGTGTTGGGGCACCTGGGTGGGCTCAGTCGTTAAGCGTCCGACTTTGGCTCAGGTCATGATCTCGCGGTCGGTGAGTTTGAGCCCCGGGTCGGCTCTGTGCTGACAGCTCAGAGCCTGGAGCCTGTTTCAGATTCCTGTGTCTCCCTCTCTCTGCCCTCCCCTGTTTATTGCTTTGTCTCTGTCTCAAAAATAAATGTTAAAAAAATAAAATAAAAAAAAATAAAGTCTTTACAGTGTTAAGTCATGAGAGCTGCTCCAAATGAGCAGTCTGTGGAAATACGTCTACCTTAACTCCTCCCTGAAAGGTTAAAAATTATTGCCTATCAACTTCAATAGAGGTTTCAAACACTAACAGTTTGGGAGATATAAAAGGAAAAATGCCAAGGGCAGGCAATTCCCAAAGGATGCTCTGATGAAATCCTATCCTATTTTCAAAGGATTAGAATATGCAGAGGTAAGTAGCTTCAAACTGACACATAAGCAGTGCTTTAAACATCCCAGCTTATAGGAGAGAAGCAGGGGCTCAGTGCCGACCACAAGACGATGCCTTCAGTAGTGAAATGCTGACCCACCTCCCTGCTGTATTGCCTACAGCATCCCGCTGGACCTCACCTGGTGGCTTTTGGTATTCTCTGGGTGGAGGAAGGGGTGTCACATACCCTGGTTTGCAGGCCCGATGAATGAGCCCAATAGCCAAGACATTACTACGTAGCACAGGGCCACTACTCCTAGGGCTCCGTACCATGTCATGTGAGAAAGGAGGAAAGGAGATTAGTACCCTCACTTCAGACAGGATGTGGCATGACTAACGAACGCTGGTTAATGTTCAAGACAACCCTGAGCACAGAAAGAGTCAACCGACTCAGCAAAGAGAGATTCCAGAAGCAAAGGAAACCCGATCCCTTCACGTATGGCAGCAGTTGTGATTTCTCTCCTCTTACCAAGGTGTTTCAGAAACACTCTGCCACCTATAGTTCCTATTCCTTCCCCACAAGCACAGAAGTTAATTTTAAACACCCTCAACCGAAAGCTGGCCCGTCATTCTGACAAAACTCACGTGCAGTGTGGCAATGGTGTAGTCTGCTAATGGCTCCACAAGGGCTTCGTGAGGCGGCCCAATCCCTTGCTCTGCACCCTACGTATGCAGCAGGCTTTAAATGGGAAGCAGTTGAGGAAGCAAGGTTCCCTTATTCTGGAAAGGGGCAAAGAGCTGGTGGAGACATCACTTGAGGCTGAACCTCAGGGTTTCTAAAAGTCTCTTCAAGGGAGGTAACTGGCCTGAATGTGGTCAAGGGCACACTGACAGAAAACAGAAAGGGACAGTGAGTGTCATCTGGCCTGCACACCTGAATGTGCAGCTACCCTCTCTACTAAACCTGCCTTGCCAAAGGGTAAGCATGTTAAAGAGCCTGAAGTCTCCAAGTGGGGCGGAATTTTCTATAGGAGAGTCTTCCCCATCTCCTAACATTTGGTTTCAAAAGTGAGAAATGCATCCAATCTGGACAGTGCCTGGGCATTCCTTCTTTCCATCCTTCACCTTTATCACCTCTCGTGACAAGGGTTTCCTCTGTATTCTGGTCCGTTCCTCCCTACTTCCTCTCCACTCCTTTCCTCTGCACCCGGGTTCCCCTGGCAGCTCACCTCTTGGGGCCCAGCACCCCTGCCTGCGGGGTCTCCCATGCTGTGAGAGTCAGGCAGGACCTACCTGGGGAGGTCATGCTTCCCTGCACCTCCTTGCCCTCTGTCCCACCCCAAGGCCCTGAGGCACCCCTCCCCCTTGCCTGAGTCTTTCCTGTTTCCCAAGCCAGGTCCATCCAGGACATTCAATGCCAGGGGTCAGAGTGCTACATTCCAGTGGCTTCACAGGCAAGGAGGGTTCTGGATTCCTTCATGGGGGGTGGAGGTGAGGAAAGGAGGCAGGGAGGAAGGGAGGGAAAAGTTCAGGGACGATTTGGCCTGCTGTGCCCACTACTCAGAGACAGAGGTCATGGGGCAGTGAGGGCAACAGGGGCCCCAAGAGGCCCATCCAGAGTGGGCAAAGAAGCAGCCATTCAGCCTCCTTGGGTTCTGAAGTATATGCTGTCACTGCAGGTGCTACAGAAACTGTAAAAAGCATAAGAGAACACAACGGACTTTCATGGGCTTCAGTTCCTTAGTCTGTGAGATGAGGGTGCTGGCCTAGAGAGGCTTTTCTGAGGACCCTTCCAACTCCATAATGCTCTGATTCCTGGTGTAGCAATACCTCCCTGACCCCAGTCATTCTCAAGGTCTGAGGTAATTTTGACTAGCAAATAGAATGCCACTTTCACTCAGAAGGCAACTAAGCTTCTTTAACCTCCCAAAGCAAAATTCTCCTCTTGCAAAATCAGATTCCTTTGCCTCTGACTCAGGATCCCCGAGACTCTCTTGGTGCTTTTCTTGTGATTTCCCTGTCCTTCGGGTTTTACCTTTGTAGAGGGCTGGGCTCAAACCCTCAGGCTCTGGCCTTTCATGTGCCTCTCGACTTGTCCTGCTTACAGGGCCCCAAGGCTCACGAAATCAGGCTCCAGGATATGTTTCCCTTCACGGTCACCCTCTGGAGATAACAACTGCAGCACGACAGGACTTAACACCTGGACCTATGGTGGGCGGCTGGGAGCACCACGACGCAGTACCCAGTGTGGAACTCCTCAAACACAGAAATTCCAGTTCACTGGAACCCAAAGAGGGGAGGCTGGGCAGGAATGAGGAGTTGGGAGCTCAACTGGTCACTGGGTAATACAGGTAAATATGCCAACTTCAACCTGGGCTCAGAGCCGCCTACTCCCCTCAGAGACAGTCAAGAGGACTCCTCTCCCAGAGGATGGGGACTGAGGGATCATGGCTGGACTGACATCCTGCCATACTCAGGACAGGGGGTTGGCCTGTTCATCAGCCACCTGACGACGGGAGTAGAATTTGGGAGGAGGGAAGGAAAAGAGAAATGGTGCTGGGGAGAGGGGATGAATGAAGAGGAACCCACTTAGGGCTACCATTTACGTGTTAGACCAAGTCATAAAAAACATCTGTTAGCCAGATAAGACACTCCATGGAGAAAACAACACCCCCTGAGAGGTCAAAATCCACCCACTATACTCCAACTAAATGTCTAGCTTTCCTTTTTATTTTAAAGCCAACAATTGTTTGTAATAAGTCCTTGTGAGTCAAGTCTGACAATAGCAAAGATTAATTCTGCATAAAAGATGAAAACGATCCTACAAGGTATCCTGGTGTAGAGCCATCTCATTCTAAGTGATCCCCTTTATTGAAAAAAGAAAATTCCTGACCAATGATTACCTCCTCCCTGTCAAACCAGGATTCAACACAGAATACTCCTTTTATTTACTAAGACCCAAACACTCACACCTTCTGTGTGGTGAATCATCTGGAACTAACTGCAATTTGGACTTCACCCCCCAAGGTAGATACTACCCTTCGTAAGAAAACATTCCATGTTCTGTTCAGTAAAAGGTGCATGTTCCCGCCATGTGCTGCTCCCCAGGACTGTCAACAGACCCACTCCTTGTCGGGGCTGACTCGTGCCTGTGAGCGTGGAGTGGAAACTACGGCAGAAGCAGGCAGATGTGCGTCAAGAGCACCCTACGACACGTGAAGATCAGGTTTTCAATGGGCCGCCTCACAATATGGGCGAGAGAGCTGTGAGGAGAAGGAAAGGCAGTCCTACCCTCTTCTGTTGTTTTTATAAAACAATGAATCCTTCAAACCACCTGTGAAATATACAGCACTCTGGGTGCCTGGGTGGCTCAGTCCGTTGAACTTCCGACTTTGGCTCAGGTCATGATCTCACGGTTTGTGAGTTTGAGCCCCGCGTCGGGCTCTGCGCTGACAGTTCAGAGCCTGGAGCCTGTTTCGGATTCTGTGTCTCCCTCTCTCAAAATAAACAACATTAAAAAAAAAAACATTTTTTTAAAAGAAACACACAGCACTCATTTGGGTTGAATAATTTACTTTTAAAATTGAGTAATGAGGGAGAACCTTAATAGTTTAAAAGAAAAGAATTCTGGAATACACCAAGACTAAAAAAAAAAACCAAAAAACTATTAAATGACAATAGCCCACAAAAATGGCACTTAAGAAGGTAGGGCCAAGCTGTTTCCTTTGAATGAGCATGTATGTGTGTTAAGTTTAAAGTTCTCCCAATTTCTCCGTAAAGAAAAATGGATTCTAACTATTGCTACAATCCTACATATCATTTTTTGAATAAATAACTATTTTTTAGAGGTGTTTTGTTTGGTTCTAAGTGGGCTCCACACTGGGCATGGACGCTGAACTCACAAACTCTGAAATCAATACCTGAGCCAGATCAAGAGTCAGACACTTAAGCAACTGAGACACCCAAGTGCCCTGGATATAATCACTTTTTTAAAACCATCTTTTCCGGGGCACGTGGGTGGCTCAGTCGGTGAAGCATCCAACCCTAGATTTCGGCTCAGGTCGTGATCTCACAGTTGTGGGACTGAGCCCTGCTTCGGCTCCATGCTGACAGAACGGAGCAGCTCTCGCTCTCAAAATAAATACAATATTAAAGAACAAAAAACAAACAAACAAACAAAAAACCCCACATCTTTTTCCAAATTGTAATCTCCAGGTCCTGGGTCAAAAATTCTTACAGTCCCTACCAAGAGAATACAGGGATATATATTCTTCAGTCCATGCCACATGGAATATTATCCGCACAAACTTTTAAACTTTCATAACTTAAGAAACAATGACTTACCTCTTCCCGCTAGAGCTGTGATCTTCATCCTGAGTATGGGCTCAGATACCACAAAGATGTGTGGTGGTGGCCCTGCCTGCACTATCTCACCTGGACCCCTCAGGACCATCTGTTCCTTTACAGATGAGGAGCAAACTCTACGAGCAGCCCTCAAATTCAATACTCTATCACCCAACAGCAAGAGACAGTCATATCAGGGCACTGCCTAAGGGAAAATCATAAACAAGACCTCCTCACAGGTACCTTCAAGCCATCACTGTGATGCAATGTGAAGAAAAATGTACCATCAATTTACTCATTAACTATTATTTACTGAGCAGCTACTTCTTTCGTGGCACCATGATAGGCACTGGGTGGGCTACAAAGAAAGCAAGAACCTATTCAATTAAAGAGCGTCTTTCTACCCATCTTCCACCTTACAAGCAAACATAAATTAGAACAGAGTGAACCTATAAAGGGCAAAGCCTGCTTTAATACAGACATCAAATATGCTAGAATCTGAAATGTTCCAATAGCAATGCTTACTGGAAACAAATCACTATTAAGCTGTTCTGTCCCTTCAAAATGATCTTGGGAACCAATAAACATTAGTCAAACTTGTGACAGACCGAGTATGTTAGGTCTGATTCACAAATCACGGCACACTGCTATTGATGTTTAAATCGGAACATCCTACCACCCAGCTCCCAACCGGGGGTAGGTGTCTTCATGCCTACATTTTTTATTGCAACCAAATGTTACTTTTATTCTGGTAGGGGACAGGGAAATCATTTTCTTTCTACCTTCAGAATATTACATTTAATCAACATTTAATGAACCACCTGTTATGTCCAGGCCATAGTGTTCAAATGCCGAGGCACAAAAAGATACTATTCCAATGCCATATACAAGCGAGTTAACTTAGTTATGCCTCATAACAACCTAAATGAAGTAGATGCTATTATTATCCCCATTTTACAGATGGAAACTATGCACAGAAGTCAAGCAGCTTGGCCAGGGTAAGGCACCAGGCAAGTCACTAGGATGAATTATGGACTGACCACAGAGCCTGAACTCCTGCTAGCATGCAATGTTGCCTCTCACTGATAGATGTGCTTTCTCCTTAAGAAACAACATCTCCATTTCTCCTGAGGAAGGCATTTCCTCCAGCCAGGTTTTCCTGAGACCCTTCCCTGGCAACTGGAGGGAACACGAGCTAGCCATACAGGCAGGTAAAATGCCCCAACATGATGGTGACTCCTGGTCTGGGGAGCAAGCAACAGGGCAGAGGAGGCAGGGCCAGTGCTTGGAGTGAGGCCAGAGGCACGGGCGAAGGCACCAAGTGCCCTGGGTGAGGGGAGCTGTGGTCGGGCTGGCTGGACAGTGTCCCCAAGTTGCTAACTGCAGAGAGCACCTACGTGCAGAGCTGGGGGTTGAGTGAGGACAGTGGCTGGAAGTGGGACTTCCTCAACCAGGGTGGGTATAAGAGAAAAGAATTCAAAACCTGCACAGGGGAAATCAGTGACCAACCTGTAAAGAGACAAAAGACTTAGGGGGCTTGCGGGCCCCAGTATGGGGTATCTCTTCCTCTCTTCCTCTCAATGCACTCGAGATGGTGATGCACACACAGAGTCACAAACCCGTCTCCCGAAACTCCCACCTCAAATGCTATATGTATTTAGTATTTACATAACTGCCTTTCTTCAAGACGCATGGTGTTTTGTTTTTAAAAATCAAGTCTTGCGGCAAGTCAGGAAGTTAGCTACTTGACTACAAGTTCAGAAAGAAAAAGAACAGAGTGGCTGTGGTTGGACTAGGGCTTGGAGAGGCTTCCGAGATACCCACCGAACTAGATCTAGACACTGAGAGTCGCCCTTTGGAAGCACCAACTCCAAGAGGTAAGAGTGTGAAACAGCTATAAACAAATCCATCCAGCATTTACCCCTGGCGTGAACCTCTCAGTCTGCGACCTCCCTCAAACTGTATTTATGCCTTCTCCCACTGTCTCCCCTCTGAACAGCCAGAAATAAACCCAGGGCTCTCAAACGCGAAAATTTCCTCCTCCCCCTCATCCAAGCTGGCCGAGTTCCAGGGATCTGTAAGCAAAATACACGCAGCTCAGCGACACTGTACAAGCCGTCACCAACTGTTCAAATGAGGAGCTCCAAAAGCCAGAGGCTTCACTCTCCACCATAGGACAAGGAACATACAGATCGATTTCATTATTCATTGATTTAGACAATTATAATCACATTGTTGAGAAACATGTGAAATGAAACAGAAGGGGTTTGGTTGATAATAAAGATCAGCTGATTAATGATTAACTGTTCAGCATTGGAGGTAATCTATGATGAAAAGATTTCAATTTTTATAAATTTGCTACAACGGGAGCTACAGGCCTTATGTTGGACCAAACCTTAGGAGAGTCCCACCGCCCGTCCACCTTGACAAACCTTTTCCCTAAAACAGGTCAGCTTCCCCACACTTTTTTTTTTTTTTTTATAATTTTTTTTTTTCCAACGTTTATTTATTTTTTTGGGACACAGAGAGACAGAGCATGACGGGGGAGGGGCAGAGAGAGAGGGAGACACAGAATCGGAAACAGGCTCCAGGCTCCGAGCCATCAGCCCAGAGCCCGACGCGGGGCTCGAACTCACGGACCGCGAGATCGTGACCTGGCTGAAGTCGGACGCCCAACCGACTGCGCCACCCAGGCGCCCCATTCCCCACACCTTTTATGGCCCTGAGACACAATGTCAGCACACATATTTTGGTGACGGTGGTGGGTGTCAAGTTTTTGCTTATTACTGTTTGAATGTAAATATTAAGCTTTGTGCTTTGATTTTTTAAAAAATTTTACATACTTGACTTTAATGATGGCTACTGTCCCATAACAGAACTAAAATTCCACAAATATCCAGGGTTAAACTATTAGGTTTAATGTGATTTCACCTTCAAATTACTTTTCAGTACAAAGTGTGCTGATTTTAAATAAATATGTTGATCCAAAAAGTGTCTGTTAAAATCCAGCTGTGCACACGCACCTTTTAAACATTATACGCTGTGGTTTAGTGCAGTCTACACGGGTCCTCTCTCCAACCAAGAAGCAGCCAGGTCCATCCATGCCCAGTGTTTTCTGGATTGGGCATGTTGATTGGTATCAATCAGGCACGAATTATGAATTCTGAAAGATTTAGAATTCAGAAACCATATTCAAAAAGCACTTCTGGGGCGCCTGGGTGGCTCAGTCGGTGGCTCAGTCGGTTGAGCAGCTGACTTCGGCTCGGGTCGTGATCTCGTGGTTCATGAGTTCGAGCTCCATGTCAGGCTCCGTGCTAACAGCTCAGAGCCTGGAGCCTGCTTCAGATTCTGTGTCTCCCTCTCTCTCTGCCCCTCCCCAACCTCTGCTCTGCTCTGTCTCTCAAAAATAATAAGTGTAAAAAAAATTACTTTTAAAAAGCACTTCAAATTTATATAAATATATATATGAAGCCTCATGATTTGATTTTGCATACTATTTGCCAATTGATTTGTGAAATTTTTAAACAAAGAATACAGAAATGAATCTGAAATGAAATGCAATCTATTATAACAGATGCTATCTATACCTTTTGATGTGAAACTAGTTATGAGTTGTAAAGGCTATTTATTAATGTATCAGGCATAATACAAGGGGAAAAAAAAGTCTGCTGTCCTGATAGAGTTTCAACAGACTTAATTCCAAAAATGACCCAAGTTTTTCCCAGTTTTATACATGTGCCTTATGGGATAACTTCTGGGCCTCCAGTTTTCATTTATAAATTGGTGGAAGTGGAAAACGGAAAATGGTTTTAAATTCCCAGAGAAAATCACTGGCAACAAGAGCCTATGTCTAATGCGTGAAAAGCACAAAGATTGCAAATTCATCTTGAAGTCAGTATCTAGTCCCTATTTAGGATGTAGTTAGTTAATTATATCCATCTTTCATCCTAAATAAATATTTGCAATCCAATAATGCACTACAAAAAAAGCAACAGAATAAAAATGTCCCTACCCAGTGGGCTGGTTATTTGCACAAAGCCAACAAATCATTACTTAACAGAGGAAAAGGTTAAAAAAAGCTTCAGTGTCCTCAGAGTCAACATAATCCTGGTGGTAGCAAGAATATAAGACAAGCAGCTAAAGGCCACTGTCCTCAGGCCACAACCCCAGACACAAAGGACCACAGGCATAGGTAGCAAGTGGTCAAATCCTTTGGGAGGGGACAGGAGACAACTATCATGTGCTTGGGGAGCTTAGGCACTCATGGGTACAAGTTAAGACTACGTAACATTTTCCCTTCAATTCACCTGAAATTCAGACTGGTTTTTGTTTTGTTTTCCTTTTTTACCCTTGGTAAATTCCGGAAATGAAAGAGGGTAAAGAAGATGAAATAGAAGGTACAGTCAGCACATCTGATTAATCAGCTTATAGTAATGGAGACTACAGAGCAACACAGGAAAATTTATTTGATCTAATTTTAACGGAAAGAATATACAAGACGTAGGATTTAAAAAAGGTACGTACACAGAGGAAGACTAGACGGGATATATACACATACAAAAACACAAAACTAGTTAAGTTCAGAATAAAAGTGTTTTGGATCAGTTTCTCTTCTCTATTTCCCAAACTGTCTAGTAAGTTATGTTGCCTGTATCATTGTGTTCTTAAGCAGGCAGTGGACCCAACATTTGCCCTAGCACACATGGCTAGTTGTGGGAAATAAGATGTTCAGGAAATAACTACAAAAAAGAAATTTAGGTACCCCCTTCCTAAATACCATTCAAGAGACCCAGGCTCTTTTTGTTTTTGTTTTTGAACAAGGCAAGGCCCTATACCACATCAACTAATCTCCAAGAATCTTTGAGCATAAAAAGTTCTAAGGAATTTTCGGTATGAATCTTTTTTGATGGTCTACCTTTCTGGTCATAAACCTGAGGAAGTATCTTACTAACTGCAGAAGAAACAACACAGGAATGAGATGCCCACAGCTTTAAGTAAGCCTCTTAGGAGACAATCTACACATATTTATTTATATAAACTAATTAAAGATGGCCAGAAACAGAAAATTTTTTAATTCTGTTGGAATTAACAGAGTCAACAACTCCAATTAGAAGAAAATGCTACATGGCAGAAATGGACCAGAGAGACTATCAGGACCAGAACGTGACCCTGTGAGGAATTCTTCTCACATGTGTGCATGCTGCATATATGGATGTGTAGAAGTATATGCACACATCATATAATTTGCAATGTGTGTGCAGCTGTCCACCATAATGACACAGTTTTCCACTGTAACGAAAGACAGAAACAAAATGTCTATGTTTCCATTAACTCCAAAATCAGGCACAGACTCAGGGATGCTTCCCACCGCATCTTGCCAGTCCACCGGCTGCCCTGCCAGGCCTTCCGTAGGTTCCCTAGGTCAGCCGCATCTGTTTACTTTCTCCAGCAGAGCCATGGCCCTTTCCTCCCCAAGCACTGTCCCTGGGTCCAGCTGTCGGTATAACGGACCAACAGAAGACCAGCAGTTGAGGAAACTGATTTCCCCTGAATACTTCTGAGAGTCTCTTTCTTGGGAGTCAGGGCAACTTGGCTATCTCTATAGCTGAAAATGGTACTTGCTGGTTGTACTTGACGCCTACTTCTCCGGTTCTCACCTTCCTGGAAGTCTACTTTTTGGTTACAAAACTGTTTACCTTGGCTTAGGACAAGAGGGGCCCTCCCTCCTTCAAGTGTGTTTCCCAGTCCTCTGCCTCCATTCATTTATTTTATTAAAGACCGAGAGTAAATACGCTATCCCAGCCACAAGAACAGCTCGGGCTCCTTCACCGTCTACCTCAAATTACAAAAAAGGGCCGAGGGTTTTGCGATACACCCATTTCTGATTTGGGCAGGATCCACCATCGAGTTAAATCCTCTTACTGCTGATAAAGTCTCAGAGTAGGCAACACTTCCAGAACAAACCTGCCCCAAAGTCTGGAAGCTGACTTTTAAACTTTTAACAGTAATGAAGCCACATAAAAATTAAAAAAAAAAAAATACTTTTAAAGAGTTATAGGAAAATCATCAGTGGACACTCAGACAAATGGCCCTGCTTAAAATCTTCCACCTTTCGTACCAACGAAGCATCATGGAAAACTAGAACTCCACTACCATAAGCTTACTTTGGTATCGGTTCCAGCTTGCCCTCCTCCCCCTTCCCAAAGCTTTGATAACAACTGGTGCTCTAAAGTGGTTTCTTGCAAAGCCCCGAGCCATGACACTAACATTATAAACAATCACAATCACGTGTGACAAGGGCATCTTAAACATGGGAAAGTCGAAGGCACGTGCTGCACCACTGACATCAAAATTAAAGCCGCACTCAGGAAACGGGGCTCTCCAGATCCACTCACTAAAGTGATAGAAGGTACTAGGTGCCTGACATTTATCAGGATAATTCTGTATATGTGGTCTATGACCCTGTATATTTATCTTGGCCAAATCTCTCTTTTTTAGCAGTTGAAAAGTTTAACACCAGATAGATCACCCAAGGGTTGTAATCCACTATTGTATTAAGGGTCTAATGTCTTAGTGTCTTAATTTGTAAACCACTTTCAGACTTTCAGAAAGTAAACAAACAAACAAAGACTTCATGACTAGTGCTAAAGGAAAAACAACTCCACAGGGCTTAATAACAAGTTGGGACTCCAGCCAGGAGTCATCAAGAATTCCTCAGTCCCTGAAGTCATAGGGTTTGGAGTAAATCCAAATGGGATTTTACTTTTTCGAATTCCTTATATTGCATTCCTATGGACTTCCTGTTCAAACCATTGTGAGGCATTTTTATTATTCACACACACTTCTACCATCATGCTGTTGGCTAGGATCTCCTTCTCCAAAGAAGGTGTACGGTTAAATTCCTGAGGAAGTTTGGAGATCACCTGCAGCAGTAAAGAGGTTATGTCATTTGCTGGTGTAACACTCACAGACTCCAAGTTCTAGACGTGTTTGTTAAATTAAATTCCCTCCTGATTAGTCAACACACGTTTGAGACACAACCCTGGATTTGCTGAAAACAGAGGTTTACTATCACCAATTACTCATATGGTCGCTTATCTGAAGTATCTATACAGTAACTCATGATTTTATGTGTATCAGTTATTATTTACAAACAACTGATCACTGTAGCGTTTCAAGGGCTCCGTGCACCAGATCGCTGGTGGTAAAGAGGTTATAAGCTGCCGCCCAGAAGGAAAATTCTTACAAGCTGACGAAAGGTTGGTGAATGAAAGGTGACACTTTCATGGCAAACTGGCAAAAAGGAAAAGTCCTCGCAAATGAAAACTACCTTTAAATATCTGCCAAAATAAATACAGCTGAAACTAACCTATCACAGCAAAATTTAAAAACTCAGTTCTAAGAATGACGGGCTGGGGGGAGGTGTACGACAGGTGAGAGGCCATGGTTAACCAGTTCTAAGCTTCCTTCTGCAAGGATGAGACTCCTCACTGGAATTCTCTCAACAGGCTTCGTTTGTTTCCGTTTGCACAATGCAAACCACACAGCTCAGATGGAAAAGTTTTTGTATAATATCTTGGATGACCTTGAGTCTAGATTTAGTCAACAAATGCTCATTGAGTTCTTCCTGAGTGCCAAGCGCTAGGATAACACACAATCCTGGCGCTCGAATGGATCACAATGAGGCAGGGAGGCAGAAATGTGAACTCTAACACAGTGTGAAAAGTGCTCTAACAAGGGAAGGAGAAAGTGCTATTTATGGGCACTGGGGGTGGGGGGATAGCAATGCTTTTTCCTGGGCAGGGCAGGAAGTCCTCACAAAGGAAGCAGCACAAAATGGTAGGGTTTGAGGGATGAGAACACATTCTGAAGGATGTAAAGATAATTGGGGGGGAGTCTGAAAGCGGACACCACGCCCATTTTCCGGTTGCTGGGTCTGCCCCCAACTTCTGGTTGCGACAGATATTAGGAAGCATGTGTTGAACAGATCTCATCTTCTGCATTCTCAAAGGGTCTCTGTCCAACATAAACTTGAAACAAAGTTGGAAAACCTACACCTTGAGGAGAATAGTCAGGTACTGAATGTAGGAGTCTAATTTTCCCTTACCTGTGGGCTTTCAGTAATAACATGCAAATTACCAAGGCTCTTTGGGAAGTTAAATGCTTATACTAAGATTAAAAAAAAAAAGTAAAGTAGGAATTATGTACATGAGATATATCCCCTCTAAAGAAAAAACAATTCACTGTTCCTTCTTTACTACTAATAATCCTTATGTTTTCTCGCTGCTTGTAGCTCCTTAATACCGTCTACTTTTCCAGTCTCTCCAGAAATGGTATCAGCCAAGCATTTCTGACTCCAGGGCACATGCTTACATATTCACACACAGTTTAAAAAATATAATACATGACTATTTTCAGTGCCAAATGCAGCTGTAACTATATATTTCTTTTGGACATGTTTTATGTTATAAAGCATGTAAATACTTTATCTCCCTCAGTTTTCCAGAACTCTATTGGCAGAGTCTTTTTTCCTTTCTCTTTCCAAAGCACTGAATACAATTTCCTGAATAGATAGTCAATAAACTTGGTGGCTGAGAGCTCACTCACCTTTTCCCAACATAGTCTTTGGAAATAATTTCATCTCCTTCCAACCAAAAACACCTCTGGCTTCTTTCATTTGCTTATTTCCCTGTAGAGGTATTCCATTTCTCACCCTAAATTTCTGCTTTTCCTTTCTGCTATCACATCTAAAATTCTTGTGTAAGGCCAAAAACTATGTTTACTGATAGCCTACCATAAATCATCCCACACTGCCCTACGGATAATAAATCTTCTGTCCCAATCAGCAAGAAATGAAAGAAGTCTAATTTTCCTGAGCTCCACTTGCCCACGTATAGATATCCCAATTAACTAGGTAGTTTAAAAGCCAAAGCCCTTTAATTAGAACTGTGTTTTCCAAGTGTAATAAAACAATGCACGATCTTTGTTAAGAAGTCATTTTCAGCTTGCTGATCTACAGAGTAGATAGTATACTTAATTTGCTCCAACTATGCAAGTTGTTTTCAGCACATACATAACACAATGCAAAGTATTCTTTGTACTGTGCCCTCAGCAACTGTGCACGCGCATGCGCGCGTGCGCGCTCTCTCTCTCTCTCTCTCTCTCTCTCTCTCTCTCCCCCCCCCCCCCCAAAGGTATGAAGTTAACTATATATTGAAAGGAGAAATTATTAACAGCTTCCTCTCAATGTCACATCTGGAACTGTATGCCCAGCTGCTGATGCTACAGATACATTTTACCATCCTGGATGCATCTTTTTAGGCCAGCAAGTCCACCCCAACCTTGTAAAGAATCTTGTTTTATGAACTTTTATCACCTGCTGATCCATATTACATATTCCACAGAGTCAAATGAATTTTATGTACTGGCAAACACTTCCCCTCCAAACACTTCTACAGAACTCATCTCTGCCATCCTGTTAGTGCAGATACCATTACTGGAAGGGGTCCTCACAGAAGATTTGATGCTTGGCACCAACTTCTCTTACTAGGTGGGTTACCAGTAGCTGGAGAGCTGCATACAACCATACTGGGAAGAATGTGGAGGCAAATTCTGGAAAGCATGCCTTTCAGGGCACCTGAGATATGGCTCACACTGGGTCATGGCAGGGATGCCACGAGGAAGGAGGGCCAAAGGACAGCACAAAGGCATGGGCAGGAGAGGTATCAAATGGACCTTCTAGCACAGACTCTGATGGCAGCAAACACACACTGAACACTCTGGCCACTTCTGAGAGACAAAGTTCTCGAGAGAAGGCCCTAGGCATTCAGACTCTCATTACTGACCCCAAAGTTTAAAAGTTCTTAAATTCTTAATCTAACAGGCACCAACCAAGCAGGAAGAAAACCAAATAAAGACCTATTCATATAAAGAAGAGCAAAGTAGAACCTAGCTTTTCGGCAAAAGCTCAGGTTGGTAAATGAATACCACCCACCCTTCAATGGCTACTTCAGACACCACCGTTATTAGCTATCCAGAAATCTACCCTGGAAGGGAGAGGATTAGATCCAGAACAGGATTTGACTTCCGATATCATGAAAGAAAGAAAGAAAAGAAAGAAAAGAAAGAAAAGAAAGAAAAGAAAGAAAGAAAGAAATGAAAGACGACAAGGCAAGCCACAGTACTCCACGACCCAGAAACATTTTCTGTTAAACAATATAAAATGTCTATCTAGTATTAGCAGTCTCAGAGCAGTTTTACAAATGGCAGCCAAAAAAAAAAAAAAAAAAAAAAATCTTGGGGAGCAAAAAAGCAAACTATCACAGAAAACTAAAAATTAAATAAGTTCACACTGCTAGGGATTGGTGGCTTAGGTAATTGAACTGAAAGTGAGAATCACAGAAGAGATCTACATAATAATTAGCTGCTGAGTTTTCTTGTGTTGCATACTCCCAAATGGAGTATTTAGCATTCAGCAGACTTATTAACGAATAAATGCCCGACTGGAATTAACTAGCACCTCATTCTGGAAGGCTGCTCTTGGCAAAAATGTAATATCCACAGGGCAAAGCCTGTTGATGGCTGGTATACACTGCAGGCTGGGCTGAGTGTCGCATTCTTTAGAATAATTCATGTTACGTCAAGTTTCAGAGCCACAGGTCCACACCACCTGGACAATATGCAAAGGAAGGATGATGTTTCTAGACCCCAAGAGACAACTTCCCAAACTTCCCGGCTGGTCCCGTGCCTAAAATACAGCCAGTGGAGACTTGCTGTCCCACAGACAGAGCTTCCCTGCTCCAGGGGCTCCCGACACACAGAGGTAAGGAAGCTGGCGTGGCCTGCAACACTGTCCCTCTGCAGAGACTAGGTGTTTCATCCTCCCCGTGGGAGGCGCCCAGCGGCCTCCCTGGGCCAGTACCCCTTCCTCACGTGCAACAACTGCTCTGTTCCTTTAAATCCAGCCTGCTCCTTAAGGAAACTCCCTGGCAAGTGAAAACAGCAGCAAAGGTAAAAGAATGCCGGGAATTTGGCTGCCGCCTGCAGTATTAGGGAGAACAGCAATTACTCAACTCTCTCCTAGTGTCAGAGGCAGAAATGAGCATGTGAATTTGGGCAAGTTTTGGCCTGTCTTTGCTCAAGCTTCTCCCCTTGTGGTATCTGTCACCTACCTACTCACAGTCATCATAATTAATGAAGTAAAGGAGAAAATGGAGAGAGAGTGAAGGCAGCAGGCCAGCGCGTCCACAGAAGAGAGGCGTAAGTTCTACCCACACTCCAAGCCGGGCCACAGTTACCATGGCTTCAAGACTGCCAGCATTTCAAGACGTCAATAACTTCCCAATAACTGTGTTTTTGCCCTCTCCACCGCCTCTCAATAAACAGAACTATGTAAAAACCCTTGATCTTTTCCTCCAGGCCCTTCCCGTCGACAGCACTTGGCAAAGAGTCATGTAGACATGACCACTCTTCCCTTCCTTGGCTCTGCAGACACAAGGTAATATTTGACTCCTGTGTACATGTCTCACACATAAACACATAGACCTTACGACCAGAAGGGCCTGGAGATATCATCACTTCAGTTCCTCTGCCTTCAAGTAGGCAGCTATTTAACTCCCTTTCCACAAATTAAGGTAAAGTCAAGGGGAGCTGAGAAGGTTTTATTTAAGTTATGGAGCTACTAAGGGATGACAGGAGATCCAGAAGCATGGCTTGTCTCCCATGTCATGGTATATTCTCACACACAAGAATGTTGTGCTGTTTGTCTTTCTGAACAGCCTCAAATCCTTCCTGCAACAAACTGGAATATATATGAACCCATTCATTCTTTTGATTAAAACATGGAAATTTATTTGGCCTTTCACTTTTATGTCATAGACAGTGGTAATAAATTTTCCTAAACTCTGAAATAGAAGAACTCCGTGGTTCTGAAAAACACACAGCGTACTCAATCTTTCTCAAACCATTTAAGAATCTTTCTACTTTGGTTTTCAGACCCAGAACAATCTACAATTTATCCCCTTTTCCTCTTGCCAGATGTAAATACCCATACCTTCAAAAAAAAAAAAAAAAAAAAGCAATGCTCCCAACTATGGAAGGTGAGGAAAAGAGGAAACCATGTGAAGGTTTTCCAGGTCTGCATTTGACAAGATGTTGGAACCTTCGGTCCTCTGCAGTATTATAAACACACACTGAGGGACTGAGCACATACGTCCTGTATGTAAGGTTCTTCCACGTCATGGGTCTGAAGTGGCCCAATGGAATTCCTAACATGAAAAGTCGAGTTCAGGTCAACATCCTTAAGGTAGCTTTACCCTATTCTGGTAGCTCTTTGGAATCTTAAAAAAGAAGGATCCCAACTCTCCAATGTTGAGATGCCTTTTGTTTCATCACAAGCCATGAACTGGGTTTGCTTGTGGCCTTTGGATTCGAAGCTAATAAGTTACCTCTCGTAGACCCAGGACTTTGCAGGCTCAGGTTTCATTCTGCCCTGCCAGAAATTCCTTTCGTTTTGAATCTGAGATGTTTGTTTATGGTTTTTGTTTTGAAATGCTAAATAAGACAGGCACAGTGTCTAGTTACAGCCTATATCTTTCTTTTTTTTTTTTCCACCTTGCTATAGCCAGAGCGGCTGGTTGTTAAGGGCTAAGGACTTTGCTAAAAAATTCCAAAGAGCAGACTCTTCAAATTATCTTCCCAGGAACCTGAATGTAAAATAACACCTTAAATATAATTAACACTTAATTTGCTTTCCTTAAATGTTCATAAGACAAATGTTCCCAGCTATTTCAAATTAGGGTGTTATTTTTGGATTTGACAAACACATACTTAGACGAAACCCTGAAATTTGAAAGTTGATCTTGCCTTGCTTGTAGGTTACATGTTTGAATACAGCACTCCTGATGAAAGACAGAAGTACTACAATGCTAGGTGCTAAAAGAGTTTCTGAAAGAAAATTCAACTTCTACGACGTGATAATAAGGTTTGGTTGCCAAAAGAAAATAGAAAAGAGTTGTAAACTATTGATTCCAAAGACTGTACCTTCATCAAGTTCTTTCTCCTTGTTCCGTAAGAGCCAGTAAAAAGCATTTGCCTTGTGAGTCCTCAGACCATATTTACTGGATAAAAATGATACTCATTTGCAGGCATGAAAGAAGGGTGGCAGTTCTAAAGGGACAGGAACTCAGCTATTTTAACTCTAGGGTGTTCTTTCCTAGCCTCCCACTGTAGCACAAAGATGCTGAAGAGAGACCACAAGCCAAGACCACAGGAAAGCGGAAGTATTAGTCCAGAGGACGGACGGATGGAACAGACGGGATCAAGAAAAGCAATGCAGATGTCCTCCGGCCGGACACTACCCCCGGCTCATTCCTAACCTGCCCTTGTCTTTGAGCTGGTTGTGAGTGACCACTGCTTCCTTCCTTCCTGCTTCCTTCCTTCCCTAACTGCAGTGACCCCAGCCTTGCTTGCTGACGCTCCTGAGGGCTCCCGTGGCTCCAGCGATGGCCAGAAACCCACAGAAAACTTCTAACAATAAAAGGAAATTTAATTTCCTTCCATTATACCATATGCCATCAATATTAAGAGATGTCACCTTTTTAAAAATATTAGTTTGAAGCAGTTCTCTGGCACTATGGATTCCAACCACAAAATCATGCAAATGCCCACATTCTGCTGAAACAGGGGCTAGGAATTACAGCAGTCCTGGATGTCAATGTGAAGGAGGTGTGTGTCACAAAGTGGATTTTTTTTTTTTAACTTATAGATAAAAAGCTAACAAAGAAGAAAAGGAAAACAGAATGAAAATCAGAATTAACATCATCTTTGAAAAATCTATTTGGTACCAGGAATTATACTAGCCATTATACACACACACCAACACACGTTATCTGTGCAATTTTATATATACATACATCCACTCTCCAATCCTCTCTATAATATCTACTTCAAAGAAAGCTAGGAGTATTCCACTTTTACAGATGAGGAAACTAAAGGCCAAAACAACCAAGCAAGCTGGTTGTTCAGTTAAAAAATAAGAGCTGAGATCTGAACACAGGTTTGTCCAGCATCAAGACCTAATTTCTTTTTCCTAAGACATCATGCACAGAGGCGTGGGAAGCAGGAAGGAGGGGAGCACACCCTCAGATCCCACTTGGTGCTGCACCCCCCACTAAATCCTTCCTGGTAGTCAGAGTTAGTGCCCCTCTTACTTGCTCCTGAGATGCTCAGCACTTCCTTATCTTGGAACTGCACAGCTGTAAGTAACTGTCTTGGATAGAATCGTCTCAGCTACCTGCCATTGGACCATGGCCCCTGAAAGCAGGGTCCCTATCATCTTTACTGTGGCTGAAAAATAACTACAATAGCAGGGAACATTATCAGGTCTCATACACCGCACTCTGTTCTACGTGCTTCATAAGGACTAGCCTTTTGCTACTTAAAAGTGTGGTCCCAGGATCAGCAGCATCTGAGTCACCAGGGGGGTTATCAGAAATGCAGAATTTCAGGCCCCATCCAGACCTCCTGAATTAGAACCACCATGCTGAATGAGATCCCCAGGTGATTCGTGTGCACATTAGAATTTCAGAAGCACAGTTTTATCTCATTTAAGCTGCACAGCCAACACACATGTTACCTATTACTGTTTTAGACAGGGAAACTGAGGCTTAGGGAAGCGGCATTCCTGCAGTGTAGCACAAAGACCAGACCCATAGCAGCAAGTACTTGTGGGCGGAAGGATGGCTGGGAAACCGGTAGGAAGGAAAGGTCTGATTACACGTCTGACCTCCAGTTGTGCCTAGTCTGTACCAACTGCAGCAACAGGTGGGACCAGGGCCCCGACACAGGTGGGCTGCTGCAACACAGGCTGCTTCCTCAGCTCTGGTCAGGCCAAATCCTGCGGTGAGACCAGCAGTGTGGACACTCCAGGGGCCAGAGGCGAACTCTTTCCCCAGAATGTTAGGGAAATGCACAGTCCTGATGATAGTGAGGACAGATGCCCTCCTCTTCCCCAAATGAAGTATCAGCCCACAGGTAAATGGATACCTTCATAACTCCCACGACTTAATGCAAGAAATTTCAGATTCCTCCCTATTTTTACTCCAAATACACAAACTGTTTAGACAAAGTTAACAAACGGGCATTAGAAAGAAAGGCAGCTAATAGTTTTAGAGGCCCTTAGTTTTTTTTTTTTTTTATTTTTTTTTTCAACGTTTTTATTTATTTTTGGGACAGAGAGAGACAGAGCATGAACGGGGGAGGGGCAGAGAGAGAGGGAGACACAGAATCGGAAACAGTCTCCAGGCTCCGAGCCATCAGCCCAGAGCCCGACGCGGGGCTCGAACTCACGGACCGCGAGATCGTGACCTGGCTGAAGTCGGACGCTTAACCGACTGCGCCACCCAGGCGCCCCGAGAGGCCCTTAGTTTTTTAACTCAATGCACTTACAGGGTTGGGGAGGAGGGGACCTGAACTCAATAATTTGCTCCCTTTCGAAGAGCCCAAACTCCGTAACTACCGATGATCCATTACTCAGGTAGATGAGGACTAAGCAGAACAGAAGATGCCCATATCAGGTCGTTTCACTTATACTGGTTAGTAGCTTTGTTGTTCTTAAGTATTTACCACCTGCCAGTAATTTTTCCAAGTCCTTCACAGGAATCCATTTGCTGAGTCCCTATAGCAACCCTATTAACCCCACTGCACAGACAGAAAACGGAGATGCACAGAAGTACAGATTTGACTTTGGACACCAAGTTTCTAACTATGATATCTTTTCATCAAAGTATAAATATTTTGCATGAGGAATTAATTGAGGCTGGGGAAGGGAGGTAAAGAATTGAAATCTGTTCAGGAAAAAAGGACCTTTTTAACTTTTTTTTTCATGTGGGCCCAAAATGAACACTCACTAGTGTTTACCTTGAGAGCATTCTTAAATCTAAGTATATTCAACTACTCCTCTGACCACAAGACCGAGGAGGTGTCGTTGAAGCACAGAGGTTTCTCATTATTTGACCAGGCTACTGGCCAGGACAAGCAGCAGAGAGTGGGTGAGATTGGAAGGTGCTAGATAAAGGGATGCCTCTCAGCTCACTGCCCACGCTCATCTGCCTAGTGGAACAAGCTAGAACAAGGAGAAAATCACTCTGAAAAGGAAACCTGCCGTTTTGAACCACAGCTAGTAAAGCATTAAGAATGTAGCCTCATTCTTAGATGTTGGGAAACACTCTGATAGGTGTTGCACAGGCCCTCAGAAGAATGGGTAGAATCCTGTTCCCCACCCCCACCCCCCCAAAAAGAGCTCCTATTCTTACTTTTAAACCTAGTTCGAATTCAAATTCTCCTTTTCAGCTTTGCCACCAGAGCCTGAAAAGATCGTCTCAGATCCTGTGATTCCCAGAACAAATTAGCTACCTATTTCACTCACCACGTAATCATGGATACAGACTTGGGAAATCACTACTCCTTGGCTTGAACTTATGTCATCGTGTAGACTTTCTAACGTCTGGCTCCCTATTCTTTATTGAGATTAGAAGGGTACAAAGGGTAGGGAACACGTTTGAGGGCCTCAAGCTCCCCAGCTGCCCCCTGCCTCAGCAGAAGGCATTGTACAGACCAGAAGGTGGACGAATGAGTGACTGATTTCTATGCCAAGACAAATCAGATCTTTGAAAACTCAGCTTCGGAGAATTCAGCCTCTGAGAAGCCAGGCTTTCAGTTTGTCGCTCATGCATGCTTGGCCAGCCCAGTTTCCTCCACAAATAATTGAGCTTTACTGGGCGTCTCCGAAATCCTGATGCTGCATGGGCCACATATGGAACCCAGCGGTACAGGAACCTGCTTCACCGAACATATTTTACCTTCCAGTCCTCTCATCATTGTCCATAGGATGGCGTTTACGTGCTAAATAAAGTGGCACTGCCATCTGCATGTTAGTACTGTCAACTGAAAGCTGTTAAACACGCCCACATTTTCTCAGGAATTCCACAATTAATGTCTGGAATGCGTTTTGGATTATTCTTCAAAGGATGGCACAGTTGCCCTAAGATGAATTCAATATTTTTCCCTTCTTCCATTAGTCATTCTTCGGTCTTCCCGCTCTATTATCCTTGTAGGGTCATCTACTTGTTCCCCCCAACTTATAACGCCTGTCCCCAGCATCCCCAAGCTGGCCCCCTTTTTTGTCCAAGTAACTACATCTAATCAAGCCCCCAGAACACAGAAACCTGCCCCATGTCACCACATACGGCCTATCATAGGATGCAATGCCCACAGCTTCAGGATTCTTCGGGCAGTTTTCTTCTTAAATTGACCTGTTCCTAACTGCATTGCCATCATAACTGTTTGTGGATTCTCCTGGTCACTGTTAAGCACGAATTAATGGCAGCAAATATCTCTAGATTTGAGGCTTGCTATTTTTGCCTTTCTGGTACTATGCAATTCGTTTGCCCTTTGCCAAGTGTTTTATGTGACTGGACTCCTGAATAACAGTGAGGATTCTGTAAGCTTGAGAGTCAAAGACAAGGTCACCAAGTCCTGTCATTTGTATATGTGAAGTGAATAGTCTCTCCATATTTCGTCAATATTTACTCTGGGGAGGAACTAATTATTTCCTTGTTTACTTGCGCTGGTTTCTCTTCCCATACCCCAGTAAGGTAATTTTATAGGCCCTCTGCTGGCTTCTTTCTCTCTCTGGCATCTAAGAGCTCACTCCACCTGAATGAAGACTTTCGAAATGGAAAGCAAAACACACTCTTCAAAAACAAGGAGTGCCGGGTGTTTCAAGTTTTCTAACGCCAATACAGGAGTATTAACTCTGCCCCTCCTGTCTTCTTTTTAATTAGTAAAATTAAAACCCATGGATTCTGGCTTTTTATTTTTTTAATGTTTATTTTTGAGAGAGAGAGAGAGAGAGAATGAGAATGAGCGGGGGAGGGGCTGAGAGAGACAGAGACACAGAACCTGAAGCAGGCTCCAGGCTCTGAGCCGTCAGCACAGAATCTGACGTGGGGCTTGAGCCCACAAACTGCGAGATCATGACCTGAGCCAAAGTCTGACACTTGACTGACTGAGCCACCCAAGGTGCCCCATGGACTCTTGACTTCAAGTCCTACATAACACAGCAAGGAGAGGAGACCCTTGTGGCTTGTGCATAAACAAATGCTTTGGTACATTTTCTGGCCTCCTGTGGCCTGACCTCAGATGCTCCACACACTCTCTTCCAAGGAGCCATCATCTCCATCCCTGCCTTCCACGGTTTAGGAAAAAAAAAAAACTTTCTAAAGGCCAACTGTTTCAGAAAACAACATTGTTCTTTGCTATAAGCAGCCACGACATAAGCACAGGCTGGTTCTCCTCCTCACTGCCCCCATGAAAACCGGGTGGAAGGAAAAGTTAAAAAACCTGTGAGAAATACAAGAACCGTGTTTTGAAGAGACAGTTTGGTAGACGCCGTGGTAAAAACACGGAAAATTAAGTTCCACAACGATGAAGCTACTGAGTAAGTATGCACTGGGGGAAAAAGTTGGTGCTTCCTTACGATAGCGATCGCCTGGCTCTTCTACAACAAAGTTCTCAGGGCAAAGCCACTCAGTAATGTCCACCAGGTTCCAAATCACTCTGTCCTCACAAACTGTCAAACTCAAGCCATCACCTGCCCTTCCATTACACAGAGAAGGCTGCTCACACTGCCCCCACCTCGCCCTCACCCCTTACAACAGAAGCATAACGTACTATTCTACGTAAGAGGGAAAATGGTCCTTAGACCCCATCTCAAAATAGAATCCCCACCGTACAATCAAAACATTCTTCCTAGAAAATCCCACTTCAGTAATTTTTCAAAACTCTGTCTTTGATCTCCCATACAGTCTTCTTCCTCAGGAGTTCAGAATCCAAACTTGTTTCTCTGGCTTCTAGATGATTTACCCAGAGACAGGCAGCCCAGCCAAGAAACAAGCCACTTAGGATGTCAGAAAGTGCAACAGGAGACTCACCTAATGAATGGAAACAGTAAAGAGACTTGTGCCCTCCTGGGGGCCAGAAAGCACTTTTTAGACTGAGAGAGAGCAGGAAAACTTGAGGTACTTGGCTCTATGATCAAGTTTTAAAATGCACTTATGCCAAATAAAAAAATGTTTTAAAGGAATGATTTATTTTTTTCAAAAATTGTTAACGTATATTTTTGAGAGAGAAAGAGAGAGAGCGTGCACACAAACGGGGGAGGGACAGAGAGAGAGGGAGACACTGAATCCTAAGCAGGCTCCAGGCTCTGAGCTGTCAGCACAGAACCCGACGTGGGGCTCGAACTCACAAACCATGAGATCATGACCTGAGCCGAAGTCGGACGTTTAACCAACTGAGCCACCCAGGTGCCCCTAAAGTAATGATTTAGTTGATAACAACCTAAACAACGCTGAAAAGACCAAGTGTACAGGTCACATGTTTCACAGGACATAACTCTTCACAGTATTTACTCTTCCAGAAATTTTTTTTTCCTTCGCTACTCTCTCTATGGAGAAGATGGTTCATCCATTTGCTCCATGCACATTTAGTGAGAGCCTACTATGGGCTGGTGTGCCTTAAAAACTTATGACAGTGAGCCACAGGTTGTCAGGGGTCCATTGTTACCCCTAGCTTCTCTAATTCACTATGTGAACCACAATTAAAGACATGGTATTCTTCCCCCGACAAAGCCAGAATGGAGAATAACACAAATAAAAAACTACTACAAGTTGGCAAACGGAACAATGTAACTGGTATTTAATTTATGTCCTCGAAAGCAGGTAGATTAGTCATGATAATGTTTCCATAACATGCAATATGACTTCTCAGTGTAGCCAATTAAATAAGTTTTCAAAACAGTTTTCATTAACAGATACAACCAGTAGGGGTCATTTTAGTGCAAAAATTGCAGCAAAAGAGACTTCGACAAGAATAAAATATATCAATTCCTATTCATGTCAGTTATAATAAACATGCTTCAATGTGTGAATTTCTAAATAAAAATGGAAACTGAGGGAAAGACTAGCCATTGAGAAATTTCTCACAAACAACAAAAAGGCAGAAGGTCAGTACTAAGATAATTACTGACACGTAGAGACTCCTCTAATTCATAAAAAAAAAAAAAAAGATTAATCCTGTTTCCTGTAAATCTTGTAGTAAAATGAAAATCCTTGAAATTTTAGACACACGACTGACAATATCTGTGTATGTGTCCACTATATTATGCCAGGTAATACTGTTCTTCTCACTTGAGTTTCATGGATTTACAATACAACTTGACCACTGCTTTTAGAAATCTAAAAATAAAATAATAAATGCCAGACACCCAGTTTGGGCAGCTGAAAACAGTCTTGCTAAATAAGAAGTGTTGCTGGAGAAATGCTTACTGAGATACAGTCATGGGAACAAATACTTCCAAGGATCTTCAAGGCTAATACCAAGTGCACAGGGTGTCACCAAAAAAAAAAAAAAAAAAAAAAGAAAAAAAAAAAAAAGAAGCTAAGAGATCCCATCATTTCAGAGGAAGGAAAAGCTCACCGACAAACTGCCAAAATAATTCTATACTGTGATACCGGAAGATTGGTACCAAAACATTTGATTGCCGTGAATGTTCCTGGAGCTTCACATTTCCTTCACCAGAAATACATCACGAAGAAACAAAACGAGGGTTAGAATCGTTAAAACCTCCAAAAGTCCTTCGCAGGGCATAGCAGTTTCCACTGCATTTAACCTTGTTTCATGTTGCTTGTTCTTTTTAGATTTATGGGAGGCTGGCGTAAGTAAATTATACACTCCAAGTGGCAGGGTTCAAGGATGAATCGTTTAGTCCAACTCATTCAGAATTCTCAAAATCAAACACATAAAATTGTATCAGAAGCTAATCTCCTGGCCATTTTTTCCTGATGTGAGAAATAAAAACACATGTTTTAACGTGGGGCTTAACCCGGTTGGTAGGCTTTTGTATTTCAGGCAAAGAAACTCTTCTAACCCAGTCCTAAGGGAGCAGCGCTCCAGGGCCCTTCCCTGTAAGAGTTCCCTTCACTCATTACTGCCCACTAGCTTCCAAACCAGGAAAGCCTTTTTGATTTTCCAGAACTGTCCAAACTCTCAAAACCACAGGTATAAATACATGTGTATGTATTTAAAGAAAATCACAGAATTCAAGTCTTTGAATAGACCCATTTTATCCTTAGGATTGCCACCTTCTTTTTCAACATCTCAGCACGATAAACACATGCACCCAGAAAGACGCCTCAGAAGAAACCCTTCCCTGCCTGGTCTCCTGGGTGCTGGCGGTTAGTAAGGCAGGGACCAGGTCAGAGGGCGCCTGTCCCTCCTCCTTGCCGCACCTCCAGAAGTGAGCCAGCTGTGCTCTGCACCAGGATGCCCCGGAACAGCATCATCACCCCAACGTCAGCCCGAGCAGGGATCCCGCTTTTCACTGGTGCTCACCCAGTCCTGCCCGTTAGCCAAATAAAAAAAAACCTCACTGCCTCTCTCCAGTCCCCAAACCGGACCAAGCACCTGGAGGCCGAGGCAGGCACGCAGGGCTCAGGGCCCACGCCCACCCACAGGGGTCCACCCAACGAGGGGGTGGCTCACTACTCTAACCGCTTTCTCCCTCCGTCAGTCTCCACACCGAGGTGCACAATGCTTCTTGGAGAAAACAGCAGAACGACGCTCGCTGTCAAACAAACAAAAAGAAGGAACCGGCAACACGACACGCAACACGCGGACATCTGGTCTTAAAAGGCAGCCACGAAGAGTCAGCAACAACTTTTCACTCCTAGGTGCGACACCCCCCCCCGCACCCCCCACCCTCCGCCCCCATTCAGAAGAGAAAGCCTTTGACTGTTTTCAATAGGCAAATAAATGAGTAACCACCGTATGTAACTAACTTCCCCTGGGCTGACATATTCCGGAGCTGAAACTGATTTACATGCGAAAGAGGAGGAAGGGGGTGAAGGAAGAGCGCAAGAAAAAATAATAAAAGAGTCACACAGGGAGTGTGAGCTGAAGACACGTCTCCTGGCCAACAGAAAAGGGACTTTCGAGAACGGTGCGCAGCACTCCGTAGCACACTGCGCTAGTGCGGGGAGGGCGGCAAGGGCTGGACTCCCCGAGGGGCTCGCGACAGCCTCCGCAGTGCCCCCTGCCCGCGGCGCCCCCACCTCGGGGCGCGGGGCCCGCTCCCCCCCCCCTTCCCGCAGCCCTAGCCCGAACAGCCACACGTGTGCGGGTCTCTGCGCAGCCACCCCCACTCGCCCGCTCCCACCCACGAGATCCACCCTCGCCCGCGGCTGGCCCAGCGTCCGGGGAAGCGGCGAGCTGGAACCGGGGGACGCGGGGGCCCTCTCCCGGGGGAGGCGGCCCCCTCCTCCCGCGGAGCCCTCTCTCCCCAGGAAAGTCTCGGCCAAACTTTGTTCGGCGCGGCCAGGTGGGAGGGGGCCCGCGGCAGGCGGCCGTACCTTCGCAGACGCCCACTTCGTACTCGGTGATGGAGTCGCCATTGAGCGGGGGGCGGATGACACAGCGCAGCCCCCGGTCGCAGGCTCCGTGGAGCCCGTAGGCGCCGCCGCAGCTCTCGTTCCTCTGGCGGGCGCACATGTAGCAGCAGCCGCAGACGCCCTGCACGATGCTCCCCGGGCAGCTCCTGGGCTCTTCGCACTTGGACTCGTCGCAGGGCAGGCAGACCAGCGCCCGGGTGCCGGAGCGCGCCAGCAGCAGCAGCAGCCCCAGCAGCGAGACCAGGAGGTGCCCGCAGCCGGCCAGCCCCCTGCCCCCCGCCACCAAGTACATCCTCCTGCGCCGCCGCCGCCTCCTCCTCGCAGCCGGGCCGGGAGCGGGGCGGGCGCCCTCCCCTGCGCGGGGCACACGCGCCGCCGCCGCCGCACCCGCAGCCCGCGGTCCTCGCCGCCCCCCTCGGGGCCCCCGGGGCGCGCCTCCCCTCGCGGGGCGAGGCCCCCGCCCCCCCCCTGCGGGCCGCGCCGACCCCGAGCCCACTAGCGTTGGCGCCAGCGGTGGCTTCCCCTCCTCCTCCTCCTCCCGGGAGGGAGGGGGAAAAAAGAAAAAAAGTTTCCTCCCGGCAGCTCCGGTTCAACCCAAACTTCTGGCGGCGGCGGCGGCTGCGCTGGGCTCCAGCCCCGGCTGGCGGCGCCTCCTCCCTCTCCTCCTGCGCGTCGGCCGGCCCCGCGGCGGTTGTGGCGGCGGCGCAGCCTCCGGGCCGGTCCCCGCCTCCCGAGCCGCCGAGTGGGCGCGGTGGCGCAGCAGAAGGTCCGCGGCGTCCGCTCCGCGCGCCCCGCTCGCCTCACTCCTGCGCGGCTCCTCCGGGCGCTTGTTTATGGCTCGAGCCTCCGCCGCTCGGGCTGCGCCCTCCCCCATCCTACCTCATCCCCCAGACCTCGCCCCCCCCCGCGCCGCGCGCCGCTCATTGGCTGCCCCCCCACCCCTCCCGGCCCGGCCGGCCCCCTCCCCCTCCCCCGCCCTCCCTCGCGGGCGGCCGGGCCCTTCCTCCCTCACACGCCTCCTCCTCCTCTTCCTCCTCCTCCTCCTCCTCCTCCTCCTCCTCCTCCTCCTCCTCCTCCTCCTCCTCCTCCTCCTCCTCCTCCTCCTCCTCCTCCTCCTCCTCCTCCTCCTCCTCCTCCTCCTCCTCCTCCTCCTCCTCCTCCTCCTCCTTCTCCTTCTCCTTCTCCTTCTTCTCCTTCTCTACCTCCTCCTCCTCCCCCTCCGGCTCCTCCGGCTGGAGCCCGGCGCGCCAAGCCGGCCCTGCGGCCGAGCCTTCGCGCTCCTTCCTGGCGCGGGCTTCGCCGGCGCGCTGCGGCTCCGGCTCCGGCTCGGGGCGCACACGGCGGGCAGGGAGAGGCGCGGCGTCCCAAGCGCCTGTCGGCACCGCGGCCACCGTGGCTGGCCTGGGCGCCCCGAGGGCGAGCTGGCTGCCCCTCCAGAGCCAGTTGTGAGTTCGGAGAGTGGCGGGGACCGCCGAAGCTCGGGGCCGAGGGGGTTGCAGCAGCCTTGCTGGGGCACCCGCCGGATCGGAAAGGGAAGCAAATGCACGGAAACCCCCGCACACTAGATGAGAATCCATCTTCCACTCGAGCTGGGGTTAGACTTTGTAAAAGATATTATGTAATGGAGTCTCGGGAAGCTCGAGACGCCTCCAGCGAAGCTGCTGGTGAATTAATTAAAGTGCTTTAAATGGTCTAGGTAAATATTTCGCGGGGGGGTGGGGGGGGGCGGGGGAGGCACGCCTGAGGGCTGCTGTAGCTCGGGTTGAATTTTAACTGTCCACATCCTGTGCGTTTGGTGGCTCTGCTGTCGGTGCCGAGGTGCTGTGTGATGGGAGGGGGTGAATGGAAAGTAGCAGAGCTGAATTTCTCTCCCTTGAGTAAGGCCAAATACTGGATTACTACGAGTCTTGACATGATTGGACCCGTGTATCTCGTGCATCATTAATGTCATCTGACATTGCCCTTTTCTCTCCCAAGCTCATGGACAGAAGTGGTGGGTTTTCATGTATTTATCGCAAATGTATTAATAAAGAAGACGTGTGGTAAATATTCTTTGTGATAAACCAGGTAAAGCAGCAACTGAAGTGATGCAAAATGCATTGTGTAAGGGCCTGTGTCTCTTCTGGGGCTGTCAGAGAGCGTTCTCGAAACCACAGACTCTGTCATGACCCACCATTTACAGGATATGTACCAAGGTCAATAAAATTAGTGAATTAACAAAAAGTGACTTGGATCGGTGTGGGGGGAAAAAAAATCCGGTCCTGTGGCAGGTGTGAGGTGGGAATGGCCAGCAGACCTTCTGATCCAAAATAGTCTGGCTGCAGAAAGGTAGCAGCCAAGTGGGTCCTGAAAATCGTGACTAATGAACCCAAAGTTAATAACACAGCAGCTTAAGGAGAAAGGAAACAAAGATGCCTTTGAAATCCTCTGCGGGACGAATTTATACTTATTGCAAATATTTTGGATTTAATCACTTGAATTCTGAACCAAAAAGCCAGGGTTACCAGTGGAATATTCTCCAGTCGCTGGCATCCGGAAGCTAAATGTTTCTCCAATCATATCTCTTTGTCCTGAGAAGGGGAAGAGACTCAGTAACTATTAGTGATTATCAGTGGGTGATAGAGAAGATGTTCGACAGGAAAGAGTGGGGATGAACATCCCATTTTCTCAAAGGGTTTAAAGAGTTGTCTGGGATGACACCAGAGATGGTGTAGAGACAATTCCTGCAGTTTTGTAGGAGGTCAGGTTAGATGCTCTCTGAAAGACTTCATACACTGAGGTTCTCTAGTTGTAAGTATTAAGTGGTGAAGCGATTTAAAATATGCTCAATTTTTCTATTAGCAGAATTCAAGAAAGATAAAGCACACAACACTGTTAAACATGATTGTTTCTTGTACCCCAACAAGGCACCAGCACTACACCGTGGGATTTGCCAACAAACTGTCATCGTTGCACTGTGTTAAAAGGCCTTTGCCACTCTTGCAGAGAGGTTATCTATATTTCTGTTCAAATGCAAGTATAAAGACATTATTAAAATGTAGCAGATAACATTGTAGAGCTCAACAGGAAAAACCAAGGTCAGATGATGGGAAAAAAATGCAGGAGTGAGAAAGCCACTGTCATTTGAAAGAAGAATAATCATTATCAAGGGCTTGCTTTCGTATGTGTGTTTTTTTAAATTTTTTAAGGCAATATATTAGGGGTTAGGGAAAGCTAGAGATTGAACACAGGCAAGGGACAATGTGGAGGTCACCGTCCATCGTTCCTGGGATTTCAGAGTGAGGTAGATAAACACAAGGCTATAAAGGGAATTCAAGTTAGGCTTCGAAAGGACTGGAGAGATTCTTAAAACTAAGAGGGATGTATCAGCTTAGAAAATTGAAGTCACAAGTGGTTCTTGTGCCATAGACTTCATGGAGAAGCAAAGGAGAAAACAGGAAGAATTACATGAAGCCTGTAACTAGTAGTAAATAAGAAACCAGCAAGGGCCTGGTGGCTTATCAGAAACCAGTATGTGAACTAGGAGCTCAGTTATGAAATAGCTGTTTCTTCCCTGGGATCCAGGAGGGATCTGAGGTGGCCAGAAGCCAAGGCTGAGATTGAGGCTCAAACACAAAAGGATTCCCTCATCTTTAGAGACCAGACTAAAGATACAGAAGAAAGGATAGGTGGGCCCAACATGGTGACAATTGGGGGTCAAGGGAGAGAGCAGACAGAGAGGGATTACAAAGACCCTGAAAGGCATGAAAGTTAGAGTCACACATGGCATATGGTTTAATGCCTCCTCCTCTGGGAAGTGCCCTGGGCTTATTCTCTGATCTACAGCATTTTGTAAATACCTTTGCTTGTAGCATTTATCATGTTATATTATAAAACTTTCTCTAAATAGGTCTGCACCCCATTAAATTGTCAGCTCATTGGAGGGGGCATGACATACTAGAATGTATGCATGCATTAGTGAGTTGAGAAAGAGGCAGAGGGAAGAATTATAGGCAAAAAGATATTTGAACATTCTTGTCTGCAGCCTTTCTCTCTTGGTTTTAGTAAATGCCTCTAAAATAAGCCCTTGGAAGAGTGGTTGGGCAGGTGGGAATCTTCCAAATTGGAAGGAGGCTGGGGGAAGGTGGGGGGAGGGCTTCAAACAAAATCCCACAGATCTAAAAGGAAAGGGAATTAGAATAGTCTGATGGAGGTCTGGAAGCAGAGGCAGTCCGCCCTCTATTGGCCGTTGGGGGTGTTGAATGGGAGGGGTTTGCTAAATTGTTGAAGATGAGTAAAAATCAAATGCCCATTTGAGGACCAAGCAGAAAGTGGAAATGAGAGGGCGATAGACAGACTACTAGTATTAGAGGCCCCTCCATGGTTCAGTGTCTAGTTCAGCCTCTCTAGCCACACCCCGGGATGTTTGCGTTTTCCTGAAATGAAAAGAAAAATATAGGAGTTGCCCTTGGAGTCTGAAAAACACTTAGAACTGAATTGCATTAGAGAAAGTCTCACTGTTTTCTAAAGATGTTGCATACATAGTAGAAAGATCTATGAAGAAACCGGGACAAGAAGCCTGCTCCTTTCACCTCTTTACCCCCATCGTGCTGGTCCCCATGAACTGGGATTGCCTTAGTCTTGCGCCATCAGCTTGGGCAGGGAGACCCCTAGTTTGGGGGCTCAGCCATCTGATCTTGGGCTCTGAATCTGGTACTTGGGCTATGTTATCATCACCTAGTATCTAATTTTACTAAGGGAGTTCCTGTCTTATCCCCCCCTGCCTGTGTATGGCACTGCTCTGGAGCTATTAGAAGAATAGTAAGGCATATGCACAACACGAGTTCTTCTTAAGGTTTGCCCTAATATCTTGACATTCTCTCTCCCTCTTTCCCCGCCCCGCTCTTTCTTTCATGCTATTTACATAGGTTTGAACAAGGTAGTTATCCTTTCTGAATCTGTTTCTCCTTTGTAAAATGGAGACAAATTTGCATACCAAACCACACAGGGTATCATGTGGATGAAAATCGATGTTCTCCTTTTATATTGTTACTTTTAGAGTCCTTCTAATGGAGTGTCTCCTCAAGTTTTGTGCCGGAGCTGGAACCCCTGCTCTAGGATATCTCAGCACCTATAGCCTTGCAACATCTGCCGGACCAGATATTTGCCTTTGCTCCCTCTTCTTATGATCCTTCTGTTGGTCCCACTTTGGCAGTCTGTCTAGCCTTGGGGTGGTAGCCTTTGTGATATTTTCTTGGACCTATTCCAGTCTAAGACTTATTTTAAAGGCTAGTTCATTAATAATATTTCAAAGGGTATATCATTAATAATGATGATGATAATACTAGTAATAGCTAACCTTTATAGAGTGACTGCTAATAAGCTCTTCAAAAGGGTTGTTTTAATTAATGTACAGAATAGTCCTATAAGGCCAATGCCTGATATTATCTCCAAGGCCTTATGTTGTCTCCACTTTAGAGTTGAGGAATCTGAGGCATAGGAGGCCATGTGACTTGCAAGGTCTCAGAGCTCTGTGGATGGATACTGAATTTGGAACCCAGTCATATTCTACCTTAAGGGCCTGTGTATTTAACTGCCTCAGGCAGTGATTTGAGAATGGTGACTTACTTTTCTTTTCTTTTTTTTTTTTTTTTTTGTGGACCCAACTAAAAATTAGCATCTATGACAAGATCTTGCCTTCTTTGATAACTTGCATATGAAAACTTAAAATAGTGACTAGTGCTTTTCTCAGAATGGAAATAGCTTCATTGTTTTCCTAATTACTGAATAAGAAATATTTATGAAGTGTTTACCATGTGTATATTTACTGAATTACCTGACTATATTACCATGACTAATCTTCACTATAACCTGATGAAATAGAAACATAATTACCTGCATTTTACAGGTGGGAAACGAGAGGCACCAAAAGGTTAAATAATATGCCCAATGTTACACCTATTTAAAAAGAAAGATTGGGGGGGCGCCTGGGTGGCTCAGTCAGTTAGGCGCCCGACTTGGGCCCAGGTCGTGATCTCACGCTTCGTGGGTTCGAGCCCCGCATCGGGCTCTGTGCTGACAGTGCAGAGCCTGGAGCCTGCTTCACATTCTGTGTCTCCCTCTCTCTCTGTCCCTCCCCGGCTCACGCTCTGTCTCTCTCTCTCAAAAATAAAATAAAAATTAAAATAAAATTTAAAAAAGGAAAAATCGGGATTCACACATAGCAGTATGGCTCCAGAATCCACGTTATACACTACTGTTCCTAATATATATTCTTTACAATTACATGCTCATGGGGGTGGTGGGGGAATGACAAATAGAAGTAAGTTTAAAAAAAAGAAATGAAACATCACCCATAATTCCATCATTAAAATATTAACCATTAATAACATTTCTTGTACATCCTCGAAGGCTTATGTTCCCCTTTAAAGCATAAAAATAAAATGGGATATGCTTCCTAGGTTACAAATGTTTTTTCACTTATACACATATATTGATCTTTGGGATAAACACTGCATCCTTTTTATTACTACTGAATATTATTACATTGTGTGGGTATACCATATTACATTTAGTAACGCCATATTAATATGCCTTTAAGGGTTTTTTTTTTTAGGGTTCTTTGTTTTACATTTTTACCATTGTAAACAAAGCTACAGCATATTCTCATTTAGCCAAATCTTCAAACACTTGTCCATGCCATCCTGTAGTAAATTCCTAAAGTGGAATTGTTCATCGTGGGTCAAAAGGTATGTCTTTATATATTTCAGATTGCCTTCCAGGAACTTTTATCTGCCCACTCCCTCAAATACTTAGTGAAAGTGCTCAACTCATTCTTATAATGTTTATTTTGGAATTGCTTTGTGTAGTCCGATGGGAAAATAAGCTTCATTGTTTAACAGTCGTATATGACTCAACATATTATAACTCAAGTAGATTACCTTCCTCATTCACCAGAGTTGGCTCTAACTTGATTTTTATAATCTCTATCAAATTCATCCTTAAAGGATGGATATTTGTTGGGAATATTTAGAAGAACTGACACATGTTCCAGTGAAAATATGTTTTAAAAAGTTTAAATAATGGTGATCATTTCACATTGTATACAAATATAGAATCATTATGTAACACCTCTGAAACTAATAAATGTTATATGTCAATTATATCTCTATAAAAACAAATGGTAGGAATTGGTGGTTTCCATGGAACCAGCATTCAGCTTTTCCAAGTAACTGCTGACAAGGAGACCTCATTTATTTCAATTGTAAATTCTGCTATGATAATGCTCATCAGAATACTGGTATTTTTATATTCACATCCTATATATCATACAGATGTTTTGTCACGGAAATGAGAGTTTATAACTTATGTTCTGGGGGTAAATGGTAGTGCTCACCAATTTCTATGTTCCTTCTTTTCATTCTGGACCTACAACTAGACCATACTTACCATCTTCCTTGAAGTTAGATGGGGCCACTGAATGTGGATGGAAATGTGAATGGATGGAATAGGCTGGCCTCTAAAACCTCTCCACAATCCTGCATCGTTTTTTATTCTGCTAGCTGGCCGCAAAGCATACCACAGAGGACCCGAGGCTCTAGAGGATTTGGAACCACTACAGGGAGAGATCCTGGATCCTTCAATGACTGACAAAAGCTGACCTCCTATGTATGGACATATTCACATACATATATACCTCACTGAAATCTCAGTGGATGGTCGCCGTTAGTGAGAAATGAATCTTTACTATGATAACTCACTGAGACTTGTGGCTTGTTAGTTATAGCAGTTAGTTTATCCTAACATCTTATTTTAGCCTAAACAGAAATAATATTAATTGTTTATTCAGGCCCTAGCTATTATTATATGTTCTCAGACAAAATGCCATTTTGACATGCACTTATAATCAATGTGCATTTGTTTGTTTGACTACAAAATGATGTAAAATGATCATGTTACCAATTCTGGCATTTACATGTCTTTTATTATTATAATGTTCTAAGAAGATCTTAGCATTTTGTTGGCACTGATTAGTGGCAATTAAAATAAGTAGCATTTAAACTTTCCACTTATTCAAATGAGAGGGTGGCCATCTCCATTCTGCAACCCAGTGAGTTTTACTTCCTGATCTTCCCCCACTCTCATACTACCCCTGTCCTCAACTTTATTGTGGCTTACCAAGGTCCTATGCGCTCAAAAGACAATAAAGCTCTTAACCCTCATTTTTCTCCCTTTTTCCACATCTGTCAGAATATATTACTTCCTCTTCAAGCCTTTGCAACATTGCCCACATTTGCTGCCCTTTCAAGCCTTCCCCCACGAATGTCACCCTCGTGGCATCAACATCAATACGTTTATTATTGCCAGCACTTCCTTCCATTTATCATTTTAAAGAAATTCTAATATTTTGATACTGGCTTCTAGGGCTATCATATTCATCTCCTTTTCATTTAATTAGCTGATTGCTTGATGTGTCTGAATCATCTTATCGGCTACATTGATCATTTTTCACAAACTTTTTCAAGTTCAAACGAAAGTTCATGCGGCGAATCAAGTTCGTTGACCAAATGCAGTTGCCATCAGGCTGTGACCGTGTGAATGACTACCTGCCTAAGATTAGCAAGAAAACTGGAAGATTGAGCTCCTGGGGCATGATTAGGAAAGATTCCAAGTGTGTCTCCATCATCAGCTGATTATTGCCAAAGACCATGTCATGTTTTTTTGTTTGGATTTGCCGAGGAGAAGAGCTAACCACCAATGCCAATCACAGGTGTTTAAAGAAGAGGACCGTCCAGTTTTTTCCTTGACAATTTATTGACGAAATCGGGAATGTCCTCAGTGATGATGAGGTATGGTGCCGTAAAGTGTTCTAATGGAAAGAACACGATCTTGGGAACCAAATTGACCTGGGATGAAATTCTGACTGTGTTTATTACTGTCTGTGTGACTTTGAAAAGTTATTTAATGAGTTTCATTGTTCTCATCAGTCACTTGGGAAATGAGCACCTATAGGGTTCTGTGCATATAATAGATACTTAATAAGTCTCCTAGCATTTTTAATGATGGGTTTTTTTAAACCTATAACAGATTCAGGTATTCACAAATTCTTTGCTACTTTCAGAGCTTTTGAAATGCAGTCTAGTCTGTGGTTCTGGAATATAGTAGTACTTCTGGCCTGTGTGAAGATCAAACCCAAGATCTTTACCTCACAGCAATTATACTCCTTACAGTCTGTACTTCTCCCCAAAGTCTGTACTTTTCACATCTGTCTCATGACTTAGGGTGTATGCTTCCCTGTAATGCAGGATAGGGCTTTTGAAGCCAGGAAGCTGGAATCACTACTCTGATTACAAAAATAAATGTCTTTCCTTGTGCTTGAGGGGCCCTGGTATGGGCAACTGGTATGCCAATACTTTCAACATAGTGTAAGTTTACAAAATTAAGCCTATGTGAGAAAATGGGATAAAGTTTTACAAAACATTTTCATGAATGAGACGAGTTGGGTTGAATCTTAAAGGACAACCAGACACCAGGTTTCAGACTCAAGGGTGGGAGGGGAAGAGATTCCAAGCAAAGAAAACAGTGGCATGCCTATAATAGAGCTTGGTATGGGGGCCCCTGGGTGGCTCAGTCGGTTAAGCATCCAACTTTGGCTCAGGTCATGATCTAACAGTTTGTGAGATCGAGCCCTGCTTCCAGTGAGCTTGTGCCCCACATTGGGCTCCACGTCTATGGTGTGGAGCCTGCATGGGATTCTCTCTCTCCCCCTCTCTCTGCCCCTCCTCCCTCACGCCCTCTCTCTCTCTCAAAAAAAAAAAAATATATATATATATGTATATATATATATATATATATATAAAGCTTGGCACATAGTAGGTGTTTCATAAATGTTGTTGAAAGAAGGAGGAGAACGTGTGCTTTTGCAGTGAGAAAAACAGATGAAGTTTAGGTGACTGGATGCCTGGCGGCAAATGTTAGGACACAAAGCTAGTTAAGGTTGGGCTGGATGATAAAGACCCAAAATCTGTAGCCAAGAGTTTAGACTTCATCCTGTAAGGGAATGTTTGGAGCTTTTAGAGGAAAATAACCTCATCAGATTCATATAAAGATAACATATTGTATTGACTCTGAGACACATTTTTGAAATATTTTAACAACTCTGAATGTGGGATGCATCCTACAATTGATGGCGTGGCATAGCTTAATCGGCACTTGTTTTATCTTCTTTCTCGGTGGTATATAAAATGATGTTGCTTACGAGTTATGGCATGTGATAGTTAATAAAAAGTTGAAATTACGGCAGCAGAGTAACAGAGGGACAAAGAGTGGAAGCCAGAAAGCTAGTTGGGAGACTGAGCAAATGACACAGCTAGGAGACGAGAAGCTGCCGTATAAAGCCAAAGATGCCACAGTACATTTTGCAAATCCAAAATAGATGAAGAGTTCCTGAGTTTAACGGGTTAAATTTACCTTTCGTATTTCCATTTTGTTCTTTGCCACATGGTTAGAACCTGAAAAAAAGCTTTTAGCTTTTCATTAAAGCTGTGTTTTCTCAGATGACCAGCTTAAGGATAAAGAGTATTATTTACTATCTATTAGGCATTAGGATTTGGTGAGGAAAGTACAATCCACCCAAACTGGAGGCCCCTACCCAGGGGTGTCTACTTTGTGCCCAGAGATTTCTTATAGACAAAGAAATATTTTTTAAGTGTTGGAAGAGGCTTCAGACATCTTCAGGTTCAACTCCTGCATATTATAGATGAGGAAAGTGAGGTCCTGTGGTGCCAATTACCTTACGTTTGCTGGCTCTTAGCAGTTTCCTACATGGTGGGTATAGCATGGACCCCTCCTCCACCTTCCTCAGTATGAGCAAGTTAGTTGTTTATCTATGTCTGGATTAGTTCTGACCCCAGGTCCGCTACTGAGCGGGTGGTACAAAAGGATCTTTTGCCTTCAATTGCCAGAATTCAGCATCAACACATTTGTTATTAGTTTCTCTTGCTTCTTTCTGACTCAGTCTACAGCTGGGATCTCATTCCTTTTGCCTGGACACCTGGCTGTCTGCATCCTAACCTCGACTGGTGAGGAGTGATGATGTCTGGGATTGCGCTCTGTTGTCTGGACAATTGCTGCTTGGGTTCTGATGGGCACCACCTGTCTTTCTGTGCACCAGCCACTACCGTGGCACCCTGAGGCACTTCACCTGGCCCCAGAGTAGAGTCTCTAGAAAACAGACTGCCCCACATTACTGTGTTTTCTCTCCATCTGACTCTAGACTGTTTATATGTCACGCTAGGTGGAGTTCTGTTGAATATTCACTCCTTTCTCCCAGCCCCAAACTCTGAAACATTTATTGACTGTGAAAATCCCTTTCTTATCTCTCAAAAACAGTACATGCCAGTAGGATGTGTGGGGCTGCATACCTTCTTATCGGTTGAGCCAACTTTTGTATTCATTGGGATTCCTTCTAATTGGCTGCACCGGTTAGGCATTTGTTCTAATTAACCAGTGACCATGCAGTTTAGTTCTTAAATATTTTTAATGTCTCCTCTGCTTCCTAGTAACCATTGGCTGAGCACATGGAGCCACGTATATGCTGAATGCTTTGCATATATTAACTCGTTTAATCTTCATAGCACTCTCATCATGTGGTATGATCAGACATTTTTTTTACAGAAGAGGAAGTGAGGCTCAGAGGAATTATATAAATATCTCAAGGGCATAGGCCATGTGCGTGAGTCAGGATTCAGATCCAGGTCTTGATAACCTCATGCCTCGATATGACATTGGAGTATCCTCTATCTGGTAGAGTCTGGTCTGCTTATCTTACTCCAGATTAGAATATCTTGCTAGGCTGTTTAGTGCTTCTGTGTCCTTCCACATAGATTAGGGCAGTAACCATTTACCTATTGAGAACGAGTTTACCCACACCTTTCTTTTTTTTTGTTAAAATTTTTTGAATGTTTTTATTTATTTTTGAGACAGGGAGAGACAGAGCATGTGCAGGGGAGGGGAGAGAGAGAGAGGGAGACACAGAATCCGAAGCAGGCTCCAGGCTCCGAGCTGTCAGCACAGAGCCCGACGCGGTGCTCGAACTCACGGACTGTGAGATCATAACCTGAGCTGAGGTGGAACGCTCAACCAACTGAGCCACCCAGGCGCCCCTACCCAAACCTTTCTGACCAGCCCAGCTTCCAGGTCTTTCCCACCCTCTCAGCATCCAACTCTCTTGCTCCTCAAATATCTAAATCCTACTTGGGTGACACATAAATTGTACATCATCGTCAGACCTGTGCAAGGATTCCAACGTCTTTCTTTATCCTCCTGTTGTTATATTCTAAAAGCCACCAAAGGACTAAGGAGAGAGTTCCCTTTGTTTCCTGATTTGTTTCTCACTCTAGAGCTCTCTAATTTTATTTTTTAGTTCTTCAAATGAAATGGGAGGAGTCTAAGCATATCATCAGGCCAGCTTACCTACGGAAAGAGTAACTAAACATACATTTAAAAATTGCCTCTCGGAAAGTCTGGCGGTTTAGGTTTGAGCAGGTCATGAAACTATAAAATATTGTACTTAGAATAGCTAACTTTCATCGAGCACTTAAAACGTTCTCACTTCTGTTCTAAATATGTTATAGGCACCCTCTCATTGAGATCCCCACAACTCTATGCAGTGCGGACTATTATTTTATTAGTGATTTTTTAAATAAAATGTTTATTTTTGAGAGAGAGAGAGACAGAGAGTGAGCAGGGGAGGGACAGAGAGAAAGGGAGACAGAATCCCTAGCAGGCTCCGTGTTGTCAGCGCAGAGCCCGATGCGGGGCTCAAAATCACAAACTGTGAGATCATGATCTGAGCTGAAACCGAGAGCTGGATGCTTGGCTGAACCCCGCAGGCGCCCCAGTGAGGCCTATTATTATCTTCACTTTAGAGATGAGGAAGCTAAGGCACAGCACAGTGGAGCGACATGTCCAGGTCACCCAAGTCCTAAGAAAGAATCAGTATTCCAAGACAGGCACGCTGATGGCAGAGTCCAGGCTCTTAATCAAGCCTAAGGACTACAACACTTTATTTAAACAAATATATGAAAATCAGATACACAGATGAGTATTGCTTTTCAAAGCACTTACATTATCACCTTGGGAAAATGACCCCATTTTCTAAGTGCTGCCATTTTTCAAAATATTTTTGGAATCGACCTCTGATCCAATTACAAATTTATAAGGCAGTTAGACTTGTTAGGCTCACACGTTGGTTTTGATTAAAAACGGCATTACCGGGGCGCCTGGGTGGCTCAGTCGGTTAAGGTCCGACTTCGGCTCAGGTCATGATCTCGTGGTCTGTGAGTTCGAGCCCTGCGTCAGGCTCTGTGCTGACAGCTCACAGCTTGGAGCCTGTTTCAGATTCTGTGTCTCCCTCTCTCTCTGACCCTCCCCCGTTCATGCTCTGTCTCTCTCTGTCTCAGAAATAAATAAGCGTTAAAAAAACAAACAAAAAAAGGCATTACAGTGGTATAAACATAGTTCTATAAATCAATAAAATTGATGAGCCTTGCTTCCTTCAAATGAAAATACATAGGAAAGGTAACTCCCAAAAGAAGAAATATAAATGACCAGTAAACATATGAAAAGATGCTCAACCAAATCTAGTCAAAGACATACATATTAAAATAATGAGAGAACATTTTTACCCACAAGGTTGACAAACATTTTTAATGATTGGCAATATCCAGGCTTACCAAGGATGGGGGGCATGAATACACTCATGAATTACTGGTGATAGTATAACTTGGTATAATTTTTCTGAAAGGCAGCTAACAATGCACATTAAGATATTAGCTGGGTATAGCCCCAATCCAGATATCACAATTTTAGGAATTCACTCTAAGAAAATAATTCTTATCTTAGGAACATTTCTTACTCTAAGAACTATTTTCCTAGGAAGAGAGTAAGGTCAAGTGTACAAATACCTAGCAATCAGGATGTCCATTATAGTCCTGTTCATAGTTAAGAAAATTGAAAATAAGCTAAATGTACATTAATAGAGTGCTGATTAAATAAATCTATGTAATGCAAAGTTATAGTTACTGAAATGATGATGTGTGTTAGGGCTCAACAATATGGTGTTGATTTTTTATTCTTTATTTTTTGCTTTTTTATAGTGTTGATTTTTTAAAGGGAGGTAATATAATAATATTACAATTATAATTAGTATAATAATACAATAGTATGCAATTATGGTAGAATCTCATCTTATCCTATTTTTCTTACATCTATATCTCTCCACCTACAAATATACAAATACAGAAAAAATATTCTGGAAAAGCTATTCACTAATATATTAAGAGTGACTATTTTTGTGTGTTAGGACTTCATGTAAATCTTTTTAATTTTATTTTTATACCGTTATCATTTCATGCAATGTATTTGCATATTGTTAAGTTTTAAGTTTACAATGTTCTCTTTATAATTAGGCAAAATTAAATCTATTTATGTTAAAAAAGATCACTAATAGCTAGCTGGATCACTCACTATCTTTACCAGACATGGTTTGCAACAATTTTGGACAGTATTTAAAATAAGAACTACACTCCCAAATGAAGTGAGCTTGCCATTATTAAAGACATTCTTTTTTTAGGTAAAACACACATCACTCTCAAAAGTGAACTTACAAAATTGTTTCATTGAAAGAAGTGTCTCCAAATGGTGACAACATATAAGTGCCGAACGATTATTTGAAGATATAATTCTGGACTGTTTGTTGGCAAAATCATCTCGCCACTTTCAGTGTTGTGCCTCATCTACTCTGTTTGTTTACGTGAGTTTTCATAAAAAATCCGAGATAGCTGAGCCCTAAAGAAATCCCTCAGTCGGTGGAGGAACAAGCCATAATTTCTCGAGCTTTCGCATGCATCGGTAAAAGAATGCATATTTTTACTTGCTTGACCAAGCTCAGGAATCTGCAAGTCTGCTAACATTGCATTATGTGGATGGTGCCCTGAATAATACCATGTGCCCTGTCGCACAAGCTGGAGATGCGCCTGTGGAATTTATTTTATTCCTATTTATGAGGACTGCTGCACACAAATAGATTATTGTAGTGTCTGTGATTAATGGGACACCGCACGGCTGCGTGGACTTCATAAATCATTCGATGCAACGTCTGAGTGAATTTTACTTGCAAAATCAGTTTCCATCAGCTTGGTTCAAAAACTGGGTAAAAGCAGAAGGATGTGTCCGGTAGTGGGAGATTTGGGGGATCGTGTAGCAGCCAGTAGTGGTCCAGTTTTATGTCCCTGTTTCCAGTGATGTGGAAGAACGAGTACGCAGCACGTTAATTAAATCTGCAGATGGAATTGGAAATGTCACAAAGGCTGAGAAGGCCAGGGAAATGATACAAATTGGCCTGAATTTAGTGATAAGTGGGGGTTGGAATAAAGGACCAAAATACCACAGATCTGAGCATGTGTGCACACGTACACACAAATCGATAAGTGATGAAAGAAATCAGTTGATTGTATAACTCTCTTAAGATCCCAAGTATCGTATGAAAACAGTTTGGGAGTAATGAGTATGAAAAAAGAACGCCTGCCTGGTTTTATTCGAAGATCAGTATTTAGCATTTGTTTTGTTTTTTTAATTTTTTTTTTAATGTTTACTTATTTTTGAGACAGAGAGAGACAGAGCATGAACGGGGGAGGGTCAGAGAGAGGGAGACACAGAATCTGAAACAGGCTCCAGGCTCTGAGCTGTCAGCACAGAGCCCGACGCGGGGCTCGAACTCACGGACCGCGAGATCATGACCTGAGCTGAAGTCTGCTGCTCAACCGACTGAGCCACCCAGGCACCCCGCATTTGTTTTGTTTTTAAAGTAATGGGTTTATTGCTTGATACGTGAGTAATACGTATTCATCATAAAAGAATCAGGAGCTACAGATCAGGAACAATAAAAAATATTTCTTTAATCCCATCATTCAGTGGGATATATAATCTGATCTGATTCTCATATATATATATATATATATGAGAAAATGAGATCATATTGTATATTCAATTTGGTATTCAATTTTATTTGTGTAAGAATACCTCTTTTTTTCAAAGGTTGGTTTCATTTTTTTTTTTTTTTGGTAAATGTTTATTTATTTATTTTGAGAGGGAGAGAGAGGGGGTCCATGCCAGTGGGGGAGGGGCAGAGTCAGAGGGAGAGAGAGAATCCCAAGCAGGCTTCGAAGTGTCAGTGCAGAGCCCAACGTGGGGCTCAATCCACGCCCCTGAGATCATGACCTGAGTGAGCCCAAATCAAGAGTCAGAGGCTCAACCAACTGAGCCACCCAGGCACCCCGCATTTGTTTTGTTTTTAAAGTAATGGGTTTATTGCTTTTTTGATACGTGAGTAATACGTATTCATCATAAAAGAATCAGGAGCTACAGATCAGGAACAATAAAAAATATTTCTTTAATCCCATCATTCAGTGGGATATATAATCTGATCTGATTCTCATATATATATATATATATATATGAGAAAATGAGATCATATTGTATATTCAATTTGGTATTCAATTTTATTTGTGTAAGAATACCTCTTTTTTTCAAAGGTTGGTTTCTTTTTTTTTTTTTTTTTGGTAAATGTTTATTTATTTATTTTGAGAGGGAGAGAGAGGGGGTCCATGCCAGTGGGGGAGGGGCAGAGTCAGAGGGAGAGAGAGAATCCCAAGCAGGCTTCGAAGTGTCAGTGCAGAGCCCAACGTGGGGCTCAATCCACGCCCCTGAGATCATGACCTGAGTGAGCCCAAATCAAGAGTCAGAGGCTCAACCAACTGAGCCATCCAGACACCCTTAAAAGGGTAGGTTCTTGAGAACTCTGGTCTATATCTACATTTCTCAGGCTCATTGAATTTATTCCCTTCGATCTCAGTAATTAGAAGCTCTGAGAAAAATGACACAAGGCTTATGTTTGTAAAGGCTAAAGCTGGAGAGAAAAAAAAGAAAGGAAAGAAAGAAAGAATTTTTTCTTTGAATACTCTGCCTGCTCCTCGGAAATCCCTTACACCAACAGCTCTCCATCAGTTTCTCTTCTCTCTCAGGGGTTAGCCTTTCACCAAGAGCACAGTCATGGAATCCCCACCCCACCCCCACATTTCCTGGCTTTATGGCCACGCTGGCCCACTGATCCTGGGAATTACCGGCACTTCAGCAGAATCACTATCATGAACTGAGGAACACTCCTATTTCCAGAAACAATTAAGAAGGAGGAGGTGATTCCCACGCGGAAGATTATTCACAAGGGTGGAGGAAAGGAGTAATCTGAGACCAATGTCCTTGGTGGTGGAGGGGGGGATGGCAGGAGGGAAGGAGGAAAAGACAAGACAGGGAGAGGGGGCCGAAAGAGGAAAGGAAAAATAATGAAGAAAAGTTCTGCTTTTTTGGCCGTGAAATATAGCTCTGAGCTTAAGACAATGGAATAAATGAAATAAAAGCCTAATTCAAGCACACACAGGCAGAATCTGAATCTTATTTCAGGTAAATGAAACCTGAAAGTGTAGGGAGATTGTCAAATCATGGGAGAACAAAGTCATTCCTGGAGTTAACTTAGGAGCCTTGACTTTGGCATCAGGTTGACTTAGGAGGCCAGCGTCCCCTTTCCCACCTCTGGGTTCTTGGTGAGGAGGGTCACACGGGCTGGCGTGGGCTCTCCGTTCCTCGCAGTGACCACACAAGAGGGAAAGGGCCGTGATAGGAGTTCCTGAGACACCAGTTTCCATTTTTCCCACCAACCACCTGGCTGTCATTAAGTACTTGCTGTCACCTCTTTGGGTGTCCGTGTTCTTAGCTAAGAAATGAAAAGCTAGCTTTGGATCACCTCTAACATCCTCTTTAATAGACGTGTGCTCCACAGCACATTAAAACTACCTTAGAGCTTTCAACCCCTCCCCTGCCCCCCATGCCTCCCTCCAGACCATTTATATCAGAATCTCTGGAGTGGGACAGGTATCAGTATTTTTATGCTCCTCAGGTAATTCCAATGTGCCTCCAAGGCTGGAAATCTCTGAACTGTACTAGATGAGTTTTGATACCTAAAACATTAAGAAAAATAATAGCTAACATTTATTGGGTGCTTACTATATGCCAGAAGCACTTTACATATTATGCTTCATTTAACCCTCACAAGGACCTCAGGAATTAAAACTTGCCATTTCTCCAATCCTACAGATGCAGAAATTGAGACTTAGGGTGGTTAGGTAATTTGTCTGAGGTTACCCAGCCAGTGAGTAGTGAACCAGAATTCTAACGTAGGCAATTTGATCCTGGCACTCAGGATCCTGCCCACTAATCCATACTGAAACACGGAAATCTGAACAGCCTCTTGTAAGTGAAGTTAGGCTTTGGAAATTTTGCAGAATTACCATTTTTTTTCCATATATTGGAACTGGGCAAGAACATTTCATTCTGGTTCTATTTCCTGTCTATACTTCGAGTTTTGTAATTTAACTGTAATTTTCACTCAAAGTAGGGACAATGGGGGCCGCGTTATGAAGCGTCTGTACAAGTATTGCTGTGTAATTGCCTTGTAATTGCCATTACAGACTGCTTACTATAGGCTAGCCACTATCCTAAGTGTTTTCATGTACACCTGACCCTTGAACAACATGGGTTTTGATTGTGCGGGTCCCCTTATACATGGATTTTTAAATATATATATATATATATAAATACAGTACTTATATATAATATATATATAAGTACAGTACAGTATAAATAGATACATTTTCTCTTTTTTGTGGTTTTCTTTTAATTTTTTTTTTTTTCCAACGTTTATTTATTTTTAAGACAGAGAGAGACAGAGCATGAACGGGGGAGGGGCAGAGAGAGAGGGAGACACAGAATCAGAAACAGGCTCCAGGCTCTGAGCCATCAGCCCAGAGCCTGACGCGGGGCTCGAACTCCCGGACCGCGAGATCGTGACCTGGCTGAAGTCGGACGCTTAACCGACTGCGCCACCCAGGCGCCCCTGTGGTTTTCTTAATAGCATTTTCTTTTCTGCAGCTTGCTTTATTGTAAGAATACAGTATAAAATTTGTATAATATATATAATATATATTTTAGTTGACTATGTTATTGGTAAGCCTTTTGGTCAACAGCATGCTACCAGCAGTTAAGTTTTGGGGGAATCAAAGTTCTATGCAGATTTTAGACTGGGGTCGGGATTGATGCCCCAACCCCCACATTGTTCAAGGGCCAACTGTAATTTTCAAAGATGACCACTATATTTTGAAGTTCCTCTCCTAAAGAAGTAAAGTCCATTTCTTTACCTCTTGATTCTGCACTTGGCCATCTAACTTACTTTGGTCAAGGAGACATCCGCAAAGGTGACACAAGAAAAGGCTTAAAAAATGCTTGGGTACTTGTGTGTGACCCCACATTTCTAGCCCTGAGAGCCCAGCCACCACACGGAGAAGTCCAGGCGACACTGCTAAATGTGGGGGATACATGGCTCTGCCGCCCAAGCCAAGTATAAGACATGTGAGTGAGGCCACCTGGGACCAACCAGCCCCAGCTGACTGCCACCTGACTTCCAGAACATGAATGTTCCTGGTGAGGCCAGCCTGAGAATTACTTAGCTGAGCCCGTCACAAATTGTCAACCCAAATTAAGCTCACTATTGTTCTTTTAAACTATTAAGTTTTGGAGTTTTTTACACGTCGAAAGCTGACTGATATACATATATTCACTCCTTTATTTCTCATAAGACACTCTGAGGTAGACTTTGTTATTATCTCTGTGTTACAGATGAAGAAACTGAGGTACACAAAGGCTAGGTATTTTGTCCAAAGTCACAGAGCCAGGAAGCGGTTGTATCAGTGGGTGAAACCAGATAAGCTGGAATCTGTGGCTCTAGAATCCGTGCTCCTAACTTCTGTGCTATACTATACATATCTTTTAATTTTTTTAATGTTTATTTTTGAGGAGGGTGGAGGGGCAGAGAGAGAGAGGGAGACACAGAATCCGAAGCAGGCTCCAGGCTCTGAGCTGTCGGCCCAGAGCCCGACGCGGGGCTCGAACTCACGGACCGCGAGATCGTGACCTGAGCCGAAGTCAGGCACTTAACTGACTGAGCCACCCAGGCGCCCCTATGCTGTACTATCTTCAGAACTCTCAGTAAAGTTCTGAATTTAAGAAAGAACAATCTTCTGGGGGTGCCTAGGTGGCTCAGTCAGTTAAGGGTCTGACTCTTGATTTTGGCTCAGGTCATGATCTCACACTGGGCTGTGTGCTGATTCTGCTTGGGATTCTCTCTCTCCCCTTCTCTCCCTGCCCCTTCCCCACTTGCATTCTGTTTACCTCTTTCAAAATAAATAAATAAATACACTTAAAAAAATTAAAAAAAAAAAAAGAAAGAACAATCTTCTGTTAGTTGCATTCCTGAAAAACTCAGGATTTATTACAACGGCAAAAATACTTTTACATTTTTACATATATTTACATATGTTTATATGTAAAGCAGAATTGGGTTTCAGGATGAGATAATTATAAACAATTCTTTTTAGCAACATGAAAAAACCAAGAAGATATTTAAAAATTTTGCATGATACAAGACAATTCTTTAAGGAATTGGTTCTTAAAGTGTGGGAAGCATATCGTGCTTGGGCCCTGTCTACCAAATGCCAGGAGCACCACACTTCTACGATGATTATAACCACAAAAAATTCCCCCATAAATTTTGAAAAATGCATACTTGATCCCACTCTTAGAGAGTATGTTTAATTGGTCTAATGTGCAGCCAGTGTTAAATCTCTGGTATAGGGGAAGCCCAATTAAAAAAGCTAATAGAGATCTGTCTATGATGAAGGACAGACCCTCTCTTTCACAACCAGACCATCAAGAACGGTCGTGCAGGTTGTGCACTATACAGTCCTAACAGGCACGTAGTCACAAAGACAGTGAACCACTCCTCATCTGTCAGACAGGAACCACACACTTGCTGGCTGGCCCTAGTGAAATCACGTGTGAAAATATTATATACATATTTTAGGTGACATGGAATTTTTCCTTGAACAGCTTTCCTTAGTTGAGTAGTATTTTAAATTATTTAGACTGTATCTCTCTTCATAAAAGCCTACAATATTTGATTGCATATATTAAAAATTAAGCTTTATAAAGAATTTTTTAATTAAAAATCACACATACCCACAAGTCACAACCTGCATATCATCTCTTGTCTTTTTCTAAGGCCTCCAATTCTATCAGAGATACTAATAAAACAAATCCTGAGGTACTCAAATTTTGGCAAGGAACTTCCTGAATTCGAAAGACAGTAGAATTGCAAATATTCTTGGAAAAATAATAGGCATATTACTATATTAGGGTAAATGTATATATGAAAATACTACACGGAGAAATCGGGAGTTGATAATTTTACATTACAAAGTGTTGTAGATGAACGGTTCTGTGTCTCCCCACTATCCCATTCATATGTTGAAGCCCTACCCCCCAAAACCATAACATTTAGAGATGCGGCCTTTGGGAGGTAATTAGGTGAGGTCATGAGGGTGGTGCGCTTCCTTAGAAGAGGAAGGGAGACTAGAAGTTTCTTTCTGCCATGTGAGGACACACTGAGAAGGCAGCTGTCTGCAAGCCAGGAGGAGAACCCTCACCAAAAACAAAATCTGCTGGCAACTTGATCTTGGATTCCTAGCCTCCAGAAACTGTGACATAAAAAAGTCTGTTGTTTAAGTCACTCAATCTATGTTATTTTGTTATAGTAGTCCAAATTGAGACACAAAGCAATTCTTTAGAAAGTGTATCTCTGACTTATAAAGGATTTACTTCATGAAACTTTGTAAAGCAAGCTTCCTTATTACAGTGATAAAGTGACTTGATCTCCAGCAATATTCTTTGGGGGCACATGTCTTAAGAATCTGAATATTCATCTGACAGTATTTTGACGGTATTTATTGAGTTACTACAATGTGCCCATTACTATACTAAGCTCTGGGTATTTCGCTTAAGATGAGAGACATTATTGCTGCCCACAAACAGCTTCCAGTTTGCGAAGAAGATGTATAAACTGGCAAGTCAGACACAACATCATGAACAAAGTGTCCTGTGGAGAGTGCAGGTAAGTCAGCCTGACAGAGGGGGACAGGCCCTTATTAAAAGAGGTGGCAATTGAATTATAAAAGACTAGTTAACATTTGCCTGCTGGAGAAGCAGGGAGAGAAGCGATACAAACAAAGGAAACAGCAGGTGCAAAGGCACTGAGGCGGACAAGTGAATTGTCGGAGACATAGGCCGGGGCTGAGAGGAGCCAACGGTGATGAACTTGAGGATAAACATTAGTTACAGCCTGTGGAGGGCTTTGGATGTCATGTTGAGGAGTCTGGATTCCATCCTGCCCAAAACTGGGTCTGCAGGAATTTTAAGGCAGAAAATACTATCAATGTTGCCCTTTAGGAAAACAAAGGGCAGCTTTGTGAAAGAAAGGCTATGACGGGGAAAGACACATGGCACAGAGAACAGTGTGGAGACCTGTGCTAATGGGCACCACGCCTGGAGGCTTTCTTGTATGGATTCTGTCCTCTTCAGTCAGGTCAGGAGTCACTGTGGGTGTAAAGGCAGGTTGGAAAGGAAGCGTGAAGGAAGCTATCATAAGTAAACAGGTTAGAGATCGAGCCCACCAATCTTTCCTAGAGAGAAAGTGAATGAACACAGGGAAGCAGTATGCAGGTATGAAGTCTGGTCCAGAGAGGGCAATGGAGGCTGGAATCAGGAACCTAACCTCAGGGAAAAAAGTGTCAGAGACAAGAAACAATGGAGCAGGAATCCAGGCCAGAGGGTCTATGAAAGTGGTGACCAAGTTTTAGGCAAGAGTATCAAGAATGGCACAGGATAGTGGCACCTGGGTGGCTCAGTGGGTTAAGCTTCCCACTCTTGGTTTTGGCTCAGGTCATGATCTCCAGGTTGGTGAGTTCAAGCCCCACCTTGGGCTCTGCATTGAGAGGGAGGAGCCTGCTTGGGATTCTTTCTCTCCCTCTCTCTTTGACCCACTCCTGCTCACTCTCTCTATCTCTCTCTCAAAATAAATAGACTTAAAAGAAAAAAAAGAATGGCACAGGATAACCTGCCAGAGCCTCTGAATATTCAGTGTGCATCAGAATTAGGGCTTGTTACAAGGCCGACTTCTAGGTCCCTCCCCCAGAGATTCTGACTCCATATAGGTCTGGAGCAGGGTCTAATAATCCACAAGGACCCACCTGCTGTGGACGCTACTGGCCCTCGGACTACATTTGGAATAACAAGGCTCCCAGCTGTAGGACTTCCAGCTGTAAAATGACCTGAAATGATTTCAGGATTTGAAACCTTTTGGACCTTCAGGTGTAGACATTTCGTGACCAGACTGGAGAGGGGTCTGAGTGGTGGAAGAAGGCCCGTTGTGACACCAAACACATAATCTGAGGGGCACCGGAGCGGAGTAGGCAGCTGTACATGAACACCAAACGAGACTTGATTAAAGAAGAAGAAGAAGAAAAAAAGTTGGTTTCTCTTCTCTGCAGGCAGCTGCTACAAAATGGGACTAATGGTTGTTTAAGGAAAAGTGAGAGAAAGAGGCAGGTCTGAGCAAGCGCTACCCAGACACCGTCTCGTTGAAAACTGGATCGGTCAGCTGGGAGCTGGGGTTCTGCTAAGCCCTCTCTGCACCAGCAACCCCACACTGGGAGCTTCTGGGCAGCTCCAGGCTGATTGAACAGAATTCCATCGTGACACCTTCCAGTTTTTCAGGGCCCCTCTTCAGGTGGCAATGCAGGATTTTGTTGCACTATTAAAAAGAAAAAAAAATAGGCGAAGATCATTAAACCTTTGAATTGATTAAATTATAGTGCATCTTTTAATAGGAGAGACTGAAGAGGCTTCTAGAAACTAGGCCAAATTTTCTGGAGCGCTGCCAGCAATCATACGGTGTGAATACGGATATAAACAAGATGTTAATGCTCAACAATTTTTTTTTTTTTCTTTTCTGACTTACGCTGTGAAGGTAACAGTTAACATTGAAGCCATAGCCGGCACAACCCAAGCAACAGATGGCAATTTGCTTAAATTGCAAGATGGATTTGAAATTGGAATTGATTAAAATACTAGTGCCTATAGTAGATGAAAAGGAGTTGATTCATTTTCCAAGATCCTTCAAATATGGAAATTATTAATCAGTGAGTCGGCTAGTTTATCGCTAGGTATCAGCACATACAAACACAAATTCTAACGTTCTTACCCATGCGACATAAATTCCTTCAGCTGCGTGGGCCAACACACACTCCATTCCCACATCATTGAATAAACATAAAATGTAATCAGAGCAGGCAACTAGAACAGTAGAGGGTATGTATTTATGGAACAAATGAGCAAATGAATGAATGAGTGTCAAAGCAGAGGGGTGGAGATAACCGGCCGCCTGCCATCAGCCTGGAACCAGAAGATGGAGAAAGTGTTCACCGTTTGGCTACAGAAGCTCCATGTGTAGAAGGCAGGAGATGCACATGGACAGGAGAAGGGGAAGAGGAACAGGAAAGCCTGGATTATCGGTAGTAGGGTCCTGGGAGACCTGGAAGATGAGCACAACAGAGACATCAATGACTAAACTCCGGCTGAAAAACATTCTAGCAAAGTAGCTCTTCAAAGAATGGAATAAAATCAACATTGACACAAACAAGCTCTTGATCCTAATTATTTGCCAAGCAACTGCTACAAATCTCGAAGGGGAGCAGAAGAGGCTGGATCGATAGTTTTGGAGTCCACTTCAGCTATCTTGAAGGCTCTTCAGGACATATAAATGTTGGGATGCTTGAAGTGTTGGGGTCACCAATTTATTTAACAAGAGTTTATTGATCTCCTACTATCTATAAGTATTTTGCTTGGTGCAAAAGTGAATAATACGGAATTCCTGTCCTCAAGCATCCTACAGTCTATATGGGGTGAACATATGCATTTAGACATAATTATATAATAGGACAAACTTCAACAATTGCCCAGAAGTAGAATAATTTGGAATATTCATTTATTTATTCACTCATTTATTGCTTAGGAAGTGTGCGATTCAGCAGATTTTAGGATATTCATAAAATGGTGCAACTATCACGGCTATATAATTACAGAGTACTTTCATTAAGTAAAAAGAAACTCAGTAACCATTAGCAGCCACTCTTCATTTCCTGCTCTCTCTAGCCTTTGACAACTGCTAATCTAGTTTCTGTCTATGGTTGTCCCTATTCTCAACTGATTCCCCCAAATTAACCTAAGTTACACATAAGGTTTATTTCTGGAATTTGAAATCTATTCCAATGATGTTTATGACTACACTGTCTTGCTGACTGTAGCTTTGTAGTAAGTTTTGAAACTGGGAAATTTGATTCAAATTCTTTAATTTTATTCTTTTCAAATCGTTTTGGCTATTTTGGATCTCTCGCATTTCCATATAAATTTTGAAATCAGCTTGTCAATTTTTGCAAAAAGTCTGCTGGGATTTTGGTAGGGATTTCATTTAACCTGTAGATCGATTTGGGCAGTATTGGCATCTTAACAATATTAAGCTTTCCATTCATCATCATGGGGTTTCTTTCCATCTATTCAGATGTTCTTTAATCTCTTTCAATAATATTTTGTAGTTTTTAGAGTATACATTTTGCACTTATTTTACTGAATTCAGTCCTAGAAATTTTATTTGTTTTGATACTATCATAAGTGGAATTGTTTTTGTTTTTAATTTAATTTATTTTTAATTTTAATTCAGGTGTAGTAAGCTAGAATTTCCAGTAGAATGTTGAGTAGAAAGTGTAGAAAACCGAAATCTTTGTCTTAGTCTTGACAAAAGAGGGAAAACTTTCAGTCTTTTTTAAAAAATTAAGTATACTATTAACTGTGGGTTTGTCATAGATGCTCTTTATTGAGGTAAGGAAGATCCCTCCTATTCCTAACTTGTTGAGGATTTTTATTCATGAAATGGTGATACATTTTGTTCAAATGCTTTTTCTATGTCTGTTGAGATGAGTTTTAGCCTATATTCTATTAATATGGTAGATTACATGGTTGATTGTTACGTATCGAACCAACCTCACTTTTCTGGGGTAAATCGCACTTGGTCATGGTGTACTTTTTATATGTTGCTAGATTCAATTTGCTAGTATTTTGTTGAGGACTATTGCATTTATATTTATAAGAGATATTGGTCTGTGGCTTTCCTGTCATTTGATGTCTACCTGTTTTGGAGTCAGTAATATTGACTTCATAGAATACGTTAGAAAATAGTCCCTCCTCTTCCACTTTGCAGACGAATTTGTGAAGGATCGGTATTCATTCTTCTTTAAACATTTAGTAGAGTTCACCAGTGAAGCCATATCATCCTGAGATTTCTTCCTGGGAAGGTCTTTTTTATAATTTCTTTAAAAAAAAGTATTACTTATTCAATACTTACAGTTCTTTTCAGATATTCTAGTTCCTGAGTCAGTTTTGGTAATTCGTGTCTTTCTAGGAATTTATCCATTTCATCTAGGTTATCGAATGTACTAGGTTTCCTGTACTACCTTATAATCCTTTTTATTTCTGTAAGATTGATAGTAATGTTTCTTTTTTTATTTTTTATTTTAGTAATTTGAGTCTTCTTTCTTTTTTCTTGGGCCAGGCTAGCTAAACATTTGTCAACTGTGTTGATCTCTTCAAGGAACCAAATTGAATGTTATTGATTTTTTTCTTTGTTTTTCTGTTAATTATTTTATTTATTTCCACTTCAGTCTTTATTCTTTCCTTCCTTCTGCTTTAGTTTGCTCTTATTTCCTAATTTCTTAAGATGGAAGGTTGAGTTACTGTTTGAGATTTTTCTTCTCTTTAAATATAGACATTTACAGATGGAAATATCCTTCTCAGCACTACTCCCACAGCTTCTCATAATTTTAGTATGTTGTATTTTCATTTTCATTCATCTCAATATATTTTCTAATTTTTCTTGTGGTTTCCTCTTTGGCCCCTTGGTTATTTAGTAGTGTGTTGTTTCACTTCCACATACTTGTTAATTTCCTAAATTTCCTTCTATTATGGATTTCTAATGTCATTCCATTGTGGTTGAAGACTGTATTTTGTAGCATTTCTCTCCTTTTGAATTTATTGAGGTTTATATTATAGCCTAACTTGTGGTCTATCTTGGAGAATGTTCCATGTGAACTTGAGAAGAAAGTATTCTGCTGTTGTTGGGTGCAGTGTTATAAAGATGTCTACTGGGTCTAGTTTATAACATCAAGTGCTCTATTTCCTTGTTGATCTTTTCTCTTGTTTTTATTTCCATCATTAGAAGTGAGGTATTGAAGTCTCCAACTATTCTTACTAAATTGTCTTCATTTTCTGTTCAATTCTTCCAGGTTTTGTTCATGTATTTTGGGGCCCTGTGATTTGGGAATTTTTAAGAGGCAGAGAACATCAGGAAATGTGTGCTCCCCAGACACATATACATACACAGATCATGTGCATGTGCACTCACACCCCCCCAGCCCTGACATGTTCCTTCAAACAGCCTGTTTTTCTGCTTTCTGTGTCTCCTCAAGAAACATTTAGGAAACTGTTAGGCAAACAAGTTGCCAGATAGACACCAAGCAATTCTCTGTTTGAATTAGACAGGTTGGAGCAAAGAATTAGGGCGGGTGGAGTGGAGTGGAAAGCAGAATTATACGCTCTGGTACATGGAAAACGGTACTGTAGCATCTGTGGATAAAAGAGGGAAGTATTACCTCAATGGTCCAAAAAGCTACGATACTGTTTGAACTTGTGTGTTTTCAAAGTAATCTTAGAACTTTGAGTACAATACTCCTGAAGAGGCTAGTGCATGTCACTAGAGGAAGTAAGAAGACGTATCCTGCAGGCTCTGATATCTTCCAGGCACACAAGGATTCTATTGTCAACCGCAGATGATTACATATGTTTTCATGGCTGTCTCCTCACACGTATGTTTATCTTTCATCATTTTACTGCAAAATATTAGATATGTATTCCGGAATTGTCTGGTAAAAATTCCAAGAATATATATTGTAAACTTTTCTTGTATTGATTTATATTTTTAATTAATGCTTCTCAGAAAGTTGAATTTTCTAAATGTGTTCAGTTTCATTTTTCCTAACTTACCTTCTTTATTCAAGAAGTGGCCCATAAGTTTACTGGAGATTTTCTGGTAATATTGCTGTCCTCAACTCAACTATTGGTAAGCATTGAGTGACTTTGGGTTTAAATCATTCATCTTTAATCTGAAAAGCACCATGCAGGAGTTTAGGTACATAATAAAAGGAAGTTGGGTATTCTTCCACTCAGCAGAGCTGGGCATAGGGTTTCTACTCTCTGAAGAAAGTTGGAGAATCTGAGAAAGAGATATATGCCTGGAATAAAAGAGCATTCCTTCACTGGTATTGTCCCTGGAACCCTGCACATAAAAGTAAGGAGAGACAAAACCCTTGGGCTGGTAACTCTCCTTAAGAAGTAGGTTTGGGTTTATTCCATTTCACTGAAAAAGGCTATTGAAGACCCTAAAACTTCAGTCCCTAATTATGGCCTCAGTACTATCAGTCTAGAAATATTTTATAACCAAATGCCCACATGGCACATAAAGTAATTCAGTAGAACACCAACAGTTTGCATTACCTCAGGCAATCTAAGAATTACCTACAAAACGTACACCTAAGATGTTGAATGTATTACATTGTTCTACAGGTTTTTAACCTGAAGTCCATGAGTGTTGGTGCTATGGACTTCTCTGAAAAAATGATTGCCAGGGCTTCTGTTCGACTCTATGGGTTTGAAGTAGAAAGTAGGGCCAACCGTCTATTAAGACCACTAAATGCCTGACAATAAAATGAAGCCATCTATATATATGCAAATGCTTATCTTTATTATTTTATTTTATTTACCCATATTGTTTTGAGAATCAGAGTGAAGGAGTGCAAGTACCTTATGAAAACAGTGATTAAAAATAAGGAATATTAGGTATGTCCTTTTTTTAAATCTCATTTGTGACTATTAGGATTTGGCTAACAACCATATCCCTAACCACATGGTAAGATGTAGGTTCTGTATTCATTTAAAAATGGGGAATCTTTATTGAGCTCATGCAGTATAGCCCATAACTGGTCTTACAGTCAAAAGTACTCTTTGTTGTTTTTATGATGAAGAATATAAAACTGTAGTTAGTAGAGAAAGAAGTGTGCCTACAGCTTGCTTGCCCTTTTGGATGGGACAGTTTTGAAGCTCATCATGTAGGAAATTAATGTATCTTGGGTTGAATAAATTATAAATAGTAGGCTGGGAGAGATGATATTTTAAATCCAGTTAAGTGGATTCATGCCTGCAGACGTGACAAAGAGAAACACATTTGCAAATCACCCGGATCTACCATTCAATTCTGTGACAGGAAATATTCTCTGCATCCACTTTGGCATAAGCTCTTAAAAATCAACTATAAAGTATAATGAAATATGACTTGGTCCCAAGTAAAAATGACTTGGGATCTTCAAAGTTTAGGGCCGGTTTATTAACCTTTAGTTGATAAAGTTGGGAAAACCAATGATCTCTGGTCTTACTAGCATCCGAGCTACTTAAAATTCTCCCCCCAAATTCTTTCCTTCGGTTATTATTTTTCAGGATCTTCTCTCATTGTCTGTTTGGTAGCCAAATTCAGTCCTTTTTATTATATCTGACAATTTTTTAATCCTTAAAATCAAATTGATAAGATTTAAATGTGACAAATTCTAGACGGCTTCCTCCAATTTCATTTTGCATGTTACCTAAGAAGAAGTCCTTGTCAGCTCCAGCCATAGGAGGCCAAATCCAAAATTTTCTGGAGCCCACTTCAGCAATAATCTATTGATAAGAGGGAGAAGTAGAAACCCACTTCTTGGCACAGTGGAGGAGGTGTAAATGGTTCTTGGATTGCAACAGATCACAAGGATAAGGTGAAATTTCCTCATTCTGTTACAAACTTCTCAGCCCCCAATTTCTCCAGCGTACTCAGGAATATACGTGGTCAGCTGGACAGGCCAACTCAGGTGAGGTTTTAAAGGCAGAGTGGGAAGCATGAACCCAGGGACAAAAGACTTCGGTCTTTTGAGATCTATTGGGTTGGTTACTGTGCTTCTCTGCTGCCTTCCAGATTCTAGATTTGGACAAATCATTTTTCTCACGCATCAGAATCACTTGGTGACTTTTATCCCCTGCCGGAATATTAAGTATTAATTTTCTCTGTGATTTAACAAGAAGTGGATATGTGGCCAGAAATTTGTAGTACTGGACTAAAAATTAATTACCAAGTCAGTTTGTTCCCAGCTTATGAATATGTAGGAAAAAAAAAGGGTCCTTTACAAGTGTTCAAACACACACACGTGCACACACGCACGCATGCACACATATGCTTCATTACTCTTGCTACTACGGGCGTTTTGGAGACCACTAGGTGTCACTGTGCACAGATACCTACATGTGTAGATGCAAAGGCAAGAAAACTTGATTCCCTGGTAAAGCTGTTCTCCTTTTCTTTAGTAGGTAGAGATGAGATTCAATACACAATGAGTTTAATTCCTCCTTCCCTCCTCCTTAAAGACTAAAGGATAGTCTTTAACTTTTATTTAGATCGGGAAGAAAACTTTCTTGAGTTCCTCCTTTCCTGTTAATCTCCCTTTCTCTTGAGTTTAAAGTAAAAGAAACGCTGGGTTTTTTTGATGAAGAAACACATGTTGGAGGCTAAAGCATCACATGGTTTATCAGCATTGTGGAGGTCTTCCTTTGGGGGTCACAGAGTCAGATCTAGCATCTCCTCAGATGCTTGAACCCTTCTGGGTAGAGTAAGCTTTAAGAGAGTGGGCCACCTTCATGGTCTGATTTGAAGCTATGACTGCAAGCATTTCCCCTGCCTCCACCGTCCACTTCACTTCGCCTGGAGTGTATGTCGCACCAGTGAAATCTTGCCCCTGGGTGTGGCATACCGTGTAAGCAAAAACACAGTGTGTGTTTTTTCGATGTATAAGTTATATGGTGCCCTTCATGAGCACATTAACAGTAAATTATGTAAGTATATTAAATTAGAGTTATTTTAGCTATATGTCCTTTTGAAAGATACAGAATATAAATTTGAGGGTGTATGTTTCAAATAATAAAGAAAAAGGAAAGAGGGACAGGTCTCGATCAAGATAATCAAATTGGGCAGGATTAGGGCTAGGAAATGTAGAGGACAGGGAGCAAAGAGGACATTCTTACTCCTTCTTTCAAAGTTCCCTGTCTCTCTGGCACCTTCCTGTGAACACCTGTTTTCTCTCATCTAATTTGGAAGATATGGAAAGGTCTGGAGAGATGTATTTAATGGAACAGTTGATGGAGTACACAAGAAAGGAAGGGTAATATGTGAAGTGTCTCTCATGCTCTAGGCACTATATTCTGTGCAGTGTGAATGTGAATTCACCTAAATTATCCTTCTGTTATAAAGTAGGAAAATGAAATGCACACAGTCTTAACTAAACTTCCCATGGTCTCACAGCTAGAAAGAAGCAGAGCCAAGGCTAGAACAGATAAGAACTTTTATTTGACCTTAAGAAGATAAACTGTTTGAACCAGCCTGCATGTGAACTCAGTGATACATGTATGAGAGCATTTATTGCAGCATTGCTAAATGGGGAAAACTAGAAACAACTTCCGTGTCCATGAGTAGGATAATGGTTGAATACATTGTGTACTTGTTATAAAGCACCAAATTCTGTAATTACTTGAAAGGAAAAATTTCCAAGCTAGGTTATGAGATGAGATGGCAAGATGTAATAGGTTTTGTATCAGCCTCTTTGTTTTAAAAAGAGGAAAGATATATTTATATATATTTTAATAATATGTAATTTATATCAACAATCTACATGTAGTTAATAATTAATTTATATATAAAACACACTAGATTGTACTTCCTGTGAAGGCAGACTTCTGTTTTCTTTTTTGCTCAAGGATGTATTCTCATTGTCTAGCACATTTGCTCATGAGGTAACAGACCCTCAGGTGACCCCCTAGATATTTACAACTGCTGGCGCTCACATCTTTGTGTAATCTCTCCCCCTTGAGTGTGGATGGTAACTGTGACTTGCTTCTAATCAATAGAATATGGCAAAAGTGATGGGATGTCATCCTCATGCTTAGATTTGATTAGGTTACATTCTATAAGGCTCTCTTAGCAGACTGGAGCTGGAGATTCTTTGTGCAGTCTTGATGAAGTAGGCGGCCATGTTAGGGAGGTCAACATGGTGAGGTTGGTCATATAAATTCACGTTGCTGTGTATGAGTTCAGGTCCTTTCTGCTGATTAGTATTCTATGACATGAAACTGCTATACTTTACACGAACTTTCACCAGTGTTGAACACCCACGGTGCCTCTGATGCCCTGCTATCACAATGTCTTGGTGAATATCTTTGCAACCATCATGCTATGGAATCTAAGCATCTACCCCACACATGGGGAGTGGCATTGCTGGACCATGTATAATAGGGTCCTTAATTTCACTTGGTACTTCCAGGTTCTTTCTGGAATGGCTGCACCACGAGCACACCCACGGCAGTGCAGGATGTTTCTTGTTTTCTCGTATCTTCCCCAAGTGTATCTGTCTCCAAAGTTCATGTTCTTATTATACTTAAGTGATATCCTAGTCATCCAAGTTTTGAAAGCATTCAAAGACAGCCTTTCAAAAATGAAAAATGCTCGAACGTTCCAGACATCATTGTATTCTAAGTTAAAAGACAGGTCATTATCTGAACACGTTTTGGTTCTTTAGTGTTTGTCGTTCTCCACGGACTTCCTCTTTTTTTTTTTGATGATGAGAGAAAAAATATGGGTGTGAGAAGAGAGAAGTATGGAATATTGCGCTGAGGTGCTGGGGAAACAGGCACATGCACATCCAAATGGGCATGTGCTCACACACACACACACACACACACACACAGGGTATGGGAGGGAAGGAAGAGAGGCTAAGCGATGAAGATAAAGGAAACGAGTGATATGTAATAAGAAAGGAAGATGTTTTCTCTTTAAAGCGTTGATTGGAAGTGAAGGTGATGAGGGTGGAAGATGATGGGGGACTGAGCATGAACTTGTGTGTAGGTGCGGAGTAAAGCGGGAGGCGTCGGGACCATGGACCACCTTCTGCTTCCCCCTGTCGCTTAAGCCATCTCCACAGGTAGAACTGAGCATTGGAGATTTAACACATCTAAACAGCAATAATTAGTGCTGTTGTTGTTTTGTGTGTGTGTGTGTGTGTGTGTGTGTGTGTGTTTGGGGAGATAAAGAAAAGGTAGAATACAATGACTGAATTAAGCGCTAAGATCATGTCAGCATGACCAATTTCTTCTTTGCTTTTCTCCTTTAGAACTAAATTGCCCAGGTGTTGGAAAAGAAACTTGAAACCAGAATCTCCTCATCACCAAATATTATGTTTTAATTGCTAGGCATGCCAGGTTTAAATAGATAGCACCAAATCTGCATATCTGAAGAACATAAAATGTAGGCTTTTAAAAGAAATTAAGATCTACATAGGTTTTTCCTGACACATTTTGTTTGAAAAAAATGTATTGAAAAATAGCAATTTCTTTTACCAATTCGATGACTGATCTAAGTGTAACTATTATACAAATCAGCAGCAGAGAGTATGCATTATAGCTAAATGCTAATCCATGCTAATGGAAGGGACTGAGACTTACGGAGCTGAGAAACCAATGTTTAAAAAAAAGTGGACATGTTTGTGAGAAGCAGCACCTAAATACATACTCATGCCTTGCAAACACCAGCCTGACTCTTTCAGGATTGTGGTCTCCTCTCTGTCATGTGGGACCTGAAAATAAGACCCAGCTCCACCCTCCACTGTGTTGGTGTTGCTGATGGGGCAATAGGTATACTGGGGAGAAGGTTCTAGAAGGACTTTGAAGATCATCCAGTTTCCAGCCTCTGTCTGATGCTTGATTCTCCTCAACTTTGTATGATGTGGCTGTCCAGATTGTTTCAATATTTCCGGGGATTGAAAGTTTACTTCATCCTAAAATACCTTATTCTATGTGTAGGCAGTAAACAGAAAGATCTAACTTTTGCTCTATTTAAGTAGATATCGAAATCTGGAATTCTCCTGTTAGTCCTGTTTCTGACCTTTTGGATGACACAGGAAAAAAATTATTGTCTGGGTGCCATGGCAGTGTGGGCCCCTGCCTGGCAGCTGATTCTGGACTGGTTGCCTTATCCATGGCAAATAAAAGGAGGGTGATTAATTAAACGGCCCCTCCACAGTTCCCTTTGTTGGCGGGAGCTCCTGCCAATTCAGCGTCCTCTGCATTTGGAATGACAGAAGACCTTAAGATAGACATCGACAAAATCCACAATTCAACTTAAAACTTTATGTTTCTGCAAATAGCTTTGCTATTTTAATGCCCATAGCATTAAACCTCCCTCTGAAGCCTGAAGCCGGTTTAATACCGAAGGGCACAGCTCAGGAGCGGCCCAATGGAAGAGACGCATAGGGCAAGGTCTAGAGGTGGGGCAGGGCTTACCACCCTCCCTACAACCTTCACATGTTTACCAACCTGAAGTTCTGAGATTTTGTTTTAAGGGGAAAGTAATATAGGGCAGAATTAGAAGCGTAAGTTCCTAAAAAAACTAATAAACAATGCATATTGAAACTATCTATAGGAAATGGGAATGCAGTCATTCACAAGGTCAAGAACTTTTTGAAATCTATGGTTGTTCGGAGGACCAGAAGCAAGCTGGGAAGAACTGAAGAAACCCACGAATCTGTGCCCGTTATCTCCTGAGCGGATCCCTGCGAGTGCTTCCTTGCGTTCATCCTGGTGCCTCTTCCTCCGCTTTGCACACGACAACCAGAGTGACCTTTTCATTCCTTCACTTAAATTCCTTCAGTGGCTTCCCATTTTTCTTGGGCCAATGACCAATGTTCTTACTAGCTCCTACATGGTCGGGCTCATCCTTCCAGCTTCACACTGCATCACTTTCCTGTGCCCTCTGCAGCCACAATGACCCTCATTCAGTTATTAGAGCACACCAAGGTACCCTTGACCCCCATGCTCTTTCTTCTGCCCCCTTTCCACCTAATTAACTGCCGCTTGTCATAGAAAATTAAGCTTAGATGTTCCTTCCTCAGGGGAACCTTTCCTGATCCCCCATTTTAGGTCAGGTCTGTTTCTTAAGTGCTCTCAAAGTTTCTTTCCTTCAGGGTACCTGTCTCAGTTTGCAATTGTATATTAGCATGATTGTTAAGTTTATGTCCGTGTGACTTTGTAACTGTGTAAGTTTATGTCATTGTTCCAGCTTGAGGAAAAAAGTCTCGCTAAGACTGGCCATGAATCTGCTTCCCTTCCACACCTCAATTTCTCTCTGTATTTCCAGGATTTCACTTTGTATCTGATGTGTGTGGACAAGAAAAGGGTTGGCCTCACAAGGTGGTTGGAAGGGGACTGATCAAAGTTTTTAGATGATCACGGGTACTGTGCTGCCAGTGCAACGGGAGGACTCCTGTCTCATTTGGCTCACTAGTGCTGTCACCAGATGGTGCTTTGCTTGCAAGGGAGATGGGTGGCATTTGTATGGTGGCCCCTCCCTCTTGGTCTGACCCCTTGGCCCTATGCCCTTGACTTTCTCTCGTCATGATCCCTCCCCCTCTTTCTTCCCTTCCTCCACACTCCTTCCTGGTCCTATAACTGTCTCTCATTTGATGGAATTGGTAGGGGAGAGAATGCTAGGATACAGTACTTCTTCCCATACATCAATTGGCTAATTAAAAAAATCTGGGGCGCCTGGGTGGCTCAGTCAGTTAAGCATCTGACTTCAGCTCAGTTCATGATCTTGCGGTTTGTGAGTTCAAGCCCCACGTCGGGCTCTGTGCTGACGGCTCAGAGCCTGAAGCCCGCCTCAGATTCTATCTCTCCCTCTCTCTCTGTCCCTCCCCCACTCATGCTCTGTTTCTCTCTCTCAAAAATCAATTAATATTGAAAAATTAAAAAAAAATCTTGTACCTCCATTTTAGCTTTTAAAACTGAAGTAAAAATTTGGCTATTTTAAGCTTCAATTCCTCTGTGATAATATTTCCCTGAGGCAGTAGATGTCTTGTGTCTAACTGCCCAAATGAAGAAGAGTCATAGAGAAAAAGAAGAGAGTAGGTAATAAACACATTGGCTATTACACAAAATGGTTACCCAATCACGTGTCTCCTCCTATCAAACTGTGGAAATAGAGATCACGTCTGTTCTCACCCAACATTGTATCATCAGTATCTAGTGCAGTATCTGGCATTGGGCACCCGGTACTTATTTGTTGAATGAATGAACAAATGAATAATTGAACAAGGAGGTAAATGAAGAACAAGGAGGCAAGAGCCCACATGACTGATTTTGAAATGAAGAGCTTGGAAAGGTGGAGCTGGTAGCCAAAGACAGAGCCCCGTAGTCCAGAGGAGACAAGACAGATAAAATCAGAAAGACCAACTATCTGGTGGATTAAGAAAGAGGAATTAACTCAAAAAACAAATGGTCTGTGAAGATAGGAAAATAGGTTACTGTAGAGTCAGAGCAAAGGCCATGGGAATTTTCTAGTCAAAGAGGTTGCTGAAAACTTAAGTTAGCTTTGAATAGAAGGCAAAAGTTCAGTCTACAGCCTCCAAATTAATATTAAGAGGTATTAAGACTGTTTTATAATAATGAAGGATTTCTGAACGCCAGACATGACTGTACAAAACACTTCAATCTCGTCATCACATTTCGTACTCATAATAAACCTGCGAGGCAGTGTTTTCTCACCAGTTTTACAGACAAAGAAACTGAGGCTCAAAGAGCATAACTTGCCCAACGTGACTCAGTAATAAGTGGAAGAACTGAGAATTAAATTCAGGTCAGAGAGAACCCAGAGTCAGAGTTTTAACCCAGTGCTTATTGATATTCATAAAATGCTTTGTAATTTTCAAAATGCTTTTGACATATATTTGTAGACACTATCCTAACAATACCAAGAGTAGGCAGGGCAGACGGCTTCATCCCCACCTTACAAGTGTGCCCCCGGAAGCCTGAAGAGGCAGTGAGGCTTATCCAAGGTCACCACTCACACGCAGGTCTGGTCTTACCACTGTATAGGTTTTCCTTCCAGAGAAGTAGGCCTAACAAGGTGACTTAGCAGCATAAGTTGTTCTGGAAAGAATAAAGACAAATGGTGCCTGTCTTACAACTTATTGAGGGTTTACAACCTGAGCTGCCATTGGTCAGGGAGATGGGGTGATAGTTAAAGATAATAAAATCTACATAACTTGACTTGAGTGATTCTGATATTACTTAATTGCTTATACTCTGGACCCTCAGGTATATGACCTGTATAAGCTACTTTCTGCACAGGTATGCCTGCTTACTTCTGTAATCATGATGACCCATGAGCGCTGCCCATCCATCTACAGGGGCCAGACTGGCTCCCATGTTTACAGCTTGTGAAGTTTGCCCATCCCCTTCTCACCAGGGTTGACGAGAACAGGGTGCAGACCCGACCAGGAGAAGCCAGTTAATTTCTACGTGTGGCCGGAATTGGGGGGGGGGGTCCATGAAAAGTGAGCACTGGTTGGGGATGGAGAGGTGGAAGAGGTGGGAGGGGGTTGCTGACTGTGAATTGAAAAACAGAGAAAGCAGATCATGGAGAATAAGGACTGAATGAGTCAGGTGAGAAGAGAGAAGCAGAGATGAGAAACAAAAACGATGCTTCTTCTGGATTCCTAAAGTACTTCCAGCTTCCGGTTCCATTTCTGTGAGGAGACCTGACCACTTTCCTGACAAACTAACTGGAGTTAGGTTTGGTTATCCCAAAGTATCCTGAGTGAGGTTCCCTTTGCTGACTGGTGTCGGAGGACTGAAGAGTGGAAAGAAAGACCTATGCCGAGGCTGTTACAGGCCCAGAAAAGATGTGCAGAGGCCACAACAGAAGTCACTGCCTTGGAGTGATGGCCACTGGATATGTCGTATGAAGCAATGACTTGGGACCACTAGGGATATAAAGACTTGGTAAAGCACCACAGGACTCATGTAGGTGGCAAAGGGCAGGAGGCTTGCCCTCAGGTGTGTGTTGTGTTCCTTTCCTGTTTTTCCTCCTTTGGCTGCTATGGCTGTGGGACCAGGCTTTATGTAGCTTCTCCGTGGACACTTTTATGTACATTACACATTTTTTAATGTTTATTTATTTTTGAGAGAGAGAGAGAGCCAGTGGGGGAGGGGTAGAGATAGAGGGGGACAGGGAATCAGAACACAGAGCCCAAGGGGGGGGGCTTGAACTCACGAACCATGAGATCATGACCTGAGATGACGTTGGGTGTTTAATCGACTGAGCCACTCAGGTGCCCCTGTATATTACAGTTTTGATGAATCCAGATAAGAACGAGGTAGCAAGATGGGGGCTGATGCTGTGACTAACATCTGTCTAGTGCCTATAGCTTACAAAGGGCTTTGGCATCCATTTTAGTGCTGTAATTGCTGGGGCACCCCTTTACCAGCTGTCCCAACACGGCTTAGTGTATCACAGACCTGAATCCCACAACCTCACCCAGAGGGAGACATTCTCATCCTCAATTTACAGATCAAAAACCAGGACTCACGGAGCTGAAGTGACCTGCTTGTGAATCAGGTGCCAGGGTTTGAACCATGCTTTTGGGCTGCTTTGGGGGTTGCACTCTTTTTTGCCATATGATACTTGCCCCTTTTCTTCATCTCACTCCATTCATCCATGCAGATGAGAGGGAATTCATAAAAAAAATATATACATGGTTAGGTCAAAGTAATGGCGAAGGAAATATTTAAAAATTAGTGAGAATTATAAAATAGAAGTACAGCACAACTCAGTGAAGTCAGGAGCGAAAGGATCTGATCAATTCCATTCAATTCTCTCCGGCAGAGGTGAGAAATGAGGCTCTCATCAATTTTAATTTAATTTAGTTATTTAACAAATTCCACAAATACTTATTGAATTCTTGTCTACTCCATGCCAAGTATTGCATTAGACACTGCAGATAGAAGTTCAAAATACATGGATACAATTTATAGTCCTAATGGGCTCTTGAGCCAGTGGGGGGACAGATTTATAACACAGTCTCTATAGGGGCACTGAGGGAAGTGGGATATTTACAGGGTGCAACAGGAACTCAAGTAAAGTGCGAATACATGTTTGTGTTTGCCGGGGGTGGGGAGTGATCTGGGGATGCTGGAGTCATCACAGAAGACGGGATTGGGCTGGGATGTTAAGGATGAGAGGGAATTTGTTAGGTGGGCATGGAGGTGTTATTAGCAGGAAAAAGATCACTACCTATGCTGTTCGTTTCAAGCATCCAGGTGCGGAGGAAGTACGGAAGTTTAGAAGTTGGTTCTGCTACTTCTACTAGCATGTGAATCCATCTTTTTTTCCTGGGATGAATCCTAGAAGCAGGGGCTGAGTAGCAACAGAAAGTGCTTGTTCTAACTCCCCTGCTATAGAATGTCCTGCCTTGAACTTACCATCGGTAGCTGTTCTCCGTGCAGGGGTGAGTGTGCATGGACTCTTCTTCTTTGGCTTTTCTTCCATCTGCTAGTGGAAGAGTGAACACAGCAGCCATTGTGACAATATACAATCTGATAAGGCACCAGTTATATTCCTTATTTTCTTGCCACTATTAATTTCGTTAGTAATTATCACACTCTGTGCATTACTTAGGTCGATCTTTGTGTGCATGTTTAACTTTCATGCCAGCTGTGTGTTCCATGAAAATGCATTCTTTATTTTTTCGTGCAACTGTTGTTAAACAGTTGTGGTTTCCAGATGGAAACATATACCATCAACATCAACACGCTTTATTAGAAATTTTAATTTGATTGTGGAGTTTGCTAATCAGTAAACAAATGGTCAATTAATATTTAACAATTGAAAAATAATTGCATAATTGCATTGAAATGCTCAGTGATGCCTTTTTGCATAATCTGCACATTTCTTGAAAGAACACTTATTTAAACAAGACATTTTGGGGTGATATAAAATACCTAGAACAGAAGCACAAATTTTGTGAATTCTTAAAACACTTGGGTTTTCCAGATTAGTGACAGCATCCAATGCAATACTGATTTAATGTAATATATTTTCATAAATGCATTAACAATTGGTGGCCAAAGAGCATGTGACTTGATTTGTCCATTTGCCCAGCACATTCCAAGGCAGGCTACGACTGCATACAGATCATGCATTGAGAAAGACAGGGTGCTTTCTAAATGTGGCCAATACAGTCCCAGTGGGAGCCATTCTCTGAAATGTTTATGGAAGTCGTTGGGATACGTTATTAGTTTTTAAAGTAATTGATTTGCATAAATTCTCAAGAAAATATTGAATGCCTCGTGCAAAAGCCACAGCGATGTTCAAGGGGAACGGGTGTCCCCTACGTTTCGAAAGCTCACCTATGCCACTTTGCTTTTACGGAAGCCTACATTAGTACCTGTTTTTGTTAACTGAAAAAAACACCCCGAGAACGATTTGTGCTTTTACTGAAAAGGCTAAGAGCGAAAATAGCTTGCAGTGCTTGTTTTGCATGGAGCCCTTACAGAGGCAGTGCGCGCCCCCAGCAGAGACACTGAAGCCACCCAGCTCCTTCCCCCAGAACGGCACTTGGGCATCTCAGCCTCAAGCTGCCACAGCTGTGTCTGTGAGCACCTGTGCTTTATCTTGATTTATTTTGTGCATCTCTTAGCATGATGCCTCCTTAGTTATCAGAAAGACCTAAGAAAGCTGCTCTTGGGATCCTCAAAAATGTTTTCCCTATAAATTAATTGCTATTTGGGAATTGGGAATTGCTTCTTTGCTTTCTGCCATTTCCGCTTACGAAAGGTTTCATGTGAACACTCTACTTTCAGTTGGTGGTGGTGCAGGGATCTAAACAGTCTCTGGTAACTCAATTCACGCTGAGTTTGACACAAAAAAGGCACCAGTAAAACGACATGCCCGTAAGGTGGGATCCTAAATGAGTCAAACACTTCAATTGGCCAATATAGTTAAGACCCAAGGATACTTCACGGTCATCCTGGTCATTCTGTGAGGAGCTGATCGTGTTAGAAGGCTTCAGCCTCCTTTGGGGAGTGTGTCCAGGGAGAAAGCAATGCAGACAGCATGTTTGGGTCTCGATGGGTTCTATTTCATTCCTCATAGCATTAACATCAACTAGAAGTGGTTGTTATGGCAATACTGACTGAATATCTATCCACCTGCATTGACACTGTAAGTGGGTGACACTCATTTCCTTCATAACACTTTGTTTTAATTAGTAATTATAAATTTGTTGGTTCAATTATTTTATAAGCACTGGAACTATGTCTTTTTTTTTAATTTAAAGTATCAGTTTAGGGGCGCCTGGGAGGCTCAGTCTGTTGAGCGTTCGATTCAGCTCAGGTCATGATCTCACGGCTTGTGAGCCCCATGTCGGGCTCTGTGCTGACAGCTCAGAGCCTGGAGCCTGAATCGGATTCTGTGTCTCCCTCTCTCTCTCTGCGCCTCCCCTGCTCACGCTCTGTCTCTGTCTCTCTCTCTCTCAAAGGTGGATAAACATTTAAAACAAATTTTAAAAATATTATCAGTTTGTTCCTAGTATCTAACACTTAGTATGTGTTCTGTCTTCTTTGAGGAATAATTGAACCAAATTTATATTTACTGCTTGTTCCACGGAAGTCCAGAATTCATTTGCATCAAGGGCTCCAGTTTGAACCTGAGCTATGACAGCCACTGGGTTCAGATGCAACTGAGTTCATCCCTTTGGATATTGGGAGGCATGCAGAAATCTGCATCTATTTCATTAAATTAATGTATATGGGAGGAAGAGGAGTGAAAACATGGCCCCAAAGCTTCTTGTGTGGAGTACCATGACAAAAGGGGGGCCGGAGCTGAAGGATTTGTTTCCATGAGGGCTCTGTGAGATATGATGTTTATATAAGTGGGTAAGAGACAGTCACCCATTGGTCCCAGGTCCATTCTGGTACCTTAGGGGTTGGTATCTTTGGGAGGGTACAGGTGTCACAGAGACAAATACTCTTAAGCGAGGAGCAGTACCAGTGATAGAGGAGACACATTCAATGAAGTGGACATCTGGAAGGTGGAGGAAAAGGAGAATGTGGCAGAATGGGTATTTCACAGACTGATTTCTGATCCCAAGAGACACCTTTGGTCATTTCCATATACAAATAGGGGAGGATTGGACCCTTTTTAAGTATATGGGGGTGAGGGCTGATGAGATTGTGCATTATTTCTGATTCTATGATGCCATCTTTACCCATAATTCAAGAAGCCTGAGGCAGCTTAGAGTCAGTTCTGCCAGGACATTTTTTAATACTTTGCTAGTTTACTGGTTGACAACCTCTAGTTAATATGGCCAACCAACATATTTAACTGTATCTAATTGTCTTTCAAGCTTCTGGTCCAACAGAAATTCTGGGTTGGAGATTCCATGAATCACAGCAAACCCATTACCTATTCATTATGTGGATGTTCTGATAGGACAAATTCAAGGAGACTGTATATTCTGGGTGTGGACTCCTAGCCTCACTGCGAAGCTCCAGGAGGGCAAGTTTCCTATCTTAAACACTTCTGTGTCCTCATGACCTAGCCCCATGTCTGGCCCAGAGGAGATGCTCAGAAAATATTTGTTGAACAATGTTTTATTTAACTTTGTAACCCTGACAAGGCAGAGTACACGGAGTTGACTCTTCAAAGAAAATCATTATTTTCATGGAAAAAGGGAAAGGCAAGGCAAGGGAGGGTCTCAACAGTTTCTACAAAACAAGGGTCTGAATCCTTTTTTATTTTCTCTTTAAATCGTTTTCCTGCCTTTCTGCTCTCTCTACTCTAACAGCTGCTGCTCTGACCTGCTCCCAAATGTGGCCTTGAAGAAACTATGCTACCTGTCAGCTGGGTTCGTGGGGGCAGATACTATAGCCAGGGCAGGGAATACTCTGAAATATGCCCTGTGTCTTTTTCCTCTAAGTGCCGTTCCTTGTACTAAGAAGTTGAATTGTGTGGGATAAGTTCACTGAGATTTGTAGGCTGAAATCTCTGGCTAGGAGACAGGGATGACGTCTAATCACTGCGCCCTGCCTATCCTCACACAACATCACCTCCCTCCCTTAACATCAGCCTAGCCTACGCTTCTTCTAAGTTGATTCTTCTTTGAGAAACACCAAGTATTTGGAACACCACAGATGGCCTGATTCTTTTTTTTTTTTTTTTATTTTTTATTTTTTTTTTTCAACGTTTATTTATTTTTGGGACAGAGAGAGACAGAGCATGAACGGGCGAGGGGCAGAGAGAGAGGGAGACACAGAATCGGAAACAGGCTCCAGGCTCCGAGCCATCAGCCCAGAGCCTGACGCGGGGCTCGAACTCACGGACCGCGAGATCGTGACCTGGCTGAAGTCGGACGCTTAACCGACTGCGCCACCCAGGCGCCCCCAGATGGCCTGATTCTAATGGATGCTGTCATGGCCTTCTGTAGTCAAGACAGTAATTGCTGGACAGAGTAAGGACTGAAATAATGATGCAAAACTCTTTAGGTTTCATTGGCCTAGTTAAGCTTCTAGTACCAGAACAAGAAATGTGACTATCTCCTGCCAAGATTGTAGTGGCATTATGCTACCAACATGGTGGGTTAATGGGAAGGACTACATGGGCTGTATGCTCCATAGAAGTGGAGTACACATGGGCAATCCTTCCAGAAGGAACACACCATCAAGGGTTGACTGGGACTCAGTGAGTCAATTTTATTCCCTTCTCAGTGACGTTAGTACGCAGGTAGTGGTGCCATCCCAAGGTACGGGTGTGACACTCCACTCTGAGCAGAGGCTTGGACAAAGATTGACTTTTTCCTTCTCAGTGTCACGATGTTTTGGTTTAATTAAATGGAGCGTTCCCTGCTCCACTTTAAGTTCTATTTATATAAAACATTTCAAGTAAGAATACCATCATGTGATACCTTTCTTGATCAAAATATGTCAATTAATCCAAGTAAATCACTTCTCCAGTCAGTGTATATTTACTGAGGGCCTACTATGTGCCAGATCCTCTTCTAGGCCCTGGGAATATGCCAGTGAACAAATCTTCAAGTAGTCCAGTCCTATTCTAATGAAATTGAGTCTCTACTGCTTTAGAGGCCTGTAGGCTCTCAGATAGCTAGTGATGTTTTAATGGGGTTTGGGCTTTGTTTTCTTATTGTTCACTGTTCCTGTAGAAACACTGACTCAACTTCACCTTTGATTTTTCCCTTCCTTTCCTTGCCTTGACGTTCTTTCATTTCTTCCCTCCCTCCCCCTGCCCCTCTTCCTCCTTTCTTTTTTTCCTTTTCTTCCCGGCCATGTTAGTCTGTCACAAGCACATAAAAGACAGTGACTGACAATTTAATAACAGCGAATGCAGGCCTTGAGATGTCAGTAGGAAGTAGAAAAATGGGAAGCGAAAGGCACCAATGCACCGCCATCTAAAACACAGAGCTCTGCCCACACTTTTGATTTGTTTGTTGTTTGATTATTTATTTATTTATTTATTTGGCAGTCTGGTGACCTGTACATTCGGAAGGAATTAGGGATACACTTACCGTACCAGCCAAGTGATAAATGGTGTTAGTGAGGCAGTGGCTGGTAAGTGAAGGACCACCTGATTCGTCCTTTCCGACATTCTCCTGCCTGGAGGCGGTCGGTCAATTAGCGTCTACGGACCCATGTGCCGTCCTTGACGGACAGTGTGTTCTATGGGGAGACGACTGACAGCAATCAGGCCTGACTTAATTGTAGGGGGTGTTGCTTTGGCGCATGCCTCTCCTGAGGTCGGTGGGAGGGGAGGGGCACTGTCACAGTTGGCAGCAGAGATGGCTTCTGGGAAACCCGCAAGCCATCTACCACAGGTGGTTTACAAAAGAAGCTCTGTCTTGGGGGGAGGGGTGGTGGGAAATGAGGCCAGAGGAAAGCATCTGAGGGTAAGGGATTTGGCTGCTCTGGAGGCCCAGAGGGTGCAGTGGGTCTGCCTCCTTCTCTACCTGCAAGGCCAGTGACAGAGCCCACGTTTCTGTGCTGGTTCTGCTGCTGGCCTGAGTCTCTCAACCTCTGGAGTGGCCGCTGGCGTGGCTGAAATGACCTAGGTTTTGCATGCATAGTGATTCTTGGTTAAGTTTATATTTCTTTACTTTTTATTTTTAATTTGTTAAATATTCATTTTTGAGAGAGAGAGAGAGAGAGAGCAGGGGAGGGGCAGAGAGAGAGGGAGACATAGAATCTGAAGCAGGCTCTGGGCTCTGAGCTGTCAGCACAGCCCCTGATGTGGGGCTTGAACCCAGGAACCATGAAATCATGACCTGTGGCAAAGTTGGACACTTAACCGAATGAGCCACCCAGGTGCCCCAAGTTTATATTCCCTTATGATCATGTTCCTTTTGCTACTGTCTTTCTGTCCCCATTTAGTTTGAATGCTCCTTGGGGTTGGGACTGTCTTAGTGTTTTCACATTTCAACAAATATGGACTAAGCAGTTTCCAGTGTGCGTCACAAGAAAGAATAAATCAGTTCCTGCCTTTTTTTTTTCTCATTTATTTACTTGTTCATTTGTCTTTAATTCAGTCAACAGATGAGTATTGAACATCTAGTTTATGCCATCCATTGTTGTAGGCTTGGGGATATATAGACAGTGTTGCCTGTTGTAATATTCTAGAAGGGGCAGATAAGCAATAAACAAATAAGCATGTATGTATGGTATGGTATGTCATATGGTGATAAGTGCTATGCAGAAAAATCCTGCAGGAAGGGAAGGTGATTTTTAAGCTCAAAAACTGAATACCTATTTTCCATTCTGCCTGGAAAGTGTTGCACCTGATCTCCATGGCAATTCATACTCTACCTGCCCTATAAAGTCCAGCCCTGGGGTGCCTGGGTGATTCAACTGGTTGAATGTCTGATCTTGATTTTGGCCCAGGTCATGATCCCAGGGTTGTGGGATCGAGCCCTGCATTGGGCTCCACAGTAAGCGTGGAACCTGCTTGGGATTTTCTCTCTCTCTCTGTTTCTCTCTCTCTCTCTCTCTCTCTCTCTCTCTCTATATATATATATATATACATAAAACCCCTAACAGTTGTCATATTTATACTTATGCTAAAGAAAGCATGTATTAGTTTTCTGAAATTCAAATTTAACTGGGTGTCCTGTGTTTTATCTGACTACTTTAGCACCCCATGCTTCCCTCAGGTGGGAAATAATCCATCTCTCTTATTTATTTATTTTTTTTGTTAACGTTTATTTATTTCTGAGAGACAGAGAAACAGAGCACAAGGTGGGGAGGGGCAGAGAGAAAGGGAGACACAGAATCTGAAGCAGGCTCTGGGCTTTGAGCTATCACCACAGAGCCTGATGCGAGGCTGGAACCCACGAACCGTGAGATCATGACCTGAGCTGAAGTCGGTTGCTTAACCAACTGAGTCACCCGGTGGCCCCTTCCATCTCTCCTATGAACTGCCATGCCACTCTCTTCTCCTCTTAAAGCACTTCTGGGCCCTTCAGTGTCACGCTTCTATGGAGACGATTTTATCACCTCTCCTCTCCTGCAAGCACATTGACAGTCAAACCTTCCCTGATTTGTCTCTGTATCTCTGCAACATGGAGCCAGGAACTGGCTTTTGTAGATGTATGCATGCTTCTTGAATGGATGCACTGGGTGTTGGTAGGGACTCTGAGATGAGAACATTTCCTAAATAGGCAAGTTCCTTAGGGGCCACAGCCTTTTACTGAAGTCGGAATTCCCCACCACCTATAGCTATGTTTCCTAGAACACTCAGTGGGTCCCTAAGTGTCTCAGTCTCCTGCTCCAACTCTGTCTTCTGTTGAGTATGGGCTACGCTTGCTTGGTACATAGAGTTAAGCTTGCTCTTGCCCAAAGTGCACACTGACGTAGGTGCTCGCTGACGGATACATATCCATTTGGGAAGACTCCCAAGGCTGTATATAAGTAGAAAGCCTGAGGCTCTGGTGATTAATCTGACTCCCCAGGGTAGGATCTCTGAGGACTTTGATTTGGTTGGAATTAGAGAGTTCTTTAAGGGTCACTTAGTCCAAACGTTTCCTGATTCCCTCCCTGCCATCTTCACTCAGTTGTTTGTCAGCCAGCAGGCGCCACGTATTTCTACTATGCACCACTTTTTTTTAAAAATTACATTTAAAAATATGTTTTATTTATTTTGGAGAGAGAGAGAGAGAGAGTACAAAAGGGGGAGGGGCAGAGAGAGAGGGAGACACAGAATCCGAAGCAGGCTCCAGGCTCTGGGCTATCAGCACAGAGCCTGACATGGGGCTCGAACTCACAAACCACGAGATCATGACCTGAGCCGAAGTTGGATGCTTAACCGACTGAGCCACCGAGGCGCCCCTACCAGGAACCATTTTTGACTTTTCTGCGACTCCTTTTAACGTTCAGCCCCTTCCCTCACACCCTCCCATGCTTGTCTTCCCAGAGCACTGAGCCATTTGAAGGCTGTCCCGGGTGGGTCGGGTCAGGCTTCCATTCTTGTCTCTTTTGCGACTGTTCCTGAGGCAGCTTCCTCCACTCTGTGCTGTCAGTCAGTACTACATTCCTTTTCTGTCTCACAGAAATTTCAAGGCTCGCATCCTCTGATGGCTTTTATCCCCTTGTTTCTGGCTGTATGCTTATACTTGAAAAAATCTTTTAGGGGAGTCTGAGTGGCTCAGTCGGTTAAGCGTCTGACTACAGCTCGGGTCATGATTTTGCTGTTCGTGAGTTCAAGCCCCACGTGGGGCTCTGTGCTGACAGCTCAGAGCCCGGAGCCTGTTTCAGATTCTGTGTCTCCCTCTCTCTCTGACCTTCCCCTGCTTATGTTCTGTCTCTCTCTCTCTCTCAAAAATAAATAAAAAACATTAAAAATGATTTTTTTCAAGGATCCCCTGGTGAGTAAGGAATTAAGCATGCAAGTTTATTTTCCAACTTGCAGAACTCCTCAATGCAATTGGAAGGATTTCGTGAGACACACCTTTGCCCTAAAATATATACATTTTTTAAATGTTTATTTTTTTTGAGAGACAGAGGGGTGGAGGTGCAGAAAGACAGGGGGGAAAAGAATCCCAAGCAGGCTCTGTGCTATCAGGGTGGAGCCCGATGCGGGGCTTCATCTCACAACGGTGAGACCACGACCTGAGTTAATATCAAGAGGCAGACACCTAACGACTAAGCCACCCAGACACCCCTGCCCTAACAAGTTTCTTAAATCAACCCAACCCAGTTGTGCTATCCTCATTCCCTGGGAGCAATGACATTTTTAGAAACTGTTGTGAATCATGTAACATACACGGGTCTGCTGGAGCTCACTCAGCTGATTCTGCGATTCTGTGCGTCTTCACAACACTGCCATACCAGTGGCTTGAAACTGGCCAGGATGGGAGTATTTGCACCATACGAAATGACAAATGCTGCAAACCTGGGCTCTCTCTCCGCATCCCCTAACTGGGGAGCTAGTCTCCCAGCAGGCATCTGAATATGTTCTGTGGGAAGAGGGTTCGTGTGGCACGAAACCCTTTTCCAGCAGCACTTGGGCACTCGTTATTTATTTTTTTTAACATTTATTTATTACTGAGAGACAGAGGCAGACAGAGCATGAGCAGGGGAGGGGGAGGGGCAGAGAGAGGGGGAGACACAGAATCCGAAGCAGGCTCCAGGCTCTGAGCTGTCAGCACAGAGCCCCGCGCCGGGCTCGAACTCACAGAGTGAGATCATTACCTGAGCAGAAGTCCGATGCTTTACTGACTGAGCCACCGGGCGCCCCACTGGGGCACTCATCTTACCTCAGCAGAGTTACTTCATCAACCTAGCTGAGCATCCCCTGTTAAGTCAGGGAGTCTGAGCGAACACGAACACAGTAGGATTCAAGAGTCAAGAGGTTTCGACTGCGAAAAGTCAGGTCTTAAAGGCGCGGAGCGCAGCGAATTCCAAGGGCGGTATTTGGAGAGTGCGCACACGAGGAGGTATATGGCGAAATGGGAGCTGCAGAGAGCGCCGAGGCCAACTTCAAAATTCGCTGTGGGTCTTCGAGGAAGAAAGACGATAGTAGATGCAGATGCAGAAAGTTTGCTTTTTTCTTTCTTTAAGGAGCTGACCTTGCTAGAGCTAGGGTGAATCATTTATTTCACCCCCTTTCTTCCCCCCGACGGAGACCTGATACATATGCTCCACTACCAGGAACGCGGCAAGTGCAAACACCTGCTGTCACTGCTAATTACCAGATGCCCCCCAGGACGAGGGTATTGCTTTAACACCTGGGCAGAGGGAGCTGACTCGGTTAGAACCAGAGAGTGTTGGCATCGCACTTACCGCAGATACCTGGATCATTAATCAGAGAAATAGCGCTTTGTACCTGGGAGGCAGGGCCGGAGAGAGTCTTTTACTTCCGCTTAGCGGGTGTTTGTTACAAAAAGAGCATAAACAGATTCCCTTGACTTTCCTGAAGTTGACGTCTTGGAGGAGCCTGATGTGAACTCACAATTTGTTGTACAATTTGTTGCCTGAGACATTAAGGAAAGGTGTCCTCACTAGGCTGCCTCCTCTGTAAATGACCTTAGTATTTCTGTGCGATCAGATTGTGCATCTATTTATTTTAAGCCCAGGCACTTTAACAGTGCGGGCATCAGGGTAGTGACAGCTAAAAGGCTCTGGAGAACACCGTTTAACAATTTCCCTTTCCTTTTTATCGCGCCCTGCAGCCTTTCCAGTGTTGGTAAATTTTTGTTAGAGGAATGATAATGGCAAAATTTCTTAGTGTTTTCTAGGTGCCATTGTGCCAGGCACTGCGTGATGGTCTGCATAACAATAATGTCATCTAATTCTTATGACAACTCCACGAGCAAAGAAAGTCCTCTGACCTCCCCAACCCCAGTTTGCAGATGAGGAAAGCTGAGACTCAGAAAGCTTAAGAGATTTGACTAAATGCTTGCCTCTTCCCGTCTGTCTGTCCTGCCTGCCTGTTGTGGTGCTTTTGAAGTCATGCAGGGGCGTCACACAGGCGGGAGCTATCTCTTGGAGCTTACCTCAGGGTGGGGATGTTTTGACATTCTTCCAATTTTGGCTGTTATACCTCAGGTTTGTTAGTTTTTCAGCTGATTTGTGACCAGGACCTCCTCTGTCTTCCTGGGGTTGTGGGTCAGACATGTGGCCTGTACTTTCAAGGAAGCGAACTCACGTTCAATGCTCTGCAGCATGTACACAAAATTATATCAAGATCAGATTTGAATTTTGATGTTAAACGAAGTCACTGTTTTCCTGGTTCCATGCATACATTTCTTTACGATATTATTGTATACTTGTTATGTTCTATACTTGATATTATTGTATACATGTTAGGGATTTTCTATCTGTGTGCACTCCACATACTTAAAGGATTTTTGTAACTATTTTAGAATAGAGGGAACTGAGAAAGTCTGTGTCTCCCATTCATGAACCTGAATATAATTTCCACCTTTAAGATAATGTGAAAGGAAGTATATTTCATCCGGGCAGCCTGGCTGGGAAACAAAAAGCAACACGACAGTCCTTTTGAAACAATAAATCTTCTTCAGAGTAGTGTCTCTGGTGAAGACATAATCTAAAAGGAACCTTGGTTATTTATCTGCTGCCATTTGGGGTGATAACTAGAGCTAAGATTTCCTTGGAGCAAATGCTAACCACACGACTTTCACTGCAACATTTAAAAATCAACAGAAAACTATCATTTTAGGAAAAATTTGGGACTTCTTTAAGCCTCTTTATATGCACTGGGGTTGAAGAGATTAAAAATCAAGATGACGAAGCACAGGGGATTTTTTTGGGCAGTGAAAATATTCTGTGTGATGCTATGATGCTGGGTACATGTCCTTATACATTTGTCCAGACCCACAGAATGTACACCACCAAGGGGGAACCCGAGCGTAAACCACAGCCTCTGGGTGATTAAGGTGTGTCTGTGAAAGTTTACCAATTGTGACAAATGTGCCGCTCGGGTGGGGGATGTTGATAATGGGGGGCGGGGGCGGGGCTGTGCACGTGCAGGGATGGGGCTATGTGGAAGCTCTCTGTACCTTCCTCTCAATTTTGCTGTGAACTTAATTAAAACCACTCTAAAAAAATAAAGTCTTAAAAAAAATCGAGGGGAGACAAAATGTTGTGAGTAGTGTTTCCCCAAAGGCGGGCTAAGAATACTTACATTAGAATCACAGGGGCTGCCTCTTAACTGTGTAGGTTTCTAGAACCCCACTAGGCTTCTGGAACGAGAATCTCTGTTCTTTGGACCCAGGAAGCTGAAGATGGCTGCCCCCCACCCCGCCCCCTGCTGCTTGGGAGCTACTGGAGTAGAGACAAAAGGCCTGAGCTCTAGTGTCCAACAGACTTGAATCTTGACTTTGTCATTTTGTAGTAGTGGGACCTTGGGCAAGCGCTTAACTCTTTGGTGTTCCAGTGTTCTCACCTATAAAATGACAATAATACTATTTTTCCTGGAAAGGATGGATGTCATGACTAACCACGGCATGGTATAGCACCTGGTGTATTGTGAACACTTAACCTATAACAGCTGCCATTGTTACTCCTGCATCACCATGATGAAATAGCCTCTCCTGATGCCAATAGAGCTGAGAGCCTTGGAATAAATCATTTAACATTGTCCATCAATTAACTTTTCAGGCAGTTACTTGAAGGAGAAGGAAGCAAGTATTTGTATAGAAGCACGAGTCTTTCTCAGAAAGGTCTTCCTTGAAGCAGTGGGCACCTGTGGCTTTAGGGATGCTGCCTGCCAGAACAGTGGTACCTAAACTCCAGAAACTGCCAGAAACTCCTGGGAGGCCTATTCTACATGCGCATTCTGGGGCTCCCCCTCCACATTGGCCAAATCAGACCTTTGGGGTTGGAGAGCCAGAATCTGTAGATTTGGAGCCACAAGCTCTGACGTTGGTTTTTAGGAAGCTTCCAATCATAAACTAACCTGGGGAAAGTAAAGCCCAGAATACACAGTGTTTTATCTTCCTGATGTTTTATCTTTCTTTCCTTCTTCCGGTCTGAACACTGAGCCCAGGGAGGGTGATTTCTAGAGGTAGTGATACTAGTCATAGTAATAATAATAATTATAGCTAACATTTCTTGAGCATTGCCTATAAGCATGGACTCTTCAATCCTATAGCGATACTCAAATTATCTACATTAAATTTTTTTAATGTTTATTTATTTTTGACAGAGAGAGACAGAGAGAGAGAGAGAGAGAGAGAGAGAGGAAGGGGCAGAGAGAGAGGGAGACACAGAATCCGAAGCAGGCTCCAGGCCCTGAGCTGGCAGCACAGAGCCCGACTCCGGTCTCGAACTCACAGACTGCGACATCATGACCTGAGCTGAAGTCGGACGCTCAACCGACTGAGCCACCCAGGTACCCCAATTATCTACATTTTATAGGGAGGAAGACTTAGGCCCAGATGCTATGTGCAGGGCAGATTCTGGGAGCCTGTGCTCTTTACTCATTAGGCTACCCTGCATTTCTCTGCTTCACAAAGATAAGAGGAGCTTGAGAGTGGGTTAAGATACAAGCAGCCCCCTTGTCCTGCAGATCCGAAGTGAGGGGGCTTTACCTCTTCAGTACCGATGGTCCTCTGGGATGATGGGGGAGGGGGAGGGGAAGCCTAGCAAACAGCCTGTGCATCCTGGAGCAGGTGTCATCAGGTAGTATGGACCAGATGGTGCTGAGGGACCCTCGCCCAGCTACTGCAGCGGGCTGACCCTTTGCGGGAATCATGGGGAGAGCACCGGGGCTGCACTGTGTTGAGTCCATAAGCATGGCCGGGAGCTGAAGGAAGTATCTTTCAGAATCAGCACCGCGCTCCTGCAGGAAACCCAAAGATCTTCTTGCTTGGAACGCCCCATGCCTCAGTTTTCAGAAGTTGGAGCCCAAGGCTTTATTTATCTTCTGTTCTGTGACTCTCTCTTCAAAACTGGCGAGTACTTCTGCCTGCAGTGCCCCTGAAGATAGGCACACATACTCTTCATCATAACTGTTTTTATTAGTAATTGCTAAAGTGAACTAGGAAATGGCAGAAACCGAACCTAATGAACACAGTCACTTGCAAGAGGGTTGGCAATCTCAGGGTTTTTAATACAGCTGATGTATCTGGGATCCCTTTCTTACGGACTCCTCAGCTCAAGTTCTCCTCTTTTATTCATGACCTCACCAAGCCTCTACAGTCCCTCAGCCTTCAGGGGCTCTGGGAAATGGTTCTCCACCAAGAGTGTGCCGCAGAATCTCCTGGAGGGCTTGGTATAATTGCTGGGCCCCAGGCATGGGTTAGGTCTGCGGTGGGAAGAGGATTTGCATTTCTAACCACTTCCCAGGTGCTGCTGATGCAACTATCCTTTGAGAACTGCTGTTCTGAGAAGACACAGTCCTACAGATATAATTCAGGCAGAAACGTCAGTCATTTAAAGGGGGCAGGGGTCACGAGACGAAATACAAAATGCTCAGTTGAATTTGAATTTCAGATAAACAAATAATTTTGAAATGTACACATGTCCCAAATATTGCATGGGACAGACTTTAAAAAATTACTCGTTCCTGATCTGAAATTCAAATTTATTGGAGTGCCTGCGTATCCTGCATTTTTATTTGCTAAGTCTGGCAACTCTATTTCGAGAGCATAGTATTTGCAAGCTTCCTGATAGCATAATAGCTATGCGGTGACTCAGGCTATTTTCTTTAGATATTTTCCTTCTACTATCAGGCTCTCAGGCTCCTGAAATGGATTTCCCAACTCTGAGATGGGTCTGTGCCATCCTAACCTTCCACGGAGACACCCCTCTAGGACCTACCTGTTTACTTAGCACCTTCTAGGGTTTTCTGTACCGTAATCCCTTGGAGCTTCTTATTGCCACATCTTCCTAGTGGAACATTCCTTTTCTGTATCTCAGTCTTTCAGTATGTTTTATTAGAGGGGATTTCAGGCCAAGGCAGGAGAGAAGGTGGAGTGCACAAGCACACAGCTCCCTACTTTGCTGATGCCAAGACTGCCCCAGCTGAGAAGACTCCTAAACAAGGTCAGAGAGGGGCAGTGTGTCTATCCATGCAAGCGAGCCTGATGACTTTGCTACGCAGAATAAATGTTAATAGCGTATCGTGTGGAAGTGCTGTTCCAAGGCTAGTTAAGGATGGCAATTTATGTTTAATTTTAAAATCCCATTATTGCACCTGTGCAGGCATTTCTGAAGTTTGACAAACTTACTTGCTAGGATGTGTCAACTTCAGCATATTGTTCCTAAAAGCAAGAAGATCTCTTTGGCATTGACTATAATAAGGATGATAATGACAAGACAGATAAGGAAATCATTGAATGGAGCTCAATCTCATGGACCGTCAGCGTAGCTAGAGTTGAATGCCCGAGAGTTTGTCTGCCACTCCTGATCATTTCCAGAAGGAGCAACTGTATTCGAACCCAGCCCAGCATCCTTGTGAAGACTGCGGAGTTTGGGTCTGACAACTTTCTGCGGATTTCTGGTGGATATTTAGAAGGACAACATAGTTCTCTTTTTTCAAGTACTAATAATTCTGATTCAAAGGGTAACTCGAAGCGTTTTTCCAGGAATCCAGACACTCTAATAAAGCTAATCGGAACCTTGAGGCTTTATTTTTGTTTTTCCCTGAGGAATGGATTCCTGTTAAGTATTTGCATTGTAGGTCTGAAACCTACCATTGTTTGAGAAACAGATGTCAGAAGAGAATGCAATCAAAAGCAAGAAGAAATGATTGTAGCTGAGAACAAATATTTACTTTCACATATTATGGCTGTGTATCCAGTGGCTTCCCATAATAAGTCACCAGTGAACAAAAAAATCAAGAAATGTGTCTGTTGTTTGTGTACAAAAATGTTGTTACTCACCGACCGTTAGAAGTGGCATGCATTTTGAGTGTATTCCCATGACTTCTGATGTACTCGGGCAGTGTCACTCAGAGGCTTTTACCTCATCATGCTATTAATCAGTAGCAGGCATCTGCAAAAGAGATAGCCAAGATTTTCTGGTGTTTTCTGTGGTCAAGGAAAAGGGCCAGATTTCTGCTCCCAAGGAGAAGCGAGCCCATTTTCTCAGCCCCACTGGCATTGTGCTTTGGCCTCCTGCAATAGGCAGGGAGAGCAGAGATTTGGAGGGTTTAATAAACGTCAGAGAGGAAAGGTATCGTCAATTTTCTTACCCAGAAAGCCAGTCTACTCTATTCCTGCTAGACACTCTGGAGCTGATAAAATGCCAAATATAGCAGCAGGGAAAAACAGTACCCGGTTAATAAGTTCTTTACTTACATTCCATACCAACAAGCTATTTTGTTTGTTTGCTGGACTTAGCAGACTGTGCCTTAATTACAAACCATTAGCCAGTCATTAATACATAGAACAGTTTGGATTTCATAAATATATATATATATATATATATATATATATATATTTTAAGTTTATTTTGAGAGAGACAGAGACAATGTGGGGGGGGGGCAGGGGAAGAGAGAGAGAGAGGGAGAGAGAGAATCCCAAGCAAACTGCACTGTGAACCCAGAGCCCCATGTGGGGCTTGAACTCACGAACTGTGAGTTCGTGACCTGGGCAGAAACCGAGAGTCGTGTGCCTAACCAACTGAGCCACCCAGGTGCCCCATAAGTAGTTTTGAATACTATTCAACTCATTTAACATTTTAATAAACAGAAATAATATCTGGTTTAGGTGAAATACTTGAGTTAACTGACTTCATGTCGCTTGTGATAGCTCAGCCCTTCTGACTCAAGTCAGCTGAGCAGTGAGGGTTAGGGTAGGGGTGGGAGGGAGGGTCCTCCGGAGCCAGACTGCCTTTATTCCAGTCCTGACTGCCACTTACTCGTGCATGACCTTGGGCAAGCTATCTAAGTTCTCTGATTCTCAGTTTCCTCGTTAGCCAGACGAAGGCAGTTTTATTACCAACATCCTAGAAATATTTTCAGCATTAAGTGATACGATCCACGTGAAGTGCCTACCACAGAGTGAACACTCAATAAATATTAGATAAAAATAGAATAAAATCAAACAAAATGTTAACTGCGTCTCCACTATATTTGATGGATCTCTTATTATATTTTGCAGTTATTGAATAAAGTGGAGAGTATGTTGGCTACCTCATAAGATTTAACCAATGAATATATGAATTTTGGAATAAATGTATCTTATATGCTGATTAGGGACTCATTGGGTACCAACAGTAAAAGTGTTAAGGCCATATTTAATAAAATTAATGATCCCTTATATTTTGCCATTCTAGGATAAACTTTTGCTTGTTGTCTAAAGCCATAAAAGGAACGGTACAAAACAAATGTAGTTTCACTTGGCTTCCTTAAAAAATGGTGTTTCTAATCTTATTATTTTCACATTTATTAACAGGCTTCAGTGTTTAAAGAAATTCTCAAGGTCTGTGATTTTTGGACTCGCGCGATAGCACCATTAAGCCTTTGGAAAACCAGTGAATGGAAACAGTGCACTCTTCAAGGATGTGGTTTCTGTGGTCTGGCTGTCTCTGTTTGCAGCAGTCATGGCTTGGTGGGGAGGGAAAGTGGGCATGGAAGGAAGTTGGGCAAGGTAGTGAGGTGGTGTCAGTGGTAATCTGAGTGGTTAGACCACTCAAACTGAAAATTTAGTGTTGGTGTTTCCTGGCTTCAACAGTGTTCTTTGATGTAGTCTCCAGTCTCTACGCCCAGAGAGGTCCAAGAAGGAACAGATAGGGGTGTTGGGTAGCAAGGAGATAAGCTAACGGAACACACGGAACTGTCCATCTTCTCTGTGCCTTATTTGCTTTCCCACTGAGCAACTTGAGGACCTTGTGAAATTTTTTTTTTTAAACTTATTGGAATGGGCACTCACTGCTACATCAGTCTTCCCCTCTGGGGGGGGACAGATGAAGATCCTATCTTGCTAATTCTTGCTTCCACGAGGGACTCTATGTGAGTTAACAAATGTTCTCAAAAATAATTTCCGCAAACGTAAAACGTAGCACTGGGTGTTATGTGTAAATGAATCACTAAATTTTATTTCTGAAGTCATTATTACGCTATATGTTAACTAACTTGAATTGAAATAAAAAAAAAAAAGTAAAATGCACAGTTGCTGGCTGACTTATTCTGCGAATTGATTTGGTAAAATTGATTCCTACTTCGTATCTTAAATGTTTTGCACAACCTAGTAAAAGAAGCAGCTGAAAAGCTTCTAATACATCTAATATACAGGTCCGGGCTTTCTCCTGTGTCACAAAAGCACATGTTTATTGGGTCTGGTACTCATTCACCTCGTTTCCTTTTGTTCAATTAAGTGCTGATGTCATCGCTTTTGGCTATTTCTGAAAGGGTAGCTAGGCTTGCTTTGTTTACTGTTTTATATGCTAGCGCTTATCAAATCATAGTCAACAGAACTACTATTGTCAAGGACTTACTATATATGCTCTGTATGCTGATCTCTTTTCAGGAAATCTTATATATATTACTTCATTTAAGTCTTGTTGTAAGGCTGCAAGATAGACATTCCTTCCATTCACAGGGATTCTGCAACTCAGAACGTTTAAACACTGTGCTCAGGTTTCAACATGCAGTGAGTGGTATTCAGAACTAATTTAGTTCAAATCCAAAGTCCATGCTGCTTCTTTAGGCTATGGAGACTAAGAACTTTGTCTTTTTAGAACTGGATTACTCATATAGAACCTAACATTGTTTTTTTATAGTATTTTGCTGTCTTTCCAGACAATGCTACCTTTTTTACACTCTCAGATAATTTCAACATTGTTCAGCCTCTGCACCAATCAAGGTTCTTCCCTCTACATTTCAACTGTAGAGAACTGACCATACTACTTGCAGGACAGTTCAAAGCACTGTAGGGTATACAAAAAAAGTGAGTCATGGCCTATAACCTTAGGAAGTTGTATTTTAATGGCGAAAAAAAGTGAGCATGATAAGGCCTGCTTACAAGTGTCTTTAATATGAGGTAGAATGAAAGTACCATTATTGAGATCTAATCCATGATAGGAATTTACAGAAAGAAGACAACCACAGAAACCTCTCCCCTGTGGATCCTGGTTGAGGTTTGACTTCTTTGCTGGGTATTTATGCGGAGGGAGGACCATAGAGAAAGTTGGTTGGTCATACATCAGTGGTTCATTGTCACTGCCTTATCTCTGCTCACATCCAGGTCTCATAGCGGGGTAGGGGTTCCTTATGACTAGCTGACAGAGAAGGAGAAAACCCAAGCTGGTTACTTGAACGGGTTGGCTTGGCATGTTTGTGACTGTCAACACTGAACTGATCTGCATGACAAGCCCATTTTGAGGGGACCCTGAAAGGCAGTGGAGTGGAGAATTCTCGGTGGACACATCTTTGGGCCTTGTACTTGATAGCCCACTTCATGTGGAGAGAGGAAACGTCTGAGGTAAGGATAAATGTGGACTTCTGAACAGTGGCAAAATGACTTAGCCAATTGATTATGTTCTGGAAGGAACAAGACTAGCAGATTAGTACTAAGTAGGTCTGGGCAAGGGGACCTATGGGATTAGCCGCAGAGTGTAAAGATATTTCCATCCCGCATTAACATGTACCAGAGAGTTTCTGCTGTGGAAGAGGCGTTACACAAGCAAAAGAATAACTCAGTGAGTTTACATCAGCCAGAGACATACTGAAGTTGGAAGCAAATGAATTTCCTGATGGACTCATGGAGTGTGAGAGAAGACTCAAGGATGAGTCCAAGATTTCGGCCTGAGCAACTGGAAAAATGGAGTTGCCATTAACTGACATTGGATGAAGAAGATTTTTGCATAAAGATTAGGAATTCAGTTTGGGACATGTTGGTTTGAGATATTTATTAGACACACAAATAGAGATGCTAGTAGGCATTATAGATATGTGGATCTGAAGTTGGGGGGTGAAGAGGTGAACCCAGAGTACAGGAGTCATGACATTTTGGAAAAAAAATCAGAGGAATGAACAAAGAAGTCTTGACTGCTGGATTGAGGGACCCAAGACAAAGGCCTTCTTCCCTTATCCGCATTGCTCATGTGTAAACTGAGAGGCCAGAATGTGTGCATGGTAAGTTTTTGTCCACCTCGTAATTCAGATTCTGGGCAAATTTTGAAGAATAGAAAAAATGGAGAGCTTGGGCATTTTTTTTTTTTTTTTTAATTTTTTTTCAACGTTTATTTATTTTTTTGGGACAGAGAGAGACAGAGCATGAACGGGGGAGGGGCAGAGAGAGAGGGAGACACAGAATGGGAAACAGGCTCCAGGCTCTGAGCCATCAACCCAGAGCCCGACGCGGGGCTCGAACTCACGGACCGCGAGATCGTGACCTGGCTGAAGTCGGACGCTTAACCGACTGCGCCACCCAGGCGCCCCTGGGCATTTTTTAAGTAGAGTCAGTATATAGAAACTTCTAGTGATCACCCAGTGCCAATCCACCTTTTTTGGGGGGAGGACATGGGAGAATTACACTTCGCTTCATCCCTTACAGGTGAGTTAGGCTTATAGGAGCAGTTCTAGCTTTGGGGTTGTGAGATGGTTGTCACCGCTATGCTGAAGCATTTCATTGCTGGCACAGAACAGGCGAGTGCTCTTTTCCCCTGCTGTAGTGAGGGGGGCTCCATCGGTTAAGTGTCCAACTTCAGCTCAGGTCATGATCTCGCATTTCATGAGTTCAAGCCCCGCATCGGGCTCTGTGCTCACAGCTCAGAGCCTGGAGCCTGCTTCGGATTCTGTGTCTCCCCCTTTCTCTCTCCCCCTCCCCTGCTTGTGCCCTCTCTGTATCTCTCAAAAAATGAATAAATGTTAAAAAAATTTTTTTTTTAAATTAAAAAAAAGAATCATGAGGTGAAGCAGGTACCACAAGATCAAAGTAGTCAGGTCACTGACCTGTCACTGAGTCTGCCCAGATGGGCAGCAGACTTTGGTGTGTGTTAAGTTACCGAGATCTTGGTGTGGCTTTGTTATCACGGCACAGGCCACCCTGACTGATACGGTCTGTTGGTGGCACACCTGTGGTGGGAAGTCATGGAAACAAGGATCAGGTCTTTGGAGAAGGCAGAAACGAAATTTTACAAGTGTCACAATTTTCCTCGGGGCTCTGAAGAACAAAGATACTCTCTCTCCCATAATTGTGCTATTATTTTCAGTTTTTATTTTGGCTTACATATTGTTTTTCAGTAATGTCTCCCTTTTTTTTTTTTTTTTTTTTCTTTTCCTTTGTGTTGCTGTTGAGAACCAGAAGACTTATTCTGGTGACAAAAAAATCTATAAATATTTACAACTAGACTTCTCCAGTTTTAATGAACCAGGTGATTAGTGGAGACCCCTACGTTGCTTGAAGATGCCACTCAGAGTGAAAGTTCGCCTACTGAACAATTAAACAATTAATTCACCGATGGTTAATGGAGTTCCCAGTGTACCTAACCAACATTTATTAATGATAATGATGACTTTATGTTTTTAATGCTTGTCAGTTAGACTTCAAATATACTACACACATCCCTGTCTTCGTCTTTTTTTGCCCTTGGGGGGGGGGTCAGGCCTGAGGATGAAAATTTATATGAATTTGGGGGAAGGAATAATTTTATGATGCATGGTTTTAATGGTGTGATGGGTACTCACTCATCATTTGTCTCCCTGTAATGCTGCAGAGGGAATATACTTTTTGGATTAAATAAGTCAGATATACAACATGTTGTGGAGTTTGTAGTTGATGCTTAGCAAATATTGGTCTGAGTCTGATCTATATAAAAACCTCAGCAAAACCACTAAAATAAATAGCAGCAACAGCAACAAAATACAGAAACAAACAGACAAACAAATCTACCCAATGCATTTTTAATGGAAAAAGAATTTTGGCACAAAGTTAAACAATGAAACTCAGTGTCTTATGGGTTTGCTAGCCTTTCAATACCAACAGCTACATTTTATGTGAAATCTATGAAATTGGCCAATTGATAAAAGCAGAAAGCTCATTACCAAGCAAATACAAAAAAGCTATTCACCTTTGAAAGATTGCGTTTTCGTTACAGAAACAGCAGAAAAGGACCTAGAAAACTAATGAAAAAAACATAAAAATGCAAATTACTGAAGCTAATTGGTTGTGTCTTCAAACATATTCTGAATTATTAATTTATAAAAGAATAAATATCTTCCTTGGAATATAAGGAAATGGTATCCTTCCCTCACCATTGGCCTTAAAATTATAGTGTTCCATTCTTCTTTAGAAGTGTAATTGTATTAAAATTTTGTTGAGGGGGCAAAGAGGAAGAACAAAAGAATTCCAATTGTCTTTCTAAAGTTCTAAACTCTTCTGTCGAATAGCTAGTTACATGTTAAATTCTTAGTCTCTCTATACAGTTAATAAAGAACCAAACTGAAGGCACATGTATTAGTAAGTTCCAAGACGGTCGGTATTATACTTCCGTTTGGTTCACTGTTGCATACCGAGCATTTTTCACTGTTTGGCACAGAGCCATTAGAACAGCTCTCATCAAGGTAATCAACATTTCCAGCTTGACAAATCAATAGTAAGACCTCATCCCACTCGATATTTGACACAGGTAACCATTCTCTTCTTTTTGAAATGCCTTCTCCTTTTGGCTTCTGTGATACTGCTTGTTTTCTTCCTCTTTCAAAGGATATTTCTTCTCCGTCTACCGACTCCGGCTCCTTTAACTCTTTCCAACATTTGGAGGACGCAAGGGCTCAGTCCCTCATTCTTCCCTTTGATGATAGGATTTAATCCCATGGTTTTAAATACCATCTGGATGTTGAGACTCCAGAATCTTTCCGGGAGCTGCAGACTTGTACATCTAATTGCTGAGTCAACGTTGCTTGTTATATACCAAATGGGATTCCAAATCAATCTGCAACAACGTGGATGAATCTCAAAAGCATTGCGCTAAGTGGAGAGAGCCAGAAATAAAAGACTGCATACTGTATACTGTATAATTCCATTTATAGGACAAAATTATGGTGATTCCCAGTGGCTTGTGATGAGGGACAAGACTGACTGCAGAAGGGCATGAGGTAACTTTTTGTAGTGATGGAAATATTCTGTTTCTTAATTGTGGTGGTAGGGTGATGGTTACGTGATTGTATACATTTGACAAAACTCATTGACTACACACTTAAATTGGGTGATTTTTTGGTGCAAATTATTTGTACTAATTATTCTGCAATAAGCTTGATTTCAAAAAATGCTCAGATGTCTTCTCACTGCAATTGGGATAAAATCGAAATACTTAACTATTCTTAAGCCTTGTTTATTTTTGTTCCACAAACTACTAAAGTCCTTTCCATTTCCATGCCTATACCCTAACTCTTCTTTTTGCCTGGAAATGTCTTTTTCTGGATATTTGAAATGGCTAACTACATTTGTTTCAGACTGTTCCTGTTTCTGGTGTCTAAAATAGGTCTTCCCTCCCCTCCAAGTCAAACTCTATCTCATTATCCTATCTTAAGCACTTAGCACTACTTGAACAGTCTTGCTTATGTATTTACTTCTGTTTGTTTGTTTATTTATTTTCTCTCTTCCTCACTGGTCTATACGTTTCTGGTAGAGGGGTACCTGGGTGGCTCAGTTGGTTAAGCGTCCAACTCCAGCTCAGGTCATGATCTAACGGTTTGTGAGTTCGAGCCCCGCATCTGGCTCTGTGCTGACAGCTCAGAGCCTGGAGCCTGCTTCAGATTCTGTGTCTCCCTCTCTTTCGGCCCCTCCCCCACTCATGCGCACACGCATGTGCACGCGCTCTCTCTCAAAAAATAAATAAAGCATTAAAAAAGTTTCTGGCAGAAATGGCAACTGTCATCTGGAGTCACTGCTGAATTTCCCAAGCTAAGGCCAGGATCGAGCATACTGTAGGCATTAAATAAATATGTGTTGAATGAAAGAATAAATAAATGAATAGCAGGAACTTAATAAATGTTTGTTGACTGGCTGACTAACTGAATTCTAAACTATTGTAAAACACTGGCAATTCATATTTAATTGAGGCATATGGTGCGAAGTATGGGTCAGTGATGGTAATGAAGCATGTTCTTAAAACATGCACATCCATCAACGGGCATTTATTAAGGTCTATCTGTATGAGTGTCACTGAGCTACGTGTGGCAGTCACTTATTTTGAAGGAAATATTCTGTCAATCATTTCCACCCATTTGTTCAAACTTTCTCAAATGAATAATTTTCATGGAAAAGCTTCTTGGTTCAAACTTCTACAAGAAACCTGTGGAAAGTGTGGAAATAAGTCATTTTAGTCACTTATGTGTGTGTGTGTGTGTATAATTTTGTTCTTAAACTAGTTGTTAGGAGTGTTTTATGGATATCTTTGCTAGATTTGAGACATTCTGAAAGTAAGTATTATTTTCTCTAGTAAATCACCCTTGGCACAGTAAAAACACACGTAGTTTTTGTAAGCAGGTATAGTTTAAAAATAATCATGGGACTAACTCTATTTTGAGAACCTAAAGAGTGGCCGATCCTTGGATACCTGAAAGTATGAAGAGCTGGGCAGTAGTGATCATTCCACTGGCACCTACCCTGATGAGCATTTTGGGAATGCTTACTAAAATATACTACAGGTTAAATCTGCACACATGTGTTTTTATGTGTAAACAAATCTGAACCACCTGATGCTAATATAACTGAAGGAATAGTACTTAAAAATGGAGCTGTTAAATCACCAACGAGAAACATGCACACACACACACACACACACACACATGCACACACACCATGGAAAGCAGAACTCTTCTTTATGATAGTTATGGTCTAATGTTGGTTCTAGGACCTCTCTTACTTTTGTTTGGTTTGATTTGTTTTTGATGGACACATAAGGCCAAACAAATCAGAAGGCAAAAGCGTCTTCCTGGAGTTCAGGGTTGTGCTACACTGAGCCCGAATGATCCGTTGCTGCAGGAACACTCTTCTGGAACGAGAGGTAGAGGTGGAAGCAGGTGACAGCAGAGTGTAGGTGGGAGAGGAGTTCAGTGATGCTGACTGCCTGTCATCTCTGCTCTGGATCCTCCAACTCTCCTTCTCCTCCAAAGTGAATAATTTATATTTAGTGATACAGATCATCAAAAGTTCTTGGTAATTATGTCTTCCAAAGTAGCACCAGGTCATGGAAAGTAACAGTAATTCAGCAACTTCATGTATCAAATGGCGGTATATCATGAGGGCTCTGAAGTGTTAAATCCTAACTGTAAATGTTTTGCTGTAATTCGTATTCGATTGTTTGCTGTAGAGTCTGGAATTTAGCTTCCTTTAGTAGCATCCGAAGAGAAACAAGTGGTTTTATTTAGTAATTAACATGTGATTAGGTGAAATTGATTAACCTATGTCATTTTCTTTTCCTTCCCCTTTGAAGACAAAATAGCATGTGCTGACTATGTACTTTATGTTGAGCCCTTTATAAGTGACATTTAAAAAATTCGGATGCCGAATGTTCTCGGGTCTAAAACTTGTGGTAATAGCGTCATGCCTCTGCTACCCACTGAAGCAGGCATCTCTTGCCTCCTGAACTCACAGTTTTCAAGTTTTTTTTCAAGCTCAAAAACGTAGTAAAAGCCCCAGCCATTGTTTGCTATGCCACCTCAAAATAGACACTGGTCCATTAGGACACCTTTCTGGAGTGGGCATTGTTTACTCATTTTGCTTCCCAGCCTTGGCTGAAGCAGTTTCTTTCACTCTGGATTTATGAGGCAAACATAGCATTATTTGAAAGCAATTGAAGTGACACTGCAGAATGAGAACCATGAACAGTGTCCTGTTCATTTGTCTTAAAAAAAGACTTACTAGAGAAATGAGAGAAAGAACATAATAAAAATAGGTACTACTTGCTGTCCGTTTGCAATCCGTCAGGTGCCAGAGCAGAAGCTTTCAAATAACCGCACGTCATTTACAACCACGTTTATGACGACATGTAAAGTAAGTGCTCCAGAGACTCGGATGGTTGGTTTCCTGTTCTGAGGATCAAAGAGTGATGAAAGGCCAGAGCCAGGGTCCGAGGCAAGTCTGTCTACTCAGTTTACTATAGTATCTCCACTTCAGGATACTTATCTATGATGTACAGTGATATTCTTATAATCCTATCTTCATCTCTTTTCTGCGTGAGTTCAGATTTTGTGTCTTTGTTTTAGCTGACCTTGGTCTAGGATTGTCTTCGGTGTATCTCAAACCATTCTTGTGCTGTGCTGTATTTTAAGGGGCTGTGCCCTTCCTTATATCAGGGCCCATATTACTAATTATAAAAAGTGATCAGTCTATTGTCTACCATAGCTCAAAATTCAGATTGTAAACATACTGCTCACTAACCTGTTAAAGCACACTGTCTCCTGTGCTTTCTTTTCTTTTTCTTTCTTTTCTTTCTTTCTTTTCTTTCTTTCTTCTTTCTTTCTTTCTTTCTTTCTTTCTTTCTTTCTTTCTTTCTTTCTTTCTCTTTCTTTCTTCTGTTTTCTCCTGGCTTCCAGTTCTTCCTACCCTAGGGTTTTGGGTTTCAAGGTCCAGAAGCTCTCTCTCTGGTTCTAAGCATACTGCTTGCTGTCTTTGGGTTCCCCGTGGTCAGCATTCTGCCCAACTGGGGGTGCTGGAGAGATTTTGAAGACAGGGGCACTCTTGGTTGGCTCAAAGCCGAAGATGGATGTTTGCCATCACACTTCTTGCAGAATGCAGTTAAAATTCTTGTCTGGGTATAGCAGCTTTGGGTTCTATGTTTTGATCATTTTGTGTCCACTAACTGTGTGAGCTACACAATGAATGTTGATTTTTAAAAAATGCATACTGTCCAGACTGGGTTGTCTACACTTTTGCAACTAAAAGTGTCCCTGTTACTAAATATTCCTGCATTTTCCATGACACTGATAAAAATTAAAACCTGAAAAGCCTTGAGGGGTGCCTGGGTGGCTCAATCAGTTAAGTGTCTGACTTTGGCTTGGGTCATGATCTCGTGGTTCGTGGGTTCGAGCTCCACAAGGGGCTCTGTGCTGACAGCTCAGAGCCTGGAGCCTGCTTCGGATTCTGTGTCTCCTTCTCTCTCTGCCCTCCCCGCCCCCGCTCGCATTCTGTCTTTCAAAAATGAATAAACATTTTAAAAAAACATTAAAAAAACCTGAAAGTCTTGAACCTTATATCATGATAAAAATAAATGTTTAAGGCATTATCTGAAAAATTAAGATTTGATTCAAGCTGCTACAATGTATGTATTTGACTTTTCTGAAAGCCACTTGTAATAAATTTCGTCAGATATTTTGCTAATCCTAATTCAATTAAATGAATATTTTTAGCCTGTCTGCTATCCATTTGGTTCTGAGCTTGAAATTGGCATATGTAAAGTAAGCATAAAGCAGTTTCTCCACTCAAGGAATTTTTAGTCTATTTAGATAGTGTATAGATAGATGTATGTGGGTGTCTGGAACAATTATCTAAAACTCACGATATTATATGTTTATTTTTTGAATAAGGTATCTGGACAATTAGCGCAGTGGAAAGTCACAATATTGAGAGCATTTAGAATGACATCTTCAGTGTGTTAACCCTTCTAATCCTTTTCCTCAGCTTCACAGCTGAGGAATCAGTTTGGAAAAAAATAATACCCTCAACAAAACAATTTTAAACCTGTGGCTTTTTGGTATCTACCATTATTGCTTTTTCTCTCCATGTAATAAAGGGGCAATGTGTTCCTTTATCCTTTTCTTGCTCTGGAGTCACTGAGCCACTTTTTACTGTCTTTCCTGACTTCCTGCCAGTTACATCTCATTTCTTATTTGGGTTTTCCTGACTGCATTCCAAAAGGCTGACCTAAAGTCAAGTTATTTAGTTTCCTGGGAAAAATAGTTTCTTTCCTATTCTTTTCATCTTGTCCAGTTTTCGGTTGAATGTTTAATTCACTAATAATTGGTATATTTCCATTACGTCCCCACTCTAGAATAGCATAAGGTACCCTATACCTCTTTTCTTAAAAAAACATTCTACGGTTTTAGAATTGTAAGTTGTCAACATGTGCGTGGAACACATTTCTAAAAAACACATGAGGACATTTGTCACAAATCTACTAATAGGATATTCAGAATTTGTACTGTGATAAAAAGGTGAAGCTGCATCGTTAGCTGAAAACTTACTTTTTCTGATGAAGTCACAAAACTTCATCTCATGCTATATTTAATGCTTTTGTAAGGAGTAAACTTTCTAGAAATAATCTGAAAATGTGTCTAGCCAGAATAATGGAAAAGGAGTGTGGTACATCATGAATCAATATAAATTTATTTTTGAGGAAAGCAAAATGGCCAGCATGGACAATGAAAATGTTTCAAGCACTATAAAATGGATGGAGTCCCAGAAACCAGACAATTTTGTGTAAAATGCCCTTTGGATTTGTTTTCCCCATGATGATAAACAGTGGGGAAAATGTACTAAAAATACGGAAAAATTATATTCTGAGAAGCATATTAAATCAGAGAAACGATAGTGTCATAATTGATTCTATAAAGAGACTCTCAGAAAAGTCAGCTTCTACAATTAGCGTGAAGCTTAAAATGGTGAATCCAGCTCTCAGTGGTCAGTGAGAAACAATAGAAAAATCACATGAAAAAGTGTGGGAAAAAATCTCAATAAAACTAAAAGCAGGGGTGCCTGGGTGGTTGAGTTGGGTAACCATCCGGGTCTTGGTTTCAGCTCAGGTTATGATCTGGAGGTTTGTGGGTTCAAGCCCTGCATAAGACTCCACACTAATAGTGTGGAATCTGCTTGGGATTCTCTCTCTTTCTGTGTTCCTTCCCCTATGCAAGCTCTCTCTCTCTCTCTCTCTCTGTCTCTCAAAATAAATAAACTTAGGCGTGCCTGGGTGGCTCAGTAGGTTGTGTCTGCTTCTTGATTTCAGCTCAGGTCATGATCTCACAGTTTGTGAGTTTGAACCCTACATTGGGCTTTGTGCTGACAGCACGGAGCCTGCTTGGGATTCTTTCTCTCTCCCTCTCTCTGTGCCTCTCTCTCTCAAAATAAATAATTAAGTAAATAAACATTTAAAAAATAAGTAACCTTAAAAAAAACCTAAAAACAAACCCCCAAATCACACTGGCATATGTGGTTAAGAAGAGGTTTCTTCACTCTTCACCAGGGAAATGCAAATCAAAACCACAATGAGATATTACCTCACACCTGCTCAAACACAAGAAACAATAGGTGTTGGCAAGGATGTGGAGAAAATGGAACTCTCGTGCACTGCTGGTGGGAATGCAAACTGGTGTAGCCACTCTGGAAAACAGTATGGGGGTTCCTTAAAAATTAAAAATAGAATTACCATGTGATCCAATAATTCCACTACTGGGTATTTATCCAAAGAAGATGAAAACACTAATTTAGAAAGATATATATGTGGGGCTCCTGGGTGGCGCAGTCGGTTAAGCGTCCGACTTCAGCCAGGTCACGATCTCGCGGTCCGTGAGTTCGAGCCCCGCGTCAGGCTCTGGGCTGATGGCTCAGAGCCTGGAGCCTGTTTCCGATTCTGTGTCTCCCTCTCTCTGCCCCTCCCTTGTTCATGCTCTGTCTCTCTCTGTCCCAAAAATAAATAAACGTTGAAAAAAAAATTTTAAAAAAAATTAAAAAAAAAAGAAAGATATATATGTATCCCCATTTTTATTGCAAAATTATTTACAATAGCCAATATATGCAAGCAACCCAAGTGTCCATGGATAGATGAATGGATAAAGAAGTTCTCTCCCTTTCTCCCTCTGTCTCTGTCTCTGTCTCTGTCTTTGTCTCTCTCTATATGAACATGTAGAAATATATATAAAATGGAATATTACTCAGCCACAAAAAAGAATGAAATCTTGACATTCGCAACAACATGGATGGATCTAGAGTGTATGATGCTAAATGAAATCAGTCATTCTCAGAAAGACAAATACCATATGATTTCATTCATACATGGAATTTAAGAAGCAAAACAGGTGAACAAAGAAAAAAAGACACAAACCAAGAAACAGACTCTTAACTATAGAGAAGAAACTGATGGTTACCAGAGGGGAGGTGGATGGAGGAAGGGTGAAACAGGTGAAGGGGGTTAAGAGGACACTTACGATGAGCACTGAGTAATGCATAGAATTGTCAAATCACTATATTGTACACCTGAAACAAACATAACATTGTATGTTAACTGCACTGAATTAAAGTAAAAAAAAAGATGAGGTTGTGCACTCGTTTATTCTGATAATGTGTCTGCTTATGGGCTATGTGTGTTCCATGTCTCTGCTCAAAGTAACCCCTCCAAGAAGCCTGTAAGTTTTTACCACTCTCTTGAGGTTTGGCCTTTTACTCTCATTTAGAATTTCTTGGTCTTGACATTTTTTATTGATATGTTATTATTATTGATTTTATTTACTGGAAGCCGTTTCACATCTTTGTATGAATAAATGTACCATATTTAACATTTGCATTTGATCACCTGAAGATGATGCTGTATGGATTATAGCCTTTTAATCTAACTGATCAGAGATCTCTCTGATGTCATTCAAGCTTTTGCTTATGTAGAAAAATAACAGAATTGATAATGATGAATATAAAAACAATTAATAATTATACCCAAACTATTCTTTCAGAATATGATTTGAAATATATAAACAGACTCACAGATTATTATCAATTAATCTAAAAATTCAAGGTAATGCTTCATGCCCAGCATGAAGCCCAATGTTGGGCTTGAACTCACAACCCTGAGATCAAGGCCTGAGCTGAGATCAAAAGTCAGATGCTTGGGGCGCCTGGGTGGCTCAGTAGGATGGGCAGCCGACTTTGGCCCAGGTCACGATCTCACAGCTCGTGAGTTCGAGCCCCGTGTCGGGCTCTGTGCTGATAGCTCAGAGCCTGGAGCCTGCTTCAGATTCTGTGTCTCCCTCTCTCTACCCCTCCTCTGCTCGCACTCTGTCTCTCTCTGTCTCAGAGGTAAATAAACATTAAAAAAAAAAAAGTCAGATGCTTAACTGAATGAGCCACCCAGGTACCCCGAGGCCATACTTTTGAGGGTAGGATAAATGATTTTTCTGGAATCTTTTGCCTCTGAGAGGCGGCTTCTCCAAATATTAGTTTTGTGATGTCAGGCAATTTATTAATCTATGCATCATATTTTCCTACCTCAAAGTGGGGAAATTAGTGGTGCCTACCTCACAGGATTGTTTTGAGGATTAAATGAGTTAATAATTTTAAAGTGTTCAGACCAATACACAAGTATTTAAACATGATCTAAGTGTTTGTGTGTTATTATCCACCCCTCTCAATGCAATGACTATCTCTCCAGCTATGTGAAATATGGTATTATATCCACCCATCAAGTTTTAGATTTCATTTATTGAATTTTTGTTTATTGATGTTTTATTTATTTTAAATCTTGTTTTTTTTTGCTTGTTGCTCATATTTTCAGAACAAAAAAAATCCTTAGACATATTGAACACAATTATTTTATATTCTGGGTTCACAAAAACCCTCAATTCTGTGATACTTGAATTTAAATCCTTGACTTAAGGGTTTTTGGATTATCCAGGAAGAAGAGATTTATCCTGGGGACCCCTGCAAGAGTTGATTTTTGGTTGAGAATTTTAAACGATGTTTTTCTTTCTGTTCTTCATCCAGTGCCACGGTTCATTCAGGATAGGAGATTTAACTTGCTGTCATGTGGAACTGGCAGTGGGCATAGACTTATCTTTACCTCACTCTTTCTCTGAGGTCAGAGGTTATAGGTCATCATATAGGGGTTTTGTAATACTGGGATTCCCCCTTCTTTGGAGGACTTCTCTCTCCTCAGCTCTGGAAGGCTTGGGGTGGGGGTGGGAAACCAAAGCTCAAGTGTTCGTGGAGTCAGCAAATGCCCTTGGAGCTTCAGTTCACAATTTTATTGTATTTTTTCCATCCCAATTCTTAAACTTATTCTTAAATTTCTTTTTTTTTAAATTGGAGTAAGAACACAACATGAAATCTATCCTCTTGACATATTTTTAAGTTTGCAATACACTGGTGTTGACTATAGGCACTATATTTTACAACAGATCTCTAGAAGTTATTCATTTTTCATAACTGAAACTTTATACCCATTGAACAACTACTCCCTGTTTCTCCCTCCCCCCAGCCCCTGGCAACTGACCATCTGCTCTCGGCTTCTATGAATTGACCATTTTAGATGTCTCATATAAGTGGAATCATGCAGTATTTGTCCTTTTGTGACTAGCTTATTTCACTTAGCATAATGTCCTCCAAGTAGGTCCATGTTGTTCCATATGGCAGGATTTCCTTCTTTTTTAAGGCCGAATAATGAATATTATACAATGGAATCATTGTGTGAATATACCACATTTTCTTTCTCTATTCAGCCTTGATGGACATTTAGGATGTTTCCATATCTTGGCTCTTGTGAATAAATGCTTTAATAAATATGGGAGTGCAGATATCTCTTTGAGATCCTGATTTCAATTCTTTTGATTATATACCTAGAAGTGAGACTTCTGGCTATTATTAATTTCTTGAGTAACCTCCATACTCTTTTCTACAGTGGTACCATTTTACATTCTCACCAACAGTGTGCAAGAGTTTCAATTTCTCCACATTCTTGTCAACCTTTTTTGTCTTTTTTTTTTTTTTTTGGATAATGTCCATTCTAAGAAGTGTGCGATGAAAACTTACTGTGGTTTTGACTTGTATTTCATGATGATTAGTGGTATTGAACATCTTTTCATACGTAGATCTATTCAGCCCTAATGTTCATTTTAAAAAATTGGGTTATTACTATTATTTTATATCAAGTTACATGAATCCCTTATATATTTTGGATAGTAACCTCTTGTCAGGTATACTGAATAAATGTTTCTTTATTTGTTGTATTCTTTTAGACCATTTCCAGAGACTTTAAATGGTTGTTCTTTTTACATAAATTTCTACCAATCTCTCTGGGAGTGGGGGAAAGTTGAGTCAATGGAGCTCCCCATGACATCCTGCCAGAAATGGAACCCACGTATTCATTTTTAAATGATATGATAACCACATGTGATATAAATGATACAAATACATGTGAATAGAACATTAATACTCATTCAGATCTTTCTATGTGCTCTTTATTGACACTAGTCCCCTGCTTGCCTCTTCTCAAAGTGATCAAATTTTGAAATTTTATAGTTTCCTTTACCTTAAAAATTCATTTTATCAAATAATGATGCAGGCCTAAAATATATAATATTTTATATTGATTATTGTTGAAATTACACAAAGACTATTGCCTAAATGTAGCCTTCTGAGACTCAGGTTTTTTTTTTTTTTTCAACGTTTATTTATTTTTGGGACAGAGAGAGACAGAGCATGAACGGGGGAGGGGCAGAGAGAGAGGGAGACACAGAATCGGAAACAGGCTCCAGGCTCTGAGCCATCAGCCCAGAGCCCGACGCGGGGCTCGAACTCCCGGACCGCGAGATCGTGACCTGGCTGAAGTCGGCCGCTTAACCGACTGCGCCACCCAGGCGCCCCGAGACTCAGGTTTTGACTCACATTACGTTATTAAGATTTCTCCCAATTGCAACATGTAGTTGTTATTTGTTGTTTTATTTCTACATAATGTTCCATAGGCTGAATTTATTGATAAACCCTCTCTTTTTGATGGATAGTGGGTTGTTTCCAGTTTTTGTTTTTACTTAGCGTTTGGCTCACTCTGCTATGATTTCCAAGCTCATTAATTATTTTTGTAATACGCAACCCACAGACACTTATCAGTCCTCATCCTGTAACATCACACCCTGCCATTCCACTGAGGCTGCTTATTGTTCTCTTGGATTCTATGTTTCTGTGTGGTTTGTCTCTTGCTTCTCTGATCCCCTCTTCAAATTCTCCTCTGTCCTTTCCATTTTCTTTCCATGGTCTCTAAATGATATTCCTATGGTCTGATGCTGGGAACTCTTCCCTCACTCAGCTCTCTCTCCTTCAATGTAGAAAAGCATCACCCGAGGTCCTTATTAAAATGCAGGTTTGGGGGGGGTTCCCAAAGAGATTCTGTTTTAGGAAGTATAGGATGAGACACCAGAGTTTGCATCGTTAACAAGCCCCCTTCTCTGAGTGGATTAGGTAGTTGTCAGAATTTATTCTACTGTCTCTTACTCTGCAAAAAATTCTTTGCTTTGCTCAACTTGTGATGTCTTCTGGAGATGGTTATGGAAGTGAATATATTTTTAAAGAAGTTTCTGGCACTAATAACACTTTTAAAAACCTTGCATTTAAAATTGCCTTTAAACAGAACACAGGAGCTGTCAAACAGAGTTATGTAATATTTTCTGTGCTTTGAAAGATGGTGCCAACAGAAGAGCTAGCTGTGTGGTAGAGCCATTGGCGACCAGGACTGATGGATGGAGCGTCTTTTATAGTCAGTGGTGCTCCTCAGGCTGAACAATTATTTGAAGCAAAGGGAACTAGAAAAGCTTGAAAACCATAGCCATCTCAGGCGAAAAACCTGATTGATTGAAAGGCTTTTCCAGATATCTGGAGATTTGGGCAGTGCAGTGTTGATGTACAAGATGATGCTCATTGGTAGGCAGGAGTCAAAAAATTAGCATTTTGTAGGCCATATTAAGGACTTTTGTCTTTACCTCAATCGGAATAAGATAGCATTGGAGAGTTTTAGGTACAGCAGTACCTCTTATCTGCAGTTTTGCTTTCCATGGTTTCAGTTATCTGTATTCTGCAGCCTGGAAGCAGTAGATCCTTCTGATGATAAGTCAGAAGGTTCGTAGTAGCCCTAACACTATGTCACAATGCCTGTGTCATTCACTTCATTTCTTCTGATCACGTGGGCATTTTATCACCTCATATTATCATCAGAAGAGGAAGGGTGAGTACAGTACAGTAAGATATTTTGAAAGAGAGAGAGAGAGTTCCCATTCACATACTTTTTATTACAATATATTGTTAAAATTATTCTACTTTCAGTTATTGTTAATCTCTTCCTGTATCTAATTTGTAAATTAAACTTTATAATAGTTTTGTTTGTAAAGGAAAAAAAAACAGTATGTATAGGGTTTGGTACTATCTGTGGTTTCAGGCATCCATTTGGGGCCTTGGCATGTATCCCCCACAGATAAAGGGACTCTACTCTATAGTGATCATTTCAGACTATCACTTTGATAATTTCAGTTACATACTTTGAAAAGATACACTCAGGCTATGTGTGGTGAATAAAATGAATGTAGGGTTCAATTGTGCTTCTGGGTTGAAGTCAAGGAGAGAGAATTTAGCTTGAACCAGTATTAGCAATAGGGATGAGATTTGATTGCACAGATAATTATGATTTATAATAGACTAGGCTTCTTATTGGAGTGGATATGGGAAAGGAAGGAAAAAGTGGTTTGAAGAACTTCCACATTTCTGAGTATATTACTGGATGAATGAAGGTGCCATTGACTGAGGAATGGACTGATGCTAGAAGGCTACTTTTGGGTCTTTGATTACATAAGCATTGGTGTCTTTATATCTGAAAGATGGTGACCTACAGGGACAAGTCATGGTTTGTGGTTTTCCCATTTGAGCAGATGGACAACTCAGGAAGTTGCATTTGTATATTTCATGTGTATTAATCTCTCATCTTTGACAGTTATTCCCACATAGATGAAAAACATGATGCTGACAATTTTTAGCCTCTAAACAGAGAGTGCCTTGACTCTCTGGTTCCAAGTCCAAACATCCAAGGGAAATTCACTCATTGGCCCAACTTGCTCAGCTGTGTATCCTTGGGCTAATCAATAGCGCCCTGATAGGTGGAGCACTAAGAGAATAGCAGCCCCTGTGGGAACCACATGAATGAAATGGGTTGGGAAGAATTAGGGGATTGTGGCATACTCTACTGTAGGTGCCCATGATATACTTGTTGAGAAAAGCAGAAAAAAAAACCAATTCACCCCCTAAAGGACAATGCTGGCTTTATAATGTTTACCTGATCTTGTTTTGGGTGAAACATATGCACCCATGGTACTCTCCTTAGTAATATAAGGTACTATGAAGTACTTGTCTGAGCGCTGTAAAGTACTATAAAGTACATACCTACTTGAGTACTGAAGTGTGGGATGAACTGTGCTTTCTGGGTTAAGGCACATGAAACATTTTATTTTTTATGATTTCCTTCCTACATTATGATTTTCCTTCCATAGGTCCTTTCCATCCCTATAACACTAGCCAAAATTAAAAAAAAAAAAAAAAGAAAGAAAAGGAAAAAGCAACTTGGATATAGTAAATGTGGTGTCATGCCATCTTGCCACACCAAGAAATTGTGAGTTTGTTCTATAAGAATATGGATTCTACTTACTTCCTATTGTGTGTATGAGGAACCCCCAGTGCTCCAGCCCCTCGTTTCTGCATTTGTTTTCTCCCTCACCCCATCGCCTATAATTGTTCTCATTTTACTTTAGGAAATGTTAAATGATTTCTCTGATCCAAAACTGATTCACTTGGGTAATCGTTCCATCATTTCACTGAGGTTAAAGGAGTATAAAAATTATGATGATATTTAAGAAGGAAAATGGAAAGATAAATTGGTTATGATTAAGACAGAAAAAATTGAAACACAATTGCTTGAGTATAGATGACTTAGGCAAAGGGGAAAGCTAATTATCCTACGTTGAAAGATTATAGGCAATAATTGTAAAAGCTTTTATATTTGCATAATCATTTTGCATCAGAGTAGGATTGATTGTTTATCTCTCTTTCCATGCCCATACTGATAAATTGTAAATTATACTTACTACAATATTGACACAGTCAGATATCCTTTTCTCTTCAAGTAAACACACTATTTTATGACTTTTTAAAAGGTAAGGAGATTACTTGTATCATTTTGTACTTTCATTTTTAGTTATGTTGGTTGCTCACGTGTCTGTTGTATTGTTTTCTTTGGGAAAATCAAGGTTGTGTTGGTATACAGGAATACCAAATTAAAGAATGTTGGAGGAGATCATGAAGAGGATGTGATCATCGGTTGACTACTGATCTGGCTCTAGGCAATCAGAGGCTCCTCACCCTCTCTCTTGTCCTTGGAATATAACTTCTGCCCACCCTTTCCACAGTGGGAGCCATTTTCAAGGACTCAGCCTTGAGAGAGCAATTTGTTGTTGAGGCATCTTGATGGTACATGTGACTGAACACCTTTGAGGCCTCAATTTAACTTCTAAGATTCTGCTGGACAGGTATGGAGATCTAATTGTCTTACAGCACAACTCTCCAATGTAAAGTCTCTTGCTTATTTAATGTGCCACTGGTCATTCTGGTGTGGTCTGCCTCTTTCTTCTGTGTCTCCATGACCTCTGTGTGTGGAGGCCAGTTTCAGATTTTACTGGTAAGCTCTGAGGTTGGTGAACCTACAAAAAGATGAAAAAAAAATGTCTTTTGGTTTTGAAAAATAGAGCAGTAGAAGGCTTACATTTTTATGTGTTTTTAGCCCTGTGAGGTTTTTTTTTGTAAATTATAACAAGTCCTAATTAGACATGTACGATATATTGTAATAACAGCTGAATAATATAAAAAGAGAACCACTAACTCGGATTTCTTTGACTTATCATGAAGTACAACCTAAACCTTTCAAATGCCAAATTTAAATAAGAGAAGTCATATTTCATATGTTTCTATCACTCTTCTATTCTTCATTCACTGTAGTTGTAGAGACATGTTTAGGCAATCTCCTAATTTTTTTTTTATCCCTTGAGTTAGAAGCAATGTTGAGAATAAGGAGAAACTTACAGACTCTCCTATAATGTGCCTTTCATAGGTGAGGGGAGAGAAGGATCAATACATAGTTTTCTGACTCTTCATGCCTTGATTCTATCATCTGTTCATTTGTTCATTCATTAACATTTGTTGAATGTACCTTACGTTTCAAGGAATGAGGAAATAGCAAAGAAATGCAATCATAGTCCTTGTGGAATGTGAAAGAAAGATAGGTAGACCAGTTATTACAATTCAGAGTGATTAATTCCAGGGGTGTGGGGCATAAGCACAGAGAAGCAATGGATGAGCATTCTGGGGTTGAGGAGGCGAGGCAGGGGAATATCTTCTGGCAAGTGTCATTTGAATTTAACATTAAGGGGTGAATTGCTATCAGAGTGGAGTGAAGAGAATGGGTATTATAGTTAGGAGTCACATGTGCCCAGCGTGCAAAAGGTAAGCTCATTGTGGGTGGTGTGCATGGCTTTCCTTGGCTAATCCTTTGGTTGCTTTACAGGAGCGGTGAGTGAAATGAGAGGAGTGCCTGGTGGGGGAATTTTCTCTGGGAAGGTGATGAGAAACAGTCTTTGTTTCCTACTCATGAAATGCCACTATTAATCATTTCTTAACTGTGAAAGCTTTCCCAAAGCCATTGTCTACCCGGAAAGTCCTTATAGGCCAGAGTTATACAGCTTTGAATTTTCCCAATTAACGATCAGTTCTCCATTTCACTTCATAATGTGTAGGCTCTGCCCAAGTTTCCTAACTATTTCTTTACGTTGATAAGCCAAATACAATTCCTTTTCTTCAGTCTTAAATACCAGTGAGTGCTATTGTGAATCGATGAACCCCTGTTATTTGCAAAATTACCTCTATTGTTGCAGCCTGACAAATCACTAACAGATACACATCACAAAAATGCCAGGCACTTCAGCTCATTTAACGGCTTTCGTTGGCATTTTATTCCTTCCCCCCCATGATTACTGTCATTTTTTTTTAGCTCTGTGTTAAATCACCGTCTAATTATGCATCATCACAGCGACCCATAACCGTTAAGCACGTCTCACTCCTAAATTCTAAAAGCAACTCTGTTGAGTCAGGCTCATGGAGAGTGTTGCCACTTTTCTTGACCTTGCTTTTCCCCCTGGGTGTTTGGGATTTTTCAGCTCTTGGTGGTGGGAATCTGCTCAGAGAGAGTGGAGTGCTTTGGAAAAGTTCATTGGTCGCTTGGGTAAGGTGAGGAACAAGAAGCAAAGCAGGAAACCGTCCCCCAGTTGTCTCACTGCCAAATTTAGATGACCCGATTTGTTTTTTCCTCTCTAACACCCCTTTCTAATTAAAAGGCATTGACTGATGGGAAGGTGGAGGTTGAATCTTGACTTTTGGGCCAAATATGATCATGTAATCACAAATCAATTAATCACCATTTCCTCATCTGTCAAATGAACATAATCCCATTTTCTTACCTCATTGAGATGTGTGAGAATAAAATGTCCTAAATTATTGCTTGGCCCCACTTGTTAAAGGTAGGCTGTTTGCCATGACTTTCAGGGAATGTTGCCTTTTTAAAATATCTAGGTATGACTGGAATTTGAGTCTCAGAAATTGCTTTATTGCTTTTGACTGGGAAAATTTCAGGTGGTAGATTTAGGGAATCCTGCAGAAAGAGTATCAGTTTTGATTCTGGTGAAATCTCATTTAGAATATGGAATCCAAGTTGAGTGGGGTGTGGGAGTGAACCATTCATTGTGTGGGAGTGAGCCATTCATTGGTGGTCCTGGTATATTCCCGGGGCTCCATGACCCCTATTTTCACTTCTCACATATTTTTATTTTGATGCCTCGATAAAAATATCAAAGAATTTCAATAGGTTCATTTATAATCATAATCTCATCTGGGATCATCACCTGTTCCCATTTATCAGCATTGGCAAGGAAAAGTGGTACATTTTTATTTTTATTTAATGAAGAACCAGCTGCTTTAACAGATGTTTCACAAATTTAGAAGATGCCCTGCACTTCTTCATCAGGGAGAGAACACCTAAATGTTCTCTGCATATGCAGCAACTCATATAAGTATTTTGCTTTCTTGACCCTTACATTTCTTGGAATAAATCAGTCATAAATTATTCAACTCCCCTTATCAATAGCCAATACATAATGGCAGATTATACAGGCCTATCTATCTTCTCTTTTGTGTTTTATTTTGAAGACCATTATTCAAAAAGGGATGATTATAATGTGTGGTAGTTGGTGCTTCTACAGACTAGCTGAATCTACAAGCCGGCAATGAAAGTTTTATTACCTCTATTGAAAGGTGAAGAACCAGAGACACAGAGATGTTAAGGTCATTCAGCTAGAAATGGCAGAGTCAATATTCAAACCCAGGTCTCTCTGACTTCAAAACACATTTTCTTTTCACCCTTACATGTCTTAGCAGCTAGGTATAGTTCCATAAAGGTTTTTCTAGTGAACGCATAAGCAATATTCTTTCATAATTCTCTGAAGAGACGTATCGTTCAAGGAGCTCAAGAAAATCCTTCTTAATAACCTTGGAATTTTGACATTGATTAGAAAAATTTTAGAATCAGGGTTCTTCCAGAGACAATGGACACAGGATTTTTTATTGTCACGCAACCTTAGGAAGGTCGTATGCAGTCAGGACACCCTGGGCCGTGTGCCAGATCATCTATGAAGGAGAAGGAATCTGAGATGAGGTGGTGGGGAATGTGAGGGTTGTGCTGTGTTCTAGAGAGGCTTATGGACTTGGAACAGTGTCCCTGGTGTCTATCAGAGTTCACTGTGCTAAAGGTTAGACGTTACTTTTCACGCCCAAATCTTCCAAGTTACTCTGAGTCTCTGAAGCAATGACTATGCCAGGAGGTGGGAGGTGAGAACATAGTGTATAATTTAATTTAAAAAGCTTCACCTTCTTATTCCCAGTCGGCTTCACACAGAAACTTGTTTCATTCAGGCAGTCATGACTGTTTTGTTTTGTGGGAAGGGAAGTTTTGTTGCTATTCCCTACCTTCTAATCATTTTGTTCTCTTGAAATTAATTAGAAGAGAAACAAACCAGGATTTCCAATTGTTTTCCTTGAGGTTTTTTGTTTTCTGCTTTTTTCTTCTATAAAAGCTGAATTACTTTTCTGTTGTGGCCTTGATCATTCCATAAAATCAGGCAACCTTGTTTTCCCCTTTGCTCCTCTCATATATTTAGCATCTCTACTCAGTAAACATTCATCCATTTGTCTGTCTTCTATGAGAATATTAATCTGTAGTTCCGAAGAGAGGGCTGGGCTACAGATTTAAATCTGGGAGTCATTGGCATGTGGTGGGTATTTAAAGCCAAGAGGCCAGATGAGATCATGAAACATTGGTGTCCCAATGTTGTGAGGATGGGTAGGTGAGGTGGAGTTAGCAAAGAACTTGAGGAATGACTAGTTAAGTAAAAAGAAAACAAGGGGAGGGGTGCCTGGGTGGCTCAGTTGGCCAACTTCGGCTCAGATCATGATCTCATGGTTCGTGGGTTTGAGTCCGTGGGTTGGAGCCTTATGTCGGACACCGTGCTCACAGCTCAGAGCCTAGGGCCTGCTTCAGATTCTGTGTCTCCCTCTCTCTCTCCCCCTCCCCTGCTCACGCTCTCTCTCTCTCTCTCTCAAAAATAAATAGTAAACATTAAAAAATATTAAAAATAAAAGAGGGAAACAAAGGGAGTATATCTTGGAAATCCTAGTGAAGAAAGGGTTTCAAGGAGGAGGAAGAGAACAACTCTGCCAAATATTGGTGATAAGTCAAATAGCTAAAGACTGAGAGACAGATCATAGGGTCATTGATAATCTTTAAAAGAGTAAATACTATAATCTTAATAATGGTTATGAAAGGATTTTTGTTTTAAGGTCAAAATAGAGAAAATCTTGATTAAGGCAAATACTAAGGAGAGTGTATTAGTAGGATACTTTAGGAAAAGGCATCAGAACCATTTTGAGTCAATGAAAGTTTAAAACATTTAAATAATAATATAAAGCAGAAGAGGGGCACCTCAGTAGCTCAGTTGGTTAAGTGTCCGACTATGGCTCAGGTCATGATCTTGCAGTTTGTGGGTTTGAACCCTGCATGGGGTCTCTTCTGTCAGCACAGAGCCCTCTTCAGATCCTCTGTCTTCCTCTCTCTCTGCCCCTCCCCTGCTCACACTTTCTCTCAAAAATAAAATAAACACTAAAAAAAAGTTGAAGCACACAAAAAAGCAGAATTATGTCAAAATTCCCCTGTATTGTTTCCAATTTTTTACATAAAAAGAACCATTCCATGATTCATATTAAAAAAAACATCCTCAAAGGTATACTTTGTGATGTCACTCTAGTTCTGTCTCTGTTAGCCCTTCACCATACCCCTCAATATTTTTTGCATATACTTTCTGTATTTCTTATTGTAGATATTAGCAAATTCCCATCTTCCATAATTCCTTACTTACAGGGTAGCATACTATAAACACTTTTTCACTTTTTCTTTACTAAACAATATAACTTAGAGGTATTTCTGCATCAGTAGAAGGAGAGCTCCCTCATTCTTTCTTTATGGTTGGATAGTGTTTGATCCTAGTTTATTTAAATAGCTTGTTTTTGATGGGAACTTGGATTTTATCCCTAATTTTCAAAAATTAGATAATGCTATGACTTTATACATTTCACATGTGTTAAGTATGTGTATAGGATAAACTCCCAGAAGTGAGATTGCCTGATCATTTTTTTTGTAAATTTTATATGCACTGTCAAATTTCCCTCCCTAGGTATTATAATATTTTGCACTCCCACTGGTCAAGGTATGTAAGTGCCTGTTATCCTAAAGCTTTATCAGCAGAATGTGTTGTCAAATTTTTGGATTTTTGCCAATGTGGTAGATGAAAAGTGGTATCTCTTATGGTTGAGGCTGAACACATTTATATATATTTAAGAACCATTTATATTTTTTCCCCTGTGAGTTTTATGATCATATTCTTCACCCATTTTTCTATTGGATTTTTGATGCCTTTTTTCTAGGTTTTTAGGAGCTTTAATATATTAGTGAGTTGAACTCTTGCTTGTGATATGAGTTGTAAATATATATCTTCTGTATATATATATATCTTCTAGCTTGGATTACTTTTGTCATGTAGGAGTTTTTTTTTTTTTAATGCAACTATGCATTTGAATTTATAATTTATTTTATAGCTTGTAAATTTTAAGTCAGTTAAAATGTTTCTCCCATTCCAAGATCATAAAAGGATTTGATATGTGTTCTTCTAGTACATTTTTGATCCATATCCAGTTTGGCTTGGTATGTGGTGTGAACACAATTTGATCTTTTTCCAGATGGCTACCCAGAGGTCCCAACTCCATTTTTTAAGGAGTCCATCTTACTTTCATTGATTTGAGATTCTGCCTTTATCACTATCAAATTCTCATATGTGTTTGGGTCTATACTTAGATTTTCTATTCTCTTCTATTGGTCTATCCACACGACCCCCTGCTTCAATTATTATAGCTTTAGAGTATTTTAATATAATAAGTTCTATCCTCATTCTTTTCTCTCCTAGAGTTTTCATAGCTATCTACAATAATTTAAATCATTGTAGAATCATTTGGTGCACTTGTATTTATGACATTAAAGAAAATAAGCTTTAAGAATTGTTTTTAGTTTATAGTTACTTAAATCCTTTCAATCCACCATTTATTCCATCAATATTCCTTAAGCACCTGTTATGTGCTTGGCACTTACTACATATTTGAGGATGTGAGTGAACAAAACAAACTTCCACTCTTTTGTAGCTTTGTAGCCCCCTATGTCAGTCTTCAGTCTTTCAAGGGAAAGTTCTATTTAATTATTTTTCACATCATCTGAACTGAAGTAAAGTGGAATTTCAACTTGGCCATCTCAATATTTTATGAATAAAAAATATTCAAAATCTTGTGCAACATCTATAATAAATCATCTTTGATTCAGAATGGTAAAGGATATAAAGAGTATGAAGAAAAGAAGAAAGTGCTAGAGAAAAATGAGATACTCAAGAGATTATCTTGTTCTTCAACTTACCTCAGTTGAAATTAAGTGTCTATTTAGAGCCATACATTTGCAGTACCGTGACCATATGAACATTTTAGCAGTTGACAAGGCTAAGAAATGATCATTTATGCACTATCTTAAGTGTTTACAATTTGACTACTAAACTTAGGAGTAATAACAATTTATTTTTGTTAAATTCAAGATGTATTCTCAAATCTCAAGAGCTATGAGAAGATATTTGACATCAGCCTTGGCTTTGGCTGAATATTGCTTTTAGCACTTGACCACTTAGTATGACATAAAAATGTATATTCTGAAGTTCTTTACCATCAATTATGTTTCCCAGCAATGGAAACCAAAAGATGGGAACTGCAGGTATATGCCTGCCGTGTCAGTGGCATATCAAACTCACGACAATCTTTTCATCAGTGGGAAGTATTCTTAGCTCCAGATAAACTGTCCAGTGAACAAAACTTACATGGAGGCAATTTACCTGGACTTTGCCCTTTTACCAAATAGGATCTTCCCTTAATCCTGCAGCCACTGTCACATACCTAAGAAATACTGTCAATCAACTTATTCAGCTTATTCAAGGACATAAAAAAAATAAAAAAACACCTCATTTAAGCAGTGTATTTAAAACTGATATGCAAAAAAATTTTCTTTTTTTTTTTTTTGAGGGTGTGGGAGGGGCAGAGAGAAAGGGAGAGAGAGAATCCCAAGCAGGCTCCCCACCCAGCGAGGACCCCAGAGCGGGACTCAATCCCACAGATTGTGAGATCATGAGCTAGGCAGAAATCAAGAGTCAGTTGCGTAACTGAATGAGCCACCCAGGCACCCAAAATGATTTTCTATGGGTCTTTATTTATATCACTGCTTTTGCCTTGGAATGTCCTTCCACATCTCACCCGCTTTAGTTTTCAAATTTCAACAATTGCCTCCACAATTGCATTCTTTCTGAACTATCCCCCAGGGTGTGAAGAATAACACATCATTAGTTATTCACAGTATCACAGTATAGTGATTGCCTCATAGCAGTAGGAATAGTGCAGTGGTACTCAAATTTGGCATCCCTTAGAATCACCTGGAGGGATTGTTAAACCACAGATTGGTGGGTTCTACCATCAGATTGCTGACTAAGTAGGTCTGGGATAGGGTCCAAGAATTTACATTTCTGACAAGTTCCTATACAATGAAATGCTGATGGTCTGGGACCACACTTTGAGGACCACTGATACATTATTATAATAATGGTTTAACTTTTGTTTCTCCACTTGTCTATGAGTTTACTGAAAGCAGATCAAATTTAGCTTCATGTCAATTTCTAGAACCTAAAAAAGTATCTGTCACATAGTAGATGCTTTATAAACAGCTGTTGACTAAATGCATAGAAAGCTTTGTTGAATAGTACTCTTCTGGATATATAAAATTTCACAATTTTGTACTTGTGAGCTATTTTTTTTCTTGGTAGCCACTAGCTATTTTCTAGGAAACTAACATTTCAAAGGTAATTGATAGCTTTAATGTAAAATATGAAATAGTTTATCCAGGAAATTTTTTATTATTTACCTTATTAATCACTAGCTAATATCAAAGATAATTTTAAACTTATGTTTTATTTCTAAAAAGTGGAAATAGGTTCTCATTAGTGTATTTAGATGATGTGTACTCTCAGAAAAAAAACCTCAGTAGAGATTTCAGATAATAATAATGAATTTTACCATTGCCTTAAAGTGAAGTTACATAGAATACATGTGTAATAATACTCCTGATGCCAACTCTAAAGAACTATCGCATTAGCTTTATGGGGCAGTAATCTAGGAATTCCTCAAGTAGAAATATTAAATGGCAAACATGTAGATACTTGAGTAGAAAAAGAGTACCGGTTTTCAAATCACCACCAACAACCACATCCTCCAAAAGGTAAATCAGGTGAATCAAAATTAAAAAATCCCTAGGATATTTTCTACAAAATTGAGAATGGTGAGGGATGAAGAAGCAGGGAAACACCCAATGGAAAGGTGAAATGAGCACATGTCACAGAATACAACTTTATTTCCTCCAGAAGCAGCGCTCTACTCTGGTGTTGGTTTGCAGAATCATCACCTCCCCCCATTGAAGCGTCTTCTCTCTCTCCATCAACACCCACCCACTCTCGCAAGGCAACCTGCAAAGCGACCACAAGCTTTGCTGGCTGGGGCCTTCCTTCACCGGGCAAGGTACTCCAAATGTACCTCTGGCCATGAGCAAGCAAAGAAGCTGCAAATCAGGCTGGACAAACATTTGGTCCATTGACCACTGAGTCAAAATACAGCTTGAGACACACACTGTATATTTTGAAACAAATTATTTTGAAATATTTTATTTTTGAGAGAGTCTGTGTGCGCAAAGGAGGAGAGGAGAAAGCGAATCTTAAGCAGGTTCCATGCCCAGCGTGGAGCTCCATGCAAGCTTGACCTCACGATGGTGAGATCACCACCTGAGCCAAAATCAAGAGTCGGATGCTTAACAGACGGAGCCATCTAGGCGTCCCTGAAATATTTTTGAAAAATACAAAGCAAATATTTGAAATAAATCTTAAAGTGAAGGTTAAACATGTTGACAACAGCATGTACCTTTAGCTTTCTTCCCATTTCTAGGTCTTGCTTCAAAGATTTTCTTATTCTCTGCCGGATTATTTGTTGACTTGGGAACTGACTGAAAGGACAGATGAAAAAACTTTAGTCTGTGACCTTTTTGGCTTATGTTCATTAAAATGATAAAACTGAATGAGGTAATTTTCATTCTGTTTTCTCTTCTTATTCTTTTTTTCTCAGTCTTCATTCCACTTTTAGATTACTCTTTCTCTTTCCCTAGATGCATCTTCCATTGTTAGTGCTACCCATAGTTCAAACGTCTTTTCAGATGTAAAATTCTCCTGCATTCGTTGTTTGGCATTTAATTTTTAATGGGTTTCTTTTCTCCCCCACACCTACTACTTGTATTTTCCTTTCCTATGGATTTGATCTCCTTGGCAGCTGGCATTGTCTTCATTATTTCATCCTGATCACATAAATATTGTCAAAGCACTCACCTCTGTTTTACCTCAGAAGAGAAACTAGTGGATAAAGAATACGCTACACCTTTTCTTTCTTTCAAAGAGCAGATCTTTCGTGTAAAATGTCTCCCTTGTAAATTTCCTTTTATCTCCCTGTAATAATTAATCTAGTCTTTGTTATTTAAAAAGCAGTGTCATCCTCTTCTATAGTTTTGTTCTATGTTGGAATCTTGTGAATTCTTATCACCCACCCATAGAAAAGGAAAATATTACAAAGAGTGGAGAAAGATCAAAAGTGAGGATTTCACCTATTATATTTCTTTTTTTTCCTTCAGAACAATTGTGTAAAATTTCAAATTTTATGTAAATGCCTTAATTCTATATTGAAATGCCTCCTAGCCTCCATGAAACTTAAGATAATAGGTAATAAATATTAGACTCTATCTCCTAAAATTTCAAAATATGTATTTTAACATTTACCAAAATGGGATTATCTCTAGGAAATATGTCCTCAATGTGTTATCTGCAAAGCTACTTAGCTTTTATTTCTGGCATGAAGAGATTATCTTGTTGACTCTGCCTTCCTTAGATCCAGTCAAAGGATCTTTACATTAATTTTGTGAGACTTTTCTAGCAGGCAAGAAAGGGTAACATTACTGGCTTGAAAGATTTTGGCCTTGTTGATACAGTTTGTGGACTGGAACAAAAAGGGAATTTCTTTATTTAGTGTAGTTGGTGTCAACTAACCCTGTGCTTCAGAACCATCTGGAGAGTATTGTTTTTTTTTTTTTTTTAACTATAGATGTCGGAGATGAACAGAGATTTGATTTCAATAGGCTTGTGGGGAAGGTGGGGAGGTGGGCAAAAAGTGAGTACTTTTAAAACTTTTGAGTTGATTCTAATGTGCAGTTGGCATTGTGAACCATTGACTTAGCATCAGATTGATGAACTGTGGATGTGCATACAGGTGCAAGAGCATCTTTATGGCATTAGGCAAACCATGGCTTCTCAACATGGGTCCTTTACTTGGTATCCTTTAGAGTCCTAAAAGATGGCTTGAATGCTGACCCTACTATGGTTAAGTTTGCCTCTGCTTTTTCTTTTGCATGACTATCGCATACCATTCCTTTGAGAATAAATGTAAATGTCTAGATTATTGATGAAACTCAGGGTGAGGGATTGAGGAGTGCAAAAGGCAGAGAGCATCCGTTACAAGGTGGAACAATGAAAGAGAAAGCCCGTGCTTTTGTTCTGAATCTGGCGAATTGTGCCACTAATCTAGTTATATCCATCTTGTCAACCCTGCCTACAAACTTATTGTTGTGTGTCTATAGAGATGTGACATTAAGTAGCCCATATACTGTGTTATTTATTTGTTTATAGGTTAATTGTTCAGAATATTGATCTCCTGGGCTCATTTTCCCATTCTTTCTCAAATACCCTTTCAAATCAACAAACATAAACTAGGACAGATTTTTCCACACGGGGGACTCTTAAAACGGTACAGAGTCTTCTTGGTGTCTTTAAAAAAAATCACTCTTGTAAGAAAGCACAACCCAGTATAAGTATCGCCACCACTCCAGAAGTTACTGTAATGTTTTTGGTCCTCACTTTTGGAGCGATGCAAGCCACTAATTGGGAGGCACCAAATTTTTGACCACTTGCCCTTTCGATTAATTTAGCAGTGAATATATAGAGGGAGGCCTCTAAGTTACCATAAAATTCTATAAATTTTTCCAAGAAATTGCTTGAAGATATATTACCCAGCTATGTGATAGCTTCTGTGGGACCCTAAATCTGTCTTTAAAATTGCAATACAAAATAAAAGCTTAATTCTGAGCAGTGGGGATACAGACTGTCACCTGCCCCCACATTCCACCACCCATTGTTGTAATTGTACAGTAACCTCTGCCTTAATTTTGTAATGCATTTCTTTTTTAATTAGCAGAAAGTAAATTCAAAGCCTCCCACTTGACCAGTGGGTAGGTATGTGCAGAGAAGTTGGTTCAGGCACTAGGGGATTTTAATTCCCTTGGTAGGGTTGTGTATGAATTGAATTGAGAGACTCAGAGGCTAACAGGCCCCGTGGAGAGGCAGCATCTGAAATGGAACCTGATTTAGGCCGAGATCAAAATCTAGAAGCTCAAGAAATCAATACAGATTCTGAGGGAACCTCTGAGAATGAGGGCAGAGAAACTATTACGAGTTAACAATAGGAGTATGAAGAGAAGGAAGATTCCACAACTGATGCTTCAGTAGCAAAGAGGGGTCAAGAGCAGGAGACATGTGCCTCGGTGGCTCAGTTGGTGAAGTCTCCAACTCTTGGTTTCAGCTCAGGTCACCATCTCACAGGTCATGAGTTCAAGCCCCGCATTGGGCTTTGCACTGATGGTGCAGAACCTGCTTGGGGTTCTCTCTCTCCCTCTCCCTCTGCCCTTCCTGTCTCTGTCTCTGTCTGTGTCTCTCTCTCTTTCAAAAAAAAAAAAAAAAAAAAAAAAGAGCAGGACACAGAAGTGTAGACGCAGAAAGGAATTCCAGGAGCAAAGTAGCTAGAATAGGGATGAGAATTCAGAGGCATCAGAAGTGAAACAAGATAAGGGGAGACAGGCCAGAGCAGTCAGAAAATAACAGATTGCTTTAGTTGTCTCAATTCTGCTTTTGATTTTATACTAGTTTTTTAAAGCATATTTTCTGTTTTTCCTTTGGTATTATTTGGTATTATGATTAAGAAATTCATCTTATACTTGCAGGACCTAATGACACTTGACATTGGACAAGAAAATTCTACAGCTGGATAATCTGTTTTTTGAAGGCATTGGTGCAGCCTCTGTCAGATGAGGGTTTTTTGGGCCAGTTTTCTCTTGAATATCACATCTGGCTTTTTTTTTTCTCATAGTAAGAATCTAGATATCACTGGGATCATATCTGCCCTCGCGTGCTCTTGTTGAGTGAAATGTGTTTTCTTATCCATTAACGGGGCACAGGTAGAATGGTAGAAGGTGGGTATTTGTGGAACTTCAGAGTTCTTAGCCAATGCTGAAACCTAGTGATATTGTAATCAGTTAGCAGTGTGTTCCACTGTAAGTATCAGAGATCCTCCAGATGCTGGCTTAAACACACAGAGACTTATCTGCCTCTGAGGCCAAGAAATCCAGAGGTGGACAGTAGATATGGTCACCAGTGATACTGTTGGGGTGCTGGTTCTTTCTCTTCTCCTATACCCCTTCCATGTGTAGGTTTTATTCTCATGCCTATGGATGGACATATGGTCTCTAACTGGCTCTCACTTCAGTGTTCTAGGTGAGAAGAAGAGGGAACAGTGTCATGTGGCAAGAATGGAGTTAGGGGTCTTTTCTTTCCTATGACAGAAATCCTCTGTTTGAACGTCAGTCACCCTAACCATGTCAGGTGGCCACCAGAGCTGTAGGGGTGTATAGAGAAGTGATGTCACCCTTAAACAAAATGGAAGTTTTCTTGGAGGACAGAGAGTATGTTGGGTGGATAGCTACCGGTGTCGTACAAAAGCTTGATGGGTAAGTGCAGGAGTAGAGGCATTTTTAACACCTCAGAATTGGACCAGCGTCAGGACCAATGTTTAAATTAAGAGTGAGGCTAGTTAGATAATCTCTGCATCAGCCATAGTCAGTGGATAGGGTCTGAGGCAATTTTTTTTCATAGAGGTGTCAATGTTTTTGTAAGTTCAACAATAAAGATCTTTAAAAAATGTTTATTTATTTTTGAGATACAGAGAGAGAGAGAGAATGAGAAGGGGTAGGGGCAGAGAGAGAGGGAGAGAGAGAATCCCAAGCAGGCGCCATGCTGTCAGCACAGAGCCTGATACAGGGTTTGATCCTACGAACTGTGAGATCATGACCTGAACCAAAACCAAGAGTCAGACACTTAACCAACTGAGCCACCCGGACACCCCTCAAAGATAAGTATCTTAAAGTAAGGAGAGTTTTGTTTGTGTTTGTATTAGATTTATGAGTAGGAGCAAAATATAGCTCTTCTTTTTGTCTACTTATAATCCTTAGCTCCTATCCATTCCACTCATTTTATGTCAGAACGAGAATGCTGGCTCTTTGGTAATATGGAATTTTGACCTGTAGCTCCACGTGTTCACCTTCAAAAGGCATTGTGTTTATTTCAAAAATAGTACCAAACCTCACACTTAGGTAGAATGAATCTAAAATTACACAATTGGATTTCTGTATATCATTATTATTTTGCGATAATAAGATACCTTCTTAGTTCACTATTTCCTCTACTTTCTTACACAAAAGGTAGCATACTATATGTACTTTTGAAACTTCAATTGTTTTTATTTACTACTTCTTGGGAAAAAGTCGTCAGTTTATAGACTTCTTCCTCATCCATTTTCATGACTCCCGAGTACTTCATCGTGGGGATGGACAGGAGCATGTCCAAACAATATTCTACACATGGGCATTTACCTTATTTCCCATACTGTAAATTTTTGGGAAGTAGATTGTACATATGTGTTTTGATATTGCTGGAGGTCTTTCTTCAGTGTCAACTTCTAGAAGAGAGATTGCTGTATCAAAAAGTAAACATGGGTAGTGTGGGTAGACATTGCCAAGTCCTTCCCCTCCCCTGCACTAAGACTGATAACAGTTCGTGTCAGTCAGTCTGGACGACTATAACAGATGATCATACACTGGGTAGCTTAAACAACATTTATTTCCCACAGTTCTGGTGGCGGTAATTTCACAATTAAAAACTAGCAGACCTGGCATCTAGTGAGGGCCCTCTTCTGGATTTTACACTGTCGACGGCTTGTCGTATTCTCACAGAAGGAGGAAAAGCAAGAACATTCTGGGGTTCATCTTATGAGAACACTAATTTCATTTTTGAGGGCTCCACCCTCATGACCTAATCATCTTCCAAATACCATCCCACCAAGGGGATAGGATTTCCACATATGAATCTGGTGGACACAAATATTCAGTCTACTGCTGTTTGCATCCCAATTAGCGAGGTATGTGAGTGTCTGCATTCCTCCACTGCCTCACCAACAGAATGCATTGTTACACTTTTTAGTTTTTGCCCATCTGACAGGTAAGAAATGGCATCTCGGTGTGGTTTCCACAGGTGTTTCTTTTGTCATGAGTGATGAAGAACATCTTTTCATATGGTAAACAGCCATTTGTACATCTTTTTGTGAATTGTCTGTTCGTGTCGTTTGCCATTTTTTCTGTTGTCTTACTGAAACCCTGGTATCCTAGCCTTCCTGTAAATAGACCAGCGACCTGAGAAAGAGAACAGAAGTATACGTGCAAAAAAGCTTCCAAATGCTTATTGTGGGTTTGGTACCAGGCGAGTTGCTTAATAAAGAACTAGGTAATACAGATCAACACTATTATCTTCAAGTTTCTGATTCACAAGGACTGGCATGGGTCCCAGAATTCTATATTTTAAACGCCTGCCCTTGGTTGTTTTGCTGCCCAGCCATGTGTGGGAACTATTGAGAAGACTCTCCCTGGAACAGCAAGACCAGCTTCACTTCACTGTGAAGAGAATGGGCTGGATGGGTGGCTGGTGAAGGTTGCCTCAGACCAGAGGAATACAAGGACATTTTCGCTTACCTACACATTTTAACAGGTCAACTTTGTCCTCCTTGAGGGGAAGGGAGGTACTGGTTATGCCATTTCTGGTCCTCAAAATGCAATTGGATCATCTGGGCATCTTGCCTCTGAGAGCAACTCAAAACCCAGTATTGTATGAGATCCTTAGTGTTTTTGCTGATTGCCCACCTGATTTGCTGTTTTCATTTCAATGAAATGGCTGTTGTGTTCTCAGATTCATATTCTCATTTTTGAGGGCTATCTCATCGTCTCCTTTTTCGGTTGACCTTTTTTTTCTAGACTACTGACTTTGGTTCACCCTGTTCCTTTTGCTTTATTATGGTCTCCTGGTTTCAACTGCTTCTTTGGCTCTGGGACAAGAAATTCTCAGCCCTTGGGACAGAGAACACAAGTACTCCATGATTTCTATGTGGGTAGAGCTTAGGGGCAATAGCAATCTGGTTTGAATGTGAGCTTGGGATACCTCTCCTCAAGATGTGTTTTCATAGTAAGGGTCTGGTTTTGCTTAGATTTGCTGTTTATTTGGATGGAGGTCATGGGGATTAATAAGTAAAGTGCCTCCAATTTGCTTCCTGGAGTAGCCGCTGACATGTATGTGGTAGCCTCTGTGCATAAATGCATAGTATCCTTAGGTTACAATACAATATATGATAACCTAATAACAAACTAAGTTCCTGATCCCCATATTTTCCTACCTACAATTGTTTCTGAATAAAAAATAGGCAGGTTTAAAAAATGTAGAGAAATGTTTAATTTTTTTTGAAATGGGGAGAGCTATATATAATGATATCTTTCTTTTTAGTCAGAAAACGAGATCTTATTCTTATTTTTATAAGTGACTATTTAATCCAAACAAGATTGAGAGGGCATACTGGTCAAAAGAGGAGAAGAGAGAGTAGTTGGAGGTGATAGTAGGGAATTGGCAAAAGAGGAGAGGTGGTTGACTCAGGGAAAGAAGGTCTTCATATTGTGTCCATCTGGCTTTTCTTGTCACTGACTTTCTAAAACTCTGGCCTAATTCTCATATTTTTAGAACTTTACCTTTAGGTTCAGAATCACTGCATAAGGGGTGACATTAATATAAGACCAGAAACAACTCAAAAAAGAAGAGCAAACGCCCATGTTTGACCAAAGTCTGAGATATGGCCAATGTCATAGGGAGTGGAAAACTTGAATCAATCTGCAGGTGAAAAGGCCGCAAAAATCACAGATGTTTAAACTTGGAAGGAAACATCTTAGAAGTGCTCTCTGGTATATGGTCTGAATATTCTTTGGGAATTCTGCAATATCCCCAGGGAAAACAAGGATCTTAGATAATTTTCTTTAAAAAGATTTACTTTAGTAATTCAAAGTAGTGTATCTCTCTTTCTTATAAGTGTAAAAAATGCAGGATCTTTTTTCTTATCTTTTATCGACTTCTTAGGGTTGGTCAGCCCTTTGGGTATATTTCATTTACCTATTGATCAAAATCATGTCAGGGTCCTACACTGAGGTTATTGGTTTCTATTCCCTTTCTAGAACTTACTTTTTAGCTCTCTGATGTGGCCCTTCCCCAACAATCTCTTCTTTTTTTGAAGACCATTACTCATCCGTAGAGAAATTCTAGACTATTGTTACTGGTCATTCTCACTGTCTGTTGTTATGGAGTTTCATTGTTGCAAACAGACTGCAAGTAGATTGTCTTAAATATTCTCCCAAAACATATTCACTCTGTGTGTCAGTTGGTAAATACCATTATGGAATAGACGTGGCATTGTTAATTAAATATAATTGCTAGTTTGGTCATTTTCTCCTCAAAAGTTGGAAGAAATAAAAATACATTCTTATTATTTTGATTGGTCTGTTATAATTAGGTTAATCACAAGGAAGCAAAATACTTACATTGGTAGAAGCCACTAATTCTTGCCTTCCTGTTATTCAGTTATTTCATGAGGTGTAAAGTCAACAGTGCTATATGAAACAGGTGTTGCACCCAAAAGCCAAAGACCATTTGGATTTGTCTCACAGGGCTCCAGTCACTCATCATGAGCACCTTTAAAAGGAAAAAGAATTGAGCTCCAGGAGGATCTCTGAATTTTGAGTCACATTCAGCAATGTTCAGCAAAAGAAGGTTTAACTCAGTACATCCTCAATAAGTGATAGCTTGTGTAAGAAAGAGGATGTTGTTTTTTTCCTCCCTCATTCAAGAAAGATCATTTTTCATCTCCACTGACTGAAGAAGGAGGGTATGTGGTTAGGTTAGATGACAGAAAGAGTTTCCTTCTGGCTAGGATTTCTTCTGTGGTTATGAGCTGTCTTTTCCAAGAGGAAAGTGGTTTTCAGAGTGTGGACACAACTGCACTGTTTCTTCAGGTGACCTAAATGCTGTTCTATCTAGAATATAAAAATGTCTGCATTTTGGGATCTCTTATGTGTAAATAATTTACTTGTAACTTTTCAATTTTAAAGCCCTAGGAAGATCTTGGGGAATAGCAAGTGAGAACAGATGGGGGTAGGGCCTTTGAGATCTTTGATGAGAATGACATCATGGTCCAAAACAATGAAAGAAATCTTTCCTTAAGGGACTTCAATTTCTGCCTCAAAGTGATGTTATAAGATGGATTTTTATCTATCTATCTATCTATCTATCTATTTATTTATTTAAAAATGTTTATGTATTTTTGAGAGAGATGGAGAGTGTACATGTGAGCGGGGGGGGGGCGGGCAGAGAGATGGGGAGACAGAGGATCTGAAGCAGGCTCTGTGCTGACAGTAGACAGATGGGTGCAGGGCTCCAACTTATGAACTGTGAGATCATGACCTAGGCCAAACTCTGATGCCCAACCGACTGAGCCACCCAGGTGCCCCTGTAAGATGGATTTTATTTTATTTTATTTTATTTTATGTTTTCTTGGGAAAAATTTTATTATTTGTTAATCAAATATTTACTTACATTATTTTGATGTCAGGATCTTTTGTAGGAATAAGAGACAAAAAGTATAACAAAAATATTTTGTGTTCTCAATGGTTTTTTATAACATTACACGTTCAATTTTATACTTCAAATTATTACAAAGACTTTTTAAATTTTTTTATTTTTAAAAATTTTATTTATTTATTTGTTTATTTATTTATTTACCTCCAAGTTAGTTAGCATATAGTGGAATAATGATTTCAGGAGTAGATTCCAGGGATTCATCCCCTATGTATAACACCCAGGGCTCATCCCAACAAGTGTCTTCTTTAATGCCCCTCACTCATTTAGCCCATCCCCCCAACCCCAACCCCTCCAGCAACCCTCAGTATGTTCTCTATATTTAAGAGTCTCTTATGTTTTGTTCCCTTCCTTGTTTTTATATTATTTTTGCTTCCCTTCCCTTATGTTCATCTGTTTTGTATCTTAAATTCCTTATATGAGTGAAGTCATATGATACTTGTCTTTCTCTGACTAATTTCACTTAGCATAATACCCTCTAGTTCCATCCACATAATTGCAAATGGAAAGATTTCATTCTTTTTGATTGATGGTTAATGCTCCATTGTATGTATATATATATATATATATATATATATATACCACATCTTCTTTATCCATTCATCCATCGATGGACATTTGGGCTCTTTCCATACTTTGGCTATTGTTGATAGTGCTGCTATAAACATTGGGGTGCATGTGCCCCTTTGAAACAGCACACCTTTATCCCTTGGATAAATACCTAGTAGTGCAATTGCTGGGTTGTAGGGTAGTTCTATTTTTAATTTTTTGAGGAACCTCCATACTGTTTTCCAGAGTGGCTGCACCAGTTTGCATTCCCACCAGCAGGGCAAAAGAGATCCTCTTTCTCCACATCCTCATCTGTCAGTTACCTGAGTTGTTAATTTTAGCCATTCTGACTAGTTGTTAATTTTAGCCATTCTGTATGAGGTGGTAAGCTGGCTTTTGAAAAGGTAATTCATTTGCAAGAAAATTCAGTAAACAATGAAACTATGCATAATATACATAAGGGTTAGTCAAATTTCTTTGTCATAGATATCACCCGATTCTCCATGGTGGTACCCAAGAACTCAGTTTCTTCCATCACTTATGTGTCCCACCTTGCTGGAAAACATGGAGTAGATGAAGACCTAAGAGTAGTCCATCTCTGCTTTGGTAAATACCATGCTGTTTGGAACAAAAACATGAACCGTACAGTTCTCTCACTTGTTTATTTAAACTAAGAAGCATGAAGGGAAGTTGCTAGTTAGTGGTGGAATCTGAGGTTAAAGAGGCAACATACTGAGAATTGTAGCAACCTTATGAACTAGTATAAAGCATGGAAGCTTAAGATTGTCTTCAGTGAAGAGCTGTGAAGGGAACAAGCATCAGAGAGGAATTGAGATGCCCCAAGGGAGAGATTTTAGGCCTTCTCTGCTTCTAGCTTCTTGAAGCGTCTTGGAAATATATCACAGTCCTGGGACTTCAGATTTTCAGATACTTATTATATTCTTAAAATACATTTACTTTTACTTGCAATTTTATTTGTTTTCTTTGCAGCCAAACTAGCCGTACTAGAATAATCAGTTTTATCTAAACACAAATAATTTTTGCAAGGATGTGTTCAAGTGGCAATATTTTTCACATTCTTTATTCCTTTGTTTCACTTTACTTATACAGCAAATACATTTTTCCTGAGAAATAGTATTTGTTATTAATGTGAATAATTTTAATTAATATGTTAGCGATATAATTTAGCCCAGAAAACTGAAAATAAAATACATTTTGGTATTTGGATCCAAACCTTTTTACTGAAATCGATTTTTATTTTTAAATTTTTTTAATGTTTATTTATTTTTGAGACAGAGAGAGACAGAGCATGAACAGGGGAGAGGCAGAGAGAGAGGGAGACACAGAATCTGAAACAGGCTCCAGGCTCTGAGCGGTCAGCACAGAGCCCGACGCAGGGCTCGAACTCACGGACCGTGAGATCATGACCTGAGCCGAAGTCGGACGCTTAACTGACCAAGCCACCCAGGTGCCCCTCAATTTTTATTTTTAGTGAATCCAATAAATGCTATGTGCTTTATTCTGTGTTATATGCTGTATTCAATGGTTAACACAGGGATGATGACAAACAATTTAATGGAAGGGGAAAATGCCAGTTATCTAAATACTTGGAGGTAACAGCATTTGATGCAATTTTTGAGTTTCTGTGTGTATAGATATCACCTCATTGACCTATACAAGAAATTGTTTTATTTTATTGAGTAATATCCCCAAATGAAGACTGAAATGTGTTTACTTTAAATCTTTACTTTTACTCTTGATCAAATCTCCTCTTCTCCCTAGCTGTGGCCTTGACAGCTGGAAGTTGAGGAGGTACAGGCTGAGTCCTCCCTCTCCCCAGTTCTTTCTCTCTGGTGTTGTGGACAAGATGGAAGCATATGGGGAAGCAGACATCGTTTTATGTGACAGCCCATGTGTCAGTGGTTGATCTGTGTCTTTTCTTAAGCTCAGTCTGGTTCTACCTGCCACTTGTGGTATCTGTTGACATGAGAGCTCCAACTGAGATGGTGTGCTTGGTTTTCTTCAGTGGTATTTATCTTTACCCCAGCTCTCATTGCCACAGAGGCATCCCCTAGGAGAAGCAGACATGTCTCCCTTTATTTCACCAGAAGTACCTACTTCAACTCCTTTCTTGGATTGGACATCTCATCAATTGGTCCAGCAACTGCCTGGGCATTCTCAGCCCATCTATGTCCATTTTTCTGTGGAGATGGGATGTTTTTCTTCATGCTCTGAAGGGCTGTGGAGAGCTGCAACAGGTGTCTAGGAACACTAAACCCTTTAAACTCCCTTGCCACTGCTCCAATGGTTTCCTTCCTTCATGAATCTCTAAGCTAGAAAGAGGCATCGATTTTTGTGTTCAAGAATTACTTCTAAACTTTAAAGGAAACCTGGGAAGCACCCACTTACTCCACCCCATGGTGGAGTAAACAGTCTCAAAAATGCTAATGTGATATACCTGGAGTTCCGGTTCTGGAGTTCCAGAATCCCTTAGCATGCTTGTCTCCAGGGTATCGCCTGCAAGGGCCTGCGCCTCAGCCTGTGGCTGAGCAAGTTCCCAGGCAGACAACTAGATGTTATTAACTTTTTCCTTCTGGAATCTCCAGTCTTCACAAATGATTATGTTGGCTTTTTGGAGGGAAACATTTCTGATTCCACCCTCTTTTCTTCACAAGCACTGTAGTACCCATCTCTTATGGCTCCTTGGTCTTCTTTTTGGATGTGGGGATTAGTGGGGGGATCAGCCACTTGGTGGAAAGTCTGCACTGTGTCTCTCAACAAGTCCTGCAGGGAGGTGCTGGCTCCAGCTTCAGCTGAGGACAGCTCCTTGTCAATAGAAGATAACTTTTGCCTTTTGTCCAGAACAACACCGAAAATCCCACTTTACCTATAAATCAGAGACTCTGTTTGTCCCCAACTCTCAATATTTTATTCTGTGCTTTATAAATAATTGGAACCCAATAAACGTTTGTTAAAAATAAAGACAGGAACAGTTTGGACAAGTTCAAATTTAATTTCAAGAAAAAAATTTAAGAAGCTTCCAAGAGAGATGGAAAATGTCTGATAGAATGAAAGGCTATATAGAGGTTAGAAAGGATTTATGAGAAGAAATCAGGTCCAAGTAATCTGACATAATTCCCTGCTGACATTCTCTGATGAAAATTAATGATTGGAAGATGATGTATTAAGATATTGTATGCAGTTTAACTCAGGCGAAGTTGTGCATTTTATAAAATAGTAGAGAAAAGGGACTTGGGAATCAGTATTAAACCAAACAGCCAGAAAATAGAAATAAATATTGAGTTTTAGGCTATGCCTATATAGGATGAAGATATCAACCATTTCAATTTAAGTGTGTGTGTGTGTGTGTGTGTGTTTGTGTGTGTGTGTGTGTGTGTGTGTGTTTTAACTCTTAACTCTTAACTTTTTTTTGACTGACTTGACCAAACTGACTTGCTGTTTTGAAGCCATGGAAACACTATTGCAAGAGACAAAATAAATACAGATGGGCTTGGGTGTTTATGAAATCTTTTATGTTTTATATGGCTATTTATGGGATTGACTTGTGTAATACAATTACTAGTTCACGTTTCCTTTAAAGTTTCCCCAATATTTTTTTTTTCAAATGGAGAATTACATTTGGAGTAGGGCAGATTTTAGGAAAATTTGGAAAGAAGGAGTTGTCAGTTTCTGCTTTCTATAGATGCCAAGCCCTCCAAAATTCAGGAAGACCCTCATTCCATTTCATAAGTGTTCCCTATAGAAATTGAAGTACATTGGCTCTTCATGGTATCTCCTACTGTACACAGTAAGCTACTTGAAAAGTACTCCTTTTTATCTTTATATTACCAGCAACTATCACAGAGATGAGAGCATAGTAGGCACACGGTAATGGCTTAAGCAATGAATGAATAATTACTAGGAGTCCCAATACCAGCCTTACAACCTAGCCCTGGGATTTCATATGCCTGGAGTGAGATCCCAGTTACCCAAGAGCTCCTGAAATTGCTGGCTTCTCCTTAACCTCTGATGCAATAACTCAGTTCATGATTGATGGACAGGTATAATAATAGGGATTAGGATTTTCTGCCGAAATGCATCTTGGCTGCTAGGACACTGCTAATTTCCAAGGCCTTGCTAGCTGACTAGTCAGTGTAAACCTCCTCCACTAGCCCTCAACTGCAGACCCATTTCAGACTGAAATGAACCACTGCAAAACCTTCTGTGTGACCATGACCATTGTCTGAGGGAGGCTCCTGCTTCTGTATTTGTGACTGGAGTCTCAATCAGCTCAGAATCTTTGAACATTGGTATCAGTCAAAAATTAGATCCATCTTTCCTGTTGCTTTGGATAATGGAATTTTTACTGCCGGGATCAATTTCAGCTCATAGGAGGCTAGTCCTTAGTTTGAGTTAGTCCTGTGCCTCCAGAACAATTTGTCCCTAGGTTCCTCCCTTGGCCCATAAGCAGACAGGCAGATGAGATAACGTTCAAGCTGCTCCAAGCTAAAGTCATCCTGGATAGAGTAGCCTTTTGCAGCCCCCTGCTCTCATTTCAGCCACCCCTTCTGTCCACGAAGAACTTACCACCCACACTGCTCCAGTTGGCTGAAAGGCTTCCAATACACACAAGCATTATAGCTCTATTGGCTAGAGCTTTCTCCTTGGACTGGTCACCTCCTCTTATTATATCGCCTCAGGACATGGTCTCTACTTCTTAGATTGATCAGGAAAATTGGACAGTAAATGTTTAATACATTCTGTAAATTTTATAGGTCTCATATATTACATAGAATCATCCCTGGAATTGACATATGCATTCCAACAAACTATTGAAATATGTGGGGATTCTTGTGAATAAGATACACAGGAATAAGAACAAATGAAAAAAAATTGGGCTTTGTAAACACTGTTATATCTATTGACTCATCTGAGTAACATGGCTGATGACTTGTGATGAGACATAAAATTTATTGTGGGAAATATTTCAAGGAATGAAAACTAGCCTTTTTATTTGAGAAGGAGAAGATAATATTTAAGGGATTTGGGTAACTTTTAAAAAGTTGTATTCAGTCCCCACTGAAGACTTCTGGTCACCTCTTGATATTTTGAGCTCTCGTAAGTTAAGAGAGACAATACAAGTCTAAAGAAACTAACATTTATTGCACCCAAACTCTCTTATCCCTGTTCATTCATCTATGTTGTGCCCACCTCAGGGATTCGGTGGCCACCAAAAAAACCCACCCCCTGATCATTCTTTTCTGATTATGTTTCCAATGCCAATTATCCCAAACTTGCCCTATTTCTCTCCCTTTCTCAAACAGAGTTCACTTCCCTTTCTCTTAAAAAATATCATTAAATGTTATGTTACTGAAATGATTACAACCATCTGGTAAACAATTCAATATTTTTCACATTTTTTCCAGATTTTTCTGTTTCCCTAAGATTTTGTAGGAAGAAACATCTCCTCTTGAGAAGACTAATCCTCTACTCTTGCACAGAATTTCATGTCTCAGCCTCCAATAAGACCCTGCTACACTCAGGTGCCATGTCATTGCATGTACTATCAGATCTTGTATAAAAAGAATCTAGGGATGCTTGGGTGGCTCAGTCAGTTAAGTGTCGGATTTCAGCTCAGGTCATAATCTCACAGTCCGTGGGTTCGAGCCCCATGTTGGGCTCTGTGAAGACAGCTCAGAGCCTGGAGTCTGCTTCAGATTCTGTGTCTCCCTCTCTCTCTGCCCCTCCCCTGCTTGCTCCTGCTCTTTCTCTCTCAAAAATAAATCTTAAAAAAATTTTTTAAAAAGATTCTACTCTCCCTGTTTATCACTTAATATTTTAGTCTTATGTTTCCTCCCTTTCATTGCAAAACTCAGTAGAATAGCTTTTGAGTGCTGCCTGCTATGTTTTACAACTTCAACCTAGTCCTTAATGAGTTTCCATTAGCCTTGGACATTCATCATTCTGAAAAACATTTTTTTTTAGGATTAACAATAATCAACAATTAGCCCTGTACATTATCCTTAGACTTCATCTTCCTCAACCTCCCTGCAATATATGGTATAATTAATCCCTTCTCTCTTCTTGAATAGCTCCCTTTGCTTTCATAACATCACATTCTCCAAATTCTCTTTCTGCATTTAACAAGATATCAGCTTTATTGAGATATAATTCACATAATGTATAAATGATTTTTAGCCAATGGAATGTGAGTGGAATGCATGCCATTCCAAGACTCCTCCATAGACACTTGCAATGCTATTTTTCATGCTATTTTTCATGCTATTTCCATCTTTGACTTGATTTTTGAACCTATAATACCCTCTGTGTTGAAGATGGCAGAGGCACCAAACAGAAGAAAAAAGGAAGGAGCCCGAGTTTCCAAACCACTGCTTAGAGAGAGGGTTTCTGCTACTCAGGGGCACTTCTGGAGACAGAGTGGGGGCAAAGGGTACATGCATTTATGTTTAAGCCATTGTCCACCTTCAGGTTTGCTGTAATCAATGCTCCATCAGCATATGAAAGTCAGCTGAGCCAACATTCTGTATTTTTATTTGCCAATTTTATTATTGAAAAAAAAATCTTGGTTTAATTTTCATTATTGGAAGTAAATATGTTTAGAAATTAATTTACCACTTGTATTTATGTTTTTGCAAATTGCCCAGTTATTTCTTTGTTAATGTTTCTCTGAAATTATTTGCTTTTTCCTTATGGATTCTTTGCATTTTAAGGACATAACATTTTGTCTGTCAGATGGATTGCCAATACTTTTTCACAATTTTGAACTTTGTCATATTTTTTATTTTTTCTTTTTTGATGCTTAGACACTAATAATTTAAAATAAATTTATGTTTATTTCTTTATTTGGAGAGAGAGAAAGAGAGCAAGAGAGAGCATGGGGGAGGGAGAAGGAAACAGAGAATCCCAAGCAGGCTCCACACTGTCAGTGCAGAGCCCTTGGCAGGGCTCAATCTCATGAACCGTGAGATCATAACCTGAGCCAAAATGAAGAGTTGGAGGCTCAACCAACTGAGCATCCCCAACATTAATAATTTTATGTAGAAAATTCCTTTATGATATTTGTTTATGGTTTTCCTTTATTGTTTTTACCTTTGGTGTCATTTCCAAAAAGTCCTTTCTCATTCTGGAATTACATTCTACAAGTTTCATAAAATTTTTAAAACATCTAAATCTTTAAGCAATCTGGAGTTAAATATAGCAGAAAATTCTTTTTGTCTTTAGTATTTGGTCCAAAATCTTATTCATAGGAGGTACTTAATGAATATCTGTTAAATTTGATAGTCTCCTTTTAAAAATTTTGGGTTGGGTTAGATCTGTGGTTCTTACACTGTAATCCTTAGATCAGTTTCATCAACATCACCTGGGAGCTTGTTAGAAATGCAAACCCTGGAGCTCCATCCCAGACTTATTGCAGGGCCGAGGAATTGGCGTTTTAACAGGCCATCCAGGCGATTCTAATGCAGGTTAAAGTTGACAGTCCCTGGAACAGAAAATCTGTAAGGCCATATTTCTGGTCAAAATATCTGAGAGATGTTTTTTCATGTTAACAAAACCTACTGCTGTGGAAACATGATTCTCTCAGTGTTAGCAGAGTAGGAAATAGAGAAGAATATATTCAATGCTAGTCCTTCTGGGACAAAGTCATGATTGCAAGGAGGGTCATAGTCCCCGGGATTCTTAACATTCATTCTTTGTGCCCATACACACAGGGTGCCTCCGGTTGCCTCACATGCCCTCATTTCTTAGAAAGCTTTCTCTAGAACATCTCAGCAAATCTTTTCTTCCCATGCAGTGCATTGCCACAGATGCTTTAAGCCCTTCTGTGTCAAAACTCCCTGCCTTCCATGCCCTGCTCCAATCTGCAGCCTTGGGGGAGAGTGCTGATGCCCCAGGGCTCTCGGTGCAGATGTGTGAAGGGCTCAGCCACAGTAAGACCTTACAGGTCTGCATGGCTAGCCAGATGTTGGGTCTGTCCCCGGGAGGTCACTTGGTGCTCCTTGATACCCTGGCGCCCCTGGAGCTGGCACTGATTGCAAACCTCTGATTCTGATGATGGTCCAGGCATATTCTAGAGCTCAGGGTCTAAGCAAGCATTCTTCAGGTATTGTTCTCCAATGCTGTCTACGCCTACCCACCACCTTGAAAAGAGCATTCTTTCCTTCTGCCCAGTGTAGTCGTGGAAGGCTCGTCAGGAAGAGTTTCTAGACAGTAGACTGGGAGTCATGTTTTAACAGCATATTTATTTTTCTCCAACTTAATGTTAAGCTGGATCGATCTTTAGAAAGAACTCCTAGTCTCTACCTTCTGCAGAGTGGTGGGGGAGATGTTTCAGTTCTGATCTGGGGAGTGGAATGTGGGAGTGAGTGTTGGTCATATTCCTTTTAGGATGGGCTAAAGAGCTTCTTATCGTGCAGCCAAACAAACAAGTCACCAAAAACAAGAGTTCAAGCTCTTTCAACATATGTCACGCTGACCCCAGACACTTATTTCTCTGATATCAAAACTGATCTTAACCACATCAAGTCCTTGATGATGAGATTGAGTGTATTTGTGTGGAGGGGAATGGTGAGGTTTAGGTAATAGATGTAAGGATTCAAGCAAGAGGAATAAGAGAATGCCACTTAGGCCATAAACAAGGCCTCGTCGTCACTTTTCAGTGTGTGTGTGTGTGTGTGTGTGTGCACGCGCACGTACACCTGCCATCGAGCATGCACGTATTCATGCTTGGAAAAGTTCCAGGACCGGCTCTTGCTTTATTGGAAAACCAGAAATGTCAGTCCCACTTCTGGAGGATAAGATCCGGCCGCGGGGCTGCTGGCCTGGGAGAATATTCTGGTCTGGAAGACAGCAGGGCAGTGCTTAGGGGTCCGCTTTCACACCCAGACTCACGTTCAGAAAGTGATGTTCTACCTGACACCCCGCTCACTGCAGCAATTTCCAGCAGTGCTAATACTAAGGAGCTCGGGTTTGGGGCTGGGGTGGAGAGGGAGGCAGATAATTGGCAGGCTGCCTCTGCTGATCTTTTCACGGGCTCCTCTCTGGCTCCGGCTCTGCTCTGCGGCTGGGCTGGGCTTGCGCCGTGTCTCCTCCGACCCACCGAGCTGATCAGGGTTGTCTGCAGCGCGTGTCAAAGCCGCCAGGCACAGGCAGCCGCGCTCCCTGACTTGACATCCCATCTCTCATCCTTCCTCAGATCTTGTCAACCTACACCGTCTGCTCCGCCAACAGCTAATAGCGAAATGACTGCGAGGAAGGCAATGACAGCGATAGCTGTCGGCATTTATTTTACCTTTGGTTTTTGCTGCACAGAAAATTCCAGCGCTGATGAGGTCAGAGCTGCAGGGCGGGGGGAGAGAGACATGGAGGAGGGCGCGCTGGGTTTGAGGAAGGTGGCGCTCTCAGAAACCTGCCCTTTCTCCTCCAGTACCATGACATTCGGGCTGAGTGGTCTCCAGCAATGATTTAATGCCTCTTTTGTTTGGACGTTTGTCCGCTAAGATATCAGGTTTGACAGTATGCACGCAGGGTTGTATACTGACACCGAGGCTCCAGGACTAAATATTTGTTTCCCGCCTAACATTTGTCAGACCTTTTATAAATTCAGGCGCAAAACACGGAGTTCGTCTTCTACTGTCTTTTGCATTCTTGCTTCTTCATTGTTCTTACCAAAACGACACGCCATAGCACCTGCTTACCCAGCTCAGTGCTGTGCAAAGTAGGAACAGATGCCGCCCTACCCTCCAGGGTGATCCAAGACGTACCCAGATAGAGACGGATGTCATTTCTGCATCCCTTTCTCTGTTACCTAGCACACAGTTTGTCATAGTGCATGGGGCGCACAGACTTTATAGTCAGACCTACATCACAGTCACGTCTTGGTCATTTACTAGCTGTGTGACCTTGGGCAATACTTTCAACTCCTGAGTCCCAATTTCCTCATCTGTAAAGTGAGCACAACAATGAAGCCTCTGTTTTAGGGTTGTTGCAAAATTAAACTTAGTGTTTCTATACCAAGCTGGCCTACAAGTGAGTGTTTGATGCCTGTGGTGGTTTTGACATTTTGGAAAATGTATCTTATGATACGTGTGTGGAGGCCATGTTTCTTGTGATGTGTATGCATTACTTTCTATTAATAGTCCTTTCTTCCACTGCAACATTGCTATTTCTTCTGCCATCGAATCAAGTTACAGAGCTAGCATGGAATGCTTATTAACTTACCCACATAGATATGAAGTTATCTGGATATATATATATATATATATACATATATATATATATACATATATACACGTGTATATATATATATACATACATGTCCATCTATATGATAGATTCATAACATACATTGGCTGCATAGGTTAGCTTGAATATAACATTTCAATTAATCAATTTCTGCTCCTGGGTGATTTATAAGATATTGGTCTTTTTGATTGATTACCTTCAACTAGGGTGAGTAATGCTTACACTTATTGTATTGATGTAGCTAATGGAGAGGGTTCCATATGGGTATCTTTTTCTATTAACAAATATCGTGCTTTTAAATATCATGTTCTTTGGTGCATTTATGTAGGTAATAATATAAGTCGGTAATTTGTTCATGTATACTAGGATCATCCATTGTAATGAAATTGAGGAACACTGTTACAGATTAAATGATAATTATGTTTGAGTCTTTTCTTAACTAGTTAGTATTGGCTATGCTTATACTGGACCCAGCTGGAGTAGAATGATTGCTAGATAAGATTAATTCTTTTTATATCAATATTTCATTAATCTCATAACTCCATGGGCCAATTTTCCATTACAGTCTCAGATAGGTGCTCCTATGATTTTTTTTTCCTGAGGAGGAAAATGAACCTTTTGATGTCCTCATGGGCCTGCCGTTAGCTAGTTATCTAACAGTTTCTTATACTTGTAGCAATGTGTACTCTTTAAAGTCTTTTCACTCGAACACTATGATACTGACCCCATTTCCAGTTTCTACCTCCTTGCCTCCATATATGAAGAAAAATGCCAAGTACCCAATGATGTGAGGGAAAAGTGGGAATAATTCCTTGGAATGTGAAGCATTTTTCTTAGAGAATTTGAAGGTCCACTGTACTGTGAAGGCATAGGGCCATTTTTGGAAGAAGAGAGGGAAGATGGAATTCACGGTTGGGCATTCCTTCACATTCCAGAGGCTGGAGCCTGTGTGTGTGTGTGTGTGTGTGTGTGTGTGTGTATTTAGGAGGACTTCTTGCTTATATCATTATAAACCTCCTTTGTTGTTTGCTGATTGAAGTATGAGCTACTGAAAGAAGATTATGAGTAACTTGAAGTCAAAGAATCTTTTTTAGAAATTTATTTGCCTCAAAATGATTAGCATGGTGTAGGGAAGTTTTAAGCACTCAGTGGGCTCTTGCTAAGTGAAATTGAGAGATACTTTTGCTTCTTACTGCCTACCTAACATCAGATTGCATAAAATTGGCTCATGGGGACCTGTTCATTATGTCTGCTCCAGGGATAGTAAGGAAAATGCTTACTGGAAGGAGGGTCAATGAGATACAGACAAATTCAGGTTGTGATAAATGGCCCATGCCCTTTTTTGATACTTAATGACTCTAAATTACATTTAGTAATAGATTCCCATTGACTTTTTCATAAAGCGACAATGTGAAATCTGCTCCGAAATATGAGAATTGCTTAAAAATAATGTCTCCTAGATGTCAAACTGAAAACAAGAAAAATTCCTGAGACAGAGCTGATGTCTGTTGCATGGTAGCATGGGACCAGTTGGAAGCTGTTTCAAGAATAGAGACTCTCCTAACCAGAGCTAGGGTCAGAGATAAGTAGAACTGGCAGTCAATCGTGTATATGCCCAAGAAACACACTGTGATGCTGAAGTTCAAGAATATTTGCTGCACCCTACCATTGTTATGTTAGTGTTAATCACTTATGGCTAAAGGGCACTGATAAGGAAGGGACTGTGGGAAAAGAGGTAGTCCAAGTATTTAAAAATGAACACAATATTACATTACTAAATATAGTGTGTCCCCACTTATTGGATCAAATTATCCTTGCTGAGCCAGGGATGATCGTGGGAATTGTAATTTCTCTTGTCTGGGTGATTTATTCATTTTGTGTTTCTTCAGTTTCTCTAGGGTGGTCTGGCATAAGCTTGATCACCCAGTAGAATTCTCTTAAGCATTTGTTGTCTTAATGGTGGAGTGAATGAGGGACATGCTGATTTGTTGCCTCTTCTGGTGGGCTTGGTGGAAGATGGCAATATCGTTGACATCTGATCCTTGGTTTCACCTCTCCTGATGCTTTGTTTATGACTGTAGCTTGAGGTACTTGTCTTCCTGACACCATTTACCACCACCTAATTGCAGTGGACTCTGCAATATGCAGAGATATTCCCATGAAAGGCTAGGCATAGAAATTCTACCCTTCTATGAAAAAAGAGGGTGGTTATGGTGATTTGTGTGAAATGTTGAAATGTGACATGTTTATGACTAAAAACACATGCTGGCAATATCATCTCCAGAGTGGGAAAGTTTTATTTGGTAATTTCCATAACTCAAAGGACTTGGTGGTTTTTACTTTAAATTTTAATTTATTGATGTTCTACACCTGCTTGTAAAATGTTGACCCTATGGGAAGTGTACTTTGATGCCTAAGGACACCTAAAAACCAGAATTCATAATTTTCTAACTAAAGTCTTAAAAACCCTACATAGCATAGCAACCTTATGAAGGAACAATGTACTGAGGTAACCAAGAACTTTGCGACTTCATTAAAGAAGAATATAAATGACAATTTAGGAACTCTATAAAATCAGGCCCTTTTGTTGGGGCCCTTTAGTTTACTGGTATATCTTTTGTACTTTTTAGGCGTCTGGCAAAATTGGGCTCTTTAGCTTAAATATTATTTCAACATGTATTTTTAAAAAATTGTGTACTCCTGACTTTGGAACCTGACTATAAGTTCCAGATTTGACTATAAAACAGAATTCACTAAAAAAAAAATAATGTTTTTAAAATGATTCAATTTAAAATGTTTTTCCTACCATTTTATGGATTTTTCTAAAAATTAAAAGCCAACCTAAAATCCTGTTTAGAAGATCCCAGATCTCTTATCATACTATTTATTTTACTGAGATGACTTTCTACTAGTTCTTGTTTGAAATTTATTTTGAGTGCCAGATTCCATCAGATCTTCCCCATTTCATGTAAGCCTCCCTCACACAGAAATGATGAACTGATTCATAAATGTTAATAATACATTTGGCCTCAATAATGTCATGTTTGTGCAAGGGCTTTATGGTTAATAGAGGTTAACCCAGTCAAAAGTATTGGAAAAGCCCTCCCCCAACCCAGACATGGGTGCAGTAGATCCTTGAGACCCTCAGACACCCCTTATTTTGGTTGGTTTGATTCTCCAACTGTATCTTCTACTTTCCAAGGCCACACCTGGGTTTTTCCCTTCACTCCTTGACTTTACTCCTGAACTTTTGACTTAGGCTTGGTGACCTGACTCAGACTTCCAACGTTCCTATACTCATCTATGAGCCACTGTGCCTGCTACTCCTCCAGATTCCCAAGGCCAGATTACCTGAGTCAATAGGTGACTGGACCTGAATTCTTTTTTGCCATTGCCTGACTTGACTAAGCTTGGAGTTTGGCTCTGTCCTAATTTTGCTAAGCTCCATGAGAGTGGGAGCGGATTCCTTTATAGCAGCCATCTAGCACTTTCATAACAGAGCTATGGAAGGCAGAAGATGGAAATTCCAAAGGAATCCTAGAATGAAAATTTTAGTAGAGTCCATGACACCCATACCTTTTCTTAGTCTTTAGCTTAAATGTTTGCTACCGGCTTTACTTGAAGTGAGTTGCAGCTTCTTTCCTCATTTTCTTCCTGGCTTTAATTTGCAAAATGAAATGACATTCTTGCTCTTTACATTTTGGGGCAGGAGTGGAATAAAATGGTTGAATTAAGAAACAGAATAGGAATCATTGTGAGGCAACCCAGCGATTTGAAGTTATGTGGTTTTGATTGGAGCCTGGTTTGAAAGAGGGTGACTAAGTACTACAGGCAAATCAGTTGAGTGGGCATTTTATTAATTTGGCTCATAAAAAAGAGTCAATCAGTATCACACCTCAGGGAATATTCACATAAAATCAGATTCAAATATGACTAATTAAAAGGAATTTCCAAGAGTAACTCAGCATAATGCCAAATTAAAGAGCAAATGCACCTGAGGAGCTGGAAGCACTAAGGGAAGCTGAGAGGTTTCTCAGGAAGACTCTGTGGTTAGCACCAGTGAGAGCCTTGGGGAATGAGACTCAAGGTCAGGGACTAGAATCAAGAAAAGTTGGATGAATTTCAGTAGTCCCCAAAGGAGATGCTCAAAGAAGACAGAGTCAAAAATCAAAAAGAATATTAAAAAATGCATTAGAGTGTGCTAAGGATCCGGGTCCTGTTTGCATTGATGACCCAGTGGGAGCTACTTAGGATGGCGTATGGGAGAGAAGTTGCTGGAAGCCACAGAGGCCAGGAGATAGAGAGAGAGGTAAAAAACTGTAGCCAGGAGAGGAATCTAGATTGAAAGCAGAGAGGAATTGGATTAAATAACAAGCTGGCAGGACCAGGAAAAGAAAGAAGCACTGGTTGGATATCAACGCTAGTTGTTAAAAGGGTTGAAAAATGTAGGCTGAGGTTTGGGTGAACTGTGGGGTGAATCTTGAAGGAAATGTATAGAACAGATTCCAAGCATGAACACTGAGAGTGAAGAGTGAATTTACTAGTTTGTCCACAGATCTGTCTTGAGCACCTACTATGCAACTCACACTGTAATTAATATTCTGGAGGAATATGGAGGTAAATGGAACACATCTCTTGCCCCTAAATTGCTCAGCACGGTTAAGGTGTAGCCTGGCATGTAGCAGACACCCAAGAAGTACTTTTTGACTATCTTCTTTTTTGTTTTGGTCACAGCAGAGTGACAGAAGTAGCTCATATGAAGCATCTCTTCCCAACTCTGTGTCCAGTGACATCATGTTGGAAGCTTGAAATTGGCCATGATGGAAGTACTTCCATCATAAGAATCGGTAAACACTACAAATCAGGGCTACTTCTGTTCCCCCTCTTTGCAACCCAGGCATTGGACTTTTAGCAGCACACTGGTCCTGGATCAACTTCATCAGTTTAATTGAACAACTACTAATTGAGTACTTCATACATGTAAATCTCTGTGCTGGACACTTGTCATCCTCCTTTCAAAAGATTTTCTCCATTTCCCAATAACTTGATTACTTAGGTGGTTTGAAGCCTCCCTTATTTATCCAGTATTCTATTTTAGAGTGACGGTTTGCCTCAAATTTCTTGTGAAATGGGAATGCAAAATTCAAGTTGTGAATTTTCTCCTTGGATTTGGAGTATTTGCAGTACGTCCCTTGGATGCGCACGGGAAGACCCTTCTACTTCCCACTAGAAATTCAGCTCCGGATAGGTACATACTTACCTGTAAAAAGCTGATCTTTGATTGGCTATTCTGATAATGGTTCAAAGTGGAAATTTGGGATCAGCGATTATCTAGGGGATATGGATTGTTCTTTTGTTATTTTTTTCCTATGAAAAGTGGAAGCATTACGTTTCTATACCTATAAAAGATTCCCTTCGTAAGTATATGCAAACTGGGTCCTGGACCTACCACCTCTTAGGTTAGACACTCAGGGTCATTTTATATTTGCAATTTCAGATACACTAATTCACTCACATTGAGATTAGAGTGGGAATCACCTCAGTGCTCTGTTAATGCCAATTACCTCTGAAACAGCCAGACTGGAGACAGATAAGAGTCCCTGATGACTGATTAAAATATGGTATCCTGAAAATTAAGTGTCTAGTTTGAGTGCAGATGTAGCACAAAGATTTGTTATCTGAATTGACTCAGATTGAATGCTAATATTGGGAAAACTCACCAGGAATAATATAACTGTTATACTTCTCCAGTAGGAATAAAAAAGAAAGAACTTCATGCTTCTGGGCCATGTTAAAGTCAGGAAAATTGGGATTGAAAAATATTTTATGATGAACTTTTAAGCCATAAAGCCTACTAATGAGAGGGCAGAAGTAAAACTAGAACTAAGTATGGCATTAAAATTTCTATAATGTTGCCCCTTGATCTACTTTTACCATTTGATTTATGCTTTTCAAATAGTGTTATATATAACTCAAAATTCTCATAAGGGAGAAAAAAAATTTTGTTTTTGTCATGGGTTCATTTCCTTTTGGTCAACAAATGCTATTGTCTCCAGGTACTATCCAGAATTTGGATAATGACTTCCTTTTAAGCATAACTTTGGAAAAGATTTCAAGAGATTAGAAAATAATTCGTCAAATAGAACTAATATTAGACTTGGAAGCAGGCTTTAAAAGAGCCAGGTTTTATTTTAACTAATGAAAAATCAACATATGGATAATGTTGAGGAATGAAATTTAAAAAAAATCAAGAAGCATTTTTGAATTGTTTGTTTAAGCTATATCATAGACGCTACAATGTAGGAAATGTCTGTATTCCCAGAAGAGTATGATGATACAAAATGCATTTGTTTATTTATTTATTTATTGAATTGTAGTTTTCTTTTTTTTTTTAATTTATAAAGGTAAAGGAAGAAAACAAAAATGGACAGGACCTTTATTCTCAGAAAATTTCTATATATTAAAAAATGGTTATATACATGTATATATATATATATCGATGGGTACCCATAAACACATCCATTGCACAGGTATATATATACATGTCTATATACACACATATATCTATCTATATAGACATTGTCTATGTATGAATATATGAATGTATGTGTATATATGTATCTATCATATATCACTGTTTATCTATCTATCTATCTATCCATTAATCATCTACCTATCTATCATCTATCTCTCTTATTTGTTAGAAAATTCAAAAGGTTTTTCTGGTTTCTGTAAGATTGAGGGCTAAAATAACTCAAAATTAAATGTTGACCTGAACTTACAGGAATAAAAAATGGAGTCCTTGTTCACCAGAAACACATAGAGAACTCTGAAAAACAGAACTCCAAGAACATGATCTGAGGCCCCATCATGAACTCAACATCTTCTACTCCTCCCATGAGTCCCACTCACGACCATGAGTGACCCAGTTTCTCTGTATCTATACCATCATTTGGCGTTTTCACTATTTTTTTATTTTGGCCGTTCTGAAAGGTGCAGTGTGATATCATTGTGGTCTTAATTTGCATTTCCCTAATGGCTAACAACGCTGAAAATCTTTCTTCTCCTTCTGGTATTTCCATTATGTGCATGTGAATACCTTTTGTAGTAGTCTTACAGCCCTTGGGCACTGCCCATCCTCTGTGGCAAAGTGGAATGTGGACTTACATAGCCTCGTTGTGGTGGATGATGGCAGGGCACAAGTTCAGCTCCCTCCCAGCCCCGCCCACACTTTCCGGGGCGGGGGGGGGAAGCTGTCTGCTGCTTTCCGGGTGCTGCTGTTGAACAGAGCCTAAGGTCAGCACCTTACTGATCCTCACTGACTCCCAGGTAGGAGGGAGTGGAGGACGGACTGGCACCACTTTGTAGGGTTTGTTAAGCCTTTTTGATGCCCTGGGGTGGTGGAGGCTCACTCCAGCTGGGATCGCTGAAAGGGAGCAAAGACTGGGAGGAAGAAGGGTTTTTCTTCCTTTAAAATTTTTTGAGCTAAAAATACACCTACTTTGTCCTCACTCTTAATTGGTAGGCTTTGATTCAGCCATTTTTGTTTAGCACTTTGGAGATTCTCCTCTGTGGTCTCGTGTCGCTGAGAATTCTGCGATCTGAGTCCCATCTGGCTCATCTGTAAGAATGTCTCTTAACTCTTTTTTTTTTTTTTAGGTAGAATTTTTTTAAGTTTATTTGTTTATTTTGAGGGGGGGTGGTGAGGGGCAGAGAGAGAAGGAGAGAGAGAATCCCAAGCAGGCTTCTTGCTGTCGGCACAGAGCCCCTCTCTAGGCTCAAACCCAGGGACCTGACCATGAGATCGTGAGGAGCTAAATAAGAGTTGGCTACTTAACCAACTGAGCCACCCAGGTACCCCCCTTTAAGTCTGGTTGTAGTTGTTTCCTCCTGTTACACTGTTTCTCAAAGGTGTTTCATTCATTTGAATTATTCTGGCTAGGCAGTTAGTGAACTTTTAATCCTCAATTTGGAAAAATTCTCCACCATTCTCTTCAAATACTCCCTCTCCACACACATTTCCTCAGTTTGCTTTTTTTTTGGGGGGGGAGGGAGATTTTGTATTTGTCTGTAATATTTTTTATTCCATCATTTCTCTGTGTTGCATGCTTTTTGACCTTTCCAGTATACTTTGCTACCTCACCAATTCTCTCATCTAGTCTAGAGTTTATGCCAAGTAGTGAATTTTTAAAAATATTTCAGGGACTATATTTTTTATTTCTGTGTTTCTCATGAGTTTTTTTTCCTCTTGCCTCTGATCGTGTTTTGTTTCCACTTTTTTGGTTTTGTAGTTTCTTATTTTTTAAAAATAAATGCTTCATATCTTGAGGACCCTAAAGCATACTTATTTTAAAGTGATTTTTAGATGGTATTCTTATTTTTATCTGATGTAGAATGAATTCTTCTCCCAGTTGTTGATTTTGTTGTCTATTTTTCTTTCCTTTTTAAAGTTTTATTTATTTATTTTTAATGTTTATTTATTTTTGAGGGAAAGAGCACGAGCTGGGGAGGGGCAGAGAGGGAGACAGAGGATCTGAAGCAGGCTCTGCATTGACAGTGCAGACGACAGATGCGAGGCTCAAACTCACGAACCATGAGGTCATGACTTGAGCTGAAGTTGGAGGCTTAACTGACTGAGTTACCCAGGTGCCCCTTGTTGTCTATTTCTTAACCTCAGTGTTCCTCATGTGATTTTAAATTGTGGTTTGTAGATTCAACTTGATTGTGGGTTTCTTTGCTTTCTCTCCCTCTTCTCATTCCTTCCTATCTAGTGATTACCTTCTTTTTGCTCCCAAGATCCTATGTGGGGGCTTTGGGGCTTATGTTCTGCTCTGATAATTGCAACATTGCAGATCCAGTCAACAAATCTGAGTATAAAATCAATAACACGAGAGACAACAGGTGTTGGCGAGGATGTGGAGGAAAAGGAACCCTCATGCACCGTTGGTGGAAATGCAAAGTGGTGCAGTCACTGTGGAAAATAGTATAGAGTTTCCTCAGAAAGTTAAAAATAGAGCTACCCTATGATCTAGCAATTGCACTATTAGGTATTTACCCAAAGAATACAAGAACACTCATTCAAAGGGATACATGAACCCTCTTGTTTATATCAGCATTATATACAATACTCAAGTTATGGAAACAGCCCAAGTGTCTATTGACTGATGAATGGATAAATAAGATGTGGTATATATATATATATATATATATATATATATATACAATGGAATATCACTCAGCCATAAAAAGAATGAAATCTCGCCATTTGCAATGACGTAGATGGAGTTAGAGAGTATTATTATGCTAAGTGAAATAAATCAGTCAGGGAAAGACAAATACCATATTGATTTCACTTACATATGGAATTTAAGAGAAAAAGCAATGAGCAAAGGGAAAAAAAGAGAAGCAAATCAAGAGACAGACTCTTAACTGTAAAGAACAAAGAGACGGCTACCAGAGGGGAGGTGGGTGGGGGGATGGGTGAAACAGGTGATGGGGATTAAGGAGGGCACTTGTGATGAGCCCTGGGTATTGTATGGAAGTGTTGAATCACTATATTGTACACCTGAAATTAATATTACACTGTATGTTAACTAACTGGAATTTAAATAGAAACTTTTGTGTAGTGTGCTTCTGTTCTTGACCTTGAGGTCAAGTCTGACTCCTTTGGATCGTAGTTTACTTGAGTTGAAACCCCAGGCAGTTTTCTCCCACAGGTTTTTCCAGGCTCCCTTCCCAGATGATTGGAGTCTACTACTCTGGAGGCACTTCTTGTCCTTTTATTCCTTTTATTTAGGATCTAAGGCAACTGGCTACTTCTGCTAACTTCTCTCAAAACTCTGTAGACCCAGAGATTCTTTCATATATTATGTATATTAATATGCATATAATATGCATAAATATTATGTTATATGAAATCATCTTATATTCACATATATATTCATAGTATATATAAACCCCTAGCAGTTAGCTCTTAGCAGAGTGCATGACATCAAGTAGCTACATATTAAATATTTATAAGATTGAGGTTGCTTGTCTATGTTATGACCTTGATTGCTAATTTAACATAGCGAAATTTTTACAGCATTATAATATTTTTCCAAGTGAGTTTTTTTCTTTGTTAAGCACTGTAATGCTGTGTTTACCTAAAATTACACAGAAGCAAATTTAATTTTTGGAAATAAATTTACTTTTATGTTGGTAAGCCAGACTCTTTCTTTTGGCTTCAAATGAATTAAAATGCTTATGCTAGATTGTAAAGATTTTAAACAGGGGAAAAATCAACAAAGAGACTAAACATCATACCTACAGTATAAAATTTTCTTTTGGGAAAAAATAAAATAATTTTTTTTAGGAAGTTACTCTGATAAATTTACACTAATGTGTTCATACCTGGTGATCAGACTTCTGGAAAACTTCTGGAATCTTCAAAAATGTGGCAAATCATATAAGGATGCCTGGGTGGTTCAGTCAGTTAAGAGACCAACTCTTCGTTTCGGCTCAGGTCATCATCTTATGGTTCATGGGTTCGAGGCCCACATCAGGCTCTGTGCTGACATCCACAGCCTGCTTGGGATTCTCTGTCTCTCCGTCTCTCCCTGCCCCACCCCCACTTGCACTGTCTCTATCTCTCTCAAGATAAATAAACTTCAAAAAATGTGGTAAGCAATATAGAATCTAACTGAATGTTATAAGAGATGATGTCAGGAAAGGGAAACAATGCTTGTGCACTTTGTGCAGATGGAGTTGCCCTTACTGGTCTAATATTAATTTCAAACAAATTTAATTTTAAAGTATATGGACCTTTATTTAATAAATTTCAAAAAAATAGATAAGAAAAACTGAGAAAGGGAAGACAGTGGGGGTAGTAGGGAAGATCATAATACACTTGACTGTCAAAAATCATCTGTGGTTCCGGAGTTTATGTTGAATGGATGGATCAGTGAAAACGACATATTTATTAGTGATACTGTCAGAAAGAGAGCAAGTGCAGTTAGTTGATCCTCGAACAGCGTGGGTGTTAGGGGTTCCCACCGCCTGCGCAGTCGAAAATCTATGTATAACTTGTGACTTCCCCCCCAAACTTAACTACAAATAGTCTACTGTTGCCCGGAAGACTTACCCATAACATAAACAGTGGATTAATGCATATTTTGTATGCTATCCATATTACATACTCCATTCTTAAGATAAAGTAAGCTAGAGAAAAGAAAATGTTATTGTGAAAACCATATGGAAGAGAAAATACGCTTACAGTCCTGTGCTGTAAAAAACATCTGCATACAAGTGGACCCGTGCAGCTCAAACCCGTGTTGTTCAAGGGTCAGTTCTTTTTTTTTTTTTTTTTTTTAATTTTTTTTTTCCAACGTTTATTTATTTTTGGGACAGAGAGAGACAGAGCATGAACGGGGGAGGGGCAGAGAGAGAGGGAGACACAGAATCGGAAACAGGCTCCAGGCTCTGAGCCATCAGCCCAGAGCCCGACACGGGGCTCGAACTCACGGACCGCGAGATCGTGACCTGGCTGAAGTCGGACGCTTAACCGATGATGGTCAGTTCTAGTGGCTGTCCACGTCCCTTGGCTGGTGGCTGAATCATCTTCTGCTCTGTGTCTGCTTCTAAACTCCAGTGGCCCCTCTCCCAAGAATACTTGTGATGGCATTTGGGTCCTACCCAGATAATCTAGGATAAGCTCTTTTTTTTTTCTTCAAGATCCTTAATCACATCTCTTGCCATATAAAGTAATATTCATTCTTTTGCCATGTAAGGTACTATTCACAGGTTCCAGAGGTTAGGACATCATATTCATTGGCTAGGGCTGCCAAAACAAAATATCACAAACTGGGGGGCTTAAAAAACAGAAATTTATTGTCTCACCATCCTGGAGGCTAGAAGCTCAAGGTAAAGGTATTGATAGGTTTGGTTTCTGCTAAGGCCTCTCCCCTTGGCTCGTAGACAGCTGCCTTCTCCTTGTGTCTTTACAAGTTTTTTTCCTCTATGTATACCTGCCCATGGTGTCTCTTCGTGTGTCCAAATTTTCTCTTCTTATAAGGATGCTAGTCAGATTGGCTCACCATTCAGGCCTCATTTTAACATAATTTCCTCCTTAAAGACTTTATGTCCAAATATCGTCACCTTCTGATGTACTGGGATTAGGGCTTCAACTTATGAATTCAGGGGCAGGACAGAATTCAGTCCATACCAGACGTGAGCATATCTTTTGGGGGGGGGCACCATTCAGCCCACTACACATGTGTAACTTACAGTTGAAATGAGAAAAAAAAGTTAAATATAATCTACTATGCTCTATTCACAAATGCAGGCAAGTGTAATACATTTTAAGGGGGTAGTCTCATCAAAATGGTTAAAATTTCAGAGAAAAAGAACTCTATCAGGACTTGCTGACAATTAAGTAGAAAAATCACTTAAGTGGAATAGTCCTTTCTCAACGAGGCAAGATTAAATGTAATGCTAGCATATTGAAAAATCTCACGCTGATATTTATTTGGGAATATTTTTTAAAACTCTCCCTTTCATTTCTGGATTTATAGACAGACTTGTGAAGATCACAATAGAAAAGAATTCTCCCTTGGTTAAAGGAAAACATGTAATTTAAGTGGAGGCGTAATTTATACTATAGACTGCAATTGCCTGACTTTAATGAGAAAATAAAGTAAATTCCAATATACTTTCCTGGGAATCATTCCAGCTTTCAATAATCATCTGCAGTGGGATGCCAGGAAGTGGCTGTTCATAAGGAGATGGCCCAAAGTCCATATCTATAAACATAAATAGGTTGCTTTCTTGGTAACATCATCTTTGATTACAAGGAAAGTGAACTAATATTAATATATGTATTTTCAGAGATATATCATACACATGCCATGTACATGGTACCAGGGCATCTAAGGACATAAAAATTACAAATATAAAAAATCACACCAATATTATAGAACGTCCCTTGTCTTGTACTTTGCTTCAGAAAAATCTAAACTCCCTTGTTCCTTATTCCTGCTCCAGACCTCAAGCTCTTCTGCATTGCCTGCCCATGTAGAGTCCTTCCATTTCTAATCTGTATGGTTCTTCCACTTCCTTTCGGGTCTACGGACATAAGCTTGGGCTTCAAGTATAACACAAACTTCTCCAGTATATAGTGTTACAGAATTGACAATAATTTTTGAACATGTACTTGGGTGAATGGTGTTCCCCTTCTCCCCTTCAAGAAAAAATGTCTACCTGGAACTTCAGCCTTTGCAGATGTAATTAGTTGAATTAAGATGCAGCCATGTTGGAATAGGGTGAGTTAAAATCCATTGAGTTATGGCTTTATAGAGCCAGAGATGCGGGTGCATAGGAGAGAAGGCCATGTGAAGATGTGGCTGGAGTGATGGGTCTACAAGCCCAGGAATGCCAAGGTTGTCAGCAACCTGAATCTTCAGGAGCTGGAAGATTCAGGAAGCATCCTTCCCTAGAGCCTTTGGAGAGAGCATGGCCTTGCTGATGCCTTGATTTCAGACTTCCCGCCTCTGGAACTGTGAGACAATACATTTTTGTTTTAAGCCACTCAGTTAGTGGTAGTTTCTTAAGGAAGCCCTAGAAAACAAATGCAGAACATGATAATGATCATTTGAATCTAGGCTGGAAGTTTATTCCAGATGAAATGTATTTGAGAAAGGAGCCTAAACATTATCTAGTTAAAATTATACCAAAGTATAAGCACTCTTTTCGCTGTGTGGTTACCCAGCACCACCCAGAGATGGGGAGTTGATTACCCTGTAAGGAAGAGCACTGAATTTGGAGGAAACTCTGTTAGAATTTCTGTTAGTGCCCTAACGTCTGCCTCCCAATACTTACTGGTTCTAGTTGTGTCCTCTAGTTAAAACTTTTCACCCCTTTTGTGATGTTGCTTAAAATATTTGCAAAGTCTTCAATTACCCCTTGGTTGTTCTCTGCATCAGTCAGATATTTTTTTCTCCCCTGTGTACACCTCATTTTGGCAGATATACTTCTAAGGATCAAGTACACTTTTTCTGAGGAAGTTTGACTAGACCAGTGAAGCATGGAACTAATTTTTCCTATAATTTGGACATAAAATTTTTATCTTGAAGCCTAATGTGAAATTTGAGGTTTTTTACATGCACGTTATATACTTGGTCAATTAATCTTTTATTACACAAGTAAGAGATGAAGAAATTTTTTCCTGTAAAAGTTTCACACCGTAGATAAGTGTGTACAATAAAATACGAGAGAACTTCTTTTTCTCACCCCTCCCTCATAAACTCTCATCCCTAGAGATAAGCATTCAGTAATTTAGTATTTGTTTTTCTGCCTTATTTTATGTATTTGAATACATATTTATTAATTTTTTCATGCTTTATTTATTGAGAGGGAAAGAGAGAGAGAGAGACAGAAAGAGACAGAGAGTGCAAGAAGGGGAGGGGCAGAGAGAGATGGAGACACAGAATCCCAAGCAGGCTCTAGGCTCTGAGCAGTCAGCACAGAGCCCGACATGAGGCTTGAACTCATGAACTGTGAGGTCATGACCTGAGCTGAAGTCAGACACTTAACCAACTGAGCCACCCAGGCACCCTGTACTTAAATACATAGATACACACATACGTATGCATACATGTGTGTATCTCTCTCTATATATATACATCTATTGTCTTATAAAAGAGCACTGCTTTGTTTGCTTTCTACATTCCAATTAGTTTCCTTATCCTTTGCTTCTTTAGATGGTTTGCCTTGAGCATTCTAAAGTTTTTATTTATTTATTTTGGGAGACAGAGCAGGAGCGAGGAAGGAGGGAGAAGGAGAGACAGATGGAGAGGGAGAGAGAGAATCCTAAGCAGGCTGACAACACAGGGGGCTCGATCCTACCAACAGTGAGATCATGACCTGAGCCAAAAAACAAAAACAAAAAAAAACAAAAAAACAAAAAAAAAACAAGATCGGACAGACACTCACCAACTGAGCCACCTGGGCGCCCCTGCCTTCAGCTTTTTAAAATCCCATATACTGCCATTGGAGGTTTGGTACTAAGTTCATGATTTTGATACTGAATTGAAGACCTTTAAAATGTCATCTTTTTGTGTTTTTATTTTGTGTTAATCAAACACAAGTTAAATTTTTACTTGTACATCTAACATATTGGCTATCTCTTTCAGTTTTGTGCCTGTTCGAAATTGAAAAGCACACTTCTTACATTATTGTCAAGGCCACTGAAAAAAATCAGTCAGAATTAGATCAAGGGAAGTTATGCTGTTAGAGACTTTAGGTAGCCTGCATCATTAATCAGTGTTATTAATGTACAATTATTCAAACAGAAGCAAATCCAGGTACCATGAAGTTAGTTGTATCAACCGAAATTTTTGAGATAATGTGATTTTTTTTTGGTTTTGTTTTGTTTTGTTTTGTTTCTGGGCTCTTGTCTCTGGGGTGGTGCAGAAAGAGAGGTGTTTATGTTATTCCTTCTCAAAATGGGAATGGACAATATGGACAAAAAACCCAATCACTCAAATACCACAACAAATTGTGAAACATCTAGTCAGTTTCACAAATCTTAACTAACTTGCTACAGTTAAATTAGGAAGAAGGCAAGTGCAAATGTATTAAAATTTTAGTTTATAGGGAATGGTTAAAAATTTGAAAAGCCATGCATGTCTCAATAACATAAAGAACATAGGAAAATCTTTCTTAGTAGTAATGTCTAAAAATTTGCATCCTGAACCATTGGAGAAGGCAATTTTATACTTATCTGTTGGAGTGGCTTTTTTTTTTTTTTTTGAAGTGAGGTAAATAATATATTTATATGTTTGTTACCTGACCAATGAGTAGTTTCTCCACCCTAAGTTTTGCTGCCAAATTGATTTATTTGGTGATGGATAAGCTTTCTGTATCACTTGGAGTTCCTGGTTGGAAACAGCAGAATCGATCCTGACAGGGAGATTTGCTGGGAGGTTATTAGTGGGGAGGGGAATGCTCATGAGAAGGGCGGCAGGTTGTAGGTAGGGGTGCTATCTAAAGAGTCAGAAGGCAGAGTGTGCTGTCCACAACCAGAATGACTTGGGGAGAGAGCCCCTGATATCACCACTACAGCAGCCAGGAATGACCTCCCACTGTGCTCTTTTGATCGCCTTCCCGGTGGGCTGCAGTGTGTGGAGAGTTGGCTTCTGATTGGCTGAGCTCATCTCACAAGCTTTGTCCCAGCTATACCTGGAAGAAGGATCTGTTCCTCTCCTCCTTCACAGTGGGAAGCAACCTGGCCATATTAATTTTCCAGCATGGCAGTAACAAAGTACCACAGACTGGGTGGCCTGAATAACAGAAATGTATTTGCTCGCAGTTCTGGAGGCCAGAAGACCTACACCAGTGTGCCAGCCGGGTTGGTTCCTTCTGGGGGCTGTGAGAAAAGCATCTCTGGCTTGTAGCTGGCCGTATTCTCCCTGTATCTTCACATCACCTTCCCTTTGTACGTGTCAGGGTCTAAACTTTCTCTTCCTACAAAGACACCAATCACATAGGGTTAGAGACCACCCTAGTGCTCTCATTTTAATTTACATCTTTAAAGACTATCTCCAAATATGATTACATTCTGAAGAACGAGGGGTTAGCACTTCATTATATGAATTTTGATGGTGGTGGTGGCCCATACTCCTGGTATTTCTTTTCCGTTGACCCAGTACAATGTGCAGGAGAGGAGACTCCCCTGGAGTAAAGATTGGGGTGCTCTTACAAAGAGGAGTTGATTCTGGGCATGTAATTACGAAGTTAAGCAATTTTTTTTAATGATAAGAAAATGCTATGTACAGAAAACTTGAAAATCTAAAAAACCCAACCACATTCAATGTTGGCAAAGGTAGAAGAAAACGAACATGTTCTCTGTGCTGGTGGAAATGCAGGCTTTTATCCACCTTCCCATCATTCTACTTTTAGATACTGCAAAAATGGAGCTGTGCCACTTAAAGCTCTCTTCCAGAAGGAATTTGCCATTCATCCCCAAGGGGAGTGCAGTTAGACCATTTCCTGCTGTTATGCCTTCAGGATTCAGCTCTGCTTTGGAGCACCTTTTGGGCAGCCCCAATAACTGAGCATGGCAGGGGTACTAGGGCCTGGCCATTTCTGGCCAACACGGGCCTCCTGGAACAGGTAATCTTTGCTCTGGGAGCAGTTGTTCAGTTTGTCTGAGACTTGGTCAAATTCACATGGTGGTCTGAGCTCTGCCCACCCTCCCAGTCCTGCCTCCTCTTCCTGTCATCTCTCACAGACCTCATCCTGCCCCAAGCTTTCTGCACCCCTAATTTCATCTCTGTCTGCATCCCAGACGGTCCACTTCACATGCATATTTAGCAATAGTTTTGTTTTCTTGCTGTTCTTCTATGTCTTTGTTATTCCAGCCATGGGTTTGCAAACTGTTTTTTTTTTTTTTCCATGCTGAAAACCCCATGGTTTTATTTTTATTTTGGGAGAGAAGGAAGGAGAGGGAGAGAAAAAGGGAGAGGGAGAGAAAGTGACTAGAAGAGAGGGGCAGAGAGAGAGCAAGCAAGAGAATCTTAAGGAGGCTCCATGCTCTGGACAGAGCCCCATGAGTTGGGGCTCAATCCCACAACCCTGGGATCATGACCTGAGCCAAAATCATGAGTCAGACACTCAACTGACTGAGCCACCCAGGCACCCTGAAAACCCTGTGGTTTGAATGTAATATCATTTGTTTTCTCTCTTGCCATCTTACCCTTAGCAACAGCATGAAAATTTTATTGCATGTTTTTCTGAAATCAGTTGAATTATGTTGTTGGTAATTTACTATCTTCAAGCCTAATTTTGGACTACTTAGTTCAGTGAGTCATTTAAGGTCTAGATGGAAACTAAGGGAGAGAGACAGAAACAGACAGACTGGGAGACAGAGAGATGTCTCCCTCTGGGTATTTGTACATTACAGCACACAACTGAGTGACTATTGGGGGCCATGGTCTGTGCTTTGAACTTAAGCGCTGAGGCAGGTCTGCAGTTAGAAAGAAGAATTGAGCAGATAAATCGAGAAAAACAGACTGGAATAGAGAAGACTTTTTCTGGTTTGCTATGAAATGGCCCGAGTCAGAAGGAAACCCTGGTCCCAGGTCTATTCCCTCTGGGTTTGGTGCAATTCCTTGGAGGCTTTCTAATGAATTCCCTTGATTTTGCATGTATTATATGTTTAATTTGGGTTGCCATCATTTGCAACTCAGAAAAAGTTTTCACCATCACAGCACATAAGCACTTTGCATGACATAGTAGGCATTCAGAAGTTTTAACAAAATCTGCATCTTGTTATATTTTTTAAGTGAAGTTTTTTGTTTGTTTGTTCTGTTTTACTGTTTGTTCCCAGTGATCACAAAACCTCTTTTATTGTTTGAATTTATAGTCTTAAGCTGTATATAGATGGTAATGCTAAGCCCAGTCTTCTGCAACCTGTTGTCACTTCTAATATATTAATTAGAAAAAATAATAGCAGGGAGAGAGGGAGGGAGAGAGAAAGAGTGGGCAACCTTACTATTGGACTAAAGGAAAGACTTTCCTCTTCATTAAAGAATCAGATTTTAGGGGCTGCCTGGGTGGCTCAGTTGGTTAAGTGTCCCACTCTTGATCTCAGCTCAAGTTTTGATCTTAAGGTCGTGATTTCAAGCCTCATGTTGGGCTCCATGCTGGGTGTGGCGCCTACTTAAAAAAAATCAGATTTTAGATAAAGGATTTTTGTTTATATGAGGAGTCCAATTCCCAATTCCTGTAGCGGGGCAAGGTTTTAGGCTTACAGTGGGCAGGGGAACTAGACAGAAACGCCTTCCTTGACTGAGCACTAAATCTGAACATACACTAGCAGAGAAATCGTCACTGGAGTTTGAATCACCTGAAGAGGAGGATGGGATCTTTTATTTAGATGAGATTCTTTAGATCACCCAGGAACGTGGGTTTCCTCCATAGGTATCCCAAAATGGGCCATAATATTTCACAAAGAGTGCTGGAGTCAAAAATTCACATGGCTTAGAATTGATAGACATGGATGAGTCCCTTCTTACAATGATCTAATTATCCAAATCTACTGAGTAAACCTAGGCCCCTAAGGATGGAAGTGCTTAGTTTGACCTCAGACACCATAAGAGCAACTTCCGTGCTAGGCAGGAATCCAGAGTGTTCTTCCTTCCCTAGCCCATATAATACTGGATTTTCTCCTCACTGAGAGACAAGATTTGATTTTTGCCCTACTTTTTCCAGGTGTCTCTTACTCCTATGCTAACCTAGAGCCTTCACGTTGGTCCTCCAAGGGCTGGCCTCAGCCTGCATCTGGACTAAAGGATTGACTGGAAATCCATGCTCTGACCATATGTCTTGGAGTCACCTTCCAAGTTCTCTGGGATGATTCCTCTTCTTGGCAGCAATGTCTTATCTCTTTTAATCTTGTCGCTCTCTGGAACAGGGCACTAGGGTCCTGACACTTGTTCTCCTGATCATGTTGCTGCCATTTGGAAATGAGTGAGCTCTGCTTTTCTGTCTTTTTCAGCTGTTGGTATTAATGATTCCAGACATCTTCTCTGATCCTGGAATCTGTGGCTGGAAAATGTAAAACTACAGAGACTACAAGCCAGTGGTGTTTTCCAAATGTGTGTGCAGACTATATTTCATCTATTATTTCATGATGATGGTGCCCACAAGGGCCAGAAGGATCATCACATTATCTCCAAACCCTTTTAACAGCTGACAAAAAGCAGATTCTACAAGTAACAGAAAGGGTAGAGTTTTTCATACATAGCCTATGCAGCTCATACTCAAGGGCCCATGAGATTTCTGATGGTGTTATCTCTCAGCTGTTATACTGAAGCTACATGGTTAATCCTGTCACTTGGGCATCAATAGAAAAACGTACCCTGGACTCTTAAGTGTAATGTCTAAGACAAGATAGTTATAAGCAAATCTTACTAATTCTTGATTACCTGTGAATGGAAGAAAACGAGTAGATAGGCTTATTTTGAAAAAAAAAAAAAAAAAAGTGAATAATGCATCATCCTGCACGGCCAATAGCTCACACAAACAATGGGAAACACTGGGCTTTGGTCTTTCCCCCTGGCTTTCGGTTCTAGTTCTGACCCTTCCTGATTGCTTCACTTACCTCCACTAAACCGGCAATAGTCATACCGATTTCATAAGGTTTTTTTCTGGAATTCAATGTGATAATACCTATAATTTTTAACATACTTATGTTTATAGATTACATTATAAAATCCAAATATCTATAAAGCATAATGTTTGGCGCCTCCTACAGGCTAATTTATTCATACAAACTTTTGGGCCCCTTCTATAAATAGGTGTTAAGTGCTGGGGATAAGAGGACAGATAAGTCAAAGTTCTTACCTTCAAGAAGGATGCAGTCCCATTGAAGTGACAGGTCTATAAACAGACATTTTGAATGCAGTGTGATAAGGACAATTACACAGAGAGGCATACAGAAGTATAGAAACAGAGGAGAGACAAGTAATAAGCTGGAGCTGGAGGTGGAATAAGGGAAGTCTCTGGGAATAGATGCCTGAGCTAAGAATGAACCAGAAAACAATGAATAAAGACATGTAATGCATACATTTTCAAGATAACGTGACATTCAATATACGTGAGTTTTCTTTGCTTTTTCTTTTCTTTAATTCACATTGCATCACCAACATTTTTCATATTTTTGGTCAGTTATTGGTAATTCCAGGACTCAGTCTGTTGGTATTAGGGAAGGAGGAACCAAATTTATGGACCATCGTGGGTTTATAATTGCAAACTAAAATTCCGCAGGTTGGTCTTTAAAAGATTGACCACTAAAAGACTAAGAAGAAAAAATAAGACTAGAAAGACATTAAAAGTGGGAAATATCAGGTGTTATAAAATTAGATGCTGAGAAGTATAAACTGGAGGGAAAATTAAGGCAGTAAATATTACTGGTGTGTCCACATGTTTTAAATCTTGCTTTCCTGAGGTGGGAGCTGCCTAGCAACAGAGCCTCCCTGAGGCCCCACTCGCCACAGCTGGTCAGCCTTCAGGGTCTGGAGTTGCTGAGATCAGGGGTTATAGCTTAGGAAGGCCCCAGTTAGAGGAGTTTAGGGGTCAGGATACTAAGCCTCTGAAAGTCCTGGGACAGCAGGACCCAGAGGACTCCAGGCAGAGCTCTGGGATTTAGTTAATAACATTCAGCTTTGTTGCCAGTTAAATAGATTTTTGTGAACTGGCTTTGGAGCTTTACCATCCTTTATATACTTTTACTCTTGGGTCAATTTATGTGAACTACCAATGAGGCACACAGAATGCAATCCAACCATAAGATAAACTTAACCACATCTTCTTCAGGTCATGAATTGAATCTGTGGAAATGTGGCGTCTGTACCTAAAATGCATGAGTGCCTCTTAACGATTGTTTATTCACTTTTGTGCCTTGTTGCTAGACATTTCCTGAGTACAGCATCTTTCAAATCCTTTCAATGCCTTTTCAATTAACAATTTGGTTATATAACAAATCAAGAAGCATTTCTATCTCGGGTACTTTGCAGAAGAGGTTTATCAAGTGAAGTTCTGAATTTCAAGACGCTCACGCTGTAATCTCTTTCCAAGAACAAACCAACACTTGGGCCAGGCCTTCAGGAAATCCAAACATCTGGATTAAAAAAAAATGGCAGAACAGTCAATCATCCCATTTTGTCAATGTGATGCCAAAGACCTAGATTATTGGAAAGGTTTCCAGCCAGATGTTATACAGTCTGTGGACGTATCTAGAATCCGGACTACAAACACAGACCAAAGAATAAAATGCATCAACAGTTTTGCATTTCAGTCCACTGTATGCATATTTGTTTCTTTAGTTGGTACAAGGAGAAAAGAAGTTCAGACTTTGTGGAGATGGTGGAGGTTTTCTCCTGTAAGATAATCATTAGAGAATTAGAAAGGAATATTTAGATAGTGTGTTGGGAATACACTAGGTGCCAGCAGAAAGTTACACAGAATTTTGTCTGACTCTGCAGTATAGACTACTTATTTGGGATGGTGCAAACTGAGAAACAGTCGTTTTGGGTAAAACAAATGGAATTTTTTGTATTATTCCCCTTATAAGAGCTCTTTTTTGAGTTTTAAAATAAACTTGTGTTACTTTTATAGTAAAGAAAAATAATTTTAAGTGCTCCTATTTATTGATCACTTTCTGAGTGGCTTGCTCTAGTCTAAAGAATTTTCCTGTGCTAAATCCAGTAAAGTAGGTGCTGTTGCTATCCTTCTTTTGAAGATTAGAAAATAAGCTTTGAGAAGTTCCACAATTGACTCAAGCCTTCCAAACCTGTAAGCAGCAGAGTTGGGTTTGAGGTCAGGCAGTTCGTCTCCAGAACCTGCCACCTGCCACCTGCCTTATTCCCTCAGCTGGGCTCTGTGTGGCAGCCCTACCCTGGGGACCTGCAGCAAATCCAAACAGGTCAACAAGGTCTTCAATAAAACAACACTGGTGGGGCGCCTGAGTGGCTCAGTAGGATAAGTGCCCGACTTCAGTTCAGGTCATGATCTCACAGTCCATGAGTTTGAGCCCCGAGTCAGGCTCTGTGCTGACAGCTCAGAGCCTGGAGCCTGCTTCCGATTCTGTGTCTCCCTCTCTCTCTGCCCCTTCCCTGCTCATGCTCTGTCTCTCTCTCTCTGTCTCAAAAATAAATAAAAACATCAAGAAAATTAAGAAAAAAACACTGGTGACAGTAATAGCCACAATAATAATGATTAACAAATACTGAGGACCTAATATGTTGTCGTGATTTTATTTTTATCTCTACTTTTCAAAACTCTTGTTACGTTTATACATCGGGCGGATAAGGAGCCTTCAATGTGGAGAGATTGGGCAATGGCCAAGATCACCAGGCTCTGAAGTGGTGGAGCCAGCAGTGACCAGGTGGGTAAAATAAAGGGAAACAAATATGCTTTTCATTGTGTCAGACTGAAAATCACTAAAGTAATATTTCTCCTTCTAAAATTAAATAGAATATTCTATATTAACTTATCAAATTGCAAGACTACTTTATGCAGTTTGAATAAAAGTGAAGTGTCTCATTGGTGAGGAAAAATGGAATGTTTCAATGGGAAAAACACTGGATAAAGAATATATACAAAGGATGTATGAAAAGTAATAAGGAGGGATAGTCAATTATGGCAAATATTTCATTCCAATATAATATAGTAAAATTGATTCAAAGGAAATTGATAAGAATAAAATAAATTTAAATTTGAGACGTTAATCTTTAAACACTGTGGTTTTCAAAGTAATGCCAACTAAATCATTTGCTACTGATGTCAGAAAACTCAGGTATTTGGGGAAAATGTCATTTAAAAATTATGCTGCTACCACATACTGGTTATGAATTATTCAATACATGTGTGGGGGTGATATTGTTTACAGCACATTTCCTGCCAACTTCTGTTTTTCACTAAATTTTTTGTTAAACTTGAGGCAGCTTCGTAATGTAATTGGTAATAGAAACAGATGGCACTTTTTCTGACCCTTTATTTTAGCTTCTAGGCATTTGCAATCAGTTATATGTAAGATATAGGGACAGACAACATGCATTAAAATTAGCCCCATCTTTTTTAGCTGCCAAAGAGTAGGTTTGGTCATAAAATTTGGGAGTGAAGAACCTCAATCATCTAGTCTGAGTCTCAGATTTTATAGGTAAGAAAATGCTTGAGGTAAGATGACCAGCTCAAGGTCACATAGGAAGTAAAAGGAATCAGATCTCAGCCACTTGACTTAGTGTCAGAGATTCCTTGCCCCCACTCTCTACGTTTTCCATTTGGAGAGATTAGAATATTTATATATTATGTACAGTTAGGAAACATTTTAAGCATCCTGAAAATAAACAAGATTAATATAACTCTGGAGTACTTTCTTACCCAGTATCAAAACTTAAAACATTGCCATCACCTTAGCCATGGATTCATTTGTAACTCTTTGACTTTTTAATTTTTTTAATGTTTATTTATTTTTGAGACAGAGAGAGACAGAGCACGAGCAGGGGAGGGGCAGAGAGAGAGGGAGACACAGAATCCGAAGCAGGTCCAGGCTCTGAGCTGTCAGCATAGAGCCCAACTAGGGGCATGAACCCACAAACCACGAGATCATGACCTGAGCCGAAGTTAGACGCTTAACCAACTGAGCCACCCAGGCGTCCCCTCATAGTTACACGAATACTCTCAATACTCTGAAAATAATAATAATAATATAATTAATAATAATAATAATAATGATAATAGTATTATCAATAAGAGTAATAAGTTCCATCATTGTTCTGCTTAGTATATGACAGGTATTTATTTGTGTGCATGTATTATTTTATATAAAATTGCATTTTGTTACTGCGCTAGAGTTCGACTCATTTTCTTCTAGACAAAATTATTTCTCTTTTGTTATTATTCTTTTCAACTGAAATAGGAGTGCATCATAGAGGCCTATTTTTTCCTGTTGGGCCACAAGGCCTCTGATAGCCTAGTTTCTTTGTATGGAAAAAGCCAGATAGTTTGTTTTGGGGGAGGACATGGCCTCCTGTCAGCCCCACAACTTCAAGAACAGAACTAGTACCGGATTTCAGTCCTTACTTGTTTCTTTAATTGGGAATTCTTGTTTAGGGCCAACCATTGATTTACTGTGGCTGTTCTGATGGCCGGAAAGAGAGGACTCTCAAATCTTGGGAGTGAATCAGATCAAGACATGGCCAATCTAAAATGAGGAATATTGTGAGAACATTCGAATTTGGTTTTGGATGGGTTTATTGAACTTATGCTCGAATATCGGTTACACCCAATGTTCTGAAAATTCACATCAAAGAGAATAAGGAAATCATGCTGTGAATGAAGGCTGGGCTGAGGAGAAGCTGGGAGCTCTTCCAGGTTTTTCTCCCAGAAATCAAACCTTCCTTGGAACAGATCCTAAATTGAAATGATTGGATTTCAAAGCACATTCCTCTTGGGAATGAGATGGACTGAAAGCTAAAGCAACCAGGTGGAAGGAGTGTGATATGAAGTATAACACAAAAGCCTTACCTGCCTCCAATTATTTCTACATCATCTCCCTCCCTGATCTGAATTTCTCCCACAGAGTAAAATAAAGATGGCGACTCTGTCATCCTCACTTACCGTATCCCCAGCTTTACGTTTCACCCATGTGTGCTTCTCACCTCTCCCCAAAACAGATAGAGATCTTTCACATGTCAGGTTCTTTGTTCATGCCACTTATTTCCTGGCCCGGAATTCCCTTGTCTTCCTCTACCTAGAAAGCTTCGGCTACAGCCCAGTTTCAGGAAACACAACTCAGGAATAAGGTCGTCACAAATAAGTGCAAATCTGGAGAGATGAACAAAACTACCTATTTAGACTATTCAGATTTGGACAGGAGCTCAAAGCTCTAAACTCAAAAAAGGTCTGGTACATCGTGTGTTCTCAAGAAATATTAGTGGAATGAGTGAAGTAGATAGATAATGTGCACGTGTAAGAGTCTTGATAATTTTTGTTGGACTATAATGTCTTCTTCGGCAAGCTTCGATCTGCAGTCAGGTCCTATTATATAACTCCACCCAGGAGCTTTTGAGATGCTGTGTGCAGCACCTTACCTGAAGCAAGACACATTGACCAGTGGAATCACAGATTATATATGTCACCAGGGGACTGGTGTGCTTGAGATGAGCCCTAGGCACTTACATACTTGACATATATTTCCTTACTCCTGTTGTGCTCATTTACTCCAGGGTCTTGCCCTCAGTCTTCCTTCTTGCTTTGGCATTCTAGCTCCTGACTGGAATTTGGAGCCTGCCTTGAGCCCCAGTACACTTAGCTAGAGCCTGGACCCACTTGGTTGTGTCTTGCTCTGGTCAGGGGGTGCAGATCATGGTCCTCTTCTATCTATCAATTAGCTAAAGTTTCTGCTTCCACAGACTAGCACTGGGAATTGAGATGCTCCTGCTCTCTGACAGGGAACATTCCTGTCCCGAACCACGGTTCAGTAGCCAAGGGCACAGACCCTGGAATCAGACGGACCTGCATGGGATTCTAGCTCCATTATATTTAAGTTTTGTCAAGGTTTTCAACATCTCATTTGTAAATAGGAGCTAACAATAAGTCTTCAAATTGTAAGGGTTAAATAATGTAGAAAACACTCAATATGGTGTACACAGAATGATTAATATCTCCTTGACTTCTAAGGTTAAGAACACTGGGTCAAAGCCAGCTGAACATTGGCTACTGGGATGGATATTGGCCTACTTGGATTCTGGTTATTGACCTTTAGAAGTCAGACCTACTGTGAAGTAAGCAATTCTCCTTGCAGTCTATCTTCTTTTTTTGTTTCTTTGTTACCTAGCCAGATTCTAACAAGGAAGGGATGGGAGGAGCACAGAAGCATCTATTTGTCTCATAATTTGCCTTGGCCTTGGTAAGACAAAAAAGATTGATTATTTTAGAACACAGTAATTAAGTAGGCAGAATACAACCTGCCAATAATATCAACAAAACAATTCATTAAGCATAGTTGGTGCTATTGGTTAATAAACTGACTTTAAACAAAAGTTTGCCATGGGCAAGCCAACATTTTGCATAATTCATCTAAAGATGAGGGAGAGGTGACTTTATTTTTTAAGAGTTTCTAGATATTACTCATTAATGAGCATGGAATAAATATTTTAGGAAATGAATCAGGATATTTCTCTAGAAACAGTTACCTTTCAAAATGATACTCAAATTCTGAGGAAATTGTACTTGTGTTCAACACATTTCATTGTCTTATTTCAGTGATGTGGTAAAACAACCACAGCTTTTGGAGTCAGAAAGATACGGTTTTCAATTCTTCTCCAATATAAACTAAATATCACTGAACCTTAGTTTTCTCTTAGGTGAAATAGCTTTAGTTTTCTCCATTTTTCAAGATGCCTGTACAGATTAAATATGATAATGTGTTCTAGTGATTTGTGTCATGCCAGGTCCAGTTTCTACCCTTATCTTTGCCTTCCAAACCCATATGGAAGGCATATTTATATTAAATACACTTAGTGAAATCACATACCTCCTTATGTGAAAGCTATTCTGCATTTATCCCCTCATCCAAGAAACATTCATGTGCTGCAATATTCTAGGATAGGACTTGCTGACTCTCTGATCCTTTTTACTTTGGGGCAGTGCAATTCAAGTTTGGGACGGTGAGCCAGGGGAGGATAAAGGGAGTAAAGTGATCGAATTCATTGACTTGAATAAATGGGAGGAGGGTCACTGAGCATGTATTATTATAAGCGAAGTTGGTACCATTCCACAAATAATTATTGGGTGCCTAGTACAAGTAAGCCACTGTTCTAAGTGCTGAGGATACCACAGTGAACAAAACAGATCAAGTCCCTGGTCTCAAGGAGCTTAAGTGCTAGTGAGGGGATACAGAAAATAGGAAACTCAATAAAATGTACAGTGCTATTGACAATGGTCCTGATGTTAAGAAAAATAAGGCAGGGGCGCCTGGGTGGCTCAGTCGGTTGAGCGTCCGATTTCGGCTCAGGTCATGACCTCACGGTCCGTGAGTTTGAGCCCCGCGTCAGGCTCTGTGCGGACAGCTCAGAGCCTGGAGCCTGTTTCAGATTCTGTGTCTCCCTCTCTCTCTGCCCCTCCCCCGCTCATGCTCTGTCTCTCTCTGTCTCAAAAATAAACGTTAAACAAAAAATAAAAAAAAAAAAAAGAAAAATAAGGCAGAATTAGAGGGACATGAAAGGCTGCAGTGGGTGTGGGGTTTCTATAGTATGTAGGGTGGCCAGAGAAGGACTCTGATGAGATGATGTTTGGGCAGGAATGTGGAGGGAGTGAAAAAGAGTTTGGAGATACCTAGCCTAAGAGTGTCCCATGCAGAGAAATAATAAGTTGCAAAGTCTCTTGAGAAAGGAGGGAAGAAGGACTAGTTAAGGAATATCAAGAAGGTGGGTGTGATAGGAGCAAGAATAAGCCCTTAAAAGGAGATCAGAGCAAGGAGGCATGAGTAAGCTGTTGTTCCCAGCAGGGCAGTTTGTAAATGTGTGGGCATATTTTCAATTGTCAGAATGAATGGGATGTGGTACTGCTATAGAATGGGTGGAGATCAGAGATGTAGGTGTATTGCAATCGGTGGGATGGTCCTACACAGTGAACAATTGTCCTACATCTTGTCCAACTTGCAAATATCTGAATGGGTGTTTCTATACAATAGGGCTGATGCATATCATTGTGCAGCTTGTGGACTGTAGGGTTTTTGGAAGCACCACTGACTTAGATTGGTTGGGTGTGGCACAGTCCCACAGGACTGTGTTGTGCAAAGTCTGTACAGCTGTAAGTGGCAGGCTTGCACACAGGTAAACAATTGTTTACAGTCTTCTGAGTCTGCCCCTAACTCCTTTTTACATACAAACAAAAAGTTTATATTTTGCATCCTTATATAATTCCTGAATTTCTTAGGAATGCAACTATGATGAAGGTAAAAGAAACTTTTTCTTTTTTTCCAAAAAAAAAAAAAAACCTTTACCAAGCGTTGTTCACTATTGTATCAGTCAGGTTTCAATCAGGAGAGTGAAATCATATGGTAATTTAAACAGGACAAAATTAACATAAAGTATTATTAACTATAACATGGAATTAGAATGAGGGATTGGTTAGTAAGAGCAGAATTCTAAGAAGTATATGAATATAATTATCAACACTACCCCTAATTCAGAGAGAACATACAAGGAAGAACCACCCACTCTGGGGTGGGAGAATGCTAAGAGTCAGTAATTGTTGGAACAACATAATCGTGGCTCGTTGGATGGTAAGAAGTTGCTGTGGTTTTGCACTGGCAGAACTTGCTGGAAATCCCAACTTTGGAACTTGATAAGAAAATCAGGTGCTGGGGAAAGCCTTTCTTTTTTTTTTTTTTTTTTCAACGTTTATTTATTTTTGGGACAGAGAGAGACAGAGCATGAACGGGGGAGGGGCAGAGAGAGAGGGAGACACAGAATCGGAAACAGGCTCCAGGCTCCGAGCCATCAGCCCAGAGCCTGACGCGGGGCTCGAACTCACGGACCGCGAGATCGTGACCTGGCTGAAGTCGGACGCTTAACCGACTGCGCCACCCAGGCGCCCCGGGGAAAGCCTTTCAATAGGAATGTCTCTCTTAGACGTTCTGCTATGAAGCTGAATAAGAGGTATGCCGGAGGAACTGTTGTCTGCTGGACGCTGCTGACTGCTGTTCATTGTAGGAGTGAGCAGAAGCCCTGGGGGAGGAAATCTATCATAGCATCCTTCAGAATCACTTTGTCTAAGAAGGGAGAATATGTAACCCAATCTCTTCTCCTCCCACCCCCCTATCTACTGCAAGTGTCTCCTATTGACCAAACCCAGTTGGAAACCAGGTGGCTAGTGAGTTTGGGTCATTCTGACCATAGGAGTCAGCTTCCTGAGACGGAGACCAGAGCAAAGAAAGACCTATCATGGATTTGAATGGGAAGCAAATGAATAATATAGAATTGGGTCAATTAAGTCTTTAAAAAAAAGACAATTGCTTCAAAGCCCTCTGTTTGTTTTGTTATTGCATTTGAGATAATCCAACAATGAGGCTGATTTATTCTAGAAGACATTTTTGAGAGGTAGTCTCTCTGATCCCAAGAAGTCATAAAGAAGACACAATGGGCTGCCAGGTCAAAGGAACTCTGCCATGCTTCTTTCCTGGGCTGCCTCACACTTTCTGGCTCCCAGAGGCTGCGCTGTCTGCCTCTCCCCTCATTACCCTGGAACTTGCATTGGGGGACCTTTACCCGGGACCTTTAATATCAGGGAACTCTCCAGGTTTTAACATTCTTCCATCTACTTCATCAGAACTTTGTATTGTTCTCATGTGGAAATGCTCTGATTTGAAGAAGACTCCCAACAAACCACTCATGTCTACGGGAAATGATCTTTCTTTCCTAAATGTCACAAATGTCTTTAAGTGTTTCAAGACTTATCACTTAAAAGTGGGATTAGAACTATTCTATATTCCAGCCAACTCCAGGGATGGAAGGGGACCAATGAGTGGTAACCATGCAGAGAATCACCTGTGCTTATATCAATCTGAAGCTCTCCAGCTGTGCCAAGATGGAAAAGGCTATCTTGAGAGACAGTGAGGTTCTCCCTCACCAGGAGTGTCTGGTCATCAACTTTGGAGGGAGACTGTAGAGCAGATTTAAGTTTGGGGAGTGTGGTTGGCCCTATTATCTTTTTTCAGATCCTCACCAATGCCTGTCCTCCTGGGTCAATGGGACCGAGAGCTGACAGTGGAATTCGCACTCATCACGGACCAAAACTGCAGCTTTGCCACAGTGCCTCCCGCCATCTAACCCTGCCCATTCCCAACACCGTCATCTTCTGTCATATTCTCTGGGGTGTTGTATCAGTTTCCCATTGCTATGAGAACAAACTACCACAAACTTAGTGGCTTGAAACAACACAATTTTGTTATGGAGCTCAGAAGTCTGAAATGCTCTGATTGTATTAAAATCAAGGCTCTGTTCTTTCTGGAGGCTCGGCTAGAGACTATTTCCTTATCTTTTCCAGCTCCTAGAGCTGCATTCCTAGAGGCCACCTGCTCCTAGAGGTGCTCCTAGAGGCCACCTGCATTCCTTGGCTGGTAGCCCCTCCCTGAATCTTCAAAGCCAAATTCTCTTTTTTCTCTGACTCACACTCCTATCTCCCTCTTATAAGGGCCCTTGTGATAAAACATTGGGTCTACCTGGATAAATCATGATAGTTTCCCCATCCCAAGATCCTTACCTTAATCATCTCTGCAAAGTTCCTTTCGCCACATGAGAGAGCATATTCTTAGAGTATTGTGATTAGGACATGGAGATATTTGGGGGATCATTGACTTGCCTACCACAGAAATTAACACTTGAAATTCATACCCAGGTCAAGGAGAGGAGTGGGGGTGGGCGTGGGAACATTGAGATGTAGCCACATGTCCACCGAACAGTGAACTGTTCAGACACGCTATCATTTCAGACCACCCCCGACCCATAGCCATGATACATCCTAACGAAGTGAACATGTTGGTAGTCATGAGTGCCACTCATGAAATAACTTTTAGTCCTCCTTTGGGGCCCATGGAAGGGTTGTATCTCTCTGCTCCCTTAGATTTTGATGTGACCACATGACTTGCTATGACCAATGAAATGATAATGTAATGACGAATGTCACTTTCAGGCCAAAGTTTAAAGGCTGGTGTGTGATTTGCCACATCCTCATTTCTCTGCCAGAGCAAACATGGCTGCACGCAGATGAAATCTTCCTCAGTCTGGGTTCCTGACAGGGAATTAATAGAGTAGAGCCCTCCAGCTGATCCCCTAATGGACATACAGTCTGAGTGAGAAATGAACTTTTGAGCTACTCAGATTTTGGGGTGATTTTTACTGCAGCATAACCTAGCTTGCCCTGACAAAGGTATTCTTCATAACAAACCAAGTTAGGGCTCACTCCCTGTCCTGAGTCTCCTAACCAGGGCGCTGGAGGACCCTGAGGACCTGAGGACCCTGAGGACCTCCCTGTTCATCAAGGAAATCTGCTGCATGCTAAGACAGCCTAGTAACTTAAATCCCAGATTTAACCACAGACAACCTGGATTCCCTTCACCTTCCCAAAATGTATATACTGATGGCCAGAGTGTTCATATCAGCCTAGATTGAGAGAAATACACTCATAATTGTACCTTAAAAAATTTTTTTTACATTTATTTATTTTTGAGAGAGAGATACAGAGCACAAGTGGGAGAGGGGAAGAGAGAGAAGGAGACACAGAATCCGAAGCAGGCTCCAGGCTCAGAGGTGTCAGCACAGAGCCCGACGTGGGCTTGAACTCACGAACCGTGAGATCATGACCTGAGCCGAAGTCGGACTCCCAACCGACTGAGCCACCCAGGCGCCCCTAATTGTACCTTTTAAAGACTGCGTGTTGGTCCACTCAGGAGCCGCTGTGGATTTCACATACAAAAGAAATTTCATTGCTTTTCTCTGGCTGGAATATCCCTTCTACTTCTTTCTGTACCTCCCGGTACCACCGTTACTCTGGCGGTTGGTAGAATTTCAGCTCACTCTAAAGACCGTTGTGATCCCTTTCTCCTGACCTATGGATATCTCATACCCAGGCTGAGCATGGATGGGATGTACCTGTGGGAGGTGACTCTATATCGGCCTTCTTCATGTATGTCCACACTGTGGTTCGCCAGGTCTGGCCTCTCTGTTGAAATTCCACCAAGCACACCAGAACCCAATAATTACAGCCAGTTTCCCTGAGACAGCCTGAAAATGTTTGAAAGAGTGCCTTTGTCCCATTCATGCATCAGCGGGAAAGGGTAGAACCGCAGAATATCCACGAGAACACATCCCTGCCTTGCGAGTGCACCAGCCCAGGCAAACTCAGACCCAGCCCTGCAAGGGGAGGGCTTCTCATGTGGCAAGGTCAGCTCCATCCATAGACCTTAAAATAAATTCAGCCTGTCCATGCAATATACTGCTGAGGATGTATAAAAACCCTTCTACGCAATTTCCCCAAACACCCTCCTGCTTACCTCACTCTTCTTTCCAGGCCCTGTTTCCTGCCTCAGGACCTCCTTATCTTGGAGACCTGTTTACATGCAGCTCTCCTATTTTAACCTGAGCTGTTTGCTTTAGGATAGAGCTTGTACTATTCCTCTGGCTCACGCGCCTGCAGCAGCTTTGGGTGAGAGGGACTTCTGCCTCCAACCCTCACCCTGAAGACCCATCCCTGCAGCGATCAGCTTGCGTGACCTCTCTGCCAGCGTGTGGGCACCAAGCTAGCGCCAGTCCCTGAACTCAAACACTCTCCTCTGTAGTGTCAGAGTTGATTAGTGCTCACAATAGGATGAGATTGGATTTCCCAAATTTTTAGGGTGGCTTGATATGAAGTCCAGAGGTCAAACATGTGCTAAGGCTTATACTCAAAACTATTAGCTCTTAGATGCACTCTCTCGAAGGAAAAGAAGTCAGAAGGGCCCTGAACGGGGATTGGAAGACTAATACCTTCGGAGAACATGTAGGTCATGATGTTCATGTTATAAATCATACTGGGGCAGTCGGTATTCTTACAAACTAGTGGCTAAGAAATTGCCCTGCTTTTCAGTGACTTTCCGGTGCCTTCCTTCAGGCAAGCACTGGAGGCAATCACAAGCAGGTGTGAGCCACCAAGCACAACTACGTGTTCCTTGTTTATTGTAAAGCTTTGGTGCAAGGAGAGGAGGACAAGAAAGCAGGGGTAAAGAGGGCAGCTTTCATATCGTCCAGCTGCCACCACCAACTGGACATAATGACAATTAGGACACTCAGGAAATTGAACCAGGAAAGTTCATCCTCTGATGGTGAATTTTAAGGTGATTTCCAGTCATCTAACAGGATAAAAGGAAGTCAATTTGAAACTATGGTCAGGTAGGAATATTGGCAGGAGGTTTTCTAGAGCAACTTATTTAACTGGGAGATTGCCTTTTAACTGGGAGATTTCTTTTAAGAAATACCAGGATGTCTTGAAGAATTATTTCATTTCCCCCAATGTGTGTTTTCTGTGAAATTTAGTCTGCCGAACCTTCGAAACAGAAATCAAAAGAATGAGAAATATATTTTTTCTTCACTTTCAGTATTTACTGTGACATAAAAAATTCAGATTTAATAAATTGCCACCCCTCCTCCCCCAGTACACTTACTCCTATTTTATCTTGGGATTGGCGTGGACTCTGATAAGCTGCTTCTCTCCCTGAATTTTGTATGTGTTGGTCCAGAAAAATTTTTTGATTATTGTTAGATTGACTGAAGGCATATGAAACATTTTCATTTTAAACACGAGAGAGATTGGTGGCTCAGTCGGTTGAGCCTCGGACTTCAACTCAGGTCATGATTTCGTGGCTCATGGGTTTGAGCCCCGTGTTGGGCTCTGTGCTGACAGCTCAGAACCTGGATCCTGTTTCAGATTCTGTGTCTCCCTCTCTCTCTGCCCCTCCCCCACTCACACTCTGTCTCTCTCACTCTCAAAAATAAACAAAAATTAAACAAAAACGAAACACGAGAGAGAAAAAGGTTGTGAGTCGATAGCAGAACGCACTCTTCCTGACGGCACGAGTGGTGGTGTATTCTGTTTTAATTTAAAATAAAAAACTGAAAATGCTTTAATTGCAGTTTATGTGTCTTGTCTTTACCATGTGGTGTGTAACAGTACAAATAGCGATGAAATGCTTTATTCTTTATGAAATGGCTGGCTAAATTAAACTCTTTATATTTGTAAGTAACTCATTTGTGTGTATGTGTTTACAGAATTCAGTGACTTTGTATCATGTGACCACAATGACATCGTCTCCTCTTCCCCCCACCACATTACTCAACAGCATGGATTTTCTATAGATAACAGCTTCAGTTTTTTGTTTTTGTTTTTTTAATTTGAGAGAGAGAGAGCTAGTGAGCAAGTCGGGGAGAGGGGGCAGAGGAAGGGAGAGAGAGAATGCCAAGAAGGCTTCCTGCTCAGCACGGATCCCAACGTGGGACTCAACGACTGAGCCACCCAGGCGCCCTGACAACAGCCTCAGTTCTAATGGAAAGAAGTTATTTATTGGACAAACTACGGCATGGTAGAATTGCTAAATCAGTAACAAGGATTTGTAAAGAGCCCTAACGAACTCAAAAATCAGGAATTCGGGTTCTAGACCCAGCTCTGACATTAACTGCTGCTAACCCTTTACCAGTCACTGAGACCTTTGAGCTTCAGTTTCTTGTCTGTGATGTGGATGCGAGGGCATTTCTCAAATCTACTTTGTCCTGCCTGAGTTTTCTGGGTGTGCTCTTCCATTCACATAGAATGGCCTTGCTGCCTTCCAGCCTACTTCTGCCCAGCAAGCATATTTGCAGCATCAAGGCCCCTGCGAAGCAGCCCTTCTCGCCTCCAGCCGCCCAAGTAAACCTGAGCTGCCTTCCTCAGAGACCCTAAGGGACTTTGCATATTCTCTGACAGGGGAGGTCTCCGGACATCCTGGGATTTCTTTGCATGGGAGTCTCCTTGTCTTAGCTTCAGGCTCCTGGAGGTTGTGCACTGACTCCCTTCTCTCGGAAATGCCCCGCAAGGTGCGCTTGACAAATGTGTGGGGGTTGAATTGGTGTGCACACCCTGCCTGTCCTAGGGCTGCTGTTGGTTGTTTTGAAAACCACAAGAAGAGGGAGAGTTAGATATTAACAGAAATAATAGTGATCCTTTGAAAATATCTTTGTTGCTTCTGGATTTCTTTCTGCTTGCACAGCTGTATGGATGGGTCATGGCAAATCTCACCATCTCTAAGTTTTAGATATAAGAATCTGGTAGAGTCATGTAGCTTTTTCTTTCAGGTTAAATAAGCCCCAATTCCTGTAGTCATGATTTACCGGCCCCATTTTCCAACTCTTTAATCATTTTCATTGCTTTTCTCTGGAACTACTCCAAGTTCTCCAAATACTCATGTTTCAGGCTCCAAACTAGACATAGTATTGAGATACTGAGTGAAAGAATTATCTGTGTGTTCCTACATTTAATATTCTTGTTTATACATAGATTTTTTTCCCCACCCCAATCAGTCTACAAATATTAACTAGGCATTTATGCTACACCTGGCACCGTGCTTCAGAGTTTTTGGCAATTTCAAACAAGGTGATTCCTCTCTGTGAGACAGGCTTTCGTGGTAATACATGAAAACATTATATTAATAAGCATCTGTATGGTAGTAATTTATGTAAAAGTAGAGTGGCTTTCCATGTCAATAAACATACTCTCTCTTATCTGGTTTGTTTACATGAAATTAATTAAGTAGCTCATCTGCTCCATGAATATAACAAGTTCACTTCTCATCCCACATTACACTGTAAATTAAAGAAGCAGAAAATGATCTAATGTGTTTTTTTTTTTTGCATTATATACTTCTATTCTGTTCAAATTTTATTCTAACTTGTAGATTTTATTCTAGTTCAGCTGACCATTAAGGTTTTCTCTCTATTGTCATTACAGATTTCAGTTAATACTAAAATATTAAATATTCAACTACTTAAACACAGTAAAATTATATTACTACTGTATACTGCTTTATCTTTGAAGGCGTTTTTTCACGTCTCTTATTTTGCCCTATTAAGAACCTTATTAATAAAAGTAGAAACTATGACCATCATTGTCCATTTGGTTACTATGAGACACATCAGAGTCAAGCAAGGTTTGGCCAACATCATACAAGTTAATGGAGAGATAAGGGTTCTGACTTATATATAGGTTTTCCATCAGTTTCTCAAAACTTGAAAAATTGAACCATTGCTATTACATGAGACCCTTTTCTAGGAAAGCCAAGATAAGGTTATAGAAGTTGTAATATATAATAAATTCTATGTTAATGAAAATAGAAAATTTGTGATGCACAATTAGCCCTATGTAATATGATATAATTATGCTATCAATAATGTAATTAAAGTGTTAACAACAATATTTAGGCATAGACTATTGTAAGGATGGTGGTCTGGTAAAACAACACAAAATTAAAGATAATTTAGTATTGATATTAGTTAAGACTATCTACCAACCAACCTATCTATCCTCTATGATTTAGTACATGGAATTGACTCATGTGATTACGCAGGCTGAGAAATCCCAAGATCTGCAGTTGGCAAGATGGAGACCCAAGAGAACCAATGGTATAATTCCAGTCCAAGTCCAAAGGCCTCAGAACCTGGGGAGCTGATGATGGTGTACGTTTTGGTCCAAAAGCCAGCAAACTTGAGACCTAAGAAGAGCCAGTGTTTCAATCAGAGTCCAAAGGCTGGAAAAGACCAATGTCTCAGCTCAAGGGATGAGACAGGAGGAGTTCCCTCTGATCCAGCCTTTTTGTTCTATTTAGATATTCAGTTGGCTGGATGAAGCTCACTCACATTAGGGAGGATGATCTGCTTTCTCAGTCTACCCATTCAAACATTAATCTCATTCAGAAACACCTTCACAGACACACTCACAATAATGTTTGGCCAAATGCTGGGAACCCCATGGCCCAGTCAAGTTAACATGTAAAATTAACCATCACAAGATACATGATAAACATTTTTAAATCTTAAAAGTATGCCTGTGTACCTCTGTGACTATGCTATAGACTCATTTAGAAGTATGTCAAAATTCAAAATTTGAGGCTAAGAACATTAATCATGGGCCAAATGTCCTTTCTGATATTGTGCTCTGAAAGCCCTGCTTTTCACTAACCTATCTGGTACCAACTGATTCATTTCTCAAGATAGAGATATAAGGAAGCTACCAGATGGTTGATAGAAACCAAGCATTATTGTTAACCTGCTATTTGCTGATGCCATTGTGGAACTAATGTTCTTTGAGTTGTTTAACTCCTTTCATGCTTTGCATCAAGTATGCTTAAATATGTAAGAAGTAAAAACCAAACGTTTATTTTTGCAGTCAGTTTGCAAACAATTGAGCCAAATGTACATTCCTTTCTCTAGACCTCTGCAAAATTACTGAAAATTTTGTTCATTTCTGTGAAGCAAGTATTTTCAAGTTTTATAAAAAATATATTCCTAGGTTGTTTAAAACTTTTTAATAATTTTATTTTAGAACACTGGGGGTTTAAAAAACAGCTTTATTGTGATATAATTAACATACTATAAAATTCACAAAGTGTACAATTTTCCTTGTGGGAGAAATCGTGGGCTGAGGGGTCTCCCTTGGCATTGAGTGATGCCACCTTGGGAGAGAGGTGACACAGGTAAAGTGAACCTTTTATTGTGCATTCTTGAATGAGTCTGATTGTTCTCTTGCTTAAAGGAGGTGCTGTAATCTTTCCATTAGACTCCTAGGTTTCCACAAAGGTATCCCTGTCCATGGATAGTTGTCAAGATTGACATTTCTATGGAAGTATGAGGGCTGGAATGTCCTATCCTGTCATCCTGCTGACATCCTGCATCTGTATTTCCCCACAGCAAATTTGATGTGCCTCTCCCCTCCAATCCAGTTGAGAATTGCTGGCTTAATCAAAAGCCTATTAGGTCTTTCCATATTCATCTGGGTGGCAAACCTGTGGCCTTTTTTTAAAATGCTTTTTGTTAGAAGTGTGGCTCTAGAGAGACCAGGATTCTCTGGAGAATCTAGAGAGGAAAGAAGCCCCTTCCTCTGCAATGATACAAGGCCTAGATTTTTTCTGGACTTGAAAGGGATTGTGTAAACTTGCAGAGATGGCTAGGAAAACTTTGTATGATGACAGAAATATTCTATACCTGCAGCATATGCTATTGTAGCCACTAGCCACATGGTGTTGAGCTCTTGAAATATAGCTAATATTAGTGCAGTTCTGAATTTCCTACTCAAATTATGTTTGATTGACAATTGAATAGTTACATTTGAATAGTGGCCCCTGTAGTGGACAGTGTTGATCTAGAGAATCTTTTTCTTTGTGTGTATGTTGTAAGGTGGGTGGGGGCAGTTAAATTGTTGAGTAAATCTAGATAAAATTTTCACTTAAGCAGCTCAGCCCCAGGTGGATTATAAAAAGTTCTGGTGGATGATATGAAAAACAACAACAACAACAACAACAACAACAACAACAGAAGAGTGTTTTAAGACATGTTCAAAAGAATTTCAGAAGTACAGATCCTTTATAAATCTGTGATCTAATTTATGCATCTTAATCATCAATCTTTGAAATAAGTGAGCACACAATTAAATTTATTCAATTTAAATCACCTTGAGTTTCAGGTGTGTTAACTTTGAGAGAAGAAGGAAAACCGGGACATTTTGTCCTTTTTTCTAACAGAGGAGACAGTATTTCATACCACTCTCCTCCTTTTGTTTTGAGGAATCTGTGTGTATGTGTGTATAGCTTATTTTCAGTATTAGTTAATACTCTTTCAACACATTTTAGTTTTGGGGGATTTTGGAAAAAGATCCTTTTGAATAGGCTCTTAGGGAGAATGACCATTGTGAGCTGATTTTTTTCCCATTTCTGAATCCCCATGAGCATTTAAGGAGAAGCCCTGTGTGAGAAATGCCTCCCTCTGCAGACATTCTGTAGTCATTAGCCAATGTGAAGAGTTAAATGTCTACCTGGCTTTGGCAGCACAAGGCTGAAGTCTTGTCTGAATTCTGCTGTTCTTTGATTTCATCAAAAGGCATATTTGCATATGGACTGATAAGGCACCTTGGCACTAGGATCCTGTATTCTGTACAGGCACAGAACTGGCACAGGACTGATGAAAACTCAATTATGATTTATGTCTATGCAACAGAGTTTCCTATTGATTACCTGCCAGAACCATGATAAAGCAATGTTAGGCCTGAAGCCAATTCTTCCCAACCATAATCTTTCCTTAGGTTTTGTTTTCCACGTCCTTGCTCCAGTTTTCTGAACACTTGTGAGCAATAATGGTTCACGAAAATGATCCTTGGATATGCAAATTTGTCTGTAATAAAGGATCTTCTTCTTAGTGCCTATTTACTTTGTATTTGCCTTCTAACCATTTGGGGTTTATCCAACACTTGCTTATGTGCATTATATTGTTCTAAGTTTTATAGGATGTAGAAGAAATGGATAACCTGGCTCCTGTTTTGAGGAACTTGCCTATTGTAATCTGGAAGAGGTAAGTTGTCCAGAGATGAAGACCTGAGTCCAAGAAGCAATTGCCTTCTAATATTGATGTTGGTGAAATTAAGGAACTCGAGGCAATGATCAGAGTGAACCAAAACTAGAGCATGAAGCTTCTTGGTTATTATTGTTAAGGAGGAATAATAAATGTAAAAGGAATCACAAGCAGGTAGAGGGGATATGGGATGAGGGTCATTAAGGGGATTCTTGGGGGAAAATCTAGCTTCTTTGATGGTCAGTCTTCTGCTCAGATAGTGAACATTTTACTCTTCATACTTAGAAATATATTTATTTGAGATATCTAACTTTAAAATAGTTTAAAATATCTGACATTAACATGGCATTCCTGTGGGTTGGGCCCTGTTCTAAGTAGCTCTACACATATTGACTCATTTAAATCTCAAAACATCCCTGTGAGAAGTTCTATTATTATCTCCATTTTACAGACCAGTTAACTGCAGACCAGAAACAATAAGAGACTTGTTTTAAAGCCCCATAGCTAATGGGAAGTGGGTGCTGGAATTTGAACCCAGGTAGTGTGGCTCCAAATTCTGTGAAATCAATAACCACCGGATAATTGTCTTTCATCTGTGGAGAAGAACAGAGGGCCATATGCCATGGTTTATGTCTTGGCTCCTCAGGGATTAACAGAGTTATTCCTTTCCCATGGTGGGGACAGAAAGGTCACTGTTCCTTAGTCTCAGGATGACCTAGGGTTGGATGGGCAAGCCATCCTCCTACTGCTTAAAGCAGCCAGTTCTGAAGAGTCTTTCTCAATTCTGCAGAATAAGTGCAGTTAGTGTTGTGTTATGGGTTGATCATATCCCCCGTGCCCCCCAGAAAGATATGTTGAATTCATAACCTTTAGTATCTCAGAATATGACCTTATTTGTAGGTAGGGTCTTTATAGAGGTAATAAAGTTATTTTGTTATGGCAGCCCTAGGAAACTCATACAGGTTGAAAGTGGTTTTCAAGTATGTGAGACAGCCTCCCATCAGCTGAAGACTGCTTAAACTCTCAAGAGAGGATCTCACTTCCACATATCAGAGAGTGGAACAACTTAAGACCTCCACAGTGAGGTTAATGAGGTGTCACAGGAAACAAAACTCTCACTTGATCACTTAGATCAATTAGAACTTATTTCATGTTTATCAGTACCTCAAAAACACTTATCTAAATACATAATTTGTGTCAAAATCTGAATTAGACTCTTATTATTAAGTATTGTAGTTAGACCCTAGAGAAGTTTTTCCCCCCAAAGCTTTGGAAGAATCCCCTTTCGCCAACTTTCCCAACATTATTTTTTCTACAGGGACAGCCTCACTGGATTAAATGAATAGTATCAATTATTCCATATTCTAAGAGGACGATACTCCCTGTCCAAAATGGTAACCTTCCTTTATTGGACAATAGCCCTAAACTGTATGCTATTCTCTCCTAGATAAATACATTAGATTAAAGGTGGCAAATTGTTGTTGCACTTATTGAAAAGACCTTGATCTTTATTAAAAGTTTATTTGTTTGTTTATTTATTTATTTATTGAGAGAGAGAGAGAGAGAGAGAGAGAACAGAAGCAAGGGAGGGGCAGAGAAAGGAAGAGAGAGGGAATCCCAAGTAGGCTCCACACTGTCAGCATGGAGCCTGATGGGGGGGTCTCAGACTCATGAACTATGAGATCATGACCTGAGTGGAAATCAAGGGTCTGGTGCTTTACTGACTGAGCCACCCAGGCATCCCATTGATCTTTATTCTTATGTACCAGCTGCTCGAAGGGCATGTACTCAATTTAGACATAGCCCCAGATACAGATACTTTTACAACTCCGGCCCTATTATTTGATTCTGCTCAGATCAGAGCCAATAGGAACAGTCTTTCAACACAGAAGACCATAGCCTTTGGATTATGTTTAGATTTTCTTTCTTTAAAACTTGGCTCTTAATGATCTGGTTGAGCTCACTTCAAGCCCTCCCACTCCTGGCTGTAGAGAAAAGTAGCACATTCTTTCTTACATGAGTGTTAGGGCTCTATTATTTCAAGCAAGGAGTGGCCTGAATAGGCTTCTGACCCCACTGGCCAATTATTGCCCAAAAGAAAGGCCAGCGATAAGCCTTTTAGCCTTTTTCTTATTATTTTTTTCTTTTTCCAAACTAGTTATGTCTTTGCTAGATATTCTCATTTTTTAGTTGGTTTATAAATAAATAACAGTCCCACACAACTTGTTACTATTTCCTCAAAGTGCATTTCATAATGGTTTTTCTGGGAACACACAATAGAAAGAAAGTATTCTTCTCAAAGCTAAAGATGCTTTCCGTGTTATGTTGATGTTTTATTTTGCCCAAGGTGTGTGTCTGGTTAGCTTTGGCTAATTCAAGCTAATAACTAAATGGAGTAGAATTTTGAGTCCTCACTGCTTTTATCTGGGTTTCCAGTGGGTTCAAAATAATTTTCTCAAAGTCATCCTGGATTTCTTGACAGAACTCCCTAATTATACCTTACAGAACGGTGGCCTGGATGTCATTGGACATGTGCCTTGATGGGGTCCCCAGCTTCTGCAAAAAGACATGGACTCTAGCTCCAGCTCTGGAGTCTGCTTAGGCACTGAAGGATGAATTCAATGGTCCAAGGAATAGCCATTCTCAATATATTTGTCATCACTACCCAATATCGATCAAAAGCTAGGTGGGACAATATTTAGAGAAGATTGCCAAGTTTTTCCAATGCCAATTATTCTGAATTAAATCCCTGGATTCAAGCTGATAAGCAGAGGCTGGAACACTGCTTTTTATTATGCCAATCATCTCTGTCTTCTCTTTCCCCCTTTCCAGAAGAACTCCTTTTCTCTGTATCATGTCTGTGTATGTGCCACTAGCCTACATCGAGTTATTTTAATAAGCAGCTTCATGTATCTTGTTGTATGAATTTTAAAGAAGCTGTGATGATTGATCATTATATTTTCTATTTGTGAGGATCCCAGGGAAAGTTCCTGTCGGGTCTGAGTACCAAGAACAATTAGACTTCCCCAGGAAATTTGGATTGTTAGTATCTCATGGACACGTGAATTGTATAACTGATAAAGTTTCTCTTTTCATGTTGGCAGCCAGATTTATGGCCCAGGTATTACACATGTGTGGGTTATTATGATATGCATTTTTAGACTCATTCCTGGCTCTGCTTCATCTCCACTCTTGTTTTACTTTCTTCTCTTGCCCTACTTTTAATGGATGCCATTGGGTCATCTTTGATGTGTCTTGTTAGAGGCTGCTTCAAATATTTTCAGGAATAGAGCAAAATATGAAAATAAACACACATACACAAATAAAATAATCTCAAATAGAGTTTTGAAGAGAGTGTTGCAGATTGGTTGGTGAAGAGAAAATAGAGGTTTCCAGACGCAGGAAGCAACATGAACAAACATAAAATCTTCCTTATTACAGTTAAAGTCATGTAGCAAAGCTATTCAACTGAGATCTCTAAAATAGCACGTGGAAAAAGATGCATGGTATAAAATGAAATTGCTTTTAAAATCTCTCAGCCTGAAATATTTTATTTCAGGAATAAATTTGGTAAAATATTTTAGTTACTCTACACTGGAATGAAACTTAGAAGTTCTCTGAGGAAATAAAGGGAATTGCGATACGAAAATCAGACTGGTATCTTTTTTTTTTTTTTTTTAAATTTTTTTTTAACGTTTATTTATTTTTGAGACAGAGAGAGATAGAGCATGAACGGGGGAGGGTCAGAGAGAGAGGGAGACACAGAATCTGAAACAGGCTCCAGGCTTTGAGCAGTCAGCACAGAGCCCGATGCGGGGCTCGAACTCACGGACCGCGAGATCATGACCTGAGCCGAAGTCGGACGCTCAACCGACTGAGCCACCCAGGCGCCCCAGACTGGTATCTTTAGATTAATATATCTTCCTATGTTATTTAAATACTTCAAAAAGAATTAGGTCAAAATATTCTTTCAATTTTATTCATGCCTTCCAAAGGTCATGTCTACATCTATGTGAAAAACAAACATGGGAAAACACTGAATATTTTACAGTGAGAGTAGGTCTAAATTGGAAACTCAGATGAATAATGATGAATGGCAATAATTCCAAGATAAGAAACATTATGTCTACTTAATTTACCTGGAGGTTTTATAATCTCAAAGCTCCATTTTCATTGGTTAGTTCCATGAGATTAAGGGCTTTCTGTCTAGTTTATTATTGCTATATCCCAAGTATACAGCCCATTGCCCAGAACATTGTAGATAATCAGTATATATTTGTTGAATGAATGAGTGAATGAATGAATGAATGAAATTGTAAGTTTAGGCTGTATTTGTACAGTCAGGATGAAATTGATTTGACCTGGGAGAAGCAGTGACAGGGACTTTAGTTTTGTCCTATTTGGAGAATATAGGCTAAGGTAAAATTCCTTTTACAGTTAATATCCCAGACAGCTATTTAAATGTTACCATTTCTGTGATTATTTGAAGACCTCTCTCCTTCCCCAGCGTGGAGCCTACCCCAAGATGGTTTTTTTTGTGAAGTAAGTATCCTGTTGCTGTTAGAATAATGAATGCAAATGTTGTAAGGAACTTTAGGACCATCAGCTCCTCCCCGTGGAGGGGAGAGGCTAGTGACTGGGAGGTGATACTTGTGGACCAAATCACTTGGCTCCATTTTCATGCAGGCTGTGTGGCACAGCAGTTATGCACACTCACTCTGGAGACAGACAAGTCACCGCTAGAGTCTGTCTCATCTGTAAGTTGAGAATAATAGTTCCTACTTCATAGGATTGTTCAGAGAATATGATGAAATAATGAATGTAAAATATTTAGAAGAGTGCTTGGTATTACTGAAAGCACGAGTTCCGGGGTATGGCCAAGTTGTATTACCTTTAGAAAGTAAAGTGTAATTATCCTGAGAGTTCAAAGTCATCTTCCCATATGATATTTTCCCTGATGGCCAAGTAGAATGGGTTGCTTCCTTTTCTAAAACACCTATATGGTGTTTTACATGTATGTCGTTCCCCACCTCTCGAATACTGAGCTTTATAAAGGCAGGGTATGCCTGCATGGTGGGAAATTTAAAATTGTCTGTTAATTTTACTTGAGTAATTATCAGTATTATCCTTAAATGAAATTAATGCAGTGGTCTGAGACCAAGGCATTGTACCCACAGATGACTTAAATGATTAGTTTGATTATTCAAACTATGAATCTTTTGTCCTTACTCAACTGTTTCAGAGAGGAATAATTTAGTCATGCTGGTTATTTGTCTAGATAAGGGTTTTTGCAGACGTGGCACTGTGGATGTTTTGGTCTGGATAATTCTGTGTCCTGTGCAATGTAGGAGGGTTAGCAATATGTCTGGCCTGTACCCACTACCCATCAGCAACACTTGCCTTCCCCAACAGTTGTGACAATAAAACATGTCTCCAGACATTGCTACATGTGTCCCAGAGAGCAATATTATCCCCAGTTGAGGGCCACTAAAATAGATGACATTATATAGTTGCTTCTCTTTGTTACATTTATAATATATCTCTGGAATATGGTTTGAAATAAGATAGTGGAGTCTTCTTTCCAAGACTACCTAGAAACAAAGAATGATAATTTTCAGTTCTGGAAGGTATGGAGAGTTGGATCAAATGACCTTTTCAGGTAGCTCTCTCTCAATTCTCTGGATTGAAGATCAGAAGTCCCACAGGCTTCCTTGGGTTGGTGAGGGCAGCCCTGAATGTTTGCCCTATTACGATGTATTATGTAAGGACTCCAGCCAAAATTACTGGAAAGTAATTACAAATCTTGCTTCCTTAAAACATCTTGCCTTGTTTATCAGTCTTCCAATTTGTCATATTTGCCCTGTCCGTCCCCACTGCACAGAGCATTCTGAGTCATTTTCTAGGTCTATTGAATACAGTAGGACAGGAGATTTGCGGTGGCTGTGGCTGTACACACGTCTCAGAGCCTCTCTGCACATCCAGTGGCTAACACACCTGGTGCTTAGAACATATCTTAGCATGGCTGCTACAGCCAACTTCTAGCACCCACTCCAGCTCTCACTGGCTGCTCTACCCCACAGACAATCAGAGCATTGTACAGAACAATCCCAGAGTTGTTCCAAGAGCATAGCCCAGGGCCCAGGGGGGGTGCTGTTAATTTGTGGCACTAGATCAAGAATGATATGGCAGTAGCTTTATGAATGTGCTTAGGAAAGACTTGTATCAACAGCACCTGAGGATCTGGCCCTTTCAGCCTTCTACTCTCCCCGAAAACAATGCTGTATGTATTTGAGGAGTTGGACATGTTCTGGGAAAACATGCATTAGGAATGCACCCAAGCCCACAGTGGCCTCTGAGTCTGTTGGCACATCCCTTGGTATTCCTCTGCCCCAGGTACACGTCATTACACAGGCAAAGGAAAGTAAGATTGTGCGTGCTTTGTTAAATGCCTATTTGGCTTCTTGGTCAGGGTGGGGCCACGGAGTCACAGGAGGCTATGAGGAAGCTAAGATGGCCGCCAATGCTTCCCGTTTCCAGAAAGCGTCCCCCAGCTCCATCCAAAACACATTTGAATGAAGACTTTTCCCAAACTCTGGTCACCCTTCAATGATACATGTGATCAAGTTAAAATAAATCACACTTAACGGGTGAGGTACAAAAGAAGCCAACTTCAGAACATCCACAACATAGTAAAGGCAGAAAAATACTAGTGACAAGGAAGATTAGCTAACGGAAGAGGCAGCAATAAATGAACCCATAACCTTTTTCCAGATGTATGGTTCTGACTTAAACACAGATAAAGTGGAATTGTGAACAACATTTAGAATGAACTCACAGAGGATTCCCACTTATTTAAGAATTTTTTTTAGCACTAAGTTTATATGAAGCATGGAAGAATATTTATTTTGAACATTAGTGACTTGTGTTGGCACAACGTTTTTATTGACTATTATTCCAAGCTATGGCTTTTATATTTTCCTGTTCTCTTTGACTGATATTTAATGAGTATATTTTAAAGAACACTTTTGCTATTTTATGGCCAGGGTGCCAGCTCCAGCAACTGGAAATTTGTAAAACTGTATAATATAGCCCTTCCAACATGGTTCCATCAGTTATACACCAATAAATAACGGTGATTTCAAGGATGATTAATCATAATCATTATAAAGCACTTTGGCCAAGCCAACATCTGTTTCCATGGATACAGCTGCTGGCCATCCAGGTTTTGTAATTTATATGTTTTAGTTATTGTTCCCAGATGACTGTGAACACCATTCTACACAATATGACCTTTTAACTTTAGGCCCCAATGGACTCTGTGGTTTACATGCAGCCTGTAGTTCTTTTGAGAAGTTTTTATTGGGAATTTGTAGGGCTCTGAGGAAATGAAGCAGGAAGATCTCCCCATCCTAGCTTCCTTGAAGAGACAGAGTGAAGAAAAGCACAGTGGTAACGATGTCAGTAACAGCCAACTAACTGGCGACATTGTCAGTGCATCAGAGATCTGAAGACCCACAAGATACTGGGGACACTGAGAAGGAGGTTGGAATGGCTTGCTCTATCTCACACTGAAACTGAGCGGAAAGCTGGTTCACAGCCAGATTCCCCCACTCTCAGCCTAGGGCTCGTCTTTTCCTCAATTATTTTAGACAAACAGGTTTTATTCAGTTCTTCACTGAATGAATGTTTACTAAACCACACTATATGCCAAGCTCTAGGCTCCATGCTGGCAAGTTAATGGCAAGTCAATGAAAGGAGTCATAGCTTGTCTTGGTTTTTACTTGTGTGGCTCAGAATGAGTCTAGTGGGGGAAGGCTTGCATTAAGCAAATAGTGACACAGGTGAATGGACAGTTAGGCTGTGACAGGTGTTGAGTCCGTGAGAGCTATCATATCCTGAGGGCCTATCATTGGGCATTAGGTCTAGTTACAGAGGTAAGGACAGGTTTCCCTGGAGGCAATGTCACCTGAGCTGAGATCTGAAGAAGGCATTAACTTTGTGAAAATGAAAGAAAGAGCATGTCAGGGACCAGCATGTGCAAATGCCCATGGCAAAAGGAAGCCAGGTGAGTACTGGCACTAAAAGAAGGTATGACAGGAGTTTAGAAAAATGGTACAAATGTTCAGGGGCCTGATTATATAGGACTTGTATGGCCCATAATGAAATATTCTGTCTCTGTTCTATTTATAGAAAGAACTCACCTGCAATAGACTAGCTTGACCAGGTTGTATCAGTATCAGGAGGAGCAGCTGGGGACTAGTGGCTGGAGCCCCTCTAGCTGGGAGGGTGGAGCCATGCTTGGGTCTTTTGCACCTTTAAACACCCTACTGTGATTTTTTTCTACATTTTTTTTTTTCCTGTGAAGTCCAAATATTGAGAATGGCAAGAAAGCCCTGAAGTCTTGTCTGTGATTGGATAGTCCTTTTCACATGATGCAGGTGTCCAGGGTTCTGGTCTCCTCTCAGCAGAGGAGGGAGACTATGTGGTAGACTGTTGTCACAGGGCTGAAAGAATAGGCTTAGTGTAGACTTTTCTCTTTCTATGCATAGGAATCAAAGCATAATGTAATCAGAGAGTGAAATCCCATCACCATAACCAATTATGCTGGTTAGAATAAAGTCACAGATACTGCCCACACTCATAGAGCCTGGATTATAGAAGGGCGTGAACACCAAGAAACAGGGATCATGGAACCAGTCTGTCTACCACACTATCCATGTCCTAACCTCAAAGACACATACACAGGGACTGTCTGTATAAAACCTAGGTGAGTTTTGTGCTCTTTCTGACTGTTTGAATCAGACACACTTCTGGACATGGTATGGTTCCCACCTAAGAGGATTATGGGAGACTCAATAGCAAGTCAAGATTCCCTGGCGGGAAGGAATCCTCTAGCCTAATTCTTTGCAGGATGAATGACAAAAGGAACATCAACTGTTGTGGGTGATGAGGGAAATAGGAGGGTCTCTGAGGATTTTCACCCTGCTTTCCTTAGAAGGGAATCAGCAAGGAACGAATAGGGAGCTTGGTTGTAAAGGCAGGAGAAGGCAGGTTTGGGGCAGGACAGGAGCTGGCTGCTCTGGATGCGGTTCTGGTTCTGTTGCCTCTGGTGGGTCATCTCTCCTCCAACGGGATGTGCTAGTAAACAAGCAACTTGGAATAGGTGATCTCTCAGTCGCTCTCTCTCTTTGTGTGTGACTGTACGTGAGAGAAGACAGGGAGACAGAGAGAGAGAGAGAGAGAGAGAGAGAGAGAGACAGACAGACAGAGAGACAGAGAGATAGAATGAAGGAACAGACAGGGCCAAATCCTAAGCTTAGCTAGATGGTGAGGAAGGGAAAGCTAGAGCATGAGAGGCTACAAATCCTAGACTATAGCCTTTGGCATTAATTTATCATCTTGCAAGAAAGGCAAGACTCAGTAGAAAATTGATTTGCCCAAAGTGTTGCATTAGTTCGTTTACCAGCAGTACCCGGCCCAGGGTTGACATCTGATTTCCAATTTGTGCTTCATTACTTCCCCATGAGTCGCTAGGCTAAGAAGAGAGTTTTCTGGAAGCTTTCAGGGGGGTAGGAACAAAGGGAAAGGGGAGACCACTCAGAGGAGAATGACAAGACCCCTAATTATAAACGAGGCCCATTTCTGACTTGTACTTGTGTATGATGGAGCTTTACTGCTTTGAACAGAACATTTCTATTCTGTAAAATATGACTCTTGTATAGACATTCTTCATCACGCAGGCTGGTCTTCCCTGTACCACTGCACATAGGAGGCCGGGAGCTTTTTGCTTCGAATTATAATCCATCACTGGAAGGCTTGGTAGGCATGGTCCTCTGTGCAGGCCTTTGGGGGCTGATGATCTCACTCTGGCACATTTTTGAGCCTTGTGAGTGGTAGTATGCAACCCGATGATAGCACAAGTCCCTGCCAGGACAGGGCTGCTGACAGCGCTGTCACCTCTTTGAAGCCAAGGCCAGCCCCCAGTGTGTCACAGAAGAGAGAATTTCACTAAGCCTGCCTTGCTCATAATCTTGGGGATGTGAGTGAAAACAACAATTAGTAGCAATTTTCACCCATCAGATTAGCAAAAATGAAAAAGATAAATAGCTGGTAGGATACAAATGGTATTGTCACTTTGGCGAACAATTTGGAAGTTTCCAAAAGAACTAGAAGTGCACACACATTTCATTTATAAATCTATACCCCAAAGAGGAAACTCATCTAACTGCATAAGCAGACCCATGCAAAGCTGTTTCTCACTCAGCATTGTTTGTGAGAGCAAACATTTGAAGCAACCTAGATGAAAAAAACATAATGAAATATACCAACAGAATAAATATAATGGGGTTTGCTCATACAATGGAACATAATCCAGAGGTAAAAAAAAAATGAATATGGTCTTTCTACATAAACATGGATAGATCTCACAAACATAATATTAAGTGGAAATATTGCAGAACAATATGATTTTATGATGTAATTTATTTAAATTGAAAAATCAAGACAAAAATAAAAGTATGCATTATCTATGAATATATAAATATACATCCAATATACAAGTATATACAATAAATATACATATTTAATAGATAAAATATATAAAAACATGTATATAAATATAAAATATATATATATCCAAGTATCACAATGGATTGGAAGGTTGAATAGCAAAGTGCTGGTAGGAGTTGCTTCTGAGAAAAAGGGAGGAAAAAATACAAGACTAAGGGGACTTTAACTTGATTTTTAATGTATTATTTACTTAAAAAAATTTTAAAATATCAATATATGATCATTTATGTGTATGTGTGTGCGTGTGTGAAAGAGAGAGAGATACACAGGAACAGATTTTTAATTTCAACTTTTGAGATTTTAAAAAATATCTCAAAAATCTAATTAATGAAGAAGATCACTATTTCTTACCATTGCGGGGAATGTGAAACTTTGCCAATCTACTCTTTTAACTAGAGTGAGAGGGGCGCCCTGAGCTGCAAAGTTTCAGGGGGAGAGCTTCAGCAGAACTGGGTTAAGGACATGTGCCAGTATACAACATGAAACTATGGATGGGTAACTAAGTCCAGAAATGACCCCTTGGCAAACACATTCAGGTACATTTGGAAGCACAAAACCTTTCAAAAATAATGTGCTCAGAGAAGACTTTAAGTAAACAAACACTTGCTGAATTGGATATGCATGATGATCGCAGCTAATTGTATTTTTAATAGAATTATTCTTTGGTGTCTAGGAAAAGGAAGTTGAAAAGCAGGAAATAAAGTATTTTGTACATTAAGTCTAAATTTCAGACTGGTTCCGATTGTGCCGGAAATTGCTTTGTTGAAGGTTTTTCTGCTGTTCAGATGGGTGGCCATGGAACAAAAGCACTTAGTGAATTAGAGGGGAACCAATACGCTTATAATTTTGAAGGCAAAGGCAGGGATTTGCAGAAATAAACATTTCCATTCAATAATGTTCAGGAAACCAGACCCCTTGCTGCTTGGATTGCTAGAGTAAAAGAAAAAAAGAAAAAAAAGAAAAATCCCCCAAAGACACTGCTGGAAATCCTCTGATTTCTTTTAAACTGGAATGATCGAGATAGTTTAAGGAAGATGTAATCCGATTTATTTATCTCAGAGACCTGTTTTTGCTGCCTATCATTAAAGCTCTGTTTCAGGAGCAAATGATTCCAAGGATTATTAGTAGTGATTCTGTGTGTGATTGTATATGCAGGGCACACAATCAGTGTAGAGTCAACACTTGCCCTTCAGCGAGGAGGTGGTAAACAACAGAATGGCTTTGTTTCTTGTCTTGGAACTGCCTCTTGCTCCCCAGCTCATCCCTCATTTTGGTTCCAGATGAAACCTCTCAAGGAATCTCGGATGCCATCGCTCCCTTTCTTGGAAATGTTCAAGAAACATTTCCACTGAATTAAGATCAAATTTAAGGGCCTATGCCGGTGCTCTTTCCTACTGTTATTCCCCACTGTTCTATAGCATGCCAGGCCAAGTGGTTTGTTTTATTCCAGTTTTATTGAGGCAGTCTAAGTGGGTTAGCTGGGGATGTTTTCTGAGTATTTCTCACCTTTTGCTCATTTTTTTTTGTCCTTTACCTGTCTTCCTTCTCTTGTTCATTTTATCTGTTCTAGACATTACAAGAATTGTCTTAAAATTCATAGCCTCCGTGAAACCTTTCTTAATTCCATCCAATGGAGACACTATACTTCTTTCACGGCATCTGAACAATGGGTTATCTGTATAGTTGTGGGTTTTTGAGTATTAATCAAGCTGTTCTCACTCAATCTCAAGCTTCCCCAGCATTGAGTTTATGACTTACTCATATTTATGTCCCTTACAGCAGGTAGCACCATGCCTTACAAATACCAAGTGCTTAGTTAATATTTAATTATTACCTGATTGGGTAAGCAGTTGTATAGGAAAGTTGGCCCTAGTCAGCTATTAACTGACCTGAATTCAAATATCAACTTTCCAATTGTCTTAACAAACTGAAGACCAAGCAAGTGACTTTATAATCTGGGACCTATGCTCTATGTGGCAATTTTCCTGGAACAGGCCAGGCACAGAAGTCTGCTTGTTTTCCCGCTGTGTTTTGTGGAGATTGCTTCGGTGACATGGTGAAGCCAGAGCTCAGTGACCTCCAGGAGTTCTCATCATGTGGGATTTTGCCAATTTACTTGGAAGGCAAAAGATTTTCTTTCAGGTCAATGTTTCTAACTCCATGGCGTCAAGGATATTATTGTACAGGGTATTTGTTGTACATGACCTGATTTGCTGTGGTTTAGGAAGACTCTATGGCATCAATATTGGCATATTTGGATAGGCAGGTGTGGTGTAGGGTGAAATGACCTTAGGACTCAGGTCCTCAGAATCCTTCAGGATGTCTGTTCTTTGCCTGAATTATCTATATTGTGGACTTTTGTTTATTTAATTAATTTAATTTACTGATTTATTCTTTGTCCTCCATAACCAATTTTAAGTTGTTTGTGGCCAACGCATATATCAAAACAGTGAAATATAAATAGGAGAGACAAATGTTAAGACTAGAGCAAGTTAAGTTTGCATCAGAGGAAAGTTAAGATGGGTGGGAAGATGAGAGGAAGAGGAAGAAACCTGTGTTCACACTATATGGATCTTTATAGTTGTGAGAGATGAACAAGAAATTGGGCTCATGTTGGCAACCTGGATGAAAACGAAAGTTGCCTGGGACATAGTCTCAATGTTTAAGAGCATGATATCAACCTTGGTGAGAAACCAAGTTTACCAGATGAAAATCTAAACTAAAATGACCATGGAGGGTTCAGTGGGTTAAGTCTCTGAATTGATTTTGGTTCAGGTCATGATCTCACGGTCATGAGATCAAACCCCGTGTTGGGCTCTGTGCTGGGTGTGGACCGGCTTAAGATTTTCTCCTTCTTTTTCTCTCTCTCTACCCCTCTCTCATTCCCTCCCCTGCTCACTCGTTCATGTGCTCACTCTCTCTCTTTTTCAAGGCAAATTGCTCACAGAAGTTCCCCCAAGGACAGTGGATGACATCCTCAACAGTACTGCACAAAGCTATGTGACATTAGTATCGTTTCTCAGTAAATTACAGCAACACAATTCAGTAAAAGGGCCACTATATCTCAGGGAAAGTGTGCCCCTTCCTGAGGGAATAGCTTGATTTGAGGGCAAAACCTGAAATGCCAGGAAGAATGGAAAGACTATCAAAAAGTCCTTCATAAATATCTCCTTCTTCAAGCAGACTTTGTATGGGAGGTGAAAGGCATAGAGTTCATGATTGCATTTTTTATAAGCTCACGAGGGATTCTTCATTATTAATTGAGGGTGCATTATTAATTATTAATTGGCCCTTAGTCACATTGTATGCCAAATTATCCTCATTATCAGCACCTCCACCAAGCTCACCTTCATCCTCAGAAAGTATCTATTTAGCTCCCACAGTGATATGCACATAGTTGGTGATTAACGAACATGAATTGAATTAACTGCGCTAGGAGCCAGTTGAAAGTAAACCCCAAGTTTATTTGTCTTTAGAAACTGACCATTAAATAAGCATTAGGGATGTATGAGGGGTAAACAGAGTTTTCCATAATCAAATGCATCATCATGAAATACCTAGTTTGCAAGACAAGGGGAAAATGGTTCTAAGAATTATATCCACGAAGTGAGACTTCAGAAAGTTTTAAAATCACAACGAAGTGGTGGTCAGAAAATGTATTCTAGACAAAGAGCAGTGTTTGGGAGAAGACTCAGCAGGGAGAGCATTCCTAATTTCATTTCAAGAAATCCAAGTCCACAAAAGTGATGAAAATGGACACTTCTACAAAGACACTTTCATTTTACCCTAAAGCTGTTGCACCTAGTAGAGATTAGTATCTAGTGAATCCTTGAAAGAGACCCAGGGTGGCTACTGGAAGACCTCAAAGTCACAGCACCAGGACTAAGAGTGTTTTCGGATTTCAAATCCAAAGCTTTGAAAGTCAGTTTCCTGCCTCTCAAGTCTGCTAAAGATATATTTAATAAATATTATACAGGGAAGAACAGCCCCTCCACTGGCTGACTCTCTTCCTCCTTACCACCTTGCCCAACTATGCCCCTTTTATTTTTCAATTCCATCTCATCTTGTTTTCCCTTCGTGGCAATCCGTAAAGGTAGAACACAGCAACATTTAACGGATGTTGGTACTTATGGATTGATTCTTCAATTTGGAGAATGAGGTGAAAAAAAAAGAAGAAAAGAAAAGAAAAAAAAAAACCCTGTTCTCTGAAGAATGTTGCAACAGTTCCTGACAAAGCAGGAGCAACATAACATATATTTGACATTATCAGTTATGACTTGAGTTCAACCGTGAGTATCAAATACCAGAAATAATTGCAGCTTAAGTAAGACAGATGATGTGCAGTGGATATCTAGGGGTGACCAAAACACTAGGAGAGCAGACCTGTGGTGTCATTACGTCCTAGGATTCTTCCTACTTTGCCTGTCTTAATTGCCGGCTGCTGGTCACTACGTCAACCCATGAACTGAGTTGCTTCGTGGGGCTCTAAGCATTACATCCACCGAAGGTTGGCAGCAGAGGGAACGGGAAGAAGATGAAAGGCTACACGTCCCTTTTAAAAGAGTGGTCTTCCCCATAAATACAGAGAGCAAACTGATGATCGCCAGAGTGAAGAGAGGTGGGGGAATGAGAAAAATGGGTGATGGGGAGTGGGAGATACAGGCTCCTAGTTACAAAATGAATAAGCCATGGAGATGAGAGGTACAGCATAGGGAATGTAGTCAGTGGTCCTTTAACAGCCTTGTATAATGATAGATGGTAGCTACACATGTGGTGAGCACAGAATAACGTGTAGACTTGTCATATTACTATGTTGTGCGTTTGAAACTAATGTCACATTGTGCCTCAACTATACTTCAATAAAAATAAATGAAGAAGAAATGGTCTTAAAGAGGTCCAGTTGGGTCATATAAGGGTTTGATTTACATCACATTGCTCAGAGCTTGGCCACAGGCTGCAGAAGAGCTGGGAAATGAAAACTGGTCTTGGAGGCGCTGTGCCCCACTAAAAATGGGGATTCCACTACCGAGGAAGGAAGGGAGGAAGCCACACAAGATTTGGACTCAATTATTATAATAAGGATTTCTAGTTTCTGATGATTATAGACTTCAGACATTTTTTTCCAATGTAAATAGTTTTCTCATTTAGGTTACTGTTTCTGGGTTGCCTTAAACTCTTGATTTCATTCAGATAGATATAAATCTCATTTCACATGTTCTTACAAAAAAAAAGTAAAAGAAAATGAATGGATTGACATCTCATTTCTTTGTTCACTCTCAAACAAAGTTGATTAAAAACTCTCAAAATGTTTGTGATAAATGTTACTTTTAAATATCCTGATATTTATTTATTTCCTAATATTGTTCCCATTTTTTTTTGCGTTTATGGTCTTCACCATTTACTTGTATTTTGAAAACCGAGGACTCTTTCTGATCCCATGTGAATTTATATCATTGTTTTCTTTCTTTTTGGCAAGAATTTTTGTGTGAGATTAAAACTACTTACCTTCAAATACTTCATGTCAAATTTAATTATGCCTGAATTCAGAACCACTTTTAATAAAAGATGATAAAGAAAGACGGATACCGTCATTTTCAGTTTCTAAATTTTTCTCCATGGCATAGGGTTTCTGATCTTCTTTAAGTTAGACATAGATGAAAATTGCATCCTACAAATCACAAAGTAGATTAGGAAACATCTGAAGCCCCTTTCCTCTTCATTCTTTCTTGTTAAAAATGGGCCGCTGCCTTCAGAATTCCTTCCATACTTTTTCTCCTCTTAAAAGATGGCTTATTCATCAGGTATGAAAAGCCCTTATGGATGCATCTACTTCTAGAATTTTCCACCACCCATCAGACTCATTTAGCTCCATTTGCTTGTTATTCTCTCAAAGTTGTTACTGAAAAAAACTTTATTTTTGAACATAGGCAAAATGAAACAAGTAGTATCTGTCAACATAACAGCTTCCTATTTGCCTATTTTCTAAATAATACCACATTTCACTGAATTTAAAATATATTATTATCTTATGTACCTCTAAAAAAGAAAAAGTGCTCTTAGTTAAATATAAGACAGTATCAATTGTTTAGAAAGAGAGAGAGGACACACGAGTGGGGAAGAGTGGCAGGGGGCGGGGAGGCGGACAGAGAGAAACTTAAGCATGTTTCATGCTCAGCACAAAGCCCAACATGGGTTTGTTCCCACAACCCTGGGATCATGACCTGAGCTGAAATCAAGAGCCAGACTCTGAGCTGACTGAGCCACCCAGGTGCCCCAAGACGCCTTGTTAAGTTGCATCCTGACTTCACACTGTTGACATGTCTTTTATTATTTTTTTTACTTTAATTTTTTTAATGTTTTTATTTATTTTTGAGAGAGAGAGAGAGAGAGAGAGAGAGAGAGAGAGAGACAGAATCCAAAGCAGGTTCCAGGCTCCAAGCTTCCAGTACAGAGCCCTCCATGGGGCTCGAACTCACAAACTGAGAGATCATGACCTGAGCGGAAGTCAGACGCTTAACTGACTGAGCCACGCGGGCGCCCCGACATGTCTTTTAGAATTGAAAAAATGCAGTATTTGTCTACATAAATACATATTTTTACAGTTACAATCATAGAATATGGACCTCTCTTTTTTCTTTTTTCCCACTCAAACTATAAACCATAAACATTTTCTATATTTCTACATTTACTTTATAATTACAATTTTAATAACTACATAATTTTCCATCAAGTTGATACACTATAATTTACTAAACCACTTTGCTGTTGTGCATTTAGGGTGTTTCTAAGTTTTTGACAATAAATATACTATGCATGGAGGTATTTTTATACTGTTGAGTAATTTACTTGTCTCACTTCCGGGATGGATCAAAAGATTCGTGAAAATTTGTATCGTTCTTGCTATTTTTCCATGGCTTTCCAGAAATGTACCAATTGCCATTGCCTCCAGCAGTAAATGAGTACCCCAGTTCTTCAGGAACTACTCCAAATGTTGAGAGCTATTAAAAACCCCAGCTTTTTTCCTAGTCTAAATGCTTCATAAGTGTTTCCTTAATTTATATTTATTTGAACTAAGAAGGGCAAACATTTTTCCTCACTCTTGTTTATCAAATTCTTTCTTACTGAAGCTTGTTTACTAACCACTTATAGTTTTGGTTTCCATTCCTTACTTCCATTTGACACTAGGGCAGTTTTAAAAATAGTCGTGCTGTTGGTGTGATAGAAAAAAAAATCTAGTCTTTATTTTAAATAAAATCAAAATTGTGGTGGTGGCCGAAGGGGGTGATGTGGAAAAAGAGGTGTGGTGACCCAGGTTTAGCAGAACGACTGGGAATCTCCTGAACCTGCATTTCCAGCATCTAGAGAAAGATATAGGGTGATGGCTGTAGAAAGGAGACTTTGGCATTAGGCTTACTGAGTTTTAATTCTAATTTTGACTCTTAGTAGCTGTATGGCATTGGGTAATTTACTTAGTCTCATCTAAATAAACTGGGATATCAATCCTCACCTAGCAGGCTATGGAGAACATACAGTTAATTAACATATGTATGAAAAACACCTAATGTGAGGCCTGGTTTGCAAAAACCCACTTAACTCTCCTGCTACTGTCTACGCTAGAACAGGGTCATTCACAGCATGAGGGCACAGTATTTAAGGGGATGCCATTTGTATAATAGTCATTGCGGATTTAAAGATTTATTGCAATATAATAGACATTGTAGGCTTTTATGTACTACTGTCTTGTTCTAAACAAATCAATATAGTATGATAACATTTCATCAGATGGGAATAAATTTTCTTGACAGAAGGGTACTTTTCTAATTTGTTGAGCAAAACAATGTTACTGGTTGGATGAAAGTGTTATCAATGACTAGTTTATGATTACCTATGTGGGTTTTTTTACATAAAATAATTCACACTTGTAATAGGCAGAATAATGCTTCCTCCACCCCTCAAAGATGTCCACATTCCCAGACTTGGGAATGTGTTACCTTACGTGGTAAAGAAGTAAGGTTGCTAATTAAGTGACCTTGAAAGGGGAAGATTATCTTGGATTATCTCACTGGGCCCAATGTAATCACAAACATCCTGAAAAGTGGAAGAGGGAAGCAGAACAAGAGGGCAGAGTAATGCCATGTGAGAAGAACCTGACCCATTGTTGTTGACTTTGAAGATGGAGGAAGCTGGTAAGAGCCAAGGAATATGGGCAGCTTTAGAAGCTGGAAGGGGCAAAAAATGGATTCTATCTCTACCCTAGAGTCTCCAGAAGGGAACACAGCCCTTCTGACCTCTTGATTTTGGCCAGTAAGTCCCATCTTGTACTTGTAAAGTACAGAACTGTAAGATAATAAATTTGTGTTGCTCTAAGGCACTTTATTGTAGTAATCTGTTACAGTAACAATAGGAAATTAATACAACATTATTAACAGGAACTTTAGAAACTATAGACAACAAAAAAGGAGAAAATGAAAGTCACTCATACAACTTCATAGCTCTGTCTTCGGAGAGGGCCTAGAAGCATGGCGTCCCAATACCAGCAAGTACCTCGTCCCCAGATTTTGCTATGGAAAGGAACATGTAGTAGCTTTGCAGTGGAGATACCTGGCAGACCCCACTTTAACCAAGTGGTCAACATCAACATCACCAGCGGTAAGTCATGCTGTCGTCATATACCCCTCAAGTTGATGTAATGAGAAAGCTACTTTATATTTGTGGTATTCTTCTCAAAAACCTATAACTTCAGCATAAGCATGAGAACAGAACAGGAAAAATCCAAACTGAGGCACAGTTTATAAAAGACCTGGCCAGTACTCCTTAACACTGCCAAAGGTTATGATAGAAAAAGATAGACTAAGAAACTGTCATAGACCAGAGAGACTAAGGAGACATGATGGCTAAAAGCAAAGTACAATCCTGGAAAAGAAAAAGGACATGATTTGGAAAAACTGGCAAAACCTAAACAAAACCTGGAATTTGGTTAATAGCGAGGTAGCAATACCAATATCCCAGTTTTAGCAAATGTACCATAGTTATGGAAGATGTTGACATTGGGAGAAAGTAGGTGAAAGGTCTACAAGAGCTCTTTCTACTATCTTTCCAACTTTTCTGTAAACTTAAAATTATCCCAACATAAAAAAAATGCCTTTCACATACCATCACTCAAAAATTGCTATTAATATTTTATAAAATTGAGATTAAACTCTGTAATTTTAGTAACCAGATTTTTTTTATTAACTTGTCAGCATGTTAAGACTTTATCCAACTGATAGAGCCATGAGAGACATCTCCCTTTTTGTAGTCATTATAGTTCTCTGATGTCCTGAAGGGAGATAGTGACTGGCATGTAGAATCATAGATTGTGTGATCATAGGACATCCACTCTAAAATGAGAGGTAGGCTCTGTCTGGCATTGGTTTGGTCCAAACCTCTCTCCACTTGTAGAAGAGAGAGCTTTCACAAAGATTTCATAAGCTTTAACATACATTCCACCTTAACATGTTGTCGACACAATTGTTGACACAGTTGTGCCCCTCCTAACACTTACAGAACAAGAAAGACAAGAGGAGAGGTCCTGTTGCTTTAACACAAGAGCATTGTCTTCCTCTATAATCCATAATTTATGATGCCACCAAGAGATCTGACCTTGTACTTCGAAGAAAAAAAACCCAGATGACTATTTACTACTTGCCAGTCACTAAATGTTTTATGCTCATCGTTTAATCCTCAAAGCAATCTTCTGAGGTAGGAAATATTCTCATCCCCATTTCATACATTTATAGAGAGAGCTTAAGTAACTTGCCCAAGGACACACACTTAAGTGGCAGAGCTAAGTTGCAACCCAGGCAGCCTGGCTCTAACCAGAATATTTGATCGTTGTACAATGTGTCTCCTGAAGGAACAGTTACCTAAATTGGGAGTTAGCAGAGAAGTCACAGAACTTATTGTACGGTGATTATTGTAGATCAAAAACAATAACAGCAACAGCAGCAACAAAACCCTCCTGCAGTTGTCTTGTGTTATCGAGCCATTCCGCTTGGAGGGGATAATGCTGGAGCAGCCAGCAGGAAAATGTGAGAAAGTACACGAGAAAGTTCTCTACCACTCCTACTGTAGTTAATACTAAACCTTTGTATGATAGACGTTATTTTCAATATCTGTCATAAATATTTTCCTGCAACATCATTTTTGATGATATCATAATGCATCACATCAGTGCATAGGACTCTAAAACTTTTGCAAGTTCAGGAAAGGGGGTGTGGTAATTTTCTTTGAAATGCTTTCTGTAAAATGCTATGTGACTCTTAAGCATCCTATTATATTTTATTTTATTTTAAAAAAAAATTTTTAATGTTTATTTATTTTTGACACATAGAGAGACAGAGCATGAGCAGAGGAGGGGCAGAGAGAGAGGGAGACACAGAATCTGAAGCAGGCTCCAGACTCTGAGCTGTCAGCACAGAGCCCAATGCAGGGCTCGAACTCACAGACCGCGAGACCGTGACCTGAGCCGAAGTCGGATGCTCAACCGACTGAGCCACCCAGGTACTCCTATTATAATATATTTTAAAAATTAAAGTTCTTTTCCCACAAAGATTCATATGTATCCATCTAGTTAGTTGATGCTGAAACGAAACAAAACTTAGATGTAATTTTCTCTTATCTTTGTTTCTGTCTTGCACATTTCTTTGTGAGTGGAATTAAATGACAACCAAAAATAGAAATGCATTTGTTAGCACCAGGTACCATTGTTCTGAAAGAAAGATATTTTCTCCATGATGGCAAACCTTCCTCACACTGAGTAATATACAATTGAATTTGCATGTTAAAAAAATGTGTGCACTGCTTTTTTATAATTAAAGATAAGATTAACCTGTGTGTCAAATTTTTCTCCAACAACAACTTGAAAGATTTTCATGTTAATTTCACTGAAAACAGTGTGAGAATAATGGGTAATTATTTTCTGCTGACATTCTCTCCCATTAGATGGAATGTGCATTTTGGAACTGAACTGTCAATTTTGATTTCAGCTTAGTTTTCACCTGGAAACTAAGTTGGTGCATTGAGATTATTTTCCCATTATTGTTTAATATGTACTTTCTTATGGAAGTGGAAGTAATTTGGGGCCATCCTGTCAATCATCTCCTCATAGTTTGGACACATATATGAGAAATACAGAAGGAAAGTCTAGAGCCATTTATTTCGGACAGTCTAACTTATTTACATACATAAAAGCCCCGATTTTGTACCCTTTGTTAGAACTGACCATGGCTTAAGTTGAATAATTTAAGGAAAATCTATATAGTGCTGATGTCATGGACAAAAAGTCATTTTGTGTGTTTGTACAAATGAATCCATTCATTCATTTTTAATGCCATGTTTGTATGTATGTTGTATCGAGTGAATGGTATTTACCTAGGTAGCTCAGGATATAATGTTAGCTGATCTCATCTTTTCTCAGCCTTCCTAAGAATTAGAGGATCACATGAAGAAGTTCTGATTCATGTGATTATTAATTCATAAGGAGAACTTTATTTTCATTTTATACACTGGAAGGTTTAATAATAATTTTTAAGTGTATTTTTCATTATTTAAACACTTATTATGTGCCTACTATATATAATTACCCTGTTAGGTGGAAAGAGGGATCTTAAGATATACATGACAAGATCTCTGAGCTCTAGGCGCCAACAATTCAACAGCCTATAAAGGTGTGTTTGGGTTTTATTTGATCAATTTGGGGGAACTAATGAATGTTTTTGACCAAGGGCATTAACATGGTGCTTTAGAGAATTGAAGCAGCTGTGGCTTATGGGCTCTACACCTTAGGAGATCATAGACTAGGCTACCTGGTGTGACAGTATTATGGCAGTATGGGGGGCAACTGAGGGTGGTGGCATTTAGACCGAGGAACGGGTCTGGAGGAGGAAAGTCTAAACGTACTCACAGCTGACTGGCTGACTGAAGGTTAGCATCTGACCGAAAGCATGAATTATTGTAGAAATATGCTCAAGTCCAGGAGAGACTCTGGGTCGGAGTGAAGGTGGTAGTTGTTTTGAACTACTTGAACATAGAAGCTGGTGAGGTACTCAGTAGGCAGGTGAGCATAGAGGCTGAGACATGGAGAGATGATAGGGAGATAGTTTCTGGAATCCATTTCCTATAAAAAGAATTTGGAATTCGGTAGCTGTCAGAGTCGATAGGATTCATGAGGGCAGTTGCTTTCAAACACTGTTGACTATGACCCATAGTGTATCTTATTACATGAATGTGTTTGAATATGAATATTTATATATGATATATACCCACATAAATTTATATATAATCTTCATAAAAACTTATGCCCAAATTTTGCCCTCATTACATTTAATGCACTCTGGTGATTTTAAAAATCTTCTTTTATCAAAAAAAAGTCATATGAGGACTTTAAGAGACAAAACAGATGAACATAAGGGAAGGGAAGCAAAAATAATATAAAAACAGGGAGGAGGACAAAACAGAAGAGACTTACAAATATGGAGAACAAACTGAGGGTTACTGGAGGGGTTGTGGGAGGGGGGATGGGCTAAATGGGTAAGGGGCACTAAGGAATCTAGTCCTGAAATCATTGTTGCACTAGATGCTAACTGATTTGGATGCAAATTAAAAAAAAAAAAGTACTGGTCAAAAGTGCTGACCCACTTAACAGATTTCATAATCTATGACTCAATCACAGCCTGTAGTTGACAACACCTGTGGAAAACACAGCCTGTGCTGTGGATCCAGCTCCTGTGTGTGTTTCTTTGTCATCACACCCCTGCACTGGTTGGGAAGGGGGGCTCAGCTTGGATTTCGAGCAGGCCGGTGTTGGGAGCTCTACTTCTGCTGCCCCTGGATACCCCTCCCACCTGAAACCGAACTGAGAAGCAGCAAAGCCCTTGAGTGAGGGTAAATCTTCTGATTCTTAGGGATCCAGGATGTGTAGAGTGTTTCTATTTTATACACAATAAAAAGAGAGGCAAGGAGAAAAAAGAAACGGTACAGGATAAGTGGATAAGAAAGGGATGAAGGAAAATTTACTTTGAAGTCACATCTCCAACTTTCTTCGTATATGTATGAAGTCAGATTATTGGCAATCAAATACTTGCAAAGTCATCAGATGAGCCAGAGCTCTTAAATCTATTTAAAATTTTTTTAATGTTTATTATTTATTTTTAAAAGAGAGAGAGAGAGTGGGGTGCCTGGGTGGCTCGGTCAGTTAAGCGTCCGACTTCGGCTCAGGTCATGATCTCAGGGTCCGTGAGTTCGAACCTTGCGTCGGGCTCTGTGCTGACAGCTCAGAGCCTGGAGCCTGTTTCAGATTCTGTGTCTCCCTCTCTCTCTGCCCCTCCCCTGTTCATGCTCTGTCTCTCTCTGTCTCAAAAATAAATAAACGTTAAAAAAAATTAAAACAAAAAAAAGAGAGAGAGAGCAAGCAGTGAAGGGGCAGAGAGAGAAGACACAGAATCCAAAGCGGGCTCCATCCAGGCTCTAAGCTGTCAGCACAGAGCCCGACATGGGCCTTGAACTCGTGAACCATGAGATCATGACCTGAGCCAAAGTCAGATGCTTAACCAACTGAACCACCCAGGGACCCCTTAAATCTGTTTTTATACTGAGTAGGAAGGTTGGAGGGTAGGATGTGCATTTGTGGTTGTGTATACATGTGTGTTTGTACACTTCTATGTTTTGTGTGTGTGCACACTTGTGTGTTTATGTATATGTGTGTGCATACTATGTGTCATTTGATTACTTTATTTTATTCAGTTTCATGACTCCAACCTTCAGTATAGACAGGCTGATATGCCTGCTTTAGACTCTGCCATCTGCTACTCTTATACCTCCATGTGGGAATCAACTATTCCCCTCCCAGGTACCCTCCCTGATTCATTAAAGATGTAAGTACTTGGTGTATCTTCTTTCTTCCTCCCACTAATTCTGTCATCATGTTTGGTAGCATCACATGATAGCCACATAGACAGTGCACTCCCATACCCTACCCTCCATCCAAGATCTTCCTTCAAGAATCTCCTTCCCTCCTAGGTTGGTCAGTTAGTACCATAGCCATACTTACTCTCTCTTATCCAATCTGCACACTCCTTGGCTCATTTTCAGTCTTAGCTTGATCTTAGATCATCATCTAAGATGACCTTGCATCTTATTTCAGTTGTAGAAATAGAAGCTCTCGGTAGAGAGCTTCAACATACTTCCTCACTTCATTTTCTAGCCCATTCACATTTTTGCTTCCGTATGCTGTCTTCCTCCTGCCACAATGGAGGACTGCCATTATCACTCCACCTGGTGCAGTAGATTCATATTATCTCATCTACTCAGGAGTATTGGTCCTGTGGTTCTATCTTTCGTCAACATAAAACTTTTCCCTCTGCTAGATTATTTACATCAGCTTACAAATATGTTGAAGTATCTCCCATCTTTTAAAAAAGTTCCCTTTCCTTCATAGAGTGGTCAATACTTGCTATCTTCACATTTTTTAATTAAAGTTTTTATTTATTTATTTTGAGAGAGAGAGAGAGAGAGGCAGAAAGAGAGAGAATATCCCAAATAGGCTCCATGCTGTCAGAGTAGAGCCTGACACGGGGCTCAAACTCACCAACTGTGAGATCGTGACCTGAGCCGAAATCAAGAGTTGAATGCTCAACCTATTGAGCCACCCAGACGCCCTTTGCTATCTTCACTTCTTATTCTCATATTCTCTCTTTAATTGATTTCATTCAGGCTTTCTCCCCTACTGCACTGAAACTGTTGTTCGAAATCAGTTAACCCTTGAGCAACATGGGTTTGAACTGTGCAGGGCCACTTTGTATGTGGATTGTTTTAGATAAATATAGCACTATAAATGCATTTTCTCTTCTGTATGATTTTCATAATAATATTTTCTTTTCTTTAACTTACTTTATTTGAGAATATGGTATATATTATACATATACCATATAAAATGTGTTAGTCAACTGCTTATATAATTGATAAGCCTTCCATTTAACAGTAGGCTATCAGTAGTTAAATTTGGGGGGAGTCAAAAAATATATGTGGATTTTTGACTGAGCAGGGGGGCGGGGTGGTGCCCCTAACTTCCATGTTGTGCAAGGATCGACCGTATTACCAGTGACCTCCATCTATGAAAGTCCATTGGTCAGTTCCTTTCAGTCCTGGTGAGTTTATGCCCAGAGCATCTCATTATATCTATATCAACCACAGGGCAGTCTTAGAGTTAAGTCCATGTGTGGACATTTGGGAAAAAATCTTGGTTAAAAAAATTTTTGCATTGCGTTTTTTTCAAGTGGATAGAAAGATGAACTTCTGCAAATAGGTAGGGATTCCTCCTTTGTTATTGAGTTCTGCTCCTGAGTAGCCTGCCCCTGAGTAGCTGGAGACTACACAGGTTCTACTGGAAGGGGTAGCAGAAATAAAAGAGGACAGGAGTCAAGGAGTAGTTTCTTTTTTGTTTTCTAATGTTTTTTAATGTTTATTCATTTTTTTTTTAATTTTTTTTTCAACGTTTATTTTTTTTGGGACAGAGAGAGACAGAGCATGAACGGGGGAGGGGCAGAGAGAGAGGGAGACACAGAATCGGAAACAGGCTCCAGGCTCCGAGCCATCAGCCCAGAGCCTGACGCGGGGCTCGAACTCACGGACCGCAAGATCGCGACCTGGCTGAAGTCGGACGCTTAACCGACTGCGCCACCCAGGCGCCCCTGTTTATTCATTTTTGAGAGAGAGAGAGAGAGCATGCAGGGGAGGGGCAGACAGAGAAGGAGAACAGAACCTGAAGCAGGCTCCAGATTCTCAGCTGTCTGCACAGAGCCTGATGTGGGGCTTGAACCCATGAACTGTGAGGTCATGATCTGAGCTGAAGTCAGACGCTTAATGGACAGAGCCACCCAGGCATCCCAAGGAGAGATAGTTTCTAATTGCACCACTATTAGAAACTGGCAGTAGGGACGTGGGCAGATCATCTAATGTCATAATCCTTGGTGCTCAATTTCTCTTTCAGAATCAGGGATGGCACCAGAGGCTGGATGGTATCTCTGGCCCCTCTCTGCTCCAATGTCACACAGTTCTTCTGTCAAATTCAGACCTTCCACGATGAGTCTTAGCCATAGTCACCAGGTTGTTGTTGTTTTTATCCCCAGCTACTTCATGTATAAGGCAAATATGGACAAATTTAATCCCTGTGAACAATTTAGCTTCTTCTAGAGAAGAGCGATCTGTGTCATGCTGAGCAATCCCACGCTGTGAGTACCAAGAGCTGTCGGATAAATGTAGTGGTGAGGGCCACTAGTGTGTATCTCTTTCCAGCTTATTGTTCAGTCATGTCATACTGTGTTGGTAGACTGATATTGGCCATGGATGTAGTATTTACACCAAGGAAGTGCTACACATCAGGGGCTTTCCTCCCCTGACCCCACTCCTTGCCTAAAAATCGGTTGTTAAACATTTATCAGCACAATACCAGATAAACGTTAATGGGTGTCACCATCATTAGATAAATAGATCAAAGGATGTCTTTGATTCACAGTAGTACTTGGAACCACTATGGTATATGGAAAACCCACATGTATAGCCATCACCACCACCATCCTTTTTGTTTCAATGTTTATTTTTGAAAATAATAAGAAAGAGAAAAAGAGAGAGCACAGGGGAGGGGCAGAGAGAGAGGGGGGAGACAGAAAATGTGAAGTGGGGGGCTCGAACTCCCAAACTGTGAGATTAATGACCTGAGCTGAAGTCCGACACTCAACCGACTGAGCCACCCAGTTACCCCAGTCACTACCATCCTTTTAACAACCTCTATTGAGAAGTTACTTATTGAGCCACAAAATTAAGAAATTTATATGACTTATTTAATACTGACAACAGCTCATGAAATGCTTATTGTTACTGTCCTTTTCATAGACAAGGAAGCAAAAATGGTGAGAGGTTACGTAACCTTCCCAAGATCAGACAAGTGGTAAGTGACAGAACCTGAGGTTGTGCTCGTGTTTCTCTGATTCCAACTGCGAAGCTACACTGCCTCGCTGACACATAATAGACACACGGAGACATTCTTCTCCATACATACATTTATGGGTTTAAAAATACTTCTTTTCCCTCCACTGTGGTAATTGTTTATCTCTTTCTTCACAAGTGCAAAAATGTCATGAACACGAATATCACACCAGAGACTTGTTTGCTCTCTGAAACATTTAAAACATTCCCTAGGGACTATTTCAGAAATGAGACTGAGGATCTGATCCGAGTCAAAATCATCAGAAAGGCACAGTGATATGGAAGATGCACACACTTTTGTTCTTAGAAAGCTTTATCTCCTCTTGCTAGCAAAATAGCTGAATAGAAAACTACTTAACCTAAGACAGGGCACTTTGCCCTCAAAATAAATTGCTTCTTAAAAAAAAACGTGGTTGCATAATCTTTGAATTAAAATTCCAAATCCACAGAGAAAAACATTACCAGCACTGGGTTAGCTTGAAAGGAAAGTGGCCACATGCTCACAGAATAGGTGAAGGAGCTAATCTCGGGGCGGAAGACGGTAGTAGGACTAAGGGCTATGCCTTTGATCCACTGCCCAGAGAGCATTCTCAACAGGATTATGTAAATGACCTTTAAAAAGTATTTTGGATCATGCAGACCTGAACATATTTATGGATTTCCAAATTTAAGTGTCTGATCAGATGAGATGGGGAATTAAGCTTCTCTCTATTTGCTTCAACTGGAAGCTCCCTCTTCTAATTTTTCCTTGTGTACAAATCTTTAAAGATGACAGTAGCAAAGGTGGCTAGAAATGCCTCCAAGAGGTAAGGAAGGGAAAGGGAAGAGCTGCCTATGACCTGCCAGTTTCAGCATATCGATCACCTCCCCCTCCCAGAAGATTAGGTTGAAGTGGGTGGCAAGGGGTGTGGGAAATTAGGTGGAGGTTTCCACCAGGCAGTTGCACTTGAACTAACTGTAACATGTGTATAAGTGTTTGTAAGATATTAAATATGCTAATGCATCGGGTTATTGTTCTGTGGAAAATATTCCTCATCTGTCTCCATCTCTATGTAAAATGGAAGAGTATTTTTGGTATGACCTTGAATTGTTCATGAAGATTGATGCTGTTGGTCCAGACAGCAAACTTTGGAGAAACACTGGACAATGATTTTCAACTCTAACTTCACTTAAGGATCACTGAGGTAAAAAAAAAAAAAAAAAAAAAAAAAGGTAGCAAAGCCTGGAACCTATCTCAGACCAAAATTTCTGGGATGGAGCTGGAACATCAATGCTTTTTATATGTCTCCCACCCTACCTGGTTCTCATGTATAGTCTGGATTGAAAACCACAGATCTAGATTTACCCCTTCATTTTCCAGGTGAAGAAATTCAGTTTTAGAGATGTGAATAACATAAGGTTAGACTTAATTTAGTTCAATTCAGCAAATGTTTATTCAAGCCCAGCTATGCGTTGGGCTCTGGCTATGAACTCAGGGGGACAGAGGTGGGGGCATTGCTTATGTAGAAAGGAGTTCTCTGTGCTTCCCCAATGTGGCATTTCCTGAGCTCCTTGGAGACCTCACCGACTCTGTGGAGTATTTTCATTCTTTCAAAACTCCTGTAGGAGGCTCCATGTTTACCAGTGATAAATCTGTACAGACTAACCACATAGTCTAATGTATTTGCTATTAGAATTTTATTAGCTAGGCGTATGGTAATTCTGGTGTTCTTATGCCAACCAGGAGCTCTGATTCTGGGAGCAAATATCCTCTAGTGGTTATAAACACTGATTTCTAGAATCAAAGTGTCAGGTCAAGTCCTGGGTCTTCAGCTGACTAGTGATTTCATTCTGGCCAAATAATTTTACCTCTCTATGCCTCAGTTTCCTCAAATGGGGTGATGATAGCTTCTTAGGCATAGTGTTGTTTTGAAAATATCTATAAAGTGCTTGTGTTTCAGGAAAATAACACCCTTTAAATGTCAGCTCTTGTTACGGCTGTGTATTTTTCCTTCCTTCTTCCTTCTCTGAGCCTTTACCAAGTTCTGTGCGGGCTCTAACACTGGGGAATGCATCAGATTGCCAATCACTATTCATCTCTAACTTTCAACTCCGATCACTATCAAGCTGCACTAGAAAAAATATGAGCCATGACTTGCATTTTTGTTGTTGTTGTTGAGAGCAGCTGACTAACTAGAGCAGCAGGGACTTTGCTATGCTGAGGTGGGGCTGTACAGTGGGACGGGTGCTTCGGAGAGAGAAGCAGTGGCCAAGGCATTGGAGTCGGCAACACTGAAAGCGAATGATCTTCCCTTACTTTTAAAGAAACCTCTGGTAATAGACAACACTAACAACACACAATTAGCATAAATGAAATTCGGCACAATAAATTGTTACTTTTATTGTTGTCCCCACACAACAGGGTGAAATTTTAAAAACATATTTTGTAAATTTGATATTGCAATTAGAAGGGAAACCTGGTAAGAAAGGTTTATATGAATTGGACCATTTGGGGCAGAATTGGTTTGTTTGATGATCCTCTTTCACGTTGACGTTAAAAACACACAATATGCAGTCTATTCTCGTGTCAAATATTCTTTATCAATAATTAGTGATTAGTCATTATTCATACCTTCAGAATAAAACAATATAGTCCCTGATGAGAAAATCTTTTATGTGCTGTGTGTGTGTGTGTGTGTGTGTGTGAGAAACTGAATTCCCTCTCTCTCATAAAATGCACAGAGAACCTTTTCACAGAATCTTTTTTTTTTTTCAACGTTTATTTATTTTTGGGACAGAGAGAGACAGAGCATGAACGGGCGAGGGGCAGAGAGAGAGGGAGACACAGAATCGGAAACCGGCTCCAGGCTCTGAGCCATCAGCCCAGAGCCTGACGCGGGGCTCGAACTCACAGACCGCGAGATCGTGACCTGGCTGAAGTCGGACGCTTAACCGACTGCACCACCCAGGCGCCCCTCACAGAATCTTTTCTTCACCTGATGTCTTTGATAATCGTGAAGCAATCGGCCTTATTCTCAGGAAAATGTTCCTAGGTGTATACGCATGATTTTGCATGCATTTATAAATCATTTCAGGGTAAAACAAACTGAGGTTTTCCCTGTCAAAGTTTATGGTTCCCAAACTTGGATCTATGACAAAAAGAAAGGGGTGGATATTTACTATATGGGAACCCTGCATACATAACATCAGGACCCTCAGCTTTTCTGAAGGTTGATGCAGCTGGTGTACAGGCACTGCTTCGTTTAGTTACCATAACAGCCACCAGATGCTGGTTTGGAGCCCCCTTTCCCATCCTCCCCCAATAATTTGTTAAAATTTTGTTAAATCTGAAGATACAGTCAATACTTAATCATGTGCAGAAAACTGTGGGCATGAAGTTCCTAGACATCTACCTTCTTATAGTTTTGAATAACTTGGTGATCTGACAGGAGCTACTGAGCCAAACTTGGAGATGCTGTAGGCAGCACTGGCTACATGATTTGTGGGCACCAGTGCAAAATGAAAATGCCGGGCCTCTTGTCCCAGAGGCATGCAGAATTTCAAGATGGTGACAGCAGAGCATTAAGTCATGTGGGGACCCTTTTAAGGGGTCTGTGCAACTACACTGGATGGTCACCCATACAGCTGGCCCTGGCCACAAGAGACATGGAGATGTTGATGGGTCACTGTAACTAATACAACATTGAAACTTGCTTAAAGAGAAAGAGAAGACTGATCTTGTTTTTGGTGGGAGAGTAGAGTCTGGAAACAAAGAAGGACGGATGGGAGAGAACTTTATAACACTGTCGCTTTCTTTCCCTCACATTTTTCTGGGTGGGCCTGAAAGTGGAAGTTCAATGTGGGGGTCACAGCAGTTTACCTGGCCTTCTCACATGGCCCAGGTGAATAGGAGCTTTTCTGCTGGGGGAAACGGTGATCTTCTAGGGAAGAGCCAATTGCAAGGGGTACAAGTGGAAAAGCTAGACTCTGTATGTGTCCCCCATTCCTTCCATCTCCTCTTGCTCTAGGCAGTTATCACAAGGGGTGGTTGCCCCATTACTGCTGAGAGCAGTGCCCAGGGCAAAGGTTCCGTAAGATTAGGGGCAGGCAGAGAAATTGGGTGGGGGAATGGAAGCGGTGAGTCGAGAATGGTAGCACTAGAAGCTTTCTGCCTCTAGGCACCTCCCCACCATTCCCATTGCAGGAACCCAGCGGGGGCCAAAGTCACTGCCCCAGAGGAGTAAAACATGTGCTCCTCTCCCCCACAGAAAGAGTCAATATTTGAGGAACATAAACTCCAAATAGGAAAGAGAACTGAAATTAAAAGCCTTTCTGGAGGCAGCAGGGCTAATGAAGTTGGATATGAATTTAAAATGGTCTTAATAAATGCCCTCACAGAGAGATAAGGGAAGCTTTTGAGATTACAGAGCAGGAAAAGGAACTAATTTAAAATTGGGGGTTTGAAAATATAACTGTTGCAATTAGAATTAAAAAAAAAAAAGAAAGAAAAATAAACCACTAAAGAGCCAGTTGGAATCACAGAATGGGTACAGTTGAAGTACAAACTAGTGAGCCAAAAAAGGTTGTGTCACAAAACTTTCTTGGAAGACATCAGGAAGGGAAAACATCCGGAAGAGATGGAACCCATGAAAAATGTTGAGTCAAGAAACAGAAATAAAAGTGTCAAAATCTATAAAATAGAATTCCCAGGCAGTGAGAAAGGAGCAAAACAGAGGAAAAAATATGAACAAGAATTTCCCAGGATTAAAGAAAGATATAAAAGCTCAGGATAAAAAGGCTAATAGAGTGCTGAACAGGACAGATAAGAAAACTACAATCAATATCCAGACAGATTATAGTTAAACTTAAGAGCATAAAGACAGAGAAAATTTAAAAGCTTGCAGAGAGAAAGAAAAGACCCAAACAAGTACCAGATTTATGGCAGACTTCTCAACAGCAACACTGGATTGTGTATCTTCAAAGTTTAGAAGGAAAAGAACTTTGAACTTAGAATTTTATATCCAGATAAACTACCATTTTAGTAAAGAAATTCTCAGAATTATAAAATTTAAAGAAAGTTTGCCATTCAAAAATCCTCTTTGAAGTGCTTCTATAAGAAGTTCTCTCCCAAAAAGAAAGATCAATATAAAGGGATAAATGATTATGGAAAATAAAACATGAAAAGAAGTTGATTGACTTTAGGAATGTCTAAAGTAGCAACAATTTTATAGAAAGCTTTATGATTTTTTAAAAAATATATTATACATTTTTTATTTTATATTTGAGAGAGAGAAAGAGAAAGAGAGCAGAGACAGAGCACAAGCAGGGGAGGGTCAGAGAGACAGACAGAATCTGAAGCAGGCTCCAGGCTCTGAACTGTCAGCACAGAGCCTGATGCGGGGTGTCCAACTCATGAGCCATGAGGTCATGACCTGAGCTGAAGTTGGATGTCCAACCAACTGAGCCACCTAGGGGCCCCCAAAAGCTTTATGATTTTAACAGTGAAAAATGAATACTCTAGATGATACCACCAAGACAAGAACAGAGAGGACTTAATGAAAAGCGTGTTCCAGGTTTTGACTCGTTTGGGAGGCATGGATATTGATAAATTTAAACATTGAGAGGGAAAACTAAGCATAACAATGAGTTTTGATAAATTTGGATAAAAAGCAAAACATGGAAAGCTCAAATGGCAGAAGAAAATTTTACTTAAGCAAGGATTTGCTCAATGTCATGGAATTAAAACACAGCCTTGTAGATAACAATACTTCTGTTCAAACACTGATTGTGCCACTAATCATTGTGTGACAACAGGCAAATAACCTTTGTAAATCTTGGTTTGTGTCTGTAAAACTTGAACAACAATGTCTATCAGGAAGGATTTAAGTGACGTTGAAATAAGGTGCTATTAGTATTGGACTTAGTGCAAAGACAGAGAATAATAAATGCTCAATAAGTGGCAGCGAGTCCATCGTTGAGTTCCAACAATGAGTTCCAGTGCTGACTTAGTCCTTTCCTGACTTTGGGACCAAGGGTACTGAGATGACTGCAGAGCACACACAATAGCATATGAGGATTCTCATCGATTGTTTACTTGGGTGAAATAGCTTTGTGTATACAGTAGTCTTCCTTACCTGTTGTCTCACTTACTGCAATAACCACAGGGTCAACCACCATCCAGAAGCAGATGAGCCTCCTGACTTATTGTCAGAAGGTCAACACTAGCCTAATGCTATGTCCCAGTGCCTATGTCATTCACCTTGCTTCAGCTCATCACATGGGCTTTTATCATCTCACATCATCATAAGACGAAGGTGAGTACAGTACAGTGAGATTTTTTTGAGAGAGAAAGAGATCACATTTGCATAACTTTTATTACAGAATGTAGTTACGATTGTTCTATTTTATTATGAGTTATTGTTGTTAATCTCTTACTGTGCCTAATTTGTAAATTAAACTTTATCGTAGGTACAGATGTATGTAGAGGAAAAAACAGAGTATATAGAGGGTTCAGTACTATCTACGGTTTCAGGCATCCATTGCGGGTCTTGGAACATAGCCCCTGTGGATGAGGGGGGATGACTGTATTTACATGCTGCTCTCCATGGATTAAAAATCTTCCTATTGACTCCTCGTAAATAAACATGTGCTTTGTGGAGTCTTCACAGGCAAAGTTAATCCACACTTCCCCTCAACAAGACAAATGGTGTAACCTAGTGGTTAATATGGGTGTTAGATCCAGCCTGACCTGGTTTTATGTTCCAGTTCACTGACATTGACAAAGTCATTTAACTTTAATACACCTCTGTTTCATCGTACTGTGGCCTGTGCTATGTATGACACTACTGACAGAACCTATCTCACAGTACTATTTTGAGTATTAAATGAGACTAGGCATGCACAATGCCAGAAGCAGAATAAATGTTCAGTGATTGTTAGTGTTGATGACAATTAGGATGGTGATATCATGGTTACAGGGGCAGGATGTGATCTGATGCTATAAGAACATTCTCCCTCTATTCTATCATCTATTCCCGCAAAGTTAAGAATAAAATATTGAAATTAAGCCTAACTATCTTAATCAGTGAATGTAAATAAACCGAATGCTTATGAGCACAATATCGTATATTTGTTTCTTTCCTTCCTCTAATAGTGATGGTTCATACAAATAATTTTAACTTCGCAGTTGCTAATACCTGCTGAGAGATTAGGGCATCTTCCCCGCACCTCACCCCCCCCCCCCGCCCTCTCCCTGATCTCAGATGGGGTAAGAGGCCTTATCTAAGGACACAATACACAGTGAGTATGAAGGTCATGTTCCTTATGAGACCTGGAAAACCCCTTTTTCCCCATGATTTCTTTGACAAAAGGTGGCTGCATGCCAGTTTTCATGCAAGATTTATTAAATTGTCACAGAAAGTCATGCATATTCTAGCAGAAGATACTAATGATGATTCTAAAGATGCATTCTTTTGTAACCTTCAGGCAGTAATAGACTAAAACCAGTGCCTGACGTGAAACTCCCAAGATATGGAGACAGAGTGATGTGTCACAAAATGTGAAGTTAGATTCATTTTGGCGTGCTCTTTAACACTCGATTGTATGGAAGTGGCTTTGAATGGCGAAAGGGTACTCAAGTGCATTTGGCTGGAGGCAATCTTCTGACAATACTGAAAATAAAAAGGAACTGGCCTATGAAGAATAATGCGGAAACAAAAATGCCTAGGCAATCACCGCAGTGTAAAATAACCAGTCACATCAGCACAGAGTATTAGAAAGATGTGCCACATAAAAAGCAGCATGGCAGTGTGTTAACAGGTAGGCAAGGCTGGAAGGCAGAGCTCATGGTGATATGTTCTCACGAAGGAAGAGGGTTATCACTAAAACAGTCAAGGGACAGTTGGGCGCTTATGATGTCAGAGACCATCTGACAGTCATTTTATAACGATTAACTCATGTGATTCTACAGACCTTTATGAGTCATGGTCAGATATTATCATCATTTCATAGATGAGGAAACAGAGACACAGAAGGTTAAGGGATTTTCCCAAGCTACATCTTTCAGAAAAGAAAGCTCTGGAATTGGAGTACAGCAGATCTGAGTCTATAGCTGGGATACTGCTAGGTGTCATTCAAAGGCGAGGAGCACGGGGTCGTCGGGCCGGGGAGTCAGTGCCCTTGTGCTCAGACACTACGCTACCCTGTCTCCAGCTGATGTAATGTCAACAGGCCTATTCTGTGAGTCCCTGAGAGAAATGAATGTCCTGGGGGAGATTTTATAATATCTGAGACCCAGGGGCACACAGCTCTGTTTTGAATTCCCAATAGTGTTATCACATGTGCTGGTTCGTCCCAGACAGCCCTGCTTTATGCTTGCTGTCAAGGTGTAATCAATAATAGTGCTCTAAAAAGTGTCCCAATTTGGAAGATAAAGTACATAGTCATCCTATGTAGACAGTCAAATGGTTAATCCCTGGTCAAGACTAAATCCACTTGAGAGCTGAGGTGCTGTGCTGATGATTTCTTACTTACACAAGAGATGGACGGACTTGGGGAGAATTTGTTCTATAATGGGAATACTAAGAAAGTAACCCCCCTCACACCCAGGGAAGAAATCAACAGCAGAAAAAGCAAACAAAAAATAGCAGGAGACTCAAACAAGGCAGCATAATTAGATTTAGTCAAAACTACTCCAAAGAGGGCATTACATTGAGCTGCCAAAGTCTTCGCTAAGATAAAAGGCTGATTTCCTTGGAGAATATCCAAAGTGAATTCCAATCATATCTGGGTTGTTTTACTATCTATCTAGGTATTAGAACCCACCCTTAAGTATCAGGAATTAGGGGACATGAGGTGGAGTTAATTTATTAGTTCGTTCACAGCCTGCTATAGTGAGCCTGAAACCATTCTGCCAACATCAATATTGGGTCTTGCCTTTTCATACTGGCACAACTACAAATACATGTATGAAGATACTGAGTCCTCTTCAACATCAATGAGCCCTTATGAGGGGTAAAGCTGAACCTTTCTTAGCCAATCCCCCCGGGGCCAAACCAGAGAGGGCAGGAAGCCACTGACTTCCTCATATAATTTGCAGCAGTGATTTCCCTGCAACATTTCCCCATAAGCCCACGAAAAACTGCTTATTCCGTGTTTATAAGATGTGGAGCTTCCCAAATGAGAGAACTCCAGTCAGAAGTCCAGATGTTTCTGGAAAATCCATTCTTTTTGCCAAGGAAGTTGATGACAAGTTCTTAAGGTCAGAACAGGAAGCTTGTGTCTTTGGGAGATCTTTGAGAAGACATGGGGAGAGGAAAGCAGGAATGAACCTTTGTGTTGTCTGCACATAAAACTTCACACAAATAGATTTTCCATAAATAAGTCTCCCTATACACTGAAAGTATGGAAAAGAATATACTCAATGAGATATAAAATGTTGAGGTCTGATCATAAAAATTGAGTTCCTATTGTTACTATAGCAGAATGGGTTTTTTTATGGGATATATTGCAATGGAAACACACTGACTGTTGATAAGTGATAGACCTGTTAGAATTCATTCCTTTGTGATTGCCAGGTAGGTAATTTCTTAGAAAACTATAGAAACCTGGTCAAGTACCTCTATTTATTTTTCACGAAGTTTGATTATGCTTTACTTCCCATCTAACTTTCTATTGGTAAGTTGGTGCTGAGATAAAAGGATTTTGTGCTATTAATGCACACTGTGGTCTAGTTTCAAGAATATTTGAAATAATTGCTTCTGGATGGGCTCAAAATTGTAAACCAGAAGGCTCTGGGGAACTTTCACTTGATCTGGGCTGTTTTCAAGCCTATTGTTTCTGCTAGCATTTCCAGTAGAATTTTATCATCCGCTCACCTCTTTCTTTTCCTCCACTGCAACCCCTAACTCCAGCCCCTGCCAGCAGACAAGAGGAAAGGCCCCATGCAGGGCAAACACAGAAGGTTTTAGAGGCCAGGTCTGAAATTTATGGTCTCCTATAACCACAATGGGCTGGAAACTGGTCTCCCTGTATATCAGGGAGGAAAAATAGAAAAATAAAACAGGGTTTTGTGATCACATAGCTGTCTTCCCGATACTCCATACCATCAGACACATAACCTTACCTTAAACCACATGGTACTCTAGAGCATTACTTTAAAAAAAAAACAATTTTTTTTTAATGCTTATTTATTTTGGGGAGAGAGAAAGACAGAGCATGAGTGGGGGAAGAGAGAGAGGGAGACACAGAATCCGAAGCAGGCTCCAGGCTCTGAGCTGTCAGCACAAAGCCCAATGTGGGGCTTGAACCCACGAACCGTGAGATCATGACCTGAGTCAAAGTCAGAGGCTTAACTGACTGAGCCACACAGGTGGCCCTCTTTTTTTGTTTTTTGAATAGAGATTATTCCATTTGTAATGTTGATGCTGAGATAAAAGGATATTCATGCTCTTAATATATGCCAATGTCTGGGCACCTGGGTGGCTCAGTCGGTTAAGCATCTGACTTCGGCTCAGGTCATTATCTCACGGTTTGTGGGTTCAAGCCCCACGTCAGGCTCTGTGCTGACAGCTCAGATCCTGGAGACTGCTTCAGATTCTGTGTCTCCCTCTCTCTCTCTCTTTCAAAAATAAATAAACATTAAAAAAAATATATATATATGCATATATATATATGCCAAGGTCCACTTTCAAGACTTCTCAACATAGTTGCTTCAGTATTCTTACTGGTAGTCATATGGCATATCTGGGATTTTGTGAGGTACCAAGATTATTTACAGATTCGGTGACTGAAGTGAAACATTTACTCTGCTGCAGAAGATGATTAAGGAACCCAGGGTAATGTACTTGGATATTGCTTCTAGGCATTTGGAGGGTTTTTTCTTCCTGTCTGAAAGCTTCATCCAAATGGCTTAAAATTAGGTGATTATAAATTCTTTGATACAACTTTGTGGAGCTTTATTCCCCTCAACCAGACTGTGGGCTGGGATTAGTGACTTGTTTTTAGGGAACAAAATATTTAAAGGAAAAAATAGTACATTTTTAGTGGAGAAACCTGGCAGATGCCACTTTACGCAAGTGATCAAGGTGTTAACATTATTAGTAATGTCATGTTGATATCATGTACCCCTGATATGATGTGATGAAAGGCCATTTCACCTTTGTAGTATTCTTTCCCCAAACCCAATACCCTAGTCTAATCATGAGGAAACATCAGACAAATCCCAACTAGGAGACATTCTGCAAAATACCTGACCAATACTCAAAAGTATCCAAGCTGTCAAACAGGAAGAAAGACAGAAACTGTCACAGATTGAAGGAGATCAAAGAGACAAGACAACTAAATGTAATGTGGGATCCTGGATTGCAGCCTAGAATAGAAAAATGACACTACTGAATAAACTGGAGAACTCTGGATACAATCCATAGTTTAGTTACTACTATGGTGCCGATGTGAATTTCTTAGTTTTGATAAATGTGCTGTGGCTATATAAAATGTTAACATTAGCATATGGAAATTCTGTACTATTTTTGGATGTTTTCTGTAAATCTATGATTATTTCAGTATCAATAGCTAAAAACGAAACTAAAAATGAAATTGAAAAATTAGATGATTAACTTGAGAAGAGCAACACGGTTAACAATGACAAAGACAGAATTTCAAGAGTAGAAAAAGACATTTTATTTTATTTTTATGTATATATGTCCGTATTTTAAAAGTTTATTTTGAGAGAGAGACCATATGGGGGAGGGGCAGAGAGAGGGGGAGAGGGAGAATCCCAAGCAGGCTCCACGCTATCAGTGCTGGGTTGGACGTGGGGCTTGAGCTCATGAACCATTAGATCGTGACCTGAGCCAAAATCAAGAGTTTGATGCTCAACTGACTGAGCCACCCAGGCACCCCAGAAAAGACATTTTAGATAATAGCAATTTATCAATTCATTTGGAAGAAGAAAATAAGGCTGAGAGAAGCAAATCAGATAGCTAAATGTTTCAGAGGAGATAAATAGTACCTACCTTAACATAAAAGGTTTATTACTCTTAACCTAATACTCTTGTCTCAGGTTATTCCTGAGATGCTTGTTAGTGGGGAGAGGGGAGAATCATGGCATAGATGTAGAAATCACACAGTAAAAAAAATTATGCATCACATAATAGGACTATTCATTTTATTTTTTTTCTGGTTAATTCCTAATCCATAGGATTTATGGTTCAACCCCCCGCCCATACACTCACATGCAAACATGCACACACACACATACACACACACATCCCCCTTTACCCACAGCATGTTACCTGCAGTCCTACAACATAAATTTTAGTATTCCTCATTTGTAGAAGAGTATCATGAGGCTCAAAAAAAGCAAGTGACCTGCCAAGCTTTCACAGCCAAATAATTACCAAACTCTGGATTGAAACCTCTGTCTAGAACTGAAGCTCAAGCTCTTTCCATTATACCCTGGTGCTTCCTTTCCTGAAAAGAGCCATGGAGAAGCCCCTGGAAAAGATGAGAGAGGAATATCTAGGAGCAGTCAGCTGGATGAGTTGTAAGGGTTTATCATGAATCATTACTTCTCAGCATTCCAGAACTGAAACTTATGTCCCTAAATTTCTGAAAAGGTCTTAAGTGAGTGAATGAGTCTGGGGCAAAAATAGGCAGTTACCTGTAGTTTCAGGGGCTCTCTGTCAGGTAAAGGATTCAAATAGTTTATTTTCTTCCTTTGAGTAACTTTCTGTATGATCAAAATATTTAGTTAAATGGTATGTTAATCTGGCGAGACAATGGTATTGTGTCTTGCTTCAACCCTGAAAGTATATAATAATAACATTGACTGTTGACTGCATCTTTCCTCTGTGTCTCATACTGTAATATATTGCATTTGTTATTTCTATTTCACACCTCAAAATAGGAAAGGAATGGTTATCTTTGTTTTACGAAAGGGGACATTGAGGACCTTTTACCAGTGCTGCCCCTCACCGCCCATGCCAAATATAAAACTAATACCACTTGTGTGAAGCAGTTAGTATAAAAACACATTTAGATGAAACAATGCTGCCAAAGGCAGATGTGTCTCTTCTAATAGATTTCTGTCACCAGTCCACTTCATACATGTGTGCAGCCATTTCCAGGTATTGTATAACAAAACATCTCTTAAGTCAGAGACCTTTTCAACAACATGTTTAATTGCTGGAAACTTAGAAGAAATGTAAGGAAGGAAATGAACCACCATTTAGCTAGTGGGTATTCTTCACTTTTCCATTCATTATTCAGTCTTCTTGAGGTTGAGACTGTGGCTTCTTGATTCTCCTAGTATCTCTGTGAGATCACCCTGAATCAACTGGATGACTCCTGGGGGTATAAAGAGGCCTCACACAATGACACTGAGGTAACACCTTTTTCACTTCCTGGTGAAGGCCTTAGTAGTACTTGACTGGGCTCAGGTCTTTGGCCTGTTAGCAATGAATATGGCCCTGAGACATTCACCTTTTCTTCACCAACCAGAACTCCCTCAGTTATCAGTGGAGCTAAATAAAGATCGCAGCTGATCTCCAAACTCTCCTTACCAGGCCTATGTTAAAAAGGAGCTCTGGACCCAGAAATCCTGTTAATTCAAGTGTATATACAAATGCTTCTCTCCTAGACAGTGTATTAGTTGACAGGATTTCTGATACGATTATTTATTATTATTATTTTGCATGGTGTTTTTTATGCTTACACGGATATCATGGTTCTCTACCACAGGGAAGTGATGGAGGAAACCTCTCCCAGTCAAGTGCCAAAGAGAAATGAAACAATCTATTCTAACAAAATGCAGGCATGTACTTTCTTTGGCCTCCCCATTGAGTGTTCAGCCTGAGTTAATTTCTTGCTGACAACAACTAATGTAGTGTCTTGAGTATTTCATTGGCAAAACTGCAAAAGGAAGCAAACAGAATGAGAGAAATTAAACAAGGCATAACCAAATTGACCATTTCAGTTGCATTAATGAAAATGTGTTATTTATGTAAGTTGGAATCAAGCTCTGAAAAGAGGTGAGACACATATATTATATTTCTTGTTTTTTTTTTAATGATTGTTTATTTATTGAGAGAAAGAAAGAGGCAGAGAAATAAGGAGAAAAAGAATCCCAAGCAGGCTCAGAGCTGTCAGTGTAGATCCCAACGTAGGACTCGATCTCATGAACTGTGAGATCATGACCTGAGTGGAATCCAAGGTTCAGAGGCTTAACCCACTGAGCCACCCAGGTGTCCCTATTCTATTTCTTTAGAGTTATTTACTAAAAAAAATCTATGGTGTTGGAAAAGGTAATGGTTTCCCCTATTTGGTGACCAATATTTTTCACCATTCTCTGCTGTGTGGCTCATGCTTACAAATATTAAAAACATGGTATAATTGATTATAATCAACCAATACTTATCATCATGCTAAGATTTAGGGAAGTGATTCAGACACAGTCCCTGCCATCTTTAGGAGCCAGAAAGAGTTAAACAGGGAAGTTATACATCAATGAAAGTTCATATAAACTATAGAGAAGGGAGTAATTAGCCAGAAAGACTGGAATTTGAAGACTGGATAGGATTTCACCTAGAAGAACAATTTCAGGACATTAGATTTGTTCAAAGTACAGCATTTGTGGGGGCATAATGGTGGACTAACAAGATATGTTCAGGGAACTCTGAAGAGCTTCTCCTAAATGCCAGAGGGACAAGGACCTGGGGCGAGGGTGGAGATGTGGTCGCAAACATTGCCAAAGAGGTAAGCAGAGACTAGATTGTTGAGGCCAGTCAGAATTCATTAAATACTTAGCACTAGGTAAGGTACTATGTGGGCTACAAAAAACTACTTGGATCCTTTGCTGCTTTTTAAGGATCTATGATCAAACTGAGAAGGGAAACCAACATACATGAGGCAATTAAAACACAATTAAGAAGTCAATGATGCATTATTGACTCTGCGGTTGGAATTCAAAGACGGTACAGAAATCAATGTAGTCTCTAATAATCAAAGAATTAAAAAGTTGGATTTGTACTGCCCCTTGACAAATGGGATGGCTTACTTGAACAGTTCTTAACCGACCAGTACTACCCCCTAGTGGACATTTGGAAATGTGTAGGTTTATTTTTAAATGGGGAAGTGGGGAGGAGGGTGGGTCACTTTAGTCATTCATTGGGCCAGAGAGGCTAAGTGCCTCATTCAATGAAGAATTGTCTCTCTCAAAACTGCCCCCATTCAGAAGCACTAGTCAGATAGAGGGCAGAAAATAGATTCCAGATGTTGAGAATAAAATATAAGAATTATAGGTACATATCACTTTTGGTCATTAACAAAATTTAATTGGATAATTCAGAAAAAGATTCTATTCTATTTTTAAAATACACTAACTTTCCCAGGTTATTTCAGAAAATTCATGATTACATAGGCCCTTTGGCAGGATTGCAATCTCAAGTGCTATTAGGGGTTAGACAAAAACCGTAGATATGTAAATTGGTGATTTAACCAGAACCACCTCACCTCCTCCCCTAATGCTGCAAGGTTATTTGGGACATATGGCAGCTCAGTACTGTGGCTGTATGTGCTCATTCTCCTGCATCCACCATGGGTTGAATACAAGTGTCCCGGTTTCAAATGCTTGTGTCACTTTTCTTCTTACATTATGGTTTCTGTCCACCCTTGGCTTTAGTTTACTATTCTCTTTCAGTTTCTTCCCCCTGTAACTGAAGAGTGTTTACATATCACTTTCAAACCTCCCCAAATTGGGTATCTGATCAGTTTACCCCATGGCTCCTTCCCTGATGGACAAAGCCTTAGTCCACCATGTGGGTCATTGCCTGACTTGCAGGTTACTTTTCTTATAGCCTTGAGTGAAATCATCCCCCCATCAGTTAGCTGTGGGCAGAATGGTGCGGTCCTAAGCATGGCTCATGGGGACTCATTCAAAAAGAACTGGGCCGTAGCCCCAACAACAAATACAGTGGCTTTTCAATAATGACTCTGGTTAGACAAAAGGAAGGAGGTTTAATTGAAGTGGAACACTGCAGGATCCCGTACTCACTTCCTTCTGCAATCAAAAGGAAAAAAAAAAATCAAAGCCAATTTTGATGAGCGCACAGTGTAGATGGAATAAACTGCTCACAATTTAGAAGTCTTCTGTTACATTTATGCATACAGACCGTGGTCACTTTCAAATTCAGGTGGCACTATTTTCAGATATAAAGGTCATGGGCTTACTGTCACTTCAAAGTCAACAAGTACAAAATTTAACTCATTTCTATCAGCACCAAATCACCCTCCAAGCTTCTCTATTTCCAACCACAGTATTAGAGATTTTATAGGGAGTAGTGAACTAATTGTTAAGGGGAATAAATCACGGCTGTGAATTGCAAATATCCTAGGCTCCACTTGTTAGAATGCCCCAGGGTCAAGATTGATGGAGAGAAATAACCATATAGCCACATAAAATAAAATTTATAACCTGATGGCCTCCTAGCCAAATTGGGCCAGGAAGTGTTTTTCATTTTGATGAGTACTATATATTGTAAGCATTTGAATTAGAGTACAAATACAAATCAAGGCATGTGAAGTAGAGATGTCAACAGTCTTCACCAATCCAGAAGGGGCTAGCTAAAGAAGCCGTAGGTGAGTACCCGCTCACAGGAGATGAATTGCAAGAGGTGACACCAAAGTAGTGCAGGGTGATGAGGTCAGGTGGGAAACATTTTGTTTGGCTTCTACTCCTTCACTTCTTAAAGTGGTCATGCTCTCCAGCTACTGTAATGACACCTAGAGTCCCACGGCTGTTTCTTTCACCTGAACGTGGGACTGGTCCAGGGGGAAAAACAAATGTACATTTAGAAGTCTAATTAGAACACACACTGTCAGCAACACTGTACTGAAGGCCCCATTAAACATCTTGTGAATGCCCAAGAGTGCCCCTGCCCATGTTTGGAGTGACACATTTTGGCACGACTGGTGACAATTAGGATCAGACCCAGGACACTGGAGAATTTGCATGGCATCCCATATGGCCAGTGTGTAGGTAGATTGTTCCCAGGTGCTTGAAACTCAATGAAAAAGCTCTGGGTAGGAATTAGATGAAAATGCTGGAGAATGCAAATTAGTACACTATAGATGGATCTGAATCATGTATGGTCACATTATGGATTGGATTCAACTGTCAGATGGTTATGTATTATTCATGATCAAATTCAGGGTAAAGATACCAGATGGCAAAGGCATATTCATGGTCAGATCATAGTTGTTAGATTAATTATAAATCTACATAAGAATTGGATAATAATCACTCAGACTGCTCTCAAAAGGATACTCTGTAGATCACCTAATCAAAAGTATTTTTAAAATAAGGTGTGTAGGTTATTAGGTGACATTAAACATTTTATGTTGCCATAAGTTATTTTCCAAAAAGACTCTCTAGTAACATAAAAAAATTTTTCAGATTTCACTAACCTGTGGCTTTGGTCTTAATGTTGGATAGAGCTCAGGGTAACAATGCCGTTTCTTTAAAGGAGTTTACATGATTTACACTAAGTAGAATGTTAAGGGACTGGTGAGACTCTATTAGACAATAGCAATGTTTTTGTCTGCATGGCTACAACTCATCATGTACAACTCATCAGGTGTCACTAAACCTAATGTCATCAGCATCCCTGTGGGATAGACATCTTCTGATTGCCCGCACCACTCCCCCCACGCCCAAATCCTCTTTCTGTCCTTTCCCACCCTGAATTGTGCTCAGTGAGCATGCTCTGGAAAGGTCATATCAACAAATTCTTTTGTCTTCTATATTCCAGCTGGTTCACTACTGAGGAGCATTAGTGGGAGATGGGGCTTAGAAAGAGCGAATATTCTCTTGGGTCTCTCCCTGTAGGATCTCTTCAGGCTGGCCTGTCTCCACCACAAAGTTCCACAGCTCCTGTTAGGTGGTCCTCCCCAGCACACCGTTTTCTATCTGAAAAGTTTTCTTTCTGAAAACTTCACTGATGATTGCGGTTTTCTGCTGTTACTAGCCCCGGGGTTGTTATCTTTTGTGGTTGCCTTATACCCTGACCACACCTTTGTAAATAGTCTTCTAATTAAATTCTCCTTAAATACTTGGGTGTGCCATCTGGTTTCTGCTAGGATACAGACTGAAATATACCCTAAGCACAGAATCATAAGGTCAAAAAATAGTTTGTCTACAATGGAATATAGATTGACATGATCTAGTCAATCTTTCTCATTTTACTGATGAGGACATTGAGGTGCAGAGATATCAAGGGATTTAACCAAAGTCACCAGCTACTACATGAAAACCTGGAGACTAGAACCCAACTACTCCGAATCTCTTCAGTGCATTTTCCACAACAAACTCCTGTGCAGAAGGTTGTGGGCACCCCATGTGTCCCCTGAAGGTGTCTGTCAAGGAAAGTTAGCTCCAAGCGGTTGGTCAGTAGAGAGATTTTTCTACATATAGCAGCTTATGGTCAGGTTGTTATTTACAGTTCCAGGAAGAGACTCATTAAGAAGCCTGGTGTTACTGAAAATCCAGAGATCCGTATAATAACTTCAAGAGTAGTTTCCAAAAATTCCAGCTAAACTTGGCTCCCAGAACATTACAGTACTCAGGAGGGAGAGGATAAAGGGGGGAATATATGAAGTGGGGCCTTTATCTCTCATTGCTCAGATGTTATCCTTAGACAGGTGGAGGGGTTGGGCAGGGGGATGGTTGCAATCAGGCAAGACAGGTGTCACTAAACTGCATGAGAGAAGAGAGACAGGGGTAAGATAATTACCATAAAGTGAGTATCTTTGTGCCAGGAACTGCACTGTTCTACATTCATTATTTTATATAATCCCAGCCATAACCCTCATTTCACAGATGAGAACAGAAAAATTCAAGCAAAAGGAAGTTATACCCGTAGGGAGTGGGAAATAAGCCCAAGAGGAAACCTAGAGTTCCATACAATTGGGAGCAGTGACAGCAGCAACAAAGATGATAAAATGTTTCTTATTGCCTGTCACTGGCTAGGATGTTAGGGATGGAGGAGAAACAAAGATCAGGAAAGAAGCACATGAACTAGAAAGACCTAGTTGCTGCCATCGTGTCCTATGGGCTATGGGGCCATGGGAGTGGGAAAGTACACAGATGACTAGAATATAGTTTGAAAAGTTTTATTATCTGGAAGGACAGGTATGTTGGGGGTACAGAGAAGGGGCAAGTAACACAGACAAGGGAGGGCATGGGGCAGTGAAAATTTTACAGAGGAAGTGACAGCTGAGTGAATTGAAGGATGAAGAGAAGTTGACAGATGATGTGGAAGGGAAATGTGTTTCAGGTAGAGGAAACAGCATGTGTAAAGGCCTGCTGTTAAGAGAACTCCTGGCAAATAAATTCATTGGAGCTGATCATATAGGATAGTGGGAAGTGAAGGGGGCAAGGCTGCAAAACTAAGTCAAGGACATCGTATAGGCTGAGCCTGTAGGTCATGTTAAGGAATTTGGATCTTTCTTTTCCCTCTGAGCATTAGAAAGACACTGAGGGTTTTACATAAGGAGATGATATGACCAGATGTCCTGAGGTCACTGATCCTTGGACAGAGATTGTTCTCTGCTCTGGTTTTGTTTGGGGAATGACAAGGCAGCACTCTATTTAGGGTAGGGCTATAAGGCAGCCAGCATGCGGTTGGGCTCAGAGGGCCCATAGGTGTTAATTATCCTTGACTGAAAGCCAGGCCTCTCCAGGGATCCCCAGTAGTTCTGTGTCACTGACAGTGCTTTGCTGTGTTTGCCAGTCTATGTGGCACTCTCTGCCTAGCTGCAAGGAATTAGAATTTACTCTGCTTCCTTGACCATTTTGTCCTGTTTTAAAGGAGAACCTAAGATATTGTTCAACAGAGGTTACATTGTTTTCATGGTATCATATAGTAAGTACAGATCGTTCATGACTTATGATGGGGTTGTATCCCATAAACCCATCACCATAAGTCAAAAATACCATAAGTTTGAAAACACATTTAATACACACAACCTACTAAACATGGTAGTTTAGTCTAGACTACCTTACATGTGCTCAGAAAACTTACATTAGCCTATAGTTGGGCAAAACCATCTAACATGAAGCCTATTTTATAATAAAGTGTTGACTATCTCATGTAATTTATTGAATGCTGTACTGAAAGTGAAAAACAGAATACCTGTATGGGTTCAGAATGGTTGTCAGTGTATTGGTTGTTTACACTTAGTGATCATGGGGCTGACTGGGAGCTGTAGCTTGAGGCAGCTGCCCAACAACACAAGAGAGTATCATACATACTGCCTATTGCCAGGCCAGAAAAAGATCAAAATTCAAAATTTGAAGTATGGTTTCTACTGAATGTGTATCACTTTTGCACCATGGTAAAGCTGAGAGATCATAAGTCGAATCATCAGAAGTTGGGGACCACCTGCAGTTGCGATGTCTTTTTAATTAACATTTGTGTTTTGTTTGCTTTTCCTTTTCCAGTCAGTACAGTCTAGCACTGAGTTGTAAGAGTGGCTCAGGATATTTATCTGCCTTGGATGGACTCGGAAAACTTGACCTTGAGTTTGTATCTGGCCATGTGATACAATCAGAACTTGCTCAACTTTGGGAGCCACAGCATTTATAGGAAAAGTATTTCCAGGCAGGAAAAGGGCAGAAAGGGTATTCCTTTGTAAAATGTGATTGGATATGAGACTGAGACCTTGGCTGTATCTGTATGTGCATTAAACTGTCCAGAGAAGTTACCTAAAAGATGCTTACTGAATAAAAGAAAGAAGTGCTTGGCTATTCTTTATAACTGAAGCAAAATGTTCCTGAAATATTATCTACCCTTCCATGTGCATTTTCCCCATTCCTCTCCTCTCCTTTTCTCTTCTATTCCATTCTATTTTAAAGGAAAATTCTAGTTACAAACCAATAAATTGATTTTAGAACTCACTAATGATTGTATTATAGCCTGGACTTTGAGAAATGCTGCTATAGAGGATTTAACCAAAATGTATTTTTCCTATAATTCTGTTATGGCAAAGAAATGAATTCTGCTTGAACTATGGAATTAATAAGTCCTACCTAACTGCTTGAAGTATCTGAGGATTGGTGAAGATTTCCACAGGGACTGTTACCTCATTGGAAGGGTAGCAACACCATTTCTTAAAGGAAGGAATACCTTTATATGGCTATGAGATGGTAAACTCTTGAACCCCACTATATTTGGGAGGTTGGTTAGTAGTATTAGATAGCAATGTAATGGTTTCTTCCCATGAGAAATCTATTTTCAGTTCAAACTCTAATCATAGAGGTATTCCTCTGCCTGAAACAAATGATATGGTGGACATACTGCTGATCACTAACTCAGAAAAAGCTGATTAGAATTCAGAATGCTGAGATCAGAGAGAGAAAAAAAGCCGAATTAGGCACATAGGAAAAGGTGCCATTCCTATGTTCTAAAGGAACTGGAAGCCTGAATTTTTCAGATCCTGCTGAAGGTAGTAGTTCCACTTCTCATTAATATTAATTCCTAGTCCTGAAAATAAGTGAATGAGTAGAGACTTGAGAATTTCTCAAGTGCCATGATGAAGGATGGAAAACTTTTCGATCCCAGTTGGTGCAGAATAAAACCATGGAAATGATGAGCCCCAGGGAAGAGGATCAGAACAATGAACATAAGAAGATAAACCAGATGGATAAACCAGAACAAAGACATCTTAACTTAGTCTTCTGGGTTAAAAGGTTTCCCCCAATCCCACAGTGAGAATTAGAAGAATTAGAACGTGATATCAGAGCCTCAATGTGGGTGTTTATTATTTGCAAACATACTTTATTTTTTAAAATTATTTATTTGAATTCAAGTTAGTTAACATACAGCATAGTATTGGCTTTGGGAGTAGAACCCAGTGATCCATCACTCCCCATAAACAGCCAGTGCTCAACCCAACAAGTGCCCTTCTCAATGCCCATCACCCATTTACCCCATACCCTCACTCACCTCCCCTTCAGCAACCCTCAGTTTGTTCTCTATATTTAAAAGTATTTTATGGTTTGCTTCTTCTGTTTTTATCATATTTCCTTCCCTTCCCCTTTGTTCATCTGTTGTGATTCTTAAATTCCACATATGAGTGAAATCATGTGATCTTTATCTTTCTCTGACTGACTTATTTTGCTTAGCATAATATACTCTAGTTCCATTCACGTTGTTGCAAATGGCAAGATTTCATTCTTTTTGATCACTGAGTAGTAGTCCACTGTGTGTGTGTGTGTGTGTGTGTGTGTGTGTGTGTATGTGTATACCACATCTTCATCCATTCATCAGTTGATGAACATTTTCTATAAACATTGGTGTGCACATGCCCCTTTGGACCAGTATTTTTGTATCCTTTGTATAAATATTTAGTAGTGCAATTCCTGGGTCATAGGGGCAGCTCTATTTTTAATTTTTTGAGGAACGTCTATACTGTTTTCCAGAGTGGCTGTACCAGTTTGCATTCCTACCAACAGTGCAGAAGTGTTCTCCTTTGTTTCTCCGCATCCTTGCCAACATCTGTGTTTCCTGAGTTGTTAATTTTAGCCATTCTGACAGGTGTGAGATGGTATCTCATTGTGGTTTTTATTTGTATTTCTCTGATGATGAGTGATGGTGAGCACCTTTTCATGTGTCTGTTAGCCATAAGAATGTCTTCGTTGGGAAAGTGTCTATTCATGTCTTCTCCCCATTCCTTCACTGGAATGTATTTTGGGTGTTGAGTTTGATATTTTCTTTATAGATTTTGGATACTAACCCTTTATCTTATATGTCATTTTCAAATATTTTCTCTCATTCTGTTGGTTGCATTTTAGTTTTGTTGATTGTTTCCTCTGCTGTGCAGAAGCTTTTTATCTTGATGAGGTCCCAGTAGTTCATTTTTGCTATTATTTCCCTTGCCTCTGGAGACATGTCTAGTAAGAAGTTGTTGTGACCAAGGTCAAAGGGGTTGATGCTTGTTTTCTCCTCTAGGATTTTGATGGTTTCTTGTCTCACATTTAGGTCTTTCATCCATGTTGTTCAACATAATACTGGAAGTCCTAGCCTCAGTGGTCAGACAACAAAAAGAAGTAAGAGGCATACAAATTGGCAAAGAAGCCAAAATTTCACTTTTCACAGATGACATGATACTCTACCTGGAAAATCCAAAAGACTCCACCAAAAAGCTGCTAGAATTAATTCATGAATGAATTCAGCTAAGTTGCAGGATATAAAACTAACGTACAGAAATCGGTTGCATTTCTATACACTGATAAGAAAGCAGCAGAAAGAGAAATCAAGGAATCAATCCCATTTACAATTGCAATAAAAACCAGAACATACCTAGGAATAAACCTAACCAAAGAGGTAAAAGATCTGTACACTAAAGACTATAGAAAGTTTGTGAAAGAAATTGAGGAAGATACAAAGAAATGGAAAAACATTCTATGCTCATGGATTGGAAGAGCCAAGTATTGCATTAAAATGTCTGTACTACCCAAAGCAGTCTACACATTCAATGCAATACCTGTCAAAATAACACCGGCAGTCTTCACAGAACTAGGACAAACAATCCTAAAATTTGTATGGAACCAGTAAAGAACCTGAATGGCCAACGTAATGTTGAAAAAGAAAACCAAAGCTGGAGGCATCACAATTCAGGATTTTGAGCTGTATTACAAAGCTGTAATCATCAAGACAGTATGGTTGGTACTGGCATAAAAACAGATCAATGGAACAGAACAGAGAACCCAGAAATGGATCCATAAATGTATGGCCAACTAATCTTTGACAAAACAGAAAAGAGTATTCAATGGAAAAAAAGGCAGTCTCTTCAGCAAATGGTTCTGGGAAAAGTGGAAAGCGACATGCAGAAGAATGAAGCAAACATACTTTAAATAAATGAACAGTCAACATTACATGGCTCTCCTTCTGCACCATGAACTCAGTAATTCTCACAAACCATTCATGTGGCCCTTATAAATTGTAAGTCTATGACTGAAATCAAACCGGACAAACCTAACCTCCATTGGTTCTACCCTGTTTTACATGTCACAAATGAGCATAGTTTTGGCTTTGCATCAGGCAAACATAACTTTAAAATAATGTTTTCCTTTCTGCTATAATCTGAATGTTTAGGTCCTCCCCCTAATTCATATGTGGAAATTCTAACTCCCACAGGATATGGAAGTGCTTAAATATGAGAGTGGAACCCTCATGAGGGACTGGTACCTTATTTGAGAAACCCCAAAGAGATAAATTCCTAGCCTGTTCTGCCAGGTGAGGATACAACAAGAAGATGTGACCTGGAAGACGGCTCTCACCTGACCATGCTGGCTGGCAATTATCAGCAATACATTTCTGTTGTTTATAAGTTCCCTAGTCTGTGGTGTTTTGTTGGAGTAGCCCAAACAGATTAACATACTTTCCTTAGAAGTTGAGTTATTAGAGATTTTCAGCAACACTTTTCAGGAGGGGAACTCACAAATTCATGCTCTCCATGCTTGTTATCTGCAACCCTGTGGAATGGACTGTGTTTGCTTGCCACATCGCCTTGCTCTCTTTCTATAGGGATCTCTCCCCTTTCAATTTTGCTTCCTTGGGAACCCAGTTATTGAGGAGGTACTTTCCCTCTTTGCTGGTCGTGGCTTCTCTTTTCCTCCAGTAGCATACCTATATGTATCTCAGAGCTAGAGTTAATGCCTGAAGGATTTTCACTAAAATCCTAATGAATTAAGGAGGATAGGTCTTCTGGAAAACATTTTCACTTTAGCTGAGTTCTTCTATGTCTTAACCCAGGGGTTTGTCATAATTAGACAAATACTTTCATTCTTTAATTTAGATGAAGAATGTAAGGCTCAAAAAAGTTGTCTTAATTCCTCCTCAAAAGGAATATTCTACCAACCAGATTTTTAAGCTTCTTTGTCTATCATTGAGATACTGTGTTTCTCTAGAAGGAAAAACGGCAAGGTTCTTTTCTGAGCTTTATGGTTTTTTATAGAGATTGTTGGTGAATTTATCTTGGTGTGTATTAAAGCACTAAAGTTGGTTTGTAACATATTGTGAGAATAAAAAGGAAACAAGACTGGAACTTCACTTGAATATATTAAATTTTGCTGGTGTTCCACGTCCATTGGTCTTCTAGAGATTCTGTGATACTCAGTTTAAATACAAAGCAGAAAACAGGAGGAGAAATGCACTCATATCTCTTGAAGGCTCAGCCATGTTAAGGGATTATACACACAACCTCCTTAATTCTCACAGCCAACATTTCAGCCAAGTATTCTTATCTACATTTTGTAGAAAAGGAAACTGAGGCCCATGTACTATTTTGTTCATGGCCACCTAGATCATAGAGGCAGGAGTTGAGCTTAGTTTCTTTTTGTTTATAAAGTTCACACTCTTTCCACTAGCCCATGAAAACTCCTAACTTTCACAAAGCTTACCCTTTACATGGGGAGCATTTCAGACATCAAAAATAGAGAACATATATTATGAAGTCCAAAAAATGAGTGGCCAATTGTGTTGAGATAAATTGGATAAGTAAGCCAGGGCTGACTTCACAAATAAAACTTTTCTAAGTTCCCACTCAGAGATGTAGAGCTAGAAAGAGCATCTCTAACACCCTTATAATGAAAAAAAAAAAAAAATAGACAAATTGCAAGCTCATGACTTTTTTTGAACTGTCAGAGAACTTTTCACAGGGTAATTACCTGGCTCAAAATCTAAGATGAGAGAGGCATCTGCAGGTAAAGACCACATACGAATACTGATGTACCTGGAGGAGACACATGTAGACATCGGTAAGAAGAATCCCAATGGAAAATGAGAGAGTTGATGCCAAGTGTGCATAGGCAAGAGAATTAAAGCACCTAGGGGCCACAGGAATTGGTGAATCTTCAATCTTTTCAGGCTTTTCCTCCCTAAACCCTACTGAGATCTTGCAGAAAAGTTTGGAGAGAGTCCTAAGAAAGTGTCCTAATATGGGGAAGGAAAGTGCAGCTGCTGAAGGATGGTCACAGAATTCCACCTGGACCCTTCCCACTGATTTTCCCCATTGAATGAAAGTGTTAATCTGTAGGGCGAAGGGCAGCAAATGTAGTCGTTTATGGTACTAGTGGAAAGCCACTGTAACTGGAGAAAGGGAACAAGGGGAAAATGCTATTTCTTTGGGGAAGGAGCAGGGATAAGTAACACGCTGGGCCCATAATCATAGCCAGGTGAGGAGCAGAAGCACTGAGATGGCCATATCCATGGTAGGCTTTGTCTGCTGAGAGTGCCCAGAAACAATGACATTCTAGTAGCAATGACCACACCTAATGCCAATGCTCAGATACTGGTTTTTAAATATAAGAAATCGGGATTCCTCAGAGAAGTGGTCTATTCCAAGGCTGAGGCAGGGAAAATACAGGATGACCCTGGACTATTTGAAGGTATCAGAAAACACAGTAGTGAAAAAAAGGCTAGTTTCATGTTATGATTTGAGCAACAAAATAAGTAATGATAGTACTGGTCTTTATAACCCAAAGAATAAAGTAAATATCCATGAGTCTATACCGATGTAAACAAATAAGTGAATAAATACAGAAATGGAGCAGAGGTAAACTGTCCTTACAGGAGAACTCCAAATAATAAATGTTGAAGGAATGAGGGAAGGAAAACAATTACCATTAGAACATAGCAAAAATTGCTACAATCATAATCCACAGAGGAGTGCTAAAAATCTTTGGATTAAAGTTTGAGAGGAGTAAGAATATTTGTCTCAAAGTGTCTTTCTCCAAATATTTATTATTTACAAAGGGAAAAATAGTAACTTTACATTGGAGAAATCTGGACAAACCACCTTAACCAAGTGATATCCAGTAAAATGTCTCAACATCATGAAATCCCTGATATGTTTCACTGCAGAGAGCACACCTCCTTTGTGGTATCCTTATAAATGGAGCATAACCTCAATCTAAGCATAATGCACTCTTAACACCTCTAACTACATAAAATGTATATCTCAGCATATTACAAGCTATTTGAAGATAAGGGTGTCAAGTGTGTTTCTTTTTCTTCATTTTTAGTCCGTCAAAAAAAGGAGATAAGGTGGAATACAATCAAAGCCTTGAAAAGAGAGAATAAAATGCCAGCTGTAAGTGCTAATATAATACAGTTACTGAATATTGTATGTGGCTCTGAGCTTCCTTTCTCCCAAGGTAAGAAGAGAATCACAAAGAATAAACACAAATTTTCTGAGAGCTAAAGTTTTCTATACCAACATATGATTTTGCACCATTCTAAACACAGTGTTTTGAAAGAGAGGAAAGACACCTGTAATTCTACTCCTAATGTACAGTTTACCTTTGAATGTTCATTGTTATCTTGTTTGAATACATGTTTTGTATATCTGCAATCCCACTGTAGATGTCATTTTGTATTTTTTTTTTAATTTTTTTTTTCAACGTTTATTTATTTTTGGGACAGAGAGAGACAGAGCATGAACGGGGGAGGGGCAGAGAGAGAGGGAGACACAGAATTGGAAACAGGCTCCAGGCTCTGAGCCATCAGCCCAGAGCCCGACGCGGGGCTCGAACTCACAGACTGCGAGATCGTGACCTGGCTGAAGTCGGACGCTTAACCGACTGCGCCACCCAGGCGCCCCCATTTTGTATTGTTTTATTGAATTACATCACTTATTTCCCATCTCTCTACATAGTATTCAAAGCTCATCATTTTAGTGTTTATACACGAATATTAACACTCTGTTATATGAAAATGCTGTAGTTTACCTATGCATTTTCCTCTTGTTGGACAGTTAGGTAACATGTTTCTTGGCACTAAATTCTGGAAGAGGTGTTCTGTGTGTGATCCCCAAAAGGGGACATGGAGCCATGAAACAGACAGTGTCATTGGTAGCACTGGTACAAAATGCAGAAAAGAATTTCATGTGGATATTTCTGATGAGGGGACGGTCCAAAAATGTACACCAGTGAAGTAGATTTACCGACAGCTCAGCTACTGAAGGACTGATTTGTTGGTGTCATATATCTTTGTATATCATTTTGTGTTTAACATTGAACCTTTCACATAACTGAAGCTTAGCAAATGCATGTCAATGTAGACATACTTTCATCTTCCTCATTATTGCATCTCTGTACCTTCCTTCACTTTGGAGGAAAATCCATGTCACAACCAGACTATTTCTAAGCTTTAATGTCAGACCCATGTGGCAAGGAGTTGAGTTCAGCTGACTCTTGAACAACTCAGGGGTTAGGGGCGCCAATGCCCCCTGCCTGCACCCCATGCATTTGACAATCCACATATAACTTTTGACTCCCCAAAACCTTAACAACTAATAGCCTAGTGTTGACCAGAAACCTTAACAATAGCATAAAGAGTTGATTAACACATATTTTGTATGTTATATGTATTATATATGGTATTCTTACAATAAAGTAAGCTAGAGAAAAGAAAATGTTATTCAGAAAACCCACAAGGAAGAGAAAATACAGCTACAGTTACTGTATTTATCAACATACAATCCACGTATAGTAGTAAAAGTGGCCCTGTGCAGTTCAAACCCATGCTGCTTAAGGGTCAACTATACTTACATGCAGCAAAGGAAATACAAAAATACCCTCGGTGTTAGGAAAAATAAAGGAAAACAGAAGCAACTCTCAACGCTACAAACCACGAAGAATAACAATACATTTAGTAACAGAGTAAGTACTATCCTCCAAGAATTCATGCTTTCCCATTACTCACCTCAAAACTAAATGAAAACTCAGCAAGCTTTTCAATGCTTTCAAGTAGATTATGTAAATAATTAGAAATTATTTTACTGTTGGGCTATGAGAAACGCACTTAGGTCTAACAACAACAAAATCTTTGTAAAGAAATCAAGCTTTCTAAAGGGCCAGGTGTATGCCCACTTATATAAAACTACATTTCTGAATATGCTATTTTAATCTGAGTTCATCATCTTCACTGATATGTCTTCCTTTTAAATATCTTAGTCTTTTCAATTTGTTCATTATTAGAGTGATGATTTAAAAAACCATTTTTAACAGTCTTCCTTTTTTGTAAGTATTTTCATTTTTAGGTTTTCTAGCCATGAAAATATATTTCCCTTCTTTGAAAGTTTTGTTTTTCTAAGTCCCAGAACTCACCTGTGACTCAACTCAAAATTTGCATTTCTTTACTATGATAAATTTCAAGATTATATGATAACGTCTTGGGTATTCTGTAGTATCAACGTTATATACATCTGGTATAAAATTGTGACGTTTTCCACTTGGCCTTTTTGTGAGTTATTCCATCTAAATTGATGTTTTTCATCAACTCTGAAAAATTATCAGCTATTATCTCTTCAACATTGCTTATTATTATTTATATGGTCTCCTTCTGGAACTCTGACTAAACAGAGGACAGTTTCATCTGCTCTTTATGTGTTTTAACTCCTCTCTCACATTCCCATCTCTGTGAATCATTTAAGTTCATTTATTAATTTTGAGAGAAAGAGAGAGAGAGAGAGAGAGAGAGAGCGGGGGAGGGGCAGTGAGAGAGAGGGAGAGAGAGAATTGCAAGCAGGCTCCATGCTGTCAGAGCAGAGCCCAATGTGGGGCTCGAACCCTCGAACCGTGAGATCATGACTTGAGCTAAAATCAAGAGTTCGACACATACTTGACTGAGCCACCCAGGTGCTCCTGTGGATAATTTCTTAATATGTACCTTTTAGCCAACTGATTCTTTTCTCAGCTGTGTCTAATGTACTAATCTGTCCACATAATTTTGATTATTATATTTTATTCTTCATTTATATGTCATTTATAATTTACATTTCATCTTGTTCTGTCATTTGCCTAAACTGATTAATTTATTCAAAACTTCTGTGTATGTGGATTAAGATATGTTACTATTCATTGCCTGCTGTTAAGAACCTGGCTTTGTAAGTAAGTGTATAAAATTAAAAAAATATATTTTAAGGAAAGGACAACAAATAAGCGTTTTGTATTGTCCCTTGCAATATTTGGGATATACTTCTACAAAAAGGCGTTTGCTGCTTATCTGAAATGCAAATTAAACTGGGTATCTTGTATTTTTGCTAAATCTGGCAATTGTAGGAAACGTTGAGGCACTGGGTAGAGTAATGTCACATTCTTTACTCATTAGCAATAAAATAAAAGGCACACTTTGCCAGTCTGCAGTAATCGTGTATGGTAGAATCTAGACATTTTGTCAATAGTTATGTCCAAATTCTTTGTGAGTCCCCTGATTCATGAGCATGGAAGCGTTTGCCCAGGGTCTGGTTTTCTCTCAAATCATATATGTATCACAAATCACGTGTAGCCTGGATGTATTCTCACACTTCTAAAGCGCTCACTTAACAGGTAAATGACTTGCTCCCAACAGTTTCGCAATGCAAGATTCAAATGAATACCTTAGGAACATGACAAATTATTACTTGTCACAGACCTTCCCAGCGGGCTGCAAACTGTCACAATCATAAATGTGAAAAGGATGTGATCATCATGGCAATGACTTTCATACCGTGTTTCGTTGAGTTCTAAGGTTCCTCTGAGGTATCGCTAAGGCCACCTTGAGGGCAAAGTTCTCAGTTCCTGATTGAATCCAGGTCTCCCATTTTTTATCTGTTACACGTATTTGGTCAGAACAAAACATTTCACTTGAATAAAATCTTCTGCCGTTAAAAAATATTTGCAGACTAATCTGGAAACATATACACATTGGTGTAAGAAAAACTTGGGTCTGACCCTGGTTTGGGCACTTATCTTTTATGTAAATTTAGGCTGTTTACTTGGCCTCTCTAAACCTTTTCCCCAAGTGAGAAAAAGAGATAATATTAGAACTTTCCTCATAGCTCTTTTTCTTATTTTCCTCTTTTTATTTTGATATTTTGTAAGAATACTTAAGATGAGATCTATCCTCTTGACAAATTTTTAAGTGTACGATCCAGCATTGGTAACTCTAGGCACGATGCAGACCTCTAGAACTTATTCATCTTGCATACCTGAAATGTTAAACACATTGAGGAGCTACTCCTTTCTCTCTTCCCCCAGCCTCTGGCAACTACTATTCTACTCTCTGTTTCTATGAGTCTGACTACTTTAGATACCTCATACGAGTGCCGCCACGTTTGTCTTTTATGGCTTAATTCGCTTAACATAAGGTCTTCCAGATTCATCCGTGTTGTTGCAAGTGGCAGGATTTCCTTCTTTTTAAAGGTGAAATAATATCCTGATATAGATATATTAATTACATGTATCCACATATGGATAGATAGATAGATAGATAGATAGCTAAATAAAATGTGATATATGTCCATTGATGGACATTTAAGTTGTTTCTGTATCTTGGCTATTGTGAAGAGTATTGTAACGAACATAGGAGTGCAGCTATCTCTTTGAGATCCTGCTTTCAATTTCTTTAGATATATAGCCAGAAATGAGATTGCTGGATTATATGGTAAGGAAAACTGAGATAATTAACATAAAATGTTTAGTACAACAGCTGGTATATAGTACATAATAAACCTTAGCTGTTATTATCATTTTTATGTTGAAAGTAATCTTCGATTCAGTTAATAATTATCGCTTCTATTCTGATCTAGAAATGTATGTAGTTTTTTTCATGTAATCTTCACCCTAAAATGTGGCAGTCATTGCATTCTTGTCCCACAGGGGAGGAAGTAGGCCTGGGGAGCTTGGTAAGCAGCACTGTTCATTCAGCCGTAAGTAGCCGACTGGAGTTTTGAACTTGAGTGTCCTGATTCCAAGTATGATTTTCTTCCTAGTTCCAAACCATCTCCTCTGGAGTCAACAGGAGCACGTTGCTCCTGATTTATAATAGCATTTAAAACTTCAGATTTGTGAATTTTGGAGTTTTGCAGAAAAGTTGCATTATTAAACAATTACCAATGTTTTCTTTCCAACAATCAATATTAATGTGATTGATATAAGTGATCAGAAGAATTTTTGAGGGCCATTGTTTCAGGTGCTTTCTGATTACTTACTTCCTCGACTCCAGAGGACTGTGGTTCACTGCGTTAATGGATGTAGCCTGCAGGAGTGGAGGAAAGCCCCTGTCACCTCACCCTTTGAAGAATCTTGCATTACTTTCCTATAATTATTTCTGTAGGTTAATGACATCAAAGAGCATTCTGCAACAGATAAAGTGAGCTTCTTCTGATAAATATACCATTATAGCCAATCATACCAAGCACGGCTACTTTTGTATGCTGCCAAAACACACAAATGCCTTATTTTGTTCAAGTGTTAAAAATTTTCATAATTAGCACACCAGGTGATTCCAGTCATTGGGGATGGTGACACAGAATTACTTCGCCAGAGGTTTTTTGTCTGCTTGTTGAACTGGCATCAATCTGAAATATTCTTTCTTCGCCCGAATTTCCATTTTTATATTTCTCAATAAAATATCAATGGAGCATTTGTCTCCTCTCTTTTTAGTTCCTCTTATAGTGTTGCACTTTACACTATTATTTCACTTAACCTTTATTACAACCCAGCAAGGTAGGTCCCGGCAAGACAAGGGAGTTAAAACTGCCCACCTAAAGTTTCCTGTGTGCAAATGAAGATGCTAGAATTGGTTGCCAGGTTTTGTTAACACTGAAGGTGAAGGTCCTTCTGGATATAAGTTCAAATCTCAAACAATTCCATAAATATGTAGATGATTATAGGCATATAGGAAGGCACCACTTAGGGTGCAGTGGAGATCAATGTAATAAATATGGTAATAGCTAACATTTACTGAGAGCTCATTATGTGCTAGGCATTGTGTAGCACTTTGCAAGTGTTAACTAACTTAATACTCATAAAAACCCTTTAGTATGTATGTTTGTAAGTATATTTTTATACCCAAATTATAGAGGAGGAAGCCAAAGTGTAGGTAATTGTTACTCTCACAAACTTCCACATCTAGTACGGGTTGGGGGGGCTTGGGTTTTGACCTGATTCTGTGTGGGTAAAGGCCTCCTCTTTACCCCTAGATGAGGCGGCGACTTTTGTTCCTTTAGTATATTGCTGGGTTCTGAATCTGTGCCACATTTTGGGTGCTGGCAGAAATTGTATGATGATTTAGTCCAGGGGGTTGATATGATTTCTTCTTCAGAGTTTCCTTGTACTTTCTAGAAATGAGGGAGAACGTCTTCATACTAATTCTTTGTTAATCTAGTCGATTTGCTGCATGGGTTTGTAAATAATGCTTAGTTTAAGTTTTAAAAATGTATTTTTCTATCATTTAAAACAAATTCCTTGATTTTCTTTTTAGAAATAAATGTTATTTACCAAAGTACTTTCCATTTTACTTATAGATATATAATTTACATATTTGTTAAACCTCTCTGTGGGAAAGCTTCTTTTATATTTTATACATTACTTACTTTTCCAATACATTTAACATTTATTAAATCTGATATTAGTTCTTGATTTTTAAATTGAGGTATAATTCACATATAGCATTATATTAGTTTCAGATGTAGAACATAATGATTCAATCTTGTATATATTGCAAAATGATCACCACAGAAGTCTAGTTAACATTGTCACTATACAGAGTTACAAAAAAATTTTTCTCGTGATAAGAACTTTTAAGATCTATTCTCTTAGCAACTTTCAATTATTCAATAGAGTATTATTAACTATAGTCAGGATGCTGTGCATTATATCCCCATCACTTATTTACATTTTAAAACCTGTTTACATTTTAAAATTTTTGTCATGGGGCACCTGGGTGGCTCAGTCAGTTCTGACTTCAGCTCAGGTAATGATCTCATGGTTCATGAGTTCGAGACCCATGTCAGACACTGTGCTGACAGCTCGGAGCCTGGACCCTGCTTCAGATTCTGTGTGTCCCTCTCTCTCTGCCCCTCCCCTGATCATGCTCTGTCTCTCTCAAAAATAAACTTAAAAGATATTTTAAAATTTTTGTCATAATTTCTTCAACGTTTATTTATTTTTGGGACAGAGAGAGACAGAGCATGAACGGGGGAGGGGCAGAGAGAGGGAGACACAGAATCGGAAACAGGCTCCAGGCTCTGAGCCATCAGCCCAGAGCCTGACGCGGGGCTCGAACTCACGGACCGCGAGATCGTGACCTGGCTGAAGTCGGACGCTTAACCGACTGCGCCACCCAGGCGCCCCTGTCATAATTTCTTAAAAACACAAACCATTAAATCCTTATCCTCTTGCAACCTTATTTTTAATTACTTTTAAAGTTTCTCTTTTGTTTTGGCCATTTAAACATTTTAAATATCTCTTGTTTATTTAATCATTAAATACTATGCCTGGTGTTTTTTAAATGAGCTTTTAACAACATGATCTGCACCTGACGTCTCCACTGTACTTGTGCCTGTGGAGATCGATAAGACATCAAAAGAAAACAGATCATAGAACAACCAACTCATAAAGTCACTTCTGTCGCTAAGCCAGCCACTCTTTCCCTTATCCCTCCCCCTTGGCATAAGTTCCATTTAGAGCAAATGTGACACTGAAACGAGTCATATGTACCCTGAAGCGATGCATGATGTCCATATACTAGAAGGAGGTCATAGTGTTTCTGTGTTGGTATAATGAGTCTTGGGAGGCCCCTGCAAAGAAGGGACCAGGGTCCCTTGCTGCAGCACCAGAGTGGTGATCATATCTATAAAACATGTGGAGGCTCTGGAGGTTCCCTCTGCTCATGGTGGTCACTGAGGTAACTTTGAGATAAACACTATTGAGTCACTACTGAGATCAAAAGGAGGTGCTACTCGTAACCATGGCCCTATAGCAGGTTTAGACTGGATTCCTTTGGAACCTTTCCCCAAAATGATCTTGTTCACTCTGCTGTCCACTTCCCTGAAATTCCTTATTTTATTGAATTTTTTTTAATGTTTATTCATTTTTGAGAGACAGAGAGAGACAGAGCATGAGTGGGGAAGGGGCAGAGAGAGGGAGACACAGAATCCGAAACAGGCTCCAGGCTCTGAGCTGTCAGCACAGAGCCTGACGCAGGGCTCGGACTCATGAACTGCAGAGATCATGATCTGAGCCAAAGTCGGACACTCAACCAACTGAGCCACCCAGGTGCCCCATGAAATTCCTTATTTTTTGGATGACTCTATTGCCAATAATCAATAGAGTTTGTAAGGACAAGGTTCTTGTTTAGATGAAAATATCACAAAAATAATAACTCTTACTTATATAGTATTTTTGTAAGTTGGGAAGGTACTATTTTGAGCAATTTACACATATTGACTCATTAAATCTTTAGTACAACATATGACAGATGGGCAAATACAGGTCCAGGAATGGTAGTGGCTGCCCAAGGCACACAGTGAATAAGGGGAGATGCTGGGATTTGAGACAAGTCAGGCTGTTCGCAACCATTACACCATATAGCACCACATATTTATCTACTAACACTAATTGAATGCATTAAAATCAGTTCATGATGTTTCCAGATTGTAAAAGGATAAACCTAATATGGTCTAGTTTATTATTATAGCACCAATAATTCACTGATCCACTTAGCAAATATTTATTGAACTCCTGCTGTGTGTTTGTCACCGTGTGAGACATAAATGGCATAAAATAGACAGGATTATTTACAATAAAATAAAATAAAATAAAATAAAAAAATAAAATAAAATAAAATAAAATAAAATAAAATACAGGATTCCTCATTTCATGGAACATTCAGCCTGTCTAGGAACAGAGATTTTTAAACAAGTGATTATAAGAAAGCGAGCATGATATGTGATATGACAGGGAGGCTCCAGGGAACAGAGGACCTAACCATGTCTAGGTAGCAGAGGGGGCTTTTTTGAGAAAGCAACATTCCCACTAAGATCTGAAGGATGAGAAGTTATTCATGTAAATGGTGAGAGGAGGGGTGTTCCTAGGTGGAGGTAGCAGAAAATGGGGGAGTTTATCGTCCAAAAGAACCATCTGGAGCTTGCAGAGAAGGAAAAAGTGAGAAGATCAGCAGTGATCCTGAAGAGCTAAGCAGGACAGATCATGGACAGGTTTGAAGATCATGTTAAGGAATTTCTCCTTTAACTCAAAAGCAAAGGGGGAGTCCATATGAAAGATTTAGGAGCTGGGGAGTGATATAATTATATTTTCATTTTAGAAAGAATATTCTGACTACCATACGGACAGTAGATTGAAAGTGTATGTGGAGGGGCAAGACTAGAGGCAGGGAGACCAGTTAGGAGACTGTAGTCCAGGAACAATGGTGGCCAGGTCTAGAGGGTTCATAGAAATGGAGAGCATTGGGCAGATTTAAGAGGTAAGTAAAAGGTAAAATCTGGGGCACCAGGCTAGCTCAGTTGGTTGAGTGTCCAACTCTTGATTTTGGCTCAGGTCATGATCCTAGTGTTGTGTGATCAAGCCGAGTCAGTCTCCACACTGAGCATGGAGCCTGTTTAAGATTCTCTCCCTCTCTCCCACTCTCTCACTCTCTCTCCCCCCTCCCCTGCTCATGTTCTCACTCTCTCTCAAAATAAAATACATTTTTTTTTCTTAAAAAAAGGTAAAATCAGTAGGACGTAGTAATTGATTGGATGTGAGGATAAGGAGTTGTCAGCTGTTTCTGGCTCTGGCAAAGGAGAAGATGATTATGCCCTTTACTGAGTTGGAAACCTTGGATACATGCATAGGCCATGGAGGAAAGGTGATGATAATGGCATTAGTTGAATGTGCTGAGTTTTAGGTGCCTCTGAGACATCTAAATAAGTTAAGAACCTACAACAGTGCACATAGTACATAGGAGATGCTCAAAAACTACTGCTGAGTTGAATGAACACATAGTAGACAGCGGGGTGTATGTGTTTGGAGCTCAAAGTCAGGCTTACAGAGATAGAGACAAATATCTCTAAAATATTAGCATATAGATGACAACTGGAGCAAAGAAGTGCTGAAACATGGGAGCATGAAGAGTGAGAAAAGCAGAAGGCCTGGGATGGAGCCTTGGGCAGTGCCAGTGTTCAAGCGGTAGGTGGAAGAAGTGGAGGCTGTAAAGGGCAAGTAGCCAGCAAGGTGGGAGGAATATCATAGGAGTGCTGTGTCATGGAAGCAAAGGGAATGATCTATGTTCAGTTGTCAAACTATCAAATGCCTCAAACAGATCAAGCGGCATAAGGACTAAAAAATATCTCTTGGGTTTAGAAATGAAGAAGACATTGGTGACCTAGTGACACCAGAGAGTGCTGAAGGATGAAGCCAGATGGGAGTTCTGAGTGCTGAACCAGTGGGTTGAGGAATGACTAATGACTAAAGAGTAGAAAATGGGGACAGCAAATATGAACAACTTGTCAGAGAGTATTAGCAGTAATGGAAGCAAAATAACAAAGAAAAGGCCAATGAAAAGAACATCATGCCTCTTTTCCCTTTCCTTCTCCTTTGCTGAATAATTCAGTCCTAAAACCATGAGGTGGGGCAAAGCAAGAGAGCTGTGCACACAGATGGGTGGCTGGTGCAGGGCACAAGAGCCCAAGCAAGAGTGTGTCCATGTGGGGGAAAGACCAGTGAGATGTCACATATTTGATCAGCCTCCCTGTGTGCAAACCAGCCATTACTATGGCCACCTTGTCCTCTCCCTTAGTGCTTTCTTTACAACCCCTGTTGTTCTGTGTTCCTGTACCTCATGCTGAGCCTTCCTGAGTGTGCACACTCTGCTCATCCTGCTTGGCCTCTGATATCCCTCATCAAGCAACATCTCTGCATGGACAGCATGCTCACCTTGCCATGCCATGGTACCTACGCCAGATCGCTTCCATTCATGGATGCCATTCCCAACTCATGTGGGTTCCAATAACTCCCCCTGGGCCTTCCTTTGTATGGACACATTTATCACTCCACTTAGATTCTGAAATTCCAGCCAGGATATCCTCATGTATGGGCACTGTGATGGTTAAGTATAATCTTGACTGGCTCGTGAGGTGCCCAAATATTTGGATAAATATTATTTTGGGGTGTGTCTGTGAGAGTGGTTCTAGAAGAGATTGACATTTGAATTTGCAGACTGAATAAAGCAGATTGCCTTCTCCATTGTGTGTGGGCTTCATCCAACTCATTGAAGGCCTGGATAGAATAAGAGTAAGAAAGAATTCTTATGCTCTGCTTAACTGTTCTTTGAGCTGGGACATTGGTCTTCTCTTGGCTGAGATTGGCCAAGACATGGTCTCAGACAGACTACAATTTATACCATCAGCTCTCTTAGGTCTCCAGCTTGCTGACTGCTGATCCTAGACTTCTCAGCTTCAATAATCATATAGTGAATCTCTCTCTCTTTCTCTCCCCTATTCACCCTGTTTCTCTGAAAAATCTAGACTAATATGGCCCCCTTCCCCTTGCTTGGGCTCCAACAGCCCATGCCAGACCACTCCTTTGCACAGTTTTCCTGTTCACTCTCTTCTCCCCCACCCTCCCCCCTCTGCCTTGGGCTTAGGAATCTCAAACTGGGCCTTTCATCTGTGTGGATACACTCCTCACCCTACTTGGGCTCCTCCACACCAGCCAAACTTCCCTGTGGACAGCTCTCTGGTTTTGCCTTACAATGGTTTTAGGACTGAATTATTCAGGGAGAGAAAAGGGGGGAGTGGAGGAAGGAAAAACTTATATTACTTCTATTGATGTTATTTTTTGTTATCTCTTCTTCCTTTCGGTGCTAATTTTCTCTTACAAGCTGTTCATATTTGATGTAAATGTGTGTGTGTATGTGTGCATGCATGCACATGTGTGTATGTACATAGATACATATGCTCACTCTCCTCTCCAGTGAAAAGGTCTTGGAATAGCTATATCAAGGAGTATACCCAAAGCCCACATCCTGACCTCCAAATACCATTCTCCACTGAAAGGTCTAAAAGGAACCAGATCTCCATGAAGAAATGGCTGATTCCAGAGCTGTGACAAGGTAAATACATGAGCTTGGAATACCTTTTGTATTGTAAAAATTGCTAAAAGATGAGAGGGCACATCAAAATGACATATTTTGGCTCTTCCCAGCCAAATCTTGAACTACTTGAGGCTCAAAATATATAATGAATCATTGAATACAATAAGAAGTCATGAGTCCATACTGATATATGTAAACAAATGAATAATTTGAAACTTGGATGAGAAAAAGATACTTACATAATTTCAAAATACCTGTTCCACATAGTCCTTTCCCCACAAGATATGTATTAGTAAGGGAACAAAGTAAGTTCACAGTGGAAAAACATGGCAGATACCATCCTAATCAAGAGATCAAGGTTAACATCCTCAGTGGAACAAAAACCACACACCACCTAAAAGCCTGTTAGAAAGAATGCACCATCACTTCTGTGATATTTCGGCCAAAGTTTCCTAACCAGAATCTAATCATGAGAAATAACAGACAAACTGAAACTGATGGACACGTCACCAAATAACTGTCCTTTAATCTTCAAATGTGTCAATGTCATACAAGTCGAAAAAAAGCTTAGGAACTCTCCTAGAGTGAAGGAGATTAAAGACACAATGACTAAATGTGATGTGTGATTCTGAACTGGATCATTTTGCTATCTGGAAATCCTTGAAAGGTTGAGGAGTAGGTGGTAGTAATGCATCAATGTCAAATTCCGGATTTTGTTGTGTTGGAGAATGTCTTTGTTTATAGGAAATAGACACTAACGTATTAGGGGGAGATTGGGCATAAATCTGAATTAAATATTCCAGGGAAAAAATATTCTTTGCATTGTCCTTCGAGCTTTTCTCTAAGTTTGAGATTATTTCAAAAGCACCCACTCCCCCCCACACTAATACAACTACACCAACATGTGAATGACTCTTCAGAGTTTTCATTGTAGCTCTCTCTATATGTATTAATCCTCATAAAAATACATTAGGTATGAAGATGGGTATTATTAATTTTATATTGTAAATGTAATTTTATATTGTAAATGTATATTGTAAATGGTGAAGAGAAGTTAAATGCCAAAGATAATGCAAGTAGTAAGTAGCCAACCATGGACTGGGTGGAAAAAGAGGAGAGACAAAGTCCTGGGGCACAGGTTAATTTTTAGGGAAAACAGGTGCAGATGAGAGTGTTATGATAGGAATGAGGTGGGGGCTGCTCGACAGGATAGAAGGAAGGTATATACACTTCAGAGAGGAATAGATCAGCAACCCAGAGAAGTTAAATAACTTGCTGAAGATCCTGTAGCTAGAAAGAGTGAGCCGGGCTCAAGGGATTTTCTTTGACTTCACATTTCACAACCTTCAGTGTGTCATTAGGGTGGCCTTGGTGATTCCGAAAAGGCAGGTTTAGTAGAAAGATGATGGGAGCCTGATGAGAGGGTTAACAGAAAATTGATGTGTGGGAGGATAGAGGATTGGAGTGTTGTTTTCTTTTGGTCGCAGAGTGTGAAAAAGAGAGGTGAGGCAGAACCTGGAGAAGTAGCAGGATTAATGGAAGATCTTTTTCTTAAAATGGTGGAATCCTGAGTAGATATGCACACAGGAAGCAAAGACCATTGAAAGGGAAAGCCTGAAGATATAAGAGAGATACAAGGTGGGGTTACATTAAGAAGGGCTCTGAATGCTTTCAGGGGAAGCCTGGTTTTAAGTCTGTGAATGACTGGCAGCCACCTGAAACCAATGGAGGCCATATTTAGGTCATGGAGTAGAGTGGTTCAGAGCTTAGGCTATGAAGTCAGACTGCCTGGATCTGTACTCTGGTTCTGACATGATTAGGGCATGGTATTGGGCAAGCAACTTAATGTCTCTGCCTTGACTTCTTCTTATTTTAATATGAAGGATTGTAAAAACACTTACCAAGAATTACATGAATTAGTACACACTGGGAAGTGCTTGACACATAGTAATACTCAAAAAAATGTTAACTATTATTTTTGGTGGGATAATGTGTGGAGGTCTGAAAATCTTTTTCAATAGTTGATGTGAAAGATAATAAGCACTTGAACCAAGGTTGTGTTAGAAGGCTTTCACAAAGGGGCTAAATTTGAGATGTATGAGTAGCTAAACAATGCAAGACTTGGTACCTGATTGAAGGCTTGGAGTAAGAGAAAGGATTTGCAGAATTGGATGGATGATGGTGCCACGGTAACATGGTAAATTAAAGATAGCAAATTCAGTTTGCAATGCATTAAGATTGAGGTGCTGTGTACATCTCAGTGGAGATACCCCACAAACAGTTGAGTATATGAACCTGAATTGTTGGAGAGAAGTGATTAGCTATAATCTGTACTTGAACCATGGTACTGGATGAGGAAGTCAGGTAGAAAGCAGTGTTGAAAAGTTGAGGGATTTAAGACAGGTTTGGCACAGATTCTGTCAAAAACTCAGAAATAAACGAAAGAGAGCCAAAGAGGGGTCAGTTGTAGGTTAGGATAAGGTAGACCTCCAATGCAGGTCAAGGGAAAGACATGGTGTCCCACTGTGGATGGTAAGGTGGCCCTAATAGTGATGAGGAAGTTCTTCAGGACATCATGGGCATTTTAGGAAAGTCAGGTACAACTTCCATCAGGTTGTCCCAAACACTAAGCCTTTATAATTGGTTATATCCACACATGATGGCCATAACGTTTTCTATTGAAACATTTTGCCCGGAGTTAAACCGAAAGTCAGACTGGGCAGAACTGTTATTGCAAGCAGCATGGTTTATGTCTGATGCTATCTTCAGTGGATTGTTATGCCTCAAAAGTGCCGGCAAGCCACCTCTATGTGGCACTGTGCCTCCCTAGCAGATGGGAATGAGTGTAGATATTCAATGATTTGGTATGTGCATCAATTTTAATGATCAAAATAGGATTTTATGTGCAGAGTGTCTAGGCATGAGGTTAAAAGGATTAAATGCCATTATATTTCCAGTGCAGAAATGGATTAGTCCTGAAAAGTTAACAATTGCTTATGCAAGTTAAAAGTTTGTTAAATTTCACTCTGCATTTGTGTTCATCTGGGAACTTATGAAAATGAAGCCTTTCAGTCCCAGTTCGGGTCTCTAGAGGAAGAACACACACAAATTCATTTAATAACTCAGACTGACTTTGATATCTGAACAGATGAATCAGGTGCAAAAAAGTGGAAGGTAGAAGTGGAAGGTGTGATGTGTCTGCCTCACATCACATTGCCTTTGCAGAAGACAGTACAATTTTGGAGTTATAAGTGCATCTCATAATTAAGTTCTGGCAATGAAATGTACAGCATGGTGACTATACTTAGTAATACGGTCTTGTATACTTGCAATTTGCTCAGAGTAGATCTTAAGTAATCTTACCAGACACACACAAAAATGGTGTACGTGAGATGATGGGTGTGTTAACTAACTTGATTGTGATAATAATTTCACAGTGCATGCGTATATGAAAACATCACATTGTATCCCTTAAGTATATATAATTTTTATTTGCCAAGTACACCACAGTATATTTGGAAAAATGAGATAAAGGTAAGAGGAAATGCAAAATTAAAGGCAACTTATCAACAACTTCAGTATATAAAATATTTTAAAGCTTAAAATACATAAATAATAAAAATTTGGCCCCAGAGTCAGAATTGTATGGTCATGTTTACACATTCATGATGAAAATGAGTGTTCAAGGAAATTAGAAGACAATTATAGGAAAAAAATGTTTTCCTCAATTACACTGTTTTTTGGTTCAAATTATTTTCTGCATAAGGGTTTCAATTTCTTATTTTGCTTTCAGTATATATATATATATATATACGTATATATATACGTATATATATGTGTGTGTGTGTGTGTATATATATATATATATATATATATAGTATGTAATTATAATTATGGGTAATAGTATATTTCAAGTTTTCTGTTATGCTGTAACAAACTACTCCAAAACTTAGGGCTTGACATAATTATTTATTTTGTTCATGACTTTGGGGCCAGGAATTGAAGGAGGACTCTGCTGGGTGGTTTATCTCTGCCACATGTGGTGTCCACTGGGGTGGCTGGGGCTGGAAGATTCACATCCAAGGTGCCATCTTTACTCATATGTGGTGCCTTAGTGTTCCTTAGCACTTTTTTCCTGTCTCTCAATTGCCCTTTCTCACTCTCTTTCACCACGTGGTGTCTGATATTTCAGAGCCTTTCTATGATGCTTGGGCTTTTCACAGCATGGTGGTTCCAGGGTAGTCTCTTGGTTTAAAGAGGCAGGAAGCAAACGATTCCAGGCTACATAAAGATTATGCCTGCACCTTGCACATCTTCAGTTCTTATGTATTTTATTGGTCAAAGCAGACACAAAGCGTACTAGATTCAAGAGGATAGATAAATAAATTCTACTTCTTGATGGGAATATGGCAAGAAAAAAGCATGTGTGGGTGACATTGTTGCCATCAGCATTAAAATGTACAATAGGCCACATAACAGAACCAAGGAGACACTGTGAGGATTCTAGTGTTTTCTAAAGTGTGGTCAGCAGAATGCCTGCATTGGAATCACCCGGAAGGGGGGTGGTTTTTACTTTGTAGAATGCTCATTCTCAATTTCTGGATAAGAATCAGAATCTCTGTGGAACTCTGTTGCTTTAATAAGACCTCCATGTGATTGTCAAGTGCACTAAAACTAGAGAAGAGTATTTCTGAGCATGGTTTTGGAGACATGAAGACCTGGATGGAAATTTGCCACCAACTAGCTATGTGGCCTTGGGGTTGACTCCATTCTCTCAGCAATGGTTTCCTCATTTGTAAATTGCACCCAATGATAGTCTCTGATTCATTGGGTTCTTTCTGTGATAAAAAATACACTCCACGTATGAACTTGATAGCACGGTGTCTGGAACACTGTCAATACTTTAATAATAAAGATTTGGCGAGTTAGTGAGTTTCATTCCCCAAACAGATGAGGACTCTTGAGTGTGTAGAGAGGCTGTACACACATAATGGCCTGGACCTGAATTGTGGCCACAGTTAAATTCACCAGTGTGCCAACATGCCAGTGATACACGTATATTCACTCATTAGAATCCATCAGATGAACAAGTGTGAACCTTCCTGTGTGTTTAGGTAGTCAAGTGGACTCATGTATAATAAAGAACTGACTAAACAGAAAGCAGAAAACTAGCTGAAAGTAACGTTGAATTGTTTAAAAAATGGTTCAGTGGAATGGTGGGTACCATTTGGGGAATAAGACACTCTTGGCATTCCATGATTGGGTGAATTTCAAATATGTGTTGACATGGCCCCTGTGAACTTAACTACATGGTAGTGGGAATGAGGAATTTGGTAGGAGAAAATGGAGGCCTGATCTGGCAAGTGGCTAAATAAAGAAATAAAGGCTCAATGTTGCACATTTATTAACAATTTTGTTATACTAGAACTATAATCAAAAACATTAAACACAGACAATTAGAAATAAGGTGTGAGAAAGCTAAGTTGTTTATGAAAAGTTTCAGGCTTATAATGTCAACAAAACCTGCAGAAAAGACTCTTAAAGTATTTGAGTCTGTTCTAGATGTCAGCTGTAATCGATAAAAGACTGTAGCATCTGAAAAATGGGCACCGTATGTTTGTGACAGTGAAAGAAGGCGAGAGTATTCAGAAGAAGATGAAAAGCACCCAGGTTCTGTTTCTTGTCCCTGAAGAGCTACCAAAGTGAGATTCTTTTTTAAAAGTCAACATACTTGAAATCCTGTACTTAAATGTGTTTTATAAAGCTCAGAATGAAATGAGAAACAGGTCCTGGGAGAGGTCCATTTAGAATGATAGACTGAATTTTTAGATTCCCTGTGAATTTTCTGTGTGTTGTCTGTCCCTTTAGAAAAAAACAAAAAACAAACAAACAAAAAAACCCCAACTCTTATTTATGCAACATATGTTCTTCTAAAGCACTCAGGGCTTTATGGCTGACACTGATCTACATTTACTTATTGAATCAAGTTCCAAAACATTCCTAATTATCTAATTTCTATTTCTTTACATTCCCTTACTTGTATTTTATTCCTCTTTTTCCTTTTTTATTAACTTTCTAAAACCTTTCATTACATTTATTTATCTTCTCTATCCTTTTTGTTGTGATGTCTGGCCACCCAAATGATCCAATATTTACCCTTGGTAATGACAAGAATCCAGTGACTATAACAATAACAACACAACCAATTAATCTTTGTTGAGCATTTGCTGTGTATCAGATGCTGCTACTTCCTTTCTTCCTCTTCTCTCACCTAAGCCTCTCCCCAAGTATGGGCACTTTTGTCTCATATTTTGAACAGTGGCTATAAATTTGTCTGTTGTTGTGATATATCATAACCTCATCAGAGCTATGAACACAAATCATGAGCGTACTCTATCATTCTGTTCCAAGATTCAGGATGTGGGAAGAAGAAACCATCTTGGAGCAAAGGATAAGTACACTCACTGTGCACACACTTAATCTCAGGCCTCATAACCTAATAGAATCTACTAATTCATTCTTTTATTCCATTGTTAATGTCTTGTGACCGAGAGAGGGAGAACAGTTTTTCCTTGGCTTTCCTCCTGCCTAATCAGGGGATCAGAATACTTACCTAGATAACACAAGGCACCTTTTCCAAATTCATTTGAGGCTGAGATAAGCTCACTTCATGTCAGTAAAAGTGGAGGTCCAAGCAGTTATAGGGTGAAGTGGCCTCAATGAACACTTGAGCAAAGACTGCCTGTCTGCCATCTCCTGGGCCCCCCACGGGTTGAGAATTTGTGGAGCAGCTGGACAGGGAGCTACCCTTCCTTTGTGCCATGTGCATGAGTGTAGTTGTTTCATTTACTAAATCCAGCCATAATACCTAGTGTTTGAGTAGTAGGAGTAGCAGTAGTATTACACTGCTGAAACGAGAAGAACTTTGTTTTTCTCTGAGAGAGTCCATCCTTGATATTTCTTTTATGCCTGGTCCTTTTATGAAATCATTGTAGAGCTCAACAGTCAAAGTATATCCTCAGGAAATACATTAGATCTCTTCTGTGCAAGGAAGAATTATGCGACTAACAAGAGATTTTTGTTTTATCAAATTTCTAAAAACTGATAGGAGGGAATATTTTCAACAATTTTTTTGAGAGTGGTAAAATTAAGCTGATTTAAAGACTTCTATTTTCTGTGCTATTGCCTGAGCACAACCCACTTCTCCGTGAAACTTTTATCTTAGTTGTCAGGACAGAGACATAAGCACGACTCTAGCAATTTGTATTCCAGACAGACACATAAATTCATCACTAAAGAGTCAGAAAATGGAAGGAAGCTGCAATGAAGGTGCATTGAATGAAATGAACAAGAAACTGCATGGGATGCCTCATAACATAGCCTTGCTCAGGACTAAACCACTGCCATAATTGATCCCTTTGGAGGCTGAAAGAACCTTGACCTCAGAGGGAAAAAAGGAGGAAGGGAGATACAAATGAACATGAATTATGTCAAGTGTTTTCCATCTGTTACCTTTACTTTAGTTAATGAAACCAATAGTCTTATCTAAAATTTACCATTGAAGTCACATTACTACTAAGTGGTAAGCAGAAGGATTTGAATGTGCATCCGTCTTTTAAGCTCGCATTTATTCTGGCTCTTGCTGCTTCACTGAGAAACTACATGCTTAGAATTTCTTTTTTAAATGATTGGAGTTACTAACAATATTGAGGTGGGTCATCTCCTTTTAGCTCCAATGTGAGCCTAGAGAACTTCTCACCCATTTTTTTCTGTATGTGTGCAACCCAACGTACCAAGCTTACACATTATTAGGTAAGCATTTAAACTGTGCTATACTTTGTCTCATTTGCTAATCCATATAAATAGGAACTTTCTACCTTTCTTCATTTCTAGACCTAATGATTATTCTCCTACCCAACTTTCTTATGTTTTAAAGGCATGACTGGAGGGAGTAGTTTAAGTGTAGTTATTGTTTTAGGTGTTTTATTTGTTTCATCAGAAATTCCCATCTAGACCTTGAGGGTGTGATGCTAACTGAAATAAGTCCGATTGAGAAAAGAAATACCATAGGATTTTACTCATATGTGGAATCTAAAGAAACAAATGAATAAACACATTCAATGTAGCATCAGACTTATAAATACAAACTGATGGTTGCCAGAGGGAAGGGGGCCAGGGGAATGGGCAAAATGGGTGAAGGAGGGTGGGAGATACAGGCTTACTCTTATGGAATAAATAAGTCATGGGTATAAAAGGCACAGCACAGGGCATATAGTCAATGACATTGTAATAGTGTTGTACGGTGACAGATGGTGGCTGTACTTGTGGTGAGCACAGCCTAACCCATAAGAAAGTTGAATTGCTATGCTGTACACCTGACACTAATGTAACACTGCATGTCAACTCTATGCAAATACAAAAAATGAAAAAAAGAAAAGACATCCCCGTCTATTGGCAACTTGACTGTCTTATTGAATCCTGCAGAAACTGCCAGCTTGCTGGAACAGCCTCTGTTCTCATGTCAGCATGGAGATTCTACTCTTAAAATAGGGCTCTTCTTCGTTTTGGTCCTCTCTGATTCATGATGTAACAGCTCAAAGAAAGAAGTGTGGCTGTCCCGCTGGAATCTCTGCCAGCCCCTATCCACATCATGTGGTTACTCTGTAATGATGCCCTGTCACTTAAAATGGGATTTTGCATGAATGCATCATATAACTGAATTACCCTGTTGCAAGCAAATAGCTTATTTTCTCCAGATTCATAGTCCAGAAAAATGACACAAGAAATGACATATTAGATGCCTTCATACTTTGACTTCATTTTTGGCTTTGCCACAGCTTACATATGATTAGGGATGGTAGAAAACTAAAGTGCCCAGGCTTCAATTTTTTTGATGACTACCATCTTACTTGAGCAGAAAGGGGCTTACCAAGAAACCAGTACTGGCTATTCCTTCTCCTCTCCTCTGCATGTCATGAGAATGAATCCAGGGCCTGGGAATTCATCTTCAAGGCTGAGAAAACTGGGGCAGCCTAACCTGCTTACCACGTCCATGGACTTTGAACTCTTTGCAGCACCTGAGTCTGGAGCTGTGGATGAGTTAATATTAAAAACATCATGTGATCTGTCAGCCTATGTTGTGATAAACTGCCATTGGAGGAAGTGACAAGCGCTGTGAAAGCTTCTTTTCTGAATAAATTCCAGTGACACTCCTCTGTTTTAGCAACTCAACATTTGGCATTTGGACTTAACTGCACACTTAACCCTCGCTCCTTATATTTTCCTGCTTTGGTGTACTGATGTTGTTTCTATTAGGAAATCACCATCACCAAATTTTTCTGTCTAGAGGAGACTTTCTTTTTGCTTCACCATTTCAAACTCACAAATGGGCAGATTCAGAGTCAAGGGAATGATGTGCGATGCTTACTTTCTCTCTTGGCCTTAGAAGTGAGCTCTCTGTGGTTTGCATCTACTGCTTTGCCATAGGTGGTAACAGACACACAACATGAGCAATGCTAGTAAGTGTTTGTTTTCAGAAAGATTCCTTATAAGTCAGTTTCTTACAATATCCACAGGACATCACTCTCTAGCTTCTAGCAATCAACATGCTGCTTTGCAAAAACATTTTACAATCTGACCTCTAGTCTCCCCCTTTAGCTCTTCTTCCCCAACTTCCCAGTACCCTAGTTAAATATTTGCCTGATCATTGCCATAGCTCTGTATATACCTCAGTCCTGTTTCAATACTAGTCCATCTTTTCTTTATAACCAGGTTACTTTCTGAGAGACAAATCTGATCACATTAGCCCCCTGCCTGAAATACTCAAGTAGGATCTCCTCTACCTATAAGATATATTGTAAACTTCATAGCCTGACACTCATCTTCTGACTACAACCTATCTTTCTCTGATTGTTTTATTTGTATTTTTTATGCCATTATATTTTGGTGGCTCTTAGAAATGCATACAATCTAATAAGCTAAAAATGAAAGACGAAAGGAATCAAATCAAAGGGATTGATGATATCTAATTTTCCCTTTTGCTTTGCCAATTTGATGAAATTGTCCTGTCAAAGTGGTATGAAAATCATTGCTGTATTGATGGAGGCAGCCAAAGGAAATTTTACACAAGTGCTCTGTAATTAAGTAGATATGAGAATTTACTTGCCCATTTCCCCTTCTCAAATCCTGTGTTTTGTCTTGGAATCAGATGATAGTATAGCATAGTTTATATGCAAATGTTTACATTTTTATTAGGATATGTCAGCCTTCTTGTGTAGGCATTGCTTTTCTAGTAAATGAGGAAAGATACTTCAAAAGTTGAGAAGTTTAAAAACAATTTAGGCAGTCTATTTTCTCCCCAATCTGGGTAAGGGCAGAACCAGAAATTAGATTAGAGTAGTTGGGTCTGAAATAGAAGCAGGAGAAAGTAAGACTTAGCATTTAATGGATGGCATAATCCATATGGAGCAGAGAATTTTAAGTAGTGGGAGCAGCATAAGCAAATGCATGAAAATTGAAAAACACATTATATGTTTAAATTATGGTGAATAAAAATGTTTGGGTAAAAATGAATTACGTCTGGAAATAGAAAGCAATATGGGCAGAAATGGTCCTTAGAACAGAGGACAGAAGATCTGAAATGCTGGACTAAGAGGTCTTACCATGTGACTCAATGAGCAGTAGGGAGCTTCTGGAAGAGTTTCTACAAATTGAGTTTGAGCTGTTCCATGTAGATGCAAGCGGAGTTGTTGGCTAAGATGCTGGGTGTATGGGTTTGTTCTGAACTCAGTCTTTTCCAGGTTACATTGAAAACCTTCCATTTTTCATCTTGGGGACCTCCACTTTGGAAAGAAATGGAATCTGCAAGTTTAGACTCCTGAATGAACAAGCGTGGTAACTAAATGATACAAGTTCAAATTCCACCCGCAAGGATACACCTGTGTGACTTTGCCAGGGATCTCATCTATGTTTCCACTCATAAAATTACTGAGTAGGAATGATGTGCATGGGATGTGCGAGCAGATCACAGTATCACAACTGAGGGGCTGTGCACAGTCTGAGAAGCAGTGTCAGAGGCTTCTCAAGAGCTTTCTTAGGTAAGCAGAAAATGGAGCCTTTAAAAGCAGGAATATTCTAGAGGAGGAGGTCAGCAGTGAGAGGCTTGGCAGAACCCGTGTTTAGTACCTTGAGAGCTTTTATAATATGTGCTTATTAGTTGATCGTAACAATAACCACTGTGCTGAAAATTTGGAAATTGCAGAATAAGTATTAAAAAAGTTTGCAACCCAATCATCCAGTGATAATCACTATTAATATTGTGGTGTAAATACAGACAAGCTTTTTTCCTCCATGCATTACGTATTCTAATCCTGTACATACATGTAACCTGCCTTCTTCTAAAAAATGTATGAGAGTACTCTTTGCAGGTCTAAGCACTTTTTTCCTCTCAGAAATAAGTGAAAGACAATCTGAGGTCAGCTTACTTCCAGCATAAGCAACAAAGAGTAAAATGGCATATGATTGCCATTTTGAGTATTTAGTGAAAATTTTACCTTATTATAAAACCACGGTCTGGGGCATGCCAAGTGTGCTGATAGAAATCATGCTGTGATAAACACAAATTCTTTCATATATTTATTTTCTTCCTTAGGATGAAATCACAGTAGCAGAATTTCTAGGTCAAAAAGTTGTGGATAATTTTAAAGATGTTAATGAATATTTCCAAATTGTCCCCCAGGAGTTTTTTAAAAAATAATTTATATTCCCCTGTTTTCCATGTACAGGTCAGTTTTGAAATTTAGGGGATAATGATTTAATGAATTGTTTGATTAATGAGTTCTTTGTGCAATGGCAGTGGAATGTATTAAGCATCAGGCTGGGTTGTTTGCTATAGTTTCATGTACATTGTCACTCCCCTTGATATTTTAGAAATATTTAAGCAGGTACTTAATAGATGATAAATAGCTTGCATCATATCCTTTGATTAAACATAAAACATTTATTATAACTCCCGAAGGTATTGGAAAAATCAGCAAAGCATATGAAAACACTTAATCTGGCTAGTTAGACATTTATAATGTAAGAGATACTTTTTGCGTGTTTATTAAAGTGGAATCAGATTTGAGAATTCTCAATAATTTAAATAAAATGTTCCCATGGAAGACACCATATGCTACCATCTCAATTTTGTGTGTTTTATTAATTCAGGGGGGAACCTATCTTAAGAGCTACAGGCAAAGCATAGTAAAATTTAACCAAAGCATTTATTCTGTTGAGTCATTCAAGGGATATATCCTTATGGGTGCAAAATAAATATTATTGAATTAGGACTTTAAATCCGTAAAGGATCCAAAAGGGCAAGACCCACTTTCAAAATAGGAAAGGAACACAAGCAGAACTCCCTCTGTTTAACACAAAACGATTCTGTAGGGATGTGATAAACTCGTAGAAGTTTTTTTTCTTTTTACGTGGTAGTAGCTATAGACTGGTCCATCTGCTAAGAGTAGCTCCTGACCCGACTGATGAGTTCGTTCAGACAACAGGTTGTACCACTCAAGTATCACCACCACACAGGAAATCCTACAGTATCTGAGCGAGCAAAGAAATACTTCTCTTCTTTCTATTGACAACATTTGGCAACAGAGATTCTGAGGGTTGTGGTTTAATGTAAGGAGTCTCATTTCGCTAATTACTGAATTTTAAACATCCATCACATGCCTAACCATTGTGTTAACTGGTAGACTGAATTTTAGTAAATGTTCTTTGCTAGATTTTAAGGGATTTAAGAATATATACCTCATTTGGCAACCAGATTCTTATCATTAGTTTATAATAAAAGTGGAGTAGTTATATGCACATATAGCTTCTAGTGCTATCCCAGTGTATTGCAAACTGTCAATAAATTTTAGTTGTTTTTATTTGAAAGTTAATATTAGTTAATGTTGCTATGGCTATTTTATCATCATTACTGTTATTTTTAATGTTTTTTTTTTTTAATTTACTTTTGAGAGAGAGAGAGAGAGAGAGAGAGAGAGAGAGAACGAACAAGTAGGGGAGGGGCAGAGAGAGAGAGACACACACACACACACACACACACACACACACACACACAGAAATGGAAGCAGACTCCAGGCTCTGAGTTGTGAGCACAGACCCCGATGCAGGGCTCAAACTCATGAACCCTGAGATCATGACCTGATGGCTTAACCCACTGAGCCACCCAGGTGTCCCTCCCATTTTTTAAATTATATAAAATAAGGAAATTCTTAGCCTTTAGCGCACATCTGTTGGGGTTCTTCTTTAAAGGGTAAAAGTCTTTGGCACAAGGTGACATTTAGGATGAATGTCAAAAAGACATCTGAGGAACTGTCTCCCCAGTAACACCCTTCCTTAACCCACTCTCTTCTTTGTGAGGTTACTGAATGGCTACTTCGGGACTGCCATTTTCTCACATGACCCTTTTCTCCAGATCAAATTTCTTGATATTTGGGAAAAGATGGTCTGCAGTGGGAGAGAAGGAATCCAATATGAGAGAGACACAAATAGAAGAGAGAAAGAGAAACAGAGGAAGGGGGTGTGGAGGGAGAGAGGCTTTCATCACTCTGGTCAGAGTCCTAGCTGTTGTTGAGGCCCCAATAGATACCTAACCTTGTTTTTTGATGATTCGACTATAAATTGGAGTCCCTCTACCAATGAACTTCCCTTTCGTGTTTAAGCTGGTTTGGATTTGTCTTGGGCTTCAGTACTGTCACTGTCTTCTCTGACTTCTTGTTATTCACGTTCAGGCTCTCAAGACCCACAATTGTCCTCAAATGGGGTGCACTTACTCTACTCTGCAACACATTAGCCCCAATAGTCTTGGTCTGAACATCATTTCATTACAACATGAGATGGGTGCTATCGATCAGGTCAGCCCTTGGTGCTGGCAGTGTTAAATGCCCAAATTCAAACAGCATTACTTATGCAAAAGAGAAGCCACATTCTAATCTCGTCTATATTTCAAAAACTCAAACGCTTCATGTTCTAGCAAATGATCACATGTGAGATGCGCCTTTCTCATTTTTGCCAGTTCTTCCACTTACTTATTCTCTCTTTCATTTGTCATGTGGCACTAGCACTGAGCAGCTTTTCTGGTTTTTTTTTTTTAAGGCTATTATTACTTCTATAATTTAGACAGCAAAATGCATTTCAACTTAAATTTAAAACCCATGGGCAAGAGACTGATGTTTGTACATATCTAAAATAAGTCTGCTGGAGATGTTGTGATTATTTTGGGTTTGGAATGCTTTAACATCATGAACATTAATTATGTATTTTTCATAGTTAGTTCTAAGGCATCGGTGCTCCACCTCTGCTTTGCTAATACAATCATTATGCAGGAAAGGGTCAGGAATTCCGTTAGAGATTCATTGGAGATGTGTCTATTTTTTGGCTCATTATCTGAATAATAGGCTCCCTAATTCTCTTATAAATAAATCAGGCACTATGGTCAAATGGTTAGATTTGTCAAATGGAGGGCTAGGTCTAACATGAGGTAAGTGAGGCTGGAGGCTAAAAAATAAAAGGAGATACTCTCAGGGTTCTGCAAGTTGCCTGTGTCTCCTCACCTCATCCTGGCTATGTTGAAATGTCACAAGCTAGATTAGGAGATGTTCATGTGGACCAGGTGAGAAAATGAGACAGCATATGTACCAACTATGCAATTGAGAATATGTGCCAAAATTACATAGTATATGTACCAACTGTGGGATTAAGAAAAAGCCAGAACAACAACAACAAAAAGAACGGATTGTTTAGCAGATCTGCCAGATTCACCTTCTTTCTTCCCTTACTGCATCCAGAAAGGTATCACCTGCATCTTTCAGCACAGGTCTATCCAGGAGGCATCCTAGAACATTAAGCAGAGCACCTAGGACTCAAGGTCATGTCCTTGAGTGGGTTACTCTTGATTGCGGAAAATCAACATATCATCATCCCCAAGTTCCTTTTCTGCTAGGTGGTCCTGGGTCTAAGCCATTTCCTCACTGGTGGTTACTCAGTAGGTTCTTGATTACTTTCAGCAGGTGACTGCCAGGGCAACTATGACAAGAGTGAGGTTTATTTTCAGCTACCCTATCCTATTTTGTTCCCCTTTTTCACATTGATGGTTTCTTTTTTCAGTTCTTTCAAGCTCCATTTGCCCTCATGGGCTCCCTGATTCCATTACTCATAGGGTGGGATCTGAATGCTGTTTATGCCAGCATGGAAATGACAAATGAACGTTTGAAATAGTATTCCTCTACAGGGAATGTGCAAGTGGGCAGGCACAGGTAAGACTTGGGTTGTGAGTGAATGGGCGGAAAGGTGGGCAGATTGGACATGGATTTAGAACAGGTGAGCCAGAACAGGTAAGCTTCAAGTTCAGCTCAAAAGGGTGACAACCTTTGATCCAAGGACAAAGACTGGATCTCCTCTGACCCTATCCCAAGAGTTCGCAAAAGGGCTGATAATGAGAGTGGCAAGGCTTACCTCAAATCTTCACAAGGACTTGTAGCAACTGATTGGGCTAGAGCCACTAAGATTACCCCTCATTGCATATTTTGGAAATATACTATTCAATTTTAGCTCTGTTTTGTGCATTTAAAACTTGTTTCCTCTAAGATTATAAGTGAATTGAGGTCATGTATCTCCCATTTCACCTGGCACAATGCTAGGAAGGTAGCAGGTGGTCAATATTTATTCACTTTAATTGAATTTTATCACATACAGGGTCTATTTGTCTCACATACATATGTGGCCTTTATACTATTAATACTGTTCCTGCTTATAAAGATCATATTATTTCAACACTTGGTTTCTTTGAAGGAAATTATGTCTGAATATCTCCCTCCTGTTTCTGCAATAATTATATTACGATAACTCTCCCAGCTCTTAAATCCTATGTGGTTTAACTGAATTATCAAGAAACTTCACTCTCCATCCTGAGATAATCCAACGTATCTTTTCCAACCCATTCTACTGAATTAGTTCATAGAGGGTTATCTGTTTAAACAGCAATCTGAGTTCTTTAGAAGCTCTGCTTGGGCCAGACTTCAGACATCACTACCAATTGGCAGTTCAGTTATCAGCAGGGTGATTCTTAGTAGCTCCTTCAGCTACACTCCTCCCTTGACAAAGCAAACAGACAAAAAGAACACCAACAAAAGCATCTTGCAACCCAGGGCTTTGGTTACTCTTAAAGTACCATGTGCAGATAATATAACCACATGACCAAATGTTCCTTCCAGTAAAGTGCTTGCAGCAGAATGGAGTTCGGCGTGTTTGTTTTAACCATGCAGTGCATATGCCATCTGGCACATTTCGCATAAAAATGAAACTGCTTTCATGGCTGAGTAGATGCCAAAATGGAATTGTATAACAGTGATAAGGCCTTGTCTGGTTCATGAATATACCTTAGGTGCTGTTTCAAGCATGAAACTATAGATGATGTGAAAATAGTCACTTTTTTTTCTCTTCAGAGGTGAAGGATATACTAAGAGTGAAGTCACTCACTTCTGTGAGCTTAGATCCCCGCTATGATTTTTAATGTGGAGAAAAATAGTTGCAAATTCTTTGTCTATGATTTTTGAAACATAATTCAAGGCTTTAATTTAACTCTGGGTTTATGCCTCTGTGGAATAGCTAGGTGGTGGGGGAATATAAAACATACAGACTAGAGATTGGATGAAAAAAATGTCTAGAGTTTTAGGGTTTCTAGAATATATCAAATATGTAGATGATTGACAGAATTTCCTCCTTCTTTTCCATTACTTTCATGTCATGTTGTCAAATCCCAGGCCAGATCCCCTTTTCCACCTTCCCTGAGCCCTCTATACACCTTAAGAAAATGAATCTCAATCCATCTAACCTCCAGGGTGCTGGTGTAGGTTTAAGGAATTTTAGAAGACTGTACCAATTCTAGTGGGACATATCACATTGGTGACAAGGCGCCAGAGATTCATGGTTAAAGGTATTTGTAGAAAATTTGTGCATCTCTACTATGTTGTGCAACCTAATAGTATATTCTCCTCTGTCTATAATAACTTATTTTCTGGCAAACTTGGGACTCAACATTTCTCATGGTTGATATTCAGATTTACACAAAAGTGTTCTCTTAATGCACCTTCATGCATCTCATACATATTTGTATTTCTTTCCTGCATAATTTTAGGCCCAGTAGAGTGTCATAACAAACCTTTCCTTATGTTATCAGGACCAATATCTGTAGCATCTAAGCAATTTTCAAATCCTTCAAGTCATTTACCTCCAGAACTTACTTCAGTACAAGTATAAGCGTGATCAGAAATTGGGCATGTATCTATTTTTCTGGTCATTTTAACTCCAATGTACACTCGCCTTGGCACGCAGCTATGAAGTCATTAATATCTCAAACAGTATGTTCTCATAACATATGATAGACCTTATGTCATCCATATTATGGACCTTATGTTTCTTACTTGCTTTGTAATATAACACCAGGAACCTTGTTAAGCTATTGCCCCACAATGATTATTTGTCTCTTTCAGGAGGGGTATTTCACCCCATGCCTGCAGGCATTTTCTGATATTTGTTGCTCAAGAAACTTCCACATGTTGATTCTCTCCAGTACTTGTCTACACAAGGTTTAGGACTATAATTGTTGTTAAAAATGTCTCTGAACCAGATACCAGTGTACTGAGGCTTCCCCTTCACTTGCAATCAAATTTCAAATGATATGAAACTGTAGATCTGTGAGGGAGTGGAATTTAGTCAATGTTCTGCAAGAATTGATTTCAATCTCAGAGGTCTTTGGAGAACTATCATTTGAACTTTAGAATACCCTCTCTTTCTTCTAAAACTTTCTGTGTTGAAAACAGTTTACTTCTACCTGCACTGCCTAGAAAAGAGTGAAACATTATATAGGCTTCTTGCATAGGCCCTTATAGCTGGGGATGAAAGCTTATAGCAATATTAATCTCTTAGTAATTTAGTTATAAGCTTGTCATTCACATGTAACTTGTGGTTATTACTCTGAGTTTTATAGTTCAATTAGGCTTTCAGGGTATAAAGATTATAGCAGATTGGCAGAGCCTAGTCATTACCCTGTTTTGCTAAGCCTCCATCCATTTTAGAAAATCTATTCCATCCCTACGAACAAAAACGACTCTGCTTTGGAAAAGCAGCATTGAGATCCCCGTGAGCATATGCACAGAGGCGCCATTTTGTCCCTGTTCAGGACTTGTAGATGACCTTGTAGATGAAGTGCCCAGTTTGAAGCTGATCTTGAAGGAATGGCCTCATATATGTAGATTTGTAGATTGTCTTGGAGATGAAATGGTTAGGTTTCCAGTTGATTTGGTATTGATGGATTCACATCTAGCTGAGAGTCAGAAAAAGTGTCGTTGTGGCCAGAGGAGAATACACTTGTGATCTGCAACGTGGCACAGATTGGAAGAGATTTAGCAGTGAAAATTATTTGCTTATGTTTTTCACCTGTAACTTGCTCAACTGATATGCTGTATTAAAGATAAGTGTGAAATAATCTGCAAGAATTGATAAAGAGGTTTGAAATCCTGAAGACTACATCAGTTCCCCCTTTGGCTGGCATTTAGAAGTTTTAATTTCAGTATCTCAAAATGTACAGGGGTGCAGGGAGTGTGGAACAAAGACTGCTGGAGTATTGGTCAGGTTTTGTCAACATGACCAAATAAGAGGATAAGAGAGACTGTTATAACCTCCCAATAATGTACAGAAACCCCAATCTCTCTTTAGATGGTAACAAATGCACACTTGGCATTGGCACAAAAGTATTTTCTGATGGTGTGGAAATTTTCAGTTTTTTCCTCTGTGTATTTTATTTATTTTTTAAAGTTTATTTATTTCTGAGAGATAGCACGCAAGTGGGAGAGGAGCAGAGAGAGAGAGAGAGAGAGAGAGAGAGAAAGAGAGAGAGAGAGACACAGAATCTGAAGCAGGCTCCAGACTCTGAGCTGTCAGCACAGAGCCTGATGTGGGGCTTGAATCCATGGATTGTGAGATCATGACCTGAGCCAAAGTCAGATGCCTAACTGCTTGAGCCACTGAGGTGCCCCTCCTCTGTATATTTCAGAAATGTGTAGCCCAAGAGTTAGACTGAAATCTCCAAATAACATTGTAGGATTTCTATCAACTACTACTAAATACACTATCACTCTTTCATTCTTTCATTCATTCAACAGATGTGTATTGAGCACTGACTAACAGCTATTTCAAACGCTGCTGGTCCACTGGTGAATAAGTTACACCGGGCCCTTCTCCGTGGAGCTCACATTCCTCTCTGCACAGGGGGAGGAGGCAGGGAAAATTTCTGCCCTGAGATGGCGCTCGATATGCACACCTCTCTCTTCTTTAACATCCCATTGGCAGTAATCAGGGAAGCCAGCTTTGTATTCACAAATATACCAACACTTAACTTTATTAAGTACTCTGTACTAGTCCAACACGTGTTTTTCCAATTGTGCCTCATCTGCTGTTTAATCCACTGGTTGACTTTTAATGTCATTTTTAAAAATTATTTTAATTTTTTTCTATAAGCTCTATTTAATTCTTTTCTGAGTATGTCTCATTATTTTCATAGGCTCCTCTTTGTTATCCTTTAAATAGATAATTTTATTTCTGTAACTGTATTAAGCATAATTTTTTAGAACATGTATTTGATAATTCTAATATTTGCAGTCTTCCTGGGTCTGTTTCTGCTTTTTTTGAAATTGTAAGTATATGTTTTATGGAATATAATTTGTGGGAATTTTTTTGTTTGAGGACCAGCTTTAAGATGGTTTCTATTTGTCTATGGTAAGTAAATTCTCATTCTAAACTAATTTTTAAGCTCCATATCCCCCCTTCCACATGTGAACATTGTAATTCTGGCTGTAACCCATGTGAATCAGCTCATAAGTATAAATTCTCAGGGAATTTATCTGTCCCTTCTCTCCACCCAGAGCCAAGATGGGACACCATGTGTCCTTCAATATCTCCTTCAACAGAAAAATTTCCCCTAGCTTATCTCCTTTCATGGTTGGTATTGCATTCTGCGAGCCCTGGCTTTATGTGAGATCGTCCTCTGAAGATACAGCATCCTTTCAGGTCTTTGCTGGTTTTAGGATCTTTATGCCTCAGCTCAGATCTTGCCTCTTCAAGGAGTCCTTTCTAGGGTGCCTGGATGGCTTAGTAGGTTGAGTGTTGGACTCTTGATTTCAGCTCAGGTCACAATCCCAGTGTTGTGGGATTGAGCCCCATGTCAGGCTCTGCGCTGAGAGTGGGGCCTTCTTAAGATTCTTTCTCTCCCCTCTATCCCTCTTCCTCACTCACATTCTCTCTAAAACAAAACAAAATCAACCCCCCCCCCCCAACCTTTCCTGACTGTCTGAAGTAGACTTTCTGGTCATATCATCCTATTATTGTCTTCATACCCTTACTGATACCTGAAACTGTCTAGTTAACTAGTTTGTGAATTATTTCTACTAAAAATCAGCTTTCCCAATCAAGACTACAAACTGCACAAGTGTGAGAACTTTCCCTTTTATTCACTGTACCATTCTCAGTGCCTGAGATGGTACGTGGCCCAAAGGAGGTCCTCAGAGAATTTACATTGAATTAGAAATTGATGGAATGAGCTAATAGAATAGGTTAACATTATGTTTCACCATGCCTCTCAATACATGGAAGTTAACTTCTTTCTAGTCTTCATACCCATGTTGTTTTAAAAAAAAGGCCAAGGGCTTCTATGGTCAAAACAACTGCTGTGCTTTCTAATTGTTTACCCGGGTTCCTCTGCCCTTTGCCCTCTTCCTTCTACTTTGGTCTGGAGGTTTCCTGACACCTCAGTTGGGTTGAGTGGAAAGCCAGGCTGAGTGGGGACTACGAACAGTCAAGCTTTCCACTGCATAATGTGTGAGTAGGATGAGATTCAAGTGTGACTGTACTATGGCTTGAATCCCTTAGTATTTGTAGCAAGACCCTGCCGACAGATGTGTGTACTTGAGTTGGTGATGGCAGGATATAGTGCTAACTCTCCATATTTGATGGAGCTGACTCTCATTGACTATGAAATGGTGCACTGTCATCCTTCTCAGGTGGTAGGGGCTGCTTCTTGCCTGTCCCAGATGGTTCTAGGCCAAGAAAAATGGAGCTTAAAGCAGTGGTTTTACCCTGGATATGCTGAGAATGAAGTATTAGAAGTCATGTAACACGTGGCCAAAGATGTAGTGCAACTAAATGAAAACGTAACCTAATTCACTGCCATCAAGAATAAGTATGCAAGTATAAAACTCCTGAATATCAGCATGATTTCTCAGCTGAACACAAAAGACATCCAAGACTTTGCCTCATTTCTGATGAGATGATCCTAGGCTGCCATGACCCCTGAGGAAGAGTAGTTCTGTGCACTGTATTGCTGACTAAGCATCCCTTTGGCCATAAGTCTTGGCTGGTAGCTTAGTTCTCTCCAGAGAGGCAGAGAGTATGGGGACTATATTAGTTATAGGAGACACCCCATGATATGCCAGTGTATTGCCCCTTTCTTTCTTTTCTTTTCTTCTTTCTTTCTTTCTTCTTTTCTTTTTGGCTGTAAATCTGGGCTTCTGTCCCTCTTTCCATTTCTAGATGGACTAATCCCAGTTTGTAACTTTGACTGTATAACAATAAAACTGCAGCCATACCTGGTTGATTTCAGACCTCTTTATGGCAGCTTCCATGTCTCATCCCAGGTCCCCAACTCAATTGCCTGTTTCCTGTTTCTTTTATCACTGCTACAATTTGCCTTGGTCCTCTCTTATTTGACAGTAAAAGATAAATTGAGGAGGAAAACAAAACCAAAACAGGTCCTCTATAAACACTTGAATATGGTGTGTGCAATTGGTTGCGTAGTATTCCAGTTAATGGGTATACTTTAATTTCTTCAGGCTTTTACTATGAACATTTGCATTGTTTAACAGGACATATGTCAATGTAAATGTTTATAGACCTATTATATAATGCATATCATGTATTATATCAGATGCCACTCCTGGGAAATCAATCAATTCAGCAAAACCTATCATTAATTGAGGTGAGAGTTGGTTGTAAGGTGCTCTTAGAAAGTGTGCTTTGTAATGGATCACAACCTGAGAAGCAGACTAAGGACGGAGAAGCTCACATACACTGGACTGGGTGTATGCAGACATAGGCATGTGCACTGAGCCTGGAAAGGATCCATCTGGGGGATGTAACATAAGGAGCATGGTAGGGATTCATTCTTTGGTATGAGGGAAACACATATCTATGCTTTTCTAAGCAAAATTTTGAAGTTCAAGGAAATCCCCAAATTTCAGTTTACTGGGATATTCACATAGAAATAAAAACAAAAATAATTGTAAATGCCTTTTGTGTTTCTAATAAGATCCAAAGTGTCATGTTCATTCAAATTTGCAAATTTATGAAGGAAAGTGATGTTTTAAAGTGAAATTGCTTCTATGTCAGGGATGTCATTGTTGCTTGGATGATCATAAAAAAGGAAAGATTTATGATTCTTAAAAAGCGTGAGATCAGGTTTGGCAGTGATTCCCCTTTATATGATACATGTACTTCAGAGATTTAATTTAAATTCAGGATTAAATAGTTTCATGAGATACACAATGTGAAAGTAAGATTATCTTGATTTTTAGAAAGTTCTTAAGAGTATCCTAAGTAATTTTTTTGAAAGCAAATCATTTTAGTATTTCTCTGTAAAACTTAAGCTAAAAAATAGAAAAAGTAAGTCTGTAGGGGACAATAATCTGGTCCTGATGGAAAAAAGAAATACAGCTAGGCTTTATGAAATATCTTTGCTGTACTGACATGGAAGTGACATCATGTTTTAAAATATCCTTCCGGAGTAGCATAAACGAAAACATATTTTTCTCTGACTTCCTTCCTTCTAACTGCTCTTCACCCTGTCTTTAGTCTTTCTGTTCTTATCTGCCATTTCTTTTGTCCATTCTTCGCCCCTCAGCCCTATCACTTTGATCTGCATTTCCTTATAATTTCCACTCCATTCTTCTTTAATTTGAAACTTCCTTCTTTACTTTTCAAGCATCTTTTCTCTCCTGTACTGAATCTTTCTTTTAAATGAAATAGTCACATTGGTTGTGAAAAATGAAAACGGTGTCAGATGTTGCCCTCTGCCCATAAATAACAAACAAAACAAAACAAAAACACAGATGCAAGTATTAAAATGTTTTTCCCATTTTAAGAAAAGAATTTTGCTGGATGTCTTCGATCTGTGTGGCTTTACCACAGACTATCTACTTTCAATTCTTATAGCACTTATCCTTTGAAAAATGCTATTTGCACTTATCATTGATATTTTTACTCAAATAACTCCTCACTGACTGAGTAAACTTACAGAACTGACCAGTCCATCAAATTAAGGGTATAGACTGGTTAGGTTCAATCAATCAAGGCTTCATGGAGGAAGGAGAGGACACTCAAAATGGTTAAATAATACCACCCCGTATCAGGGATGTAATTTATATGTCCCACTCCTTTACTTGACTCTCATCACAGACATCACTAATCAACCATAGTACTCTTTCCTGCTCAACATGGATATGGTTCCACACTCCTTCTAAGCATTACATCTATCATGGTAACTTATCTAGATGTGTTACTTAATTTGAAATCAATTTGTCCTCTTTGCTTTAGACCAGGTCATTATATATCCCAAATGACCTATCTCATAGATGCTCCAATACATATGACCTATAAGGTAGGTATTATATTAAGGGTTTTGCAGGAGGAAATTTTGCAACTGAGAAGAATTTAGGTAACTCACTAATGTCACACAACTACTGATAGGAATACTTCAGTTCTTTTTATGGCAAGATCAGTATTCTTTTTTCTATAGTTGCTTAAAGAGCTATTTGTGGACATTTGCCTGAGAACTCCTAAAGAGAAAGCTAGCAAATGGTAAAAGAAAATTCTAATTGTTTTGGGAAAATTTTTGTTCCAGGGTTATAGCAGTGTCATTGAGGGTTGCTGCTGAGTGTAAGTGAAATATGTGACATCTATTTGCAGTGAATAGTAAATACCAAAAATGGAGCCTAATACTTCCCTGAAACTCTATCCTCTCATCATTGAGTCCATGCAGACCCAACTCATCTCCAATGCTTGGAATCTCAGTGATATTTCTTTAGATTTGGGGAGTCCCTTTTTTTTTTAAAGCTAATCACCATTGATGAACCAAGAAAGCAATTCATTTTGTAGAACTTAATGGAAAAAGGTACATGTGATCATTTATTTTTACATTGGAAATCTCCAACAGTACTTAAAGGAATGGAATAATCAGAGAAATGATATTGTTTTAAAGCTTGTTGGAGTTTACTCTGGAGGACAGGCTTAGATGTGGGTGATTCCAAAAAGGCCACTGAATGCATCTAGAAGAAACATGAACTTTTCAATTTTAAAGGAGACTGGCCCCTCAGCAACCCAGGGAAGATAAGCTCTCCCTGCCCCTGATCCTTTCTCTTCCAGGACTCAATCTCCCTGTGCCTTTTTCACATAGTGACAGAAGGACACTACTTTTTCCAAACAATATGGGCAGAGATCTTCCCCTTCCCACCCACCCCTCCACCCCCAGCATTTAGAAGATTAGATATACACCCTTTAAAATATTTTAACCAAGTCTTCCATAGTTTTGCATATTTGCATAATGATAAAGTTCACTCCTTAGTTATTTTCCTTAACAAGCTGAAAAATACCATGCAAACATAAAGTGGAATCGGCGAGGGGCTCACTCATATTGCCAATTTGATCTTCTCTATACTTCAGCAAGTTACTTCATCTGAATCCTACTCCAAGTTACTTTTCTTCTCCATTGTCACAAATCAAAAAAAAAAAAGCCACCTTAGAATAAATATGACATTTCAAGAGGCATCCTATTGTTCTTCATACTAGACCATGGTTCCTTACTCATGCTATTTTCTTAATACGAACTCTGGCTAGGAAGGAAGCACCTCATGCTCTGATAGCAGCAACCATGATCTATAGCCCTCTGAAAAAAGCTCTGGGTATGTTTATTGGATCAAGTAGCTATTTGACTTTACAATTTTGTAAACAACTTACAGTTTAAAATTTTTAAAAACATTTATCTATTTTCAGAGAGAAAGAGGGAGAGAAAGGGGAACAGGAAGAGAGAGAGAGAAAGAGAGAGAGAGAGAGAAGGCACACACAACCGACTGAGCCACCCAGGTGCCCCCGAAATTTTGAAGAGAATAATGCTTGTATAAGAGTGTAAAATATTTCTTATGCCATATTTTTATGCTGTATGTCAGTATTTCCATATAATTTTAGTGAATATTTTCTCAAAGAATTATTTGTAGCAGTGGGTTGTTTAAAAATCATTTATGTGAAAATTAAGATCCTCTCTGCATTTCATTCTGTTGAAAATCAACAAATTTGAGAATTAATGTCTATATTGTTCATAATCTTCTCTTAAAGAGACGGAACAGAATTTAATTTTGGAAGATGAGATTTGCTAATTGATCTCTCTAGAGTGAACTACCGAGGAAATGAGAATATAAATAAGAAAAAGGACTTATGTCGTAATACACATTTATAAAAAAATGCATATTATCCATGACTCTATTATGTATTCTAAGAACTTCTATTATTTACTCCCGTGGCTTATAAGCCCCCTTTCAAGGTAAAAATCCTATTTGTTCATGTCAACATTGTTTACTATTTGTTTTTTTCTTATTTGTTATGTGAACACTGGAATTAAATATTCTTTTGAAAATAAATAATTGCCAATTTTTCCCAGATCCAGAAATCCTAATACAAGGCAGTAAAATTCAAGGCTTTGTATGCTCATGAGTGCATATAAGTCTTTAATTTCTGAGAGACTGAATAATAGCGAGTGATAAGCTGTAAGCAAGCAAATGGTTAGTGTGTTCTCTCAGGGTCCCTCCCTGGGGAGTTGGCATATATTCATCAGAATCGAAAACAGCTTCCTCTTTCCCTTAGAGGGGCTTCCGGTTCTTAAAGAACAGATGGGATAGAAGTAAACACACAACATTCGCAGGTAACTAGAAAACTACAAAAATATGTTTGGGGCAACACGTAAATCAGTACACGTTTCTTTGGCTAAAAAACAGATTAGCTTTCATAGTTACTGTCTAGATCCACTGGAAAAGAAAAAAACACACAACAACTAAAAACCACAAACAATCACCCATACCAAACTATAGCTGCTTGGGTCTTATCATCTTTTTGATCAAACTGAGAGTGTGTATCCTTCCTTTCAAGATTCTAGCTTTCTATTCCTATGTGCCACTCTGAGGATCTGTAAAGCAGATGTTTTTCTGGTATAAATCCATGTGCCTTGAATTATTTTAGCCCCTCTCAGTAAATCATCCCTCTCCAATCCCTTTCCAGGAAGCATTCCTTTTGGTAAATGTGAACACAGTTGACTAGTATGTCAACTGGGTTGGGGGCAGCCAGCAGTAGGGCATTGTCCTCCAATCTCCAGTGTCCCCACTGGCACCAAACCATCTCTGATTTTGAAATGAACTAATCAAAATATATTCTTTCACACTGGGGCGGGGGGGTGGAGGGGGGAAGACAAGAGGCTGTTAGACTCTAAAGGACTTATCCGAGTTACTTTAGGACAGAGTCCACAATTGGTCTCTTTTGATGTAGAGGCTGCTATGACCTGTCTGTCCCCTTTTTCCCTCCAAGGCACTTCCAGTAGAAGGGACGTGTGCTAATAGCTGCCACCACTGCCCCTTACCTAGGGGGACTGATGGAGAAAGAATGTCTTGCCTATAACTTGTCTTGTACTACAAGCAAATGTGTGCTATCTCCTCACACTCACATCCCAGGCCAATATAACCCCAATTTTTAGGGAATTTCCCTTCAGGGAATAAAATGGAGATTGTATGCTAAGAAAATCTTAGAACTTGTGGGAACAAAGGTACTCTTTAGGTTGGCCAGATATACTTCTCACTTGCTAGAAAATGATCTGACTCTTAATGTCACTTTCACAGTGTGACTATTGCCACTGTCTGCGGGTGCCCTGGAAAACCTAATTAGACACAGGGGTGAACATTTTACTTTCAGTCAAGGGAATATTCCTCCTGGATAAATCACTGTGGGACCCTAAAAAATAATGGTGTTTGACTGGCTTGCTTTTAAAAGAACTGAATGAGCCCTCAGATTGTTTGGCTTTATTTGATACTTTAACACAGGACACAATCTGTAAGATGTATGGTTGGGAAATCTCTTTCTTTCTTAAGGGCAATTCTTATTTGAAACAAGCATTCTCCACAACAAGCCTCTGTTTGACCAAAATTAGAGTACACCTATGTACCCTGTTCTAATTTTCTGTAGTTCTTTTTATATGATGAGAGAAATCAATTTTCTCTCTTCTTTCCTTGTAACACTGAATGTTTTGAAGATGATACTTTGCTTTAGCAAGAGAGACTCAGGATAGTTATTTGAAAAGCTGACTTGTGTCTTTATTTGCCTGAATCTTGCTTATTCTTACTTAATCTTATTCGTTTTATGTAGGTCTCTTCCCTATGAGTGGGTACTTAGGTAGAGTTATAGTTGTGAGGTGGCCGCAGAAACTCTCCAGTCTAACTCTTTGTGTCTGCTTGGGATTCACCCTTCCTTGGTGTGGCTAATGACCCTGCTTGCCAGGCCCTGGCCTTTCAGGCCTTGCCCAGCCATGGACAGAGACAGCTCCTTTGCTTAGGCTCGGCCCTACTCAGCATCTATTCTGGTGCTGAGCAGATCAAAGAACACATGGAGAGTCTCTTATCCAGCAATGAGTGAGGTCCAAGTTAGACATATTTATGAAATCTGATGTACAGTGTGACTGAAGTAAGCTCACAGATGCATCTTTACAGGGTTTCAGCCTTTCTCTAAGCACTGCCTTATTGGTCTGGTCTCAGGCTCTGGTTTACTATTTCAGTTCTCTTGCAGGGATTGGAAATTGAACTCCAGCTTGCTTGGATGGAGCTCTTCCCTTCTCTGGTCCTTGCTGATGGCCTCCAGGAGGAGCCTAGACTCTGTCCTCAGCAACACTTAGTCCAGATTTCAATGAATTTACCTCCACTTCCTATATATCCTGCACTTAATGACAATGTTTTCATCCCAACTGCCTTCAAAACTTGCTTGGAACTCATGTTATGCCTTCAAGTTTTGTGCATCAAATTGAATTGATTTAGATTTTGATGCCAAACTGTATCAAGTCCCAGATCACCCATTCTCAGACAAGTGTGTTGGGCCGGTGGATAATGTGGATAACACTCTTCTCACCTCTTCAGGCTGATCACACGTAGTCTGCTCTTTCTCTTCCCAAACTCGGACATTGTAGAGTGCTTACACTTAAAGGGTGGGGAGATAATGATTTACTTCCTTGTAGAAAAGGTAAGTAGGTCAGAATTTGGAATTGGAATTCTTTCGCAGTAAAGAGTTATGTGTTCTCCCCCTTTATTTATTTATTCATTCAATCATTTATTTAAATAATATGGATTTATGGGTGTTCTCCACTTTGTATAATAGTCCAGTATATTTTAGTCACAAGTAGATCAGATGCTTCTAGGGAATTAGAACTGATTCCTGCTTCTATAGGTCCCTCTGCCTGACACAGAACAGATGCAAAAAGACACTTCTTAGTTAATAGAACTAAAATAAGAATTAAGCTCACAATATCTGTAATGATTTGCAAAAGCAGCCCAACTGGTCTTCTGACATTAACTTACTACATTTTACTGCCTTTCTGATAAAGATGTCAGAAATGGGACGCTCTAATCCAACCCCTTCATTTACACATGATGAAATTTAGGACTGGAGAAGTATATGGAGCCATATGTGGAATGAGAGCCCACTTTTCCTAACTTCCAATGTGATACTCTTTAGACATAATGCATGTAGTAGCACCAACTACAGTGCCTAATGAATGCATCCATGCACTCGACCCAGGTTGGTTGATTTTATATCTGTAGGCAAAAGAGAGCCATCACAGAAATTTTCTCTGTTCTGTTTTGCAAAGTGAATTTTCACTTTCCACTGATCTCTAAGGCAGAAATGAGCATGGATGTGTGTAAGAATGACACTGGAGTGATCAGATGAAAGCAGACCAAGTGACAGCCACTAAAGGCTGTGCCAAGCTGGTGGCAGTGAAAAAGAAGAGCAGATATACTGAGAGGTATTTTAGAAGCAGAATTGGCATGATCTGTTACCAGTTAATGCGGAGGGTAAGGAAGTAGATGTTTAAGGTGACTCTGAGATCCCTGGCTTGGGCAGCTCGATGGAAGAAGAAGTCACTAATCAAGACATAGCAGGTTTGGAGAGGAAGATGAACTTGTTAGGTATGAGATAGTTGTTAGACTCTTTGTACTCCCAGGAGGCAGCATATGTGTGGAGCTTAGAAGAGAAATTTAAATCCAAGGTATAGATCGAAGAGTTAATGTCAATTGACTGATGAAGTCTTCAGAGGTGGTGGTATCACCTGAGAAAGGCAGAGTAAAGACAAAGGACCCCGCCCAAGTTCATGAGGGAGAGAAGACAGAGGAGGCAACAGGAAGTAAGGAGATACTATCACAGAACCAAATATGCAGTAGTGGGGGGAAGTGAGGTGAGGAGGGATGGTGAGCTGGTTAAGTAGTCTGCCCTTCTTTGTCTCATTCTGCAATGAGATCAAATTAGATGAGGCTTTAAAGAGGCTGTGGGGATGGTGGTACTCAGGTCATGGACAACTTTGCTAGAGTCCTTCCAGTGTAACGGTGCAGGGCTCAATATAAAAGAATCAGACACTGCAGAAATAGAGAGCTAGATCAATACACTGCTTTTCGTTATGATTCTCCCTCCCTCACACTCCTTTCATTTCCAAAGATTACAGACAATTACATAAGAAAGAATTTAAGTTAAATAAGAATGTCTTAATAGTTTTTATGAGACATAGGAATAGATTAGTGGGGTTTCTGAATCTCTCATTTGTGAGTGTTTCAAGAGTAAAGACGTGGAGTGGTGCGTGGGTGGCTCAGTCAGTTAAGCATCTAACTCCTTTTAAAAAAATAAATTTTTTACTGTTTATTTTTGTGTGAGAGAGAGGCAGAATGTGAGTGGGGGAGGGGCAGAGAGAGAGGGAGACACAGAATCTGAAGCAGGCTCCAGGCTCTGAGCTGTCAGCACAGAGCCTCAGGCGGGTCTCGAACTCAAGACTGTGAGATCATGACCTGAGCTGAAGTCGGACACTTAACCGACTAAACCACCCAGATGCCCAAGCATCTGACTCTTGATTTCATTTCAGGTCATGATCTCACGATTGGAGCCCCATGTAAGACTCTACGCCAACAGGTGACAGTGCAGAGCCTGCTTGGGGTTTTTCTCTCTCTCTCTACCTCTCTCCTGCTGGCACATGCTATCACTCTCTAAATAAATAAATAAATGAACATTTTAAGAAAGCGTAAAGACGTGGATATTTTATTTTTTAAACATTTAAAAAATGTTTATTTTGAGAAAGAGAGAAAAAGCAAGTGTGCATGTGGGGGACGGACAGAGAGAGAGAGAGACAACATCCCAAGCAGGCTTCCTAATTCAGAGTCCAATGTAGGGCTTGATCTCATGTCTGTGAGATCATGACCTGAGCTGAAATCAAGAGTTTGATGCTTAACCCACTGAGCCACCTAGGCGCCCCAAGATGTGGATATTTTAAACTGGAGTGAAATTATTTTGAAGAATGCCTCTGAATTCCCCTTGAAGTTTTTGGCTCTTATTCCAGAAGGGTGAACATATAAGGCTACAAGGAGGGCATTTTTATTTTTGCTGTGTATTTATGGGATAAATTCTCCCTGTCTGAAAATATTGAATTTGCTAACTAGTTGATCTATTCAGAGGTCTCTGAGTATTTCACTGTGCAATCAATTGTACTTTTAATAAACCATAAACCATGTTTACTGCCTTATTTATTGAATTGAATCAAAGTGACTTGATGGTTAACTAGTACAGTGCTCTTGACAGGCCCCAGAAACAGGGTCTGCGTACTGGAGGAAATAATACAGCAAGGTGATGGGATGATCTTATTCTTGAAAAATGCAACAAAGCAGAGCAAAAGTAAAAGATTTCTTGTTTGTTTGTTTGAGGGCAGAGTTTTTCTGGAAGATAGAAGGCCAACCCTGTGAAAACCTTCCTGTGGCTCTTCCTGTCTTTCAAGCAGGTGCAAGCGACACAAGATTCCTATTAAAGAATAGCCTTCACAGCTCCTCACAGCCTCACTGCTGTGTTTGCCCAGAGGTGTAAATAGATTCAAAGGTCATCCGCTTCCTAATATCCCATTTCTTTTCTTTTGGAGTAGTTTCAGTTAGAGTGTGAAGCATTGAGATGAGGCAGCTCCCCAGTCAATCTGAGAGAATCAAAAGAGCCCTTATACCCCCTACAGAGCCTTTTGCAATCTTCTGGGTCTTAACACTCCAAATGATTTGATTATGTTTGGTTATAATTGCAATATTGATTGAAGTTAGAGGTGGCCAGGAAGGGTCGAACTATGCTTTATGTCTCCTTGTAGTCACATAGATCAGAGTCTGTTACTTTCACATTACCTGCAGTAAGGAATCACCATCATCTCTCTAAAAACAAAATGCACTGTAAAAGAAATTTCATAGGCCTAAAGAGAGCTTTGAAAAAACTAGTTGGCACAGTAATAATTTGATTTTCGTGAAGCAGTTTCCTTTACTGAATAAATAGCACTGTGTTTACACACAGAATGAAGATCACTGAAAATCTCTTTATCTGGTTTTGACAAGTTCATTGAAAAATTGACAAGAGAAACATCTATTTTAGACAGTGCCGGCCAATCCAGTAAAGAGCTTGCTGAACAAAATTTTTAGATTTTTTTTTTTTAAATACAAATACACATACAGACTGGGGAGAGGCAGTTGTTTTCAGTATTTTTTTTATGTTTACACATCAAACACTCATAGAGGAATTGCCTTCTAAAATATATAAACCTTGGGTAGAAGCTTCTAACATGAAGGATTGATTTGGCATTTTGAGGGTTCTACCTTTTGCACTTGCCTCAAGTCCATCAACAGCAGGGGAAATCTACCCTACTGAACAGCTCTCTTCTACTCCCATGTTGCAAACATTCAACACAGTGTTCTAGAAAGACATTCAATGAAAAGAAGCCATGTAATACAGTGTGAGGATTAAGTGACCCACAGCTTTTCCATATCTAGGGACTTCATAATGTGTAACATCTTCAAGATCACTCAGTATCTCTGGAGAGGGAGCAGAAGACATGCATGGCCCTGAACCTTGAGGATTCCTGCCAAAGTGTCTATGACTGGATTACCTCTGATTCCAGCCAGGGTCTCAGTGGCTGTCTTTGGCATGTATCTGTGCTTGTGTATGGGGAAGGGAGACACAGAAAAATTAAGGAGTTAAAAAAATCCATACTTTCTTAGGGAAAATAGGAAAATAAAATGAGTTTTATATCATTTTATTTTGAAAATGCATTTTATTTATATTTACTAACTTCCATAATAATACAGTAACTTTGACATGGCCGTTATACTGTAAAGAGGCAAATATGACTTAACTAAAATAGTATTGTACTAGCTTTGAACAAAGCAAACGATTGACAAAAGACAGAAGAAAGATAAAACACTCCTGTTGCCTCATATAAATCATAACACATTGGAAATGGAAAATGTCTTTAGTAAGAGAGTAATGAATTAATAGATGAATAAAAAATCCCCATTAAACTGCTGGATATTTTAGGAATACAAGTATTCTGAGGATGGGAACTTTGTCTAAGCTCTCACTTTCTACGAGGTCTAGCTTTGGTGTGTATTCAATCAATACTTTTGAATGAAAAAACCGCATCCCAAAGTCTTAATGACCCTTTACTTGTTTAGAGGGACTTTTTCAAAACAAATTCCTTTCACATACCAAAAAGGAGATTGGGAAGCAGATTACAGGGTGAAATGGAACTGAGGTCAAACAAGGAGAGAAGGGCAAGAGCAGGGCATGCACAGGAAGCTAGGCATTCTTGTTTATTTGGTGAGGTGGCACAGGTCCAAGAACCTCATGTCTATGAAACTAGATGACCCTTGGGGACCTGATGCCAGAACCCCAGCAGCTCCAGTGCATAGACCGTCCTTTGGCCCCATTTTATCCTGACAAGCCCTCTCCAAGCTCTGAGCTTTCTGATGATGAAGACCCATTCTGGGATCCTGCCTAATCCAAAACAATCGAACTTCAGCACTGGCTTGGGAAAAGTAAGATTTCAGGGTCAAGGGGGAATTTTCCAATATCATCCCCAAACCCATATGCAATTTTTAAAAAAACTTTTTTTGGAATTTAAATCTTATTCTATGGGACCTCATGGAAGTTAAATGTCTGGCAAAAATGAACTTGCATGGGTGGAGTCAAGGCTGTGTTGTTTCATTGTGGCCATGTGAACTCATGTTGTTTATGAGATGGTTTGCAGGTTTTGTAAGGGAAAGTGTAGAAGAACCTGGGGAGCCTGGCATTACTAGAAACATAATGGAAGAACTTTGAGGGTTGAGCAAATCTGAAGCCTTCAAAATTTTGTCTAGATCTTACCATAAGCACCAAGGGTGATAACAAGACAAATGATGAGGCGGCATTTATGTCTAGTAGAGGCAACTAACTTCCATGCTAGGCCATGCTAATGTGCTCCAGATGTCTTAAAATCTCAGCTGATCTAATCAAGATATGCAAGTTTGGTTTATACTCCAGGTGGGTGCTTGTAAAAGAGAGAAAACCCTCTCCATGTCTGTCTTCTAGCTACAACTCTTCCTTTGCTTTTCTTCCCTCCTTCTCTCCCTGCTTCATTTCCTGCCTTCATCCATCCATTGCTAAACATTTTCCAAGACTACTGGTGTAGATGTCAGATGAGATGATGTATGTAGGACATGACTCTTGTCTTCATGGAAATAAAGATGCAAATAAATATTCAAAATATCCCTGAATATGTTATTCCATTCCCAGCATACTTGTTAGATGGGGTGGTTCCCTAACCCTAACCCGGAAAAGGGGCTCTAACCTGAAGGATGGGTACATGGACAGTGTGAACAATGGAGCAGCTAAACATCTGTGTGCACAAAGAAACAAAAAAACACTAAGTTCATGATTCTGGAATCCTATATAAAATATGTAAGCTTATGTTGAATATGTTTCAAAGGAAATAAAATCAACAAAGGAGGGGAAGCTAACATTATCCGGAGATTATACAATTTTCACCTTCGTTATTTCAATTAGGTCTCACAATAACCTTAAGAGGCATGTGTTTTCCTTATTTCTTTTCAGGCTCAGAGAGAGATTCACTCATTATCTAAGTTAAACTATGACTATAAAACACAAGTCTGTCTGATTCTTACATTTCTTTGGGATTAGGGATGTTAGACAAAGTGATAAGGGAATCTGAAAAAAATATATAAAGAGGATTAGACATGGATCTCTTTTGGGTATTTTCTCACAACGTTAGGAATATGATAGATAGAGTTTCTTGTTTTTCTAGTGTTCTGTTGAACACAACAAATCCCATAAAATTAGATGTTTCTTTAATATCTTTAGAGTAGCCAAAGAGTTAATTTTCCAGGATATCCTGAAACTTATCTAAATTCCAGCCACCCCAGAGCAGATTCAGATATAACTAGATACCCTCACATTGAAAATAGATCATCACCAGTCTAAGAAACAGTTATGAATCCAATCTAAATCACATTTCATATATGGCCTTTGCCAATAAATAAGGTCAATCATTTACTACTTTCCCAAATAGTTAATTGAATATTTTAGAAGAATTTCTAATTGCAATGTCATTGTCTTGCCATTCCTTAGTGCTTAGCCCTCTAATTTGAGATCTACTGGAGGGCAACATTTGCAAATTAGAAACATAATTGAAATCTACTGCTGAATAAATTGATGTTTACCGCTACATAAAATTAGTGCAATGGTTTTAAATGGTACGGAATCTATTTCTTTTCACCTCACTGGCTTCTTGCTTTCCTTTGATGGAATTGTATTTGGAGATGACCCTCGGAAGCAAGCAAGCTTTCTCCTTTGATATAGCCCCAAAATAGCAGTAGGAGGCAAGAAACAGTGACATTGCTGAGGACCCACAAGTTGCTGTGATTTTCCACAATGGCGGGCTCTCCCTAGTTCTCTGATTTTTTGAAGCAATTCTGAGTTAAGGATATCGTCGGGAAACTAATTCCATCTGAACAGACTTTCAAAACTTGAATAATTGAAAGATTCGAACAAAAAGTAAATTTACATCTAGACCAGGACAGAAGCAAGACTGAATTTTGTCAGTGTTGAATTTTTAATTAAGTCAAAGTGTTAAAAACAAGTGAACTCTGCAGAAAACACTGTTAAGAGAATGAGTAGACAAGCCATAGGCTGAGAGAAAATATTTGCAAATCACATATCTGATAAACATCCAGAACATGCAGACATACACATGGAGAATGTTAAAGAAACTCAAAACCTTTTTAAAACTAAACAAAAAGAAAACAAATTACCCAATGAAAAATGGGCAAAGGTTTGAATAGGCACTTTACCAAAGATATGCAGATAAAAAATAAGCATATGAGAAGATACCCAATATCAACTGTCATTAAGGAATTGCAAATTACAACAAGGAGATACCACTGAGTAACCTATTAGAATAGCTAAAATCCTAGAACCTGACAATAACAATTGCTGATGAAGATGTGGATCAATAAATAATCTCATTCATTGCTGGTGGGAATGCACAATAGTACAGCCACTTTGGAAGGCAGTTTGTCAGTTTCTGACAAAGCGAAGCATAGTTTTACCATCTGTGTTTCTAGATATTTTCCCAGCTGACTTAAAAAGTTATGTTCATACAAAAACCTGTACAATAATGATTATATCAGCATTATTTCATAATCACCCAAAACTGGAAGCAACTAAAATGTTCTTTAATAGGTGAATGGATGAACTGGGGTAAACCCATAAAAGGGAATATTACTTAGTGATAAAAATAAATGAGCTATCAAGCCACAAAAGACACGGATGTACCTTAAATGCATATTAAGTGAAAAAAAAACCCTCCAGTTGAAGAGCCTACATGATCTATGATTGTTTTTTATAATATTCCGGAAAAGGCAAAACTATAGAGACATTAGATCATTTAGTGGTTGTCAGGTGTTTGGGGAGGGAGTAGAGTTGAACAGATGAAGCCCAGGGGACTTTTTAAAAAGGGTTATACAGTTATCTTTAGGATACCGTAATGGCAGATACATGACACGGTACATTTATCAAAATCCATACAACTTTGCAACACAAAGAGTGAACCTTATGTATGCAAATATAAAGATCAATTAGGAGGTTTAGGGATCCCAGGCTGGAAAGCAGATTGTTATGAAGGAATCTAACCAGATCACTGGAAGTGTGTGACATAACCTCACCAAAGGGGGAAAAGGGGGAGGAATCATTGTTTAATGGGTACAGAGTTTTTGTTGGAGATGATGAAAAGGTTTTCAGTACAGAGAGTGGTGATGGTCACACAATATTGTGAATGTGTTTGATGCCAATGAATTATACAATCACAAATGCTTAAAATGGTGAATTTTATATGTTTTGCCACAATTTAAAATGCATGGGAAGAGGGGCGCCTGGGTGGCTCAGTCGGTTAAGTGTCCGACTTTGGCTCAGGTCATGATCTCACGGTTTGTGGATTCAAGCCCTGCGTACGGCTCTGTGCTGACAGCTCAGAGCCTGTGGCCTGCCTCAGATTCTGTGTCTCCCTCTCTCTGTGCCCCTCCCCCAGTTATGCTCTGTTTCTCTGCCTCAAAGATCAACATAAAAAAAATAAAATGCATGAGAAGAAATTATACACTTAAATGATTAGAATGATAAAACATATGTATATTTTACCACAGTTTAAAAACAATTATAAGAAAAGGCAAAACAATGAAAGTAGGGACAATAAAAAGATCAGTGGCTTACAGGAGCACAGTGGACCTTTTCAGAAGCAGTGGAACTATTCTATATGATACTGTAATGGTGGACATGATATACATTTGTCAAAGCCTAAAAACTGTATAACATAAGCAGCAAACCCTCATGTAAACTGTGGACACTATATGTGATAATAACATATCAACATTTGTTCATCAAACATTGTGTCACACTAATGGAAATGTTAACAACTGAGAAATAATAGGGAAACTGTGTAAAGGGATACAGGGAAGAGGTACCTGGGGGTTTTCTACTTTTTGCTCACTTTTTCTATAAACCTAGAACTGCAATAAAAATCAATTAAAAAATTAAAAAACAGGTGCTGACCTAATAACTATGGGAATGAGTGGAGACGTTAAGACTAAAGACAAAAGGAACTGTACATAAGTACCGCAGTCTTGTTAACAAACTTGTGTCTCATAGGGGAACAGCCTAACAATTCTGAAATTACTCTGCATGTACTCTAGGATTGAAAAGTATGTAAATAAATGCCTGGATGGTGGGAACTACTGATGGAAGAGAAGGTTACAGATACATAAAAGGAGGAAGGCTAGCAAAAATCATTCAGTACTGGATTATGGTGAGATACATTGATATGAACTCATGTTTAGTTTTCTACAGATACAGATAGCTAAATATAGAAACAATTACAGATATGTGTTTATGCATGGGTTAGTATACAGACATATATTTCCAAGCTCTGTTCGCTGAGAAGGCCTACAAGCAATGAGCACACCCAAGATCCATATCTTGGTTTCTAATATCATTCTCCAATAAAAGGAGCCAGAAGCAGGAGCAGGGAATACACAAGATGAGTTTGGACCATACTGTAGTACTAAAATATAAGAAAGTGATGAAGAAAAAATAGCTGACGGAGCATTCCAAAGGGATATAAGAACCAACCGAAAGAGCTCCCAAAAGCTAAAGTTGGAACAATTGAGCGACAAAATAAATAACATAGTATTGGATTAGAATCCAAGGTACAAAATAAATATTCGCAAGTCCATTCTAACATAAATATTTGATTGAATAAGTTAATTAATGAGGGGGAATAGACAAATCTCCTGTGTGGAATTCCAAACAATTCATGTAGATATTTTTCTTCACTCTCAAGAAGGTGGAACGTAACTCTAATCCCTCCCCTATTCCTTAAGTGCGGGCTAAACAGTGATTTCCTTCTAAAGAGTTCAATATGTAAAGGAAGGAAGATGGAGATGAGTAACTTTATAGTATGGAAACCTGAGAAACACTACCTCAGCCATGTGATCAAGCTTAACATCAATAATGGGTAGCATGAGCCCTTTTGATATGATGTGATAAATATGGCACTTTACTTCTGTGGTCTTCCTCCCTGAAACTCATATACTGTCTAACAATAAGAAAAATATCAACAAACCTATGAATAGATAAAGAAGATGTGATACACACACACACACACACACACACACACACACACACACACACACACTGGAGTACTACTTGGCAACCAAAAGGAATGAAAGCTTGCCATTTGCAACTATGTGGATGGAACTGGAGGGTATTATCCTAAGTGAAATTAGTCCATCAGAGAAAGACAAGTATCATATGACTTCACACTTATGTGGATGTTAAGAGACAGAACAGATGAACATAAGGGAAGGGAAACAAAAATAATATAAAAACAGGGAGGGGGACAAAACATAAGAGACTCTTAAATACAGAGAAAAAACAGAGGGTTGCTGGAGGGGTTGTGGGAGGAGGGATGGGCTAAATGGGTAAGGGGAATTAAGGAATCTACTCCTGAAATCATTGCTGAACTGTATGTTAACTTGGATGTAAATTAAAAACAAAAATAATTAAAAAATAAAATTAAATTAAAATTAAAAAAAGAAAAAATATCAGACAAACCTAAATTGAGGGACATTCAACACAAGACCTGACCACTACTCCTCAAACACATAAAAAATAAGGAAAGTCTGAGAAACTGTCACAGGGGTAGGGGAGCCTGAGGAGAGGTGGCACTCTGGATGACATTCTGGAACAGAAAAATGATATTAGGGAAAAATAAATAAATCTGAAAAAAGTATGGACTTTAGTTAGTAATAATGTATCAGTATTAGTTGTGACATTCATTGTGACAAAAGTACCTTAGTAATATAAAATCTTAACAACAGAGGAAACTGGGTTCTGGGTACATGGGAACTTTTTGTACTATCTTTACAACTTTTTTGCAAACCTAAAACTATTCTAAAATAAAGAGCTTATTTTAAAAACAAACAAAGAAGGGTATGAATGTAAGTACAACCTGAATTTAGCCCATAAAATATTTCAGGAGTGATTGTGATAGTAACATCACAAAGGCAAATAAAGACAGAAAAATATCAGGATAGAAGTATCTACAGAATTGTGGAATAAATATGAACACTGGTATTATAACCGCTTGGGGACATACTACAAGTTTGGGAATTACCTTTCATACATGTGAAAATAAAGCTTCCTCTCTTGACTTTTACCACCATTGCCCCATTTCTAGTCTTTTTTTTTTTTACTTTATATATTCCAAAATTACCTTTCCCTTCTCATCTCCCACTCATTTAAACAAATCTGTCTTCCAGGCAAACTGATGTACTTACCACTTGATAAATACCACAAGGGTCATATGCTCAAAGTTGTTCCCCTCACATAAATGCACTTTCCTCTTGCAGGTCTAACCATCCATCCCCAAATTCTAACCATCACAACAAGAGTTCTTTGGTTCTCCTTGATTTCCCTAGATGAAAGAGATCCCATTCTCTCCTAATCCACAAAGTTGCTCTGTACTTCTCATGTCAATCATATACTACTTTGTATTATGGTATTTTATATACAGCTTCCCTAATGGTTATTAAATACTTTGAGAGTGGGGCCTTGATTTGTGCATCTTTGCATTTTCCATGGCTCTCTTCATAGATATTTACAGAAGGTTGAGCTAATGAATTTTATCAATGTGGGACAGTCATTTTCAATTAAGGGAAAAACTTGAAACCAAGATCAATTGGATTAAATTAAAAATAAAATTTTAATTATTCACAACAAAAGTCATTTGATGGAAAAGGACTGCTACATTTTCCCTACATCTGTTATTATTGTGGTCTCTCCATTTGTAGTCGATAATGCACTGAGTCAATGCATGTCGGGTAATACCTCTTGTGTGTGAGCGATTATTACAATAATTAATAACAATGGCAGCTCAGTTGATAGGAACTTGGCAATGTGTGTATCCTTATCTTCAAAGTTCCAAATGGTTTGGAATTTGGCTTTTTGTAAAACCATTTAATAGGAAAGTATGTGTTTAGAATCTGTTCCTAGCTGAAAGACTGACCCTTATCTCTAAAGTCCTTAATGAGAAAGCACCTGACAAATTGACTGGCACACTCCACTCCTCCAAGTAATTTCCCTTCCTGCCAAATGAGTCTCTTGCAGTCCCCACTTCTAACTTAGAAAGTGTTGAATGATGAACAGTCTGAAGCCAATGTCTGAAGCTACGGAAAGCTCTCTTCAAAAGGTTATTTCACAAAGTAAAATTAACTTATTGAAAAGGTAGAAAATCAATCTATCTTTTTACCCCCATTGTGTCAACTAACTACTTGACGAGTTTTACTTGGCTAAATTGACTGATGGGGTTAGTACTCCATAGCTGCCCCAAAAGGAACCTTCACGATTGTCCCAGACTTCTTTTATTTAATGGGGTTCAGTCCCATAGAGCAGCACTGCAAATGAACAAAAATATATTATCAATCTTTACAAATACTACTTGAGTCTACTCATAAATTTTCCTAACTAGAATTTTCTTACTAATTTGTTTAGTAAACATTCCATAAATACCTAAAGAGGGTAGGATTTACACTGTGACCAAAATGCAAAAGAAAATATCTGGCCTTATTTCATTGAAAGTAAACTTGAAAGTAAAAGCCAAAATTTTTAAGTGGAAAGAATTAATCAAAATGAGGCTAGAAAGACTATAGTCACTGACTTCACTATCCTTATCAAGAGAAATAATTACTAGTTTATTACACTACAAAAACATTTCTGTTGTGTGAGATTGCAATCTTAAAACAATGTGGAAATTTGGAAGGTATTACACAGACTTTAGATTATGTGTTCAAGAATATCAGTTAGGGAAAATGCTAAAAATATAAGAGTTAAGAATTCAGTTGAAAATCAACAATGGATATTGTAAGATGGCACTGCTCTTCCCAAAAGCATGGCTGAAAAGAATATGAGATCATGAAGACAGTATAAATGAGATCACAGAGTAAAGGGAACTTAAAAAAAAAAAAGAAAAAAGAAGATGTGTAGGGTCAGCATGATTATTTTAATAAGCTGAGGAATAAGGCCAGGAGTGAAGAAGAGACTGAGTATCAGGAGTGAGAAGTAATTGACCAGTGGAAGGTATCAAGAGAAACATACACAAGTTGTCCTGGAATAAAATGATGATTCTTCAGCCTTGAGACTGGAAGGAAGAGGAAAATAGGTGTGGATACATAGATACTCTTAGACCTTAAGCGCTTAATGGGAGGCTGAAGATTTGCAAAAGGGGTCAGCAAAAGGAGAGGGGCAGATAACAAAGATAAAAAAAAATACGTTGTTGAGCAGTACTGGAGGACCTACTCATTGTAGGGGCATTAATATGGATGGCGGTTTTATGATATTCTTTTGCTGTGCTCAGTAGTTTGGGTGTGATAATGGTAATGGTAACTTACTGTGATAAGTACTTTACTTAGATTAGCTCATTTGGTCTTCACAGGTAGCCTCTGAACGAAGTATGGTTATTATTTCAGTAAGAAAATAAAGGATTTGAGGCTAAGAAATTTGCCCATATCTATTTATCACTATTTATTTCAACCCAGGCAGTCTGACTCAGAGACTGAGCTTCGGGACAGCTGTTTAGGTTTGGAAGCACATTGTTTTAAATAAGAGACTTGGGCTGTTAAAGACCAAACATGATGAGAAGTTTTAATAATGCATGGAGACTAAACTGTTCAGGGACACGGTCATGTAGCCCAGGCCAAATCAGGAAGTAATGCCAGGAAGAAGACCACTGGCTACCTGTGGAAGACCAAAGAACTGAAGGTCCCTGAGTCTGGGGAGAAGTTGTAAAGGAGATGGAATAAGGATAACTCTATAGGAAAAGACTATAGACAGAAAACAGGATGCTGGAGGTTTCTGAGGTGGTACATTTCTGACTGATGACGCAGTTCAAGTTGTGGCCATTGGTACGAAGAGCTGGAGGCGAAGCTATAAAGAGAAGATGAAGGACTCAAAAGGATATGAAGAGTTAAAGAAATTATGGTGGATTCCTATTTATATAGAAGTGTGTTAAGGGATATTTATTTCTAAATGATAGTTTTCACTGAGCAGACATTCATGTCCCTGCTATAAGACAAAGAGAGCTCCAGGCTTTCAGGATGTGGTAGCAGGAAAAACAGAAGAAGCTGCTTCCCTCATGGAGTTTACATTCTGGTGTTCATATACCAGGTAGTGATAGGTACCTAAGGAAAAAAAAATTAAGCAGGTAAGGAGAATAGATATTGTCAGGGCAAGGGGTATGGCTGCCTTAAAGGGTGATTAGGAACCAGAGAAGGGCCACTATGGCCAAAAGGACTGAATAGTTATTTTCAGAGATGGGGAGGAGTGTGTGTGGGAGGTGTACAGTTTTGTTGGGTCTGAAAATTAGGAGTTTATTTTTGACCAACTAATTTGGAGATATTCATCAGATATCCAAGAGAACTATTGAGTATCAGGTAAGTATTAGGTATCAAATTGTGGATTTCATAGGGACATTCAGAAATCTGGGCTAGGGATGTAAATTGGGGAGTTGTATAGATGGTACACAGAGCTACAAAAATGAAGGTAATCATTAAGGAAGAGAGGATAGAGACATGAAATACTCAGATGACTATAGGCAGGGGCATTACTAAAAGGTGGGGATATGCAAAGAATCCAGCAGAGACAGAGGAAAAGAGACCACAGAAAAAAAAGAAAGAAAACCAGAAGTATGATATCATGGAAGCCATGTGAAGAATGTGTTTCAAGATGGAGGGACAGTCACTTGAATCAAATATTGCTGAGAAGAAAAAAAAAAAATAAAAAATGAAGATTGAGAATTGACCACTGGATGGGGAGGCAATTAGTGACCATGACAGAGCTGCCTGGTTGGTGATGGTTGAATAGAAGGAGGAAAGAAAAAAGAGAAGGTGAGCATCAACACGTTTTCCTAGTGTTTCTATTGAGTAGAGCAGAGGAATATTGTGACAGTTGGCGAAAGAGGTAGGATCAAAGGAATTTTTTAATGCTTAAGATGGAAAAAGCTGTAGTGTGTTTGTAGGCTGATGAAAGCTGCAGCATTGCTGAGGCATAAATGAGAGGCTATGAGACCCCAGCACAGGTGGAGGGTTGCTCCTGAGAGGACAAACAATCCATCCATAGTTACAACTCTAAAGTTGTTAAGAGGCTGGGATGCCAGCTGACTGGTGGCAGAGACAGTATTTATTCTGGATCTGCATATATGAATACTGCTAAGCACAGGGTAAATTCCAGTGAGTGATGGTTAATGACATTGAACATGGAGGCTATCCAGAGAATTACCCTTCTGCTATCAAGGAGAACATGACTGAATCACTGAAATGAGCAATGTTAATAAACTGTGACAATTAAAAATCTGTGTGGTAACCTAGGAAATGGATATTTAGTGTGACTTTCACTTTCAGAAGTGAGAGTCTTTTTATTGAAAACTATAGTCTGTGTAATGGGAGTTATTACCTACTCCTGATCCCCCATCTTTTCCAACCAAAGAAAAAAACCTGCTTTTAACCTATATTGGTGTTCTAATAATGTTTCATGGTTGTTTAAAACTTCTCCCTTACAGCTTACCTCTGTAAATTTTTTCAAACAGAGGGAAACTGTATATTCTTTTACCTTTTTATTTTCAGAAAATAAGGGATGTTAGAATGGAAAGAAATCTGAAATGGGAATCAGGACGCTGTGTTTCTTGCCCTGGTTCTGCCACTAACTCACTGAGAATTGGTTTCTTTTCTGGAAAATAAAGTAGTTGGTCTGGAGGATCCATAAAGTCCCTTTTGAATCCAAGTAATGAAATCATAATAACAATCTAAATAATTCAGAAATTCACAGCTAATGCCCTTTATTTTTATATGCCCATAATATTCTATGTCAAGATAAGTAACATTTATATTGTTGAGAGGTTAACAATCACCCATGCATTAATATCTTACAGGGTTATTGTGAAGATTAAAAGAGAAAATGTGCAAGAAATTCACAAACTGTAAAGTGAAATACTGTCAGTCATTAATTACACACAGACAGTGAAATATTACACCCAGATTCTACTTTTACTAGGTGGCTTTTTGGGACATCAAATAAAGTCAGTATGCCTGGAATGTAAATTGGAAAGAAGGAGATTTTACTTGAAGAAGGTGTGCAATTGCTTTTTTAACTTTTTTGTTGTTATTGAAAAATGACCATACGCTATTATGGGAATAACAAGACTTTAAGACCTAGGGAAAGGCATTGAGATAAGCACAAGGGATGGATGTATTGGTATTAATTTACCATCAAACAATATGTCTGCATCAGAGTGGCATAGAAAGAAATATAGTCAGGTTTCATAAAATGCTCAGCTTTATTTTAAAAACAAGGCAAAAACTAAATCGAAAATTATAATTAACCAATGTGACAGTTTTCAGTTTCAAGGTTAAGTCAACAATCTAAAAATTCTAATCTGTTATAATTATATATTTACTTCATTCCAAAATTATTCCTTTTTGCATAATTCTCATTTTTTTCTTTTGTATACATTCCTCCATTAATAGGAAGAAATTTAATAACAAGCATATTATCTGGCAATTTGCATTTTTTTTCATATAACAATAACTGTGCCTTCTTTGCTGGAGAAATTGTTGAATGGATATGCTACAACACCAATAGTAACACTGAGAATACATTTCAGATTTGCATAGCATTTAATTTATTTTAGGGCAGCAATGATCTCACTTTATTCCAGCAATGCTACTTCTTAGTCAGATGAGCAGGTAAGTCATTCAACCCCCCTGTACCACAGCCTCCTTATCGGTAAAATGGGGGTTGTACAAAGATTCAATGAGTTAATTTATGTAAAACATTTGGTAATCACGTTGCCCTAGTAAACATATTGCCATTTAGCATAATTACTGTTCTCAGTGGTTTGGAGATTACAAGTGTATCAGGTCCTAGAGCCATTGTGCAGTAGTCCCAAGGATTCATCAGGTGTTACAAACTCAAATGTCTAAAGGTGTCAACAAATGAATACAACATGCTGGGGGCAATTGTGGCGCACTGAATAACCCACACTTCTAAAACCAGCAAATCCTACTCAGCCCCAGGCAATGTTGCCATACAGGAATACAGTCCTGGTATTGCCACACTGTCTAACTTCTTAAGAAGGTAGGGATTTAGATTTTTATTTAATTTCCTGACTGAAAAAAAAAAGGGTTGGTAAATGATTTGATTTTTGGTAAAACACAATATGCACCAAACACACACAAGTTTGTGGATGGGCGTGGACCATGGTCAGCAGCTTCCTCATGGGCTCTCATTACCGTAGTGTGCATTGATATAATCTTGATATATTCCTAAGGGACTATACAATTAGGGAATCCTGGTTAATTCAAGGATTGAAGCACTATCAAAAACAGATATGTCAGCTTCTCGATGGGTGTTAGTAATGAATGGATTGGAAGATCTAACATAATAGATGAAGATCAAAGAGGCACTGTATACCGTGGACATGATCCCTACAGGGTACCTGGATCTACAAAGATGCGGACTGTAGCATCCTTGGTCTTTGGAGAGAAAGAATGAATGGCAGGAAGGTAAGCAGGAAGATAGGCAGTGCAGCAGGGGTGAGGGGGAGGAGGGTGGAGAAAACCCTAAACAAAACCAAAAAAACCCCACAGGTCTTCCAGACATCAAAGTCCATGCTTTACCATGGTATCAGGCTGCTTCCAAATTAAATTAACAATTGTACAGCTCTTTCCAATCTACAGAACATTCGGTGAGCCCTGCTTGGGGATGCCATTATAGTATTTATTGGCACTTCAAATTCAGGTGGTGATTACTGATATCCTGCCTGTGTTTAGAGAGGTAGATGTTGAAGGTACCATTTTAGAGCCAGATAAGCGTGGTTCTTTGACCTTATTGACAGAGGGAAAAAGCTTGTTTTATAATGCAGACAAGTAACTTACCTCTGATGTGATTCAACTTGGTATCATCTACTGTTCTTTATGACTTTTTAAAAAACATTTTAAATCACTTAAGTCCCAGTTCTTTGATGATTCCTTTATCACAGAGGGAGATTCTTAGATAATTGAAAAGGGATGAGTCATAATGAGTTTTCACTGATGCATGTTGCCTCTCATTACTAATTCCACTGATATCCTATAGGGAACATAAAGAGCCTCTCATCTCACTGAATGGTGGCATGAAAAGGCGTACATCTGACACATAGAGCTTGACTCTGTCCTTTCTGAACTGGATGGGCTTGCCAAGGGACAGAAAGGAGAAGGCCTTTGTTCTTTGACCCTCCCTCCCACAAGGGCTCTAATCCAGTCAATTTTATTCCTGGTGGATTGGAGAATACGCCATGCTCCATTAGTATCCTTCCAGACGTTTGTTCCACATTTGCACCTGCTCTCAGTTGCTATCCCCCTGGGACAGTTAGAAGATTTAGATAAACATGGTGTAATTTCACATTTACTGCAAAAGGCAGTCTCTTTGTTATTGAAATATTAGCTATTCTATCATCAGTTCACCTGATATTTAATCATAAGACAGTGTTATATTTCAGTCCCACAGGCAATTGAAAAGTGAGTGTTTAAAAATATTGCAAACAACATAGGGATCTTTTTTCCCCTCATTTTTGCATCCTCACAGCCTACAGCTCCTGATGACTGTAAAGTGCTCAATAAATGTTTACTGAACTAAATCAAAATCTTAAGCAGTTGTCATTCCAGGAATTTTGTATATAATTACGGGTTTTACAGACATGTTTAATATTTAGATAACTTCATGAATTTGGGGTCTGATTAGGACGTTATTGAATTAATATAGCATCCCATTGATAGAGAATAGAGCATTCTGGTGACTATAACCATTTGGAAGCACAACCAGAGTTCCACATGTAATTGAACTAAGGCTTCTAAACGATAGGAAGGGAAAGAAATGGTCACAAAGCCTACGTACACAAAGCTTTGTCATTAGCTTGTCTATCTGTAATTCTCCTTGGTTCTATTATGAAATAAATGGTACTAGTGAGGGTGTAGTGAGAACAGCACTATGCTGGGCCCTGTCGGAGCCCGAGATGAAAGGAAAAACCAGTAACACTGATCTTGAAATTTAAAATACTTTGATAACTTTTGTTCATCATGAATTTTATTACTTTTGAGTTTTAAAAAGATATCTTTTTTAGTATTTTAATAAATATTTTAATAATTACTGATTGTTGAGCTTTTTGAATCCCTTTAAAATTTTACACCCTGGGTAAGTACCTCACATGCCTTACCCTAGTCCCAGCCCAGGATATAACAATAGAAATGTCATTTTCTGGCCGGCAGCATGTAGAAAAGAACCTAACTTTACATCTTAGTATGATGCTGAGTCATTGAGGGACAGATGTAAAATAATCCAATCTCTTATTTTTAGTAAGGGAGGAAAATGTGATATTTTAGAAAGATTTCTATCAAATAGAAGTAAAATTATAAAAAGCCTCTTAGTTAGAAATGCTTTCACCTGTAAATAATGGCATATTCTACTCACAGAGGCTTAACATTTTGAATCTGTCTTTTGTTTTTGTTTTTTTCATATTAACAAGTGGTTTGGAGGCAGACAAATGGGGAATTCATTCTCTTAGTCTTCTAATGCTTGTTGCCTTGTGGGTTATAAAATACCTCCAATTCTGGCAATCGCATGCTTCTACATGCTATAAAAAGGGGAAAGAATCTCACTGTAAGTATATATTCCCTTTACCAGGGTGCCTTTGCTCATGCTCCCTTTCAGAATGATGAGTCACCCTGTCTTCCACCTACAGAGGCTAGGAAAGCCAGACCCACATGGATCTAGTCACATGTCTGCCTTCAACAAAGGGGTTTTAAGCAAGAAGGAAACAAATACTGACTTACAAGCTAACAGTACCGATGATAGTTAGCTTCTATAGAATTTGTGTAAAATAACGTTTTAATGACCTGATGGTAAACAAAAGCTGTTGTGTTTATAAAAACTCATCTTCAAGAATGAGATTCTTGGGGCCCTCGGGTGGCCCAGTAGGGTGAGCGTTGACTCTTGATTTCAGCTCAGGTCACGATCTCATGGTTTGTGAGTTCAAGCCCCACATCAGGCTCTGCACTGACCGTGTGAAAGCTGTTTGGGATTCTCTCTCTCCCTCTCTCTCTGCCCCTCCTGTGCTCATGCTCACTTGCTCTCTAAATAAATAAATAAATAAATAAATAAGTAAATAAATAAATACACTTTTTAAAAGAAGGACATTCTTGAAATTGTTCTTAAGAGACTGTGGTTTTTATTACTTTTTACTTAGAAGTAAGCTCCTGAGGCTGACTCCCTAACATTCTATTGATAAATCTTAAAATGTAAATAACAAATATGTCTGTGTACAGATCTGCCAAAAAAATAGATGGATGGGATGTGTTAGTAACTGCGTTTAAATATTGATTTCTGTGAGTTTGATTTCATTTTGTTAGATCTAGTTGTGCCTTAGGCAGCAAGCTCTCATTAGCCATTAGCATTTGGGGTTAAGATATCATTGACCTTCCTTTTCAACTAAACTGAAACATACATATTACGCTGGCCTCTTTGGGCCCTTACATGATAGTGTTTTTAAGCAAACTATTTGCAACTAGAAAATAATAGAGTTACAATAGATTTAGCTACTCTTTGTAAGTTATACTTTTTATAGTTTGCTATTTAGTTCATAGAAGCTTTTTACCTTTTAAATTGTAACTGCCTCCAAATGCTTAACAATTTAATTATATGGTATTCAGCCATTGAATGACGTGAATCAACTTCCCCAAAGTTCATTGACTAGGATAATATTTCTTTCCTCTTTTCTAGTATCTGAGTCATAGAGGTGTAATCACCAAAGTTCAGTGCTGACTAGCTGGGCTTCCTTCAGGAAGGTCTGACAGGTTTAGGGAGTGAAGAGATCAAGTTCAGGGAGCATAGGCAATTGCTATTATAAGCTTGACAAGGTAAAGTTCAGAGATCTTCCTGACAAAAAGTATAACGTATTCAAATAGGCACAAATCACGGTAATTGACAGAATGGATTTTTGTTTCCTTTGTTGGTTTCTTTATTTTATTGTTGTACCCTGAGAGAACATTATGATTGAGTGATCTGTGTTACAGTAAAAGCATGAGCTGGGGATTCAAAAGACATGGTTTAGCCCAATGACAATATTAATATTTATGTATGATGACTTCGGGTTAGTCACCCGTCCTTTGGGACTTGGTTTACTTATTTGCAAAATTGTTTTGTTTGTTTTTTTTAATTATGCCTTTCTTCAAATTTGGTCTCACAGAGAAACCTCATCTATTTGGACAGATGAAAGCAGAGCTACTCTGCTTGAAGTTAGGTAGTGAGTCATCCTTGAACCCTGCCCACTGAATCTTTCTCTTAGATCCTGTCTTAGTCTTTGAGATTTGGTCACAAAATCCTTGGGCTTCAGGAAGTGCCCTTAACCACTGGTGAGGGAGAGGAAAGAAGGGAAGCTGTGAATAAGATCTTAAGGGATATACCAGAACTCCTTTTTGTGTTTACTTTCCTACTTTTGCTTCTTTGTAATTTGGTGGGTTCCTTAGAAGTCCTAGGAAATTGCTTTCATGCCCCACCTTATAATTGCTTTAATGAACCTGTTTGTGAATACATCATTATCTTTATTCTAATTATTTTGTTTCTGCACAGTGACATCCAGTTACTTTCATTGACATGTAGATGCAACATTTGCATCAGCAATGTTCCTATTTTAATGTTTAACCTTCTTATTGTGCAGAGAGCAAACACAAACAGTGATTGTGTCACAAAGCAGCCATCCATGGGACCACCAGAGGCCGAGAATGGAACACTGCCAAAATTGCAGACATGATTGCCGACCTCCCCCACTGAATTCCATCATCATTGGCTCCTTTTATTATTCTGGCCCAGGAATGGTAACGGGGCCTCGCTTTTTTTTTTTTGTTTTGTTTTTTTTTTATATCTGATGCTCTACCATTCCTTTTCAATTAGGCTGCTTGCGTGTACTCTGTTTCCTGTGAGGAATCTGAATGACACAAACCCCTGTAGAATTTCAATACAAGTGGTATGAGCAGTCTAGGTGGAAAAGCTTCTTAACATTTCATGATTAAATATGATCCTTGCTGAAGGTGTTTTTTTTTTTTTTTAATAGATATGATTTATCAGATTTAGGATGTTCCTTTCTATACCTAATTTGCCATATACAAATGGATGGTGAATTTTATCAAACCATTTTTCGGCAACTATTGAGACAATCTTGCAATTTATTTTCCTGATTCCGTTGATGCTTGAATTACATTAATTGCATGTTTAATGTTGAGTTCTGTTGAGTTCCTAAAATAAAGCAGTTTGGTCTGGTGTGTTATTTCCTTTCCAAAATATTACTAAATTTGGTTTGTATATAGCTTGTTTAGGATTTTTCCATCTGGATCTTGAGAGAAATTTATTCATAATTTTTAGTTTATTTCATGTATGCAGTTAAAACTCTCAATTATTACTCTGGTAACTGTTAGTTGTTTTACACAGGTTTTGATGTATAGTGTATTTGTGTTTATCATTCAGTTCAAAACATTTTACTCATTTTTTTTAATGTTTCTTTATTTTTGAGACAGAGAGAGACAGAGCGTGAGTGCAGGAAGGGCAGAGAGAGAGGGAGACACAGAATCTGAAGCAGGCTCCAGGCTCTAAGCGGTCAGCACAGAGCCCGACGCGGAACTCGAACCCACAAGCTGTGAGACCATGACCTGAGCCCAAGTTGGATGCTCAACCAACTGAGCCACCCAGGTGCCCCGATTTTACTCATCTTAACAGTGGTAATTTTTATTGACCCATCGATTATTTGAAACTGTATTTCTTAATTTCAAAATACGATGATTTAGTAGTTATCCTTGTTATTGATTTTTAGCTAAATGTCCTTATTGTCAGAGACCATACATGATTTTAAGATTTTAACTTTTTGAAATATGTTGATACTTGTTTATTACCAGACTATGATTAGTTTTTATAAATGTTCTGTGTATTTTTTAAAAAATGTTTATTCTGCAGCTGTTGGGTAAATTGTTCTATATATATTCAATAGGTAAAATTGATCAATTGTGTTATTCAAATATTCTACATCCTTACTAAATTTTTGTCTGCTTGTTCTATGAAGTACTGAGAGAGATGTGTTCAAAATCTTCCAATATGATTGTGGAATTACTTTTTTTTTTTTTTTTTTTTTTTTTTTTTACCCCTGTGAAGATTTTGCTTTAAAGATTTAAAACTATTTTATTTGGTGCAAAAAATTTTAGTAGTTTTTTATTTTCCTGGTAAATTAAATGTTTTATCTGTGATGTGTGCTTCCTTCTCCCAAGTAATGCTTTTTTCCTTAAAACTGATTTTGATATTAATGTAGTGACCCCAGCCTTTTTTAGGTTAGTGTCTTCATTACCCTTCTTCTATTTTTTGCTTCTTAAGATTACTATACCCTTTTTGCTTTATGAACTACATATAAGGTTATTTTAAAATGCCATCTGACAATGTATATCTTTGAATTGGAACATTTAGTTTGTTTGCTTTAATGTAATTACTGATGTATTTTGGTTTAAATTGCAATCTTAGTGTTCTAGGTTTTTTTTTCCTCTCCTTTTTTAAATTTGTATATTCTTTTATTTTTCTTCTAGGTGCTCAGAGGGTGTACATCCTCTCAGTGGTTACCTGGAGTTTAGAGCATTCATTCTTAATTTGTCAGTGGCTAATATTAATTGGCACTTTTACCCAGACAATGAGGTAATCTTCCAACCCACATGCTATTGTTGTCTTATATTTTATTTCATTGTATATTTTAATTTCAAAGCATTATTAATATTGATTTATTCAGTCAACATCACCTTTTATTTTCCTGGAGACTTGTTTTTTCAATGCTTCTTTTTCCTGTCTCCATCTCCGATCTCCCATCTGGGATCATTCTCTTTCTGCCTATAAAATACCTTTAGTATTTATTTGAGTGTGAGTCTGATGGCAATACATTCTCTCATCTTTGTCTGAAAATCTATATATGTTTATCTAATTATGTGAGTGGTGTTTTCACTTGGAATAGAAGTTTTATTACCTGAGTGTTTTCCCTAGCATTTCGAAAGTATTCCATGTCTTCTGAATTGTATAGTTCTTGTGACGTCAATCAGTGGTTATTCTAATTGTTGCTCCTTAAAAGATAATCTCCCTCTCCCTCTCTCTCTTCCCCTCCCTCTCTCCCTCTTCCCCTCCCCCTCTCTCTTTCAAGCTGTTTTAACAATTTGTTTTCTTGGTGTGCAGTATTTTCATATGATGAGCCTATGGGTACTTTTATTTTATTTTGTTATTTTATTCTATTTATCTTTCTTGAAGCTCTCCAAGCTTTCTTGACTCTTTGGCTTGATGTTTCTCATTCATTTTGAAAAACTGTCAGCTACTATCATCTCTTCACTGTTTCTTCTGTCCCATAAGGTCTTCTCTGTCTTTCCCCATATATACTTATTAGACCCAATGACGGTATAGTGCATGGCTACTTCTTTCTCTTATTTTTTAAGCACTCTGTTCTCAGTTGTTCCTTGGAAGCATTTTATTTTTCTGATTTATCTTGTAGTTTGCCAATGATCTCTTCAGCTATGTCTGATCTGCCATTAAACCCATCCATCAATTTCTTATTTTTGGTTATTTTTCAGTTCCAGAATTTATATTTGGTGCTCTTTCAATAGTTGTTAATGTCAGGTTAAAATCTTTTAATCTAGTCTCTTCTTATTTCTTAAGCACAGTAAGCATGGATTTTTAAAAGCATGTATGAGGATTTGAGGTATTGGGCCCTTATGAGCCTCTTCTGTTGTCTACTGTTTCTGTTGTTTTCGTTCATGTTGTCCTGTCTCCTTTTTCTCACATGCCAGTTGTTCACGATTCTATGCCAGACATTATATTTGCAAAACTGTTTCCAGAAAAAGTGTGTGACCTCAGATGATGCCATCTACTTCCAGAGAAGGATGCACAGTTGGTTCTGCCAGGTACCTGCAGGTACTGATGATTTAGAAACACTTTGATCCAACTTTATAGATGAAAATGATTTGAAACTGAGCTATAGTCCCTGTGAATATATGACTACTTCCTCCTTCCAGTTCAATCTTACTTTTAGTTGTCACCCTTTTGTGATTCCAACCTAAAGGAAGGAGGAGTAATTGGGGCCTCCTTTAGTGTGTTATGGCTTTCAGTCTTTATCCCTTTAGTCCCACAAGGTGGCCCACAGTACTTCTCCCCTTCCTAGCCATCCTCTCTGAAACCAATAAATGTTTCTAAAGAAAAGTTTAGGCTTCTTGAAATCAGCATTCACCCACGTCAAGCTCTCATAGTTCACTATCTCATTAGCTCTCTGATGTCTACTCTTCCCAATTATTCCAAGAGGGGATGTTGGTTTGAACTACCTAGTCTGCCATTACCAGATGTTGCTGTCTCAATGAATATGTATATGTACTTTTTTTCCTCAGGTAATTTATTTTATGGGTTATTCCTAGAGCGTCATAGTCTCATTATTACTTCTAGGAAGATGTGGAATACTAGGCATACACTTATTACCAAGAATTATACTGAAAACTTTTATTCACATAGAAAAAAAAACTTAGCTGTGGACATAGTTGTACAGGCCACATCTAGATACTTAGAAGATCCTGGAAATCTGGTTTTATGCCAACTCTACTTAACTTTACCTTGAAATGATTATGTAAATCCTCCTGAACTGGTATGTCAAACTAGGAGGTGGCAACTTGTCTCTGTTTCCAAGCTGCCTGCCTTCCCAAATTTCCAAAAAAACCCCTTATGCACCAACTTCTGCTCCCATTGGAAGTCAAACTGAATAGATTTTCAGAGCACAACTATTGCAGGGTTAGTTCATATGTAAGCCTCAGCCTAGGAAGATCCACTGAAATCTACTATAGCTAGCTTCTTGCCTTTCTTTCTACTATCACTGGCTCTGACCCCCTACCGGCTTAGAGAACTCTCAAGTCACATTTTTTTCATCCCATTCCAAGTGTCCAGAGGTAACACAGTAGTCAATGCACACTCATCCTGGTTTTGAATAAATTATCATTATTCTATTTAATCTTATCAGCTGTGTCTTTTACTAATCTTTGCTCCCTTGTTCCTCTCTCCTCTGTGAATTTTTCTTTACCAGAGAAACATGTTTCTGGTCCCCAGTATCATCTCTTTCTCTTTCTCGGTCAGTTAGTTCACAGAGATGCTTGCTTCCCAAATTTCTCCAACACCCACTTTTTACAAAATCAAGCAAAAACAAAACAAACAAAACTAATACAGAATGCAGCCAATTCTCCTTTATTTCTTTTCTTGTCCATATGTTTTTAGTAACCAAGGCCAAAGCATGGTCAGTATAGTTTTGCCTGGAAGATTCCATCAGTGCTTTTAATGTAAATTATCACTATTGCAGATGATTAACACTTATATTTCCAGCTTACACCTCTCCTCTGAACTCCAGAGCTGTATATTCAACTACTCCTTGACCTATCTCAAGGTACTTTACGTATCCCAAAAGTACTTTATTATTTTTTTAATGTTTATTATTTTGAGAGAGAGACAGAGTGTGAGTGGGGGAGGGGCAGAGAGAGGGAGACACAGAATCTGAAGCAGGCTCCAGGCTCCAAGCTGTCAGCTCAGAGCCCAACGTGGGGCTCAAACCCACAAGCTGTGAGATCATGACCTGAGCTGAAGTCAGCTGCTTAACCGACTGAGCCATCCAGATGCCCCCCAAAGGTACTTTAAACTCCAGATATCTGAAACCAAAGTAAGTTCTTTTCCCAAACCTCTTCTCCAGTCATTCATATTTAAACAAATATCACTACTATCCTTTTCCTAAAATATGTTTTTAGAGTTAAAAAAAATTTTTTAACATTTATTCATTTTTGAAAGGCAGAGAGAGAGCATGAATGGGGAAGGGGCAGAGAGAGAGAGGGAGACACAGAAGCAGAAGCAGGCTCCAGGCTCTGAGCTGTCAGCACAGAGCCCGATGTGGGGCTCGAATTCAGGGACTGTGAGATCATGACCTGAGCCGAGGTTGGACACTTAACCAACTGAGCCACCCAGGCGCCCCTGGAGTTTTTTTTTTTTTTTTTTTTTTTTTTTTTTTTAAGTCGATAGACTTAATTTCATAGAACAGTCTTTGATTTAAAGAATAATTGAATAGGGGTGCCTGGGTGGCTTGGTCGGTTGAGCGTCAGACTTCAGCTCAGGTCATAATCTCGCAGTTTGTGACTTTGAGCCCCGCATCAGGCTCTGTGCTGATAGTTCAGAGCCTGGAGCCTGCTTCCCATTCTACGTCTCCCCCTCTCTCTGCCCCTTCCTTGTTCATGCTCAGTGTCTCTTGGTCTCTCAATAATAAATAAATGTTAAAAAAAAATTAAAAAAAAGAATTGACTAGACACTACAGAAAATTCCCATATTCTTCCTCTCTTCCTGCCCTCAGTTTATCCTATTGTTACTATTTTGCATTGATGTGGTATATTTGCTATAATTGAGGAAATAATATTGATATATTAATAACTAAATTACATTGGTTACATTAAGGTTCATGCTTTGTACTGCATAGTTCCATGGGTTCTGCCACATGCATGACAGAATGTGTGCACTTACAGTCTCATACAGGATACTTTCACGGCTCTGAAAACACCCATTGCTTCACCTACTATCCTCACATTACACTTCCCCCCACTCTCCTGCAACTACTGATCTGATCTTTTCACTGTCTCCATAGCCTTGCCTTTTCCAGAATGTCATATACTTGGAATCAGACAGCATGTTAGTTTCTTTCACTTAGCAAAATGCAGTTAAGTTTCCTCCATGTCTTTTTTCAAACTTGACAGATCATTTCTTTTTATTGTTAAGTAATATTCCAGTAAATAGATGCACCTTAATTTGAATTAGTCATTCATTTGTTGAAGGACGTTTGATTGCCTCTGATGTTTGGCAGATGTGAAAAAGCTGCTATTAACATCAGTGTGCAGGTTTCTGTGTGGACATAATTCTTCAACTCATTTGGATAAATACCTATGAACACAATTATGGATGTGTTAGACCACATTTAGCTGTGTAAGAAACTGCTGAGGTGAGTTCCAAAGTGGCTATATCATCTTCCATTCGCACCAGCAATGAATGAGAGGTCCTGTTGTTCCATATTCTTTCCAGCATTTGGAGTTGTCAGTGTTTTCGACCTCAGCCACTTTAACAGGGACGTAGTGGTATCTCACAGTTGACAGCCATCTTCTTTTACGAAGCAGAATCTTCAGCCTTCTTTGACACCTTTCTCTTCCTTAGTGTCTATCGCCAGTCTTTTCTGCAATTTTTCCTTTTACATGGCTTTCCACTTTATCTACTCTTCATCTTCATGGCTGCTACCCTAGTCCAATCTATCGTTACTTCTAAATTACCTCCAGGCTCTCTTGCCTCTTTTCAAAAACATTTTTTTTTAATGTTAATTTATTTTTGAGAGAAAGAGAGAGACCATGGAGGAGGGGGAGAGAGAGGGGGACAGAGGGTCTGAAGCAGGCTCTGTGCTGACAGCAGAAAGCCCTATGAGGGGCTTGAACCCAGGAATTATGAGATCATGACCTGAGCTGAAGTCAGCTGCTTAACTGATTGAGCCACACATGCACCCCAGCCTCTTAACCTCCTAAATGATGCAACCGCAGCAGACTTTTCAAAAAAAATCTAATCATGTAACATCTCCAAAACTTCCCCAAAACTTCCCAGTAGGTTTGCATTGTGCTTAAGATAGGACCAAATTTTTTGTTATGGCCAAAGTGTTCCATGCGGCTGTTCTCTTCTTCAGTTGTATCTGGAACCATGCCCCTACACTCTCTGCACTAACCGCACTAGTCCTACTGAGAGCCGTGAAAGCACTGGCGGTGATGTTCCATTTTGCTAAGTATTATATTCATCCCTACCACCATCCATTTTCCCCAACTCCCTTTGCCTGGTTTATTCTTACTCATCCCATCTACTCTAAGAACGGTTGTCTCATCTCAGGGAATGTTCCCCTGAGCTCACCACAGAGATGAGTTCTATTATCCTTGCAAAATACCATATATCTCATGTGAAACTTCTAACATTACATGTGTTTTTATGATTATTCGATTGATGTCTGTCTCTCACGCTCGATTCTGAATTAGAGGAGGGGTTTGCACTTTTGCTTATTTATTTAGTTGTTTATTTTAAATCAGTACATCCTTAGCAACTAACACATGGTGTTGCACTAAGTAGATGCCTGGTAAAAATGTGTTAAACAAATGCTTTGTGCTAGCTGATAATGAGATTTATCAGTCAGGAAGTGAAACTTAGGGGCCTAGGAGCTATATAGTCAGAAAAATCTAGTTGGCAATTGGATGTAAGGCAAGAGAAAAAGAGGGAAGGAAAAGAAAACTATCATTTCTGATGCACAGTGCATTCTTTTTCTTCTCACACTTAAGGAGCATTTAGGGAGGTAAAGGCTACCTAGGGGAAATTTTGGGGATCTGAAAAATCATGGTAGTTTTTCAAATTTTATTTAATATCTTCATTAAAAAAATCAAACTACTGCTCTCATTTCCCCTATAAGTCCAGGAGGTTTTATTTTTTTTCCCTTAGTTTTTCTATTTGGATGAAATACAGAATGTATGGTTTTTAATCAGCCTGTTCATGTGCAATTCTCCCTTAATCATGATGCCTCTCTCCTTGTATTACCCCCAAGATAAAGAACACAAGTGTATGTATGCTACGGCCCAACAGGTTACAAGGAACTAATAAAAAACAGCCGGTTGCCATTCTTTCAAGTCCATTCCCAGATGTCTCTTCCACACACTAAGGTTATTTGCATGTGCTGAGAAATGGCTAAACCTCTAACCACATTGTGCCTTTAGAGTATTTCTCTCACTCTAAGTAAAGGATCTGCCATTTCCTCAGAGAGCTGTAAAGTAGCCTGTGCGGTCTCTGCCCCTTGAGGAAGCTGGTGAATTATTAATTAAGGCAATGAGAAAGAAGTGTGCCTGGGATTTTTTTTTTTTTTTTGTCCCCCAGGACTCATCATAAAGCCTTTGGACATGCATCCTTAACTCTGATAGAGGTAGAGTCTCAATGAAGTCCTGTGCTCAGGCTGGCTTAGGCTGAGCCCTCACATTCATAGCTTAATTCCAGGCTGGAAGTGGGTGGGGATAAACTACAGTACAGAGATGTATTGACAAAGACTTTTTAATTTTTTTTTTAATTTATTTTTGAGAGAGACAGTATGAGCTGGGGAGGGATAAAGGGAGAGAGGCCAGAGGATCTGAAGCAGGTTCTGTACTGAAAACAATGAGCCCGACATGGGGCTCAAATTCACAAACCTTGAGATCATGACCGGAGCTGAAGTCGGATACTCAACCAACTAAGCCACCCAGGTGCTGCAACAAAGACTTCGGAGAGACACTGTTTATTTCAGTGGAGGCTGGCCTTCAGCTATCCATTTGCCTGTTCACTTCAAAATTTCTAAAATAATTTTGGGTGCCAGCTATGTGCAAACCATAGAACTAGCCACGTGGACATAAAAACAATTTCTTTGGCTTACAAATTATGAAGTCCCTGCATGAGCAGTGGGCTAGCGCCCTGTGTTAAGGGAGCCTCAATGAGGAGTATGCACTGGGGGCAGGTAACACAGCGCTCCATGATTTGGGCCCCATCCTGCTTATTTCTTATTTCCTGTGTTCACCTGGCTGGTGGTTTTCCAAATTAGCTGAGAGGAGATGCAGAGAAGGAAATGGGAAGGGGCAGGCATACCTCAGCAGGCAGGCCTCCAGTCTTTCACTCCTGACCTTTGACTAAAGTGCTTTTGTTTTACATATTGTACTCCTTCATCTGATCTGGTTGAAAGGAGTCAGTGACTAATACATTTGAAAATGATGATTCTAGCACAGACCATCTTTTCTCATCAGACCGCTCATCATATTGTCTGCCTCCCTCAATAGTATACACGTTACAACTGTTTGCATGTCTTTGCTTATGGTTTCTCTTTCCTTCTTCCAACTTGGAAAGCTCTTTCCATTTTCTCTATTTACCTACCACGTATCAGCCCAGGGGAGAGCCCCCTTCCAAGGCTCAGTTCCATGGAAGCTTTCTTAGTAACTCTCACCCGAGTCTGCAGTTGTTTTCTTTCAATCATCAAAATGTTGAGCAAAGCGCTAAGCTCCTATTGTGCCCTTGGTAGATATGTGTGGGCTGAATGAGGATGTAAAAGGACAAAACAGAAAAGAAGCTGTGATGTTATCTGAAGGACAACCCCTTGGAGTTCAGCTGTAGGACACACACCGACTTTCATGTTTTAATCTGACTTTTGGAAAGTTTGTACAATTTCATTTTTTACTTAGAAGATTAAGAGTGGGAGAGGAGTAGAGGAAAAACCAAATAGGTTTCTTCAGCAGAAAGCAATTCTAATATCTAAGAGCTATGCCATACTCAGGGCTCTGGAGTATCTGTTTAGCTTTAAAGAAGGACTTTAATTCCCTGTCCTGGCCAGTCTGGCAAATACTAGAGCTCTTCTGAGAATTTTACAATTTCTAAGGAAAAGTTGCCTTTGGTTATAATCTAGTTTCTTCTATTTCAACAACACAGCAAATGTTTACTGTGTATCTACTTACTCTGAGGAGTAGGAGGGAAATGAAATTGAAGGAGACATGGTTTTGCATCTGGAAACTCACAATTTAGTGGAGACACCACCACAAAGAAACACCACAGCCCATGGCAAGGATTAGAGTGGAAGTAGAAAGTGCAATAATAAATAGAGGAGGGAGAGATTAGTTTTGTCTGAAGGGAATCCCTAGCAGACCTGATAGAAGAAGCATTGCCTAAAGATGGTGGAGAAATTCCATAGGGGGAAATGAGGTCAGAGTATTGAAGGCTCAGGGGACAGCATGGGAAAGGCAGAGTCAGGAAACTGTAGGAAATGTTTGTGATGCAGCTAATCACACGTGTGACCACAGCACCAGTTACAAGGGGAGTGGCATAAGAGACGTAACATGGAAAGTTGGCTACAGCCAGTTCACACAGGATAATTGATTTTATTTTATGCTCAGTCGAGGGCCATTAAATGTTTTCAGAAGGGAGATGATTGATACTATCAGCTTCGGGTTTGGAACTAACTTTTGGTGACAAGACAGAAGAAGAGAGTATTCAGGAAACCACTGGAATGCTACTGATAAACCTATGACTACTAGACCCAGGACAATGGCAAGGAGACCAGATTGAAGGACTGGGGGGTGAGAGATACCCCAGGAGCCAATGGACAGGATTTGATATCACTTGCATGGGAGTGTATCTTTAATACAAAGGTAAAGTTCTTGAAGTTGTCTCCAAAGTTTTGAGCTTGACATACTGGGGGATGGTGATTCTATTTATTGAGATACAGAATGTAACAGAGGAAATATGGGGTAGAGAGGAGTAGAATAACTAGTGGAAGAAGATGGTGTGTTTGGTGGTACACATTTTAAATTTCAAACACCTATAAGTCATCTATGAAATGATGTCCCATGGGTAATTAAAGATGCCTCAGGAGTGAGGAGCATGTTTGGGAATCATTACTACAGTGGCAATTAAGTCATGGGGAAGGAAAGGCAAAGAAAGAGACTAGAACCTTTACAGATGCTTATAGAGAGTCTGGCTGGAGAAAAAGACTAAGTCCAATGATGACACTAGGAGAATGCTCTACCAAGGAGGTCAAGAGAGTTATGAACAGCAGACAGAATGAGTAGAAAAAGAATGTGAAGACTTGAAATTGCAAATCAGGCAGATATGAATGATCTAGAAAAATAATTTCCCTAGAGGACATAGAGGGTGGAACTCAGATTGCATGAGGCCAAGGAGTTAACGAAAGGGAGAAAATGGGACAGGAGCTTGAGGAGGAAGAAGGAAGGGGCCGATTCTTGGAATACATTTTGCCTGTATTCTTCTTTTCTGTTTTGTCATTTTACTCATTCAGCCCACACATATCTACCAAGGGCACAATAGGAGCTTAGCACTTTGCTCAACATTTTGATGAAAGAAAACAACTGCAGACTCACTTGTAGGTGAAGGAGAAAGAATGAAAGAATCATCACAGAGAATGAACTACATATTAAATTAATAATAATCATGCTGTAGAAAGAAGCCAATATAAGCCAATAAAACTAGACCTCTGGCAAAAAACAGACCCAAAGGATAAGAATGGTGGAAAACAGATAGGCTGATTTAACATCAACGGGCATCAGAGAGCTCTGCCGGAAAAGGATATTAGGCTCCTTAAGTAGTTTTGATCACAGCAGTTTGGGTCACATATGGTGTGCACACACTTCGAGGGAAACCAACTAGCAACAGGGTTATCTTCAAGGCAAGACCAAGGAGGGGCTCAACAAGTGAGCCTGGGCACTAGCCACTCCCCATACTATGATGACATGATAATGACAGGAAGTGTGGCCTGATATAGTTCCAGCAGGAGCCTGGAGAGAGTAAAGAAAGAGAACAAAGGAGGGAGATGTTTGGAGTTCAGCAAAAGCACATGACTCCAAGCTGGTGTTCTGACATTATCCAGGTATTACAGTCTTGTCACCTCATTCTGATTTTGGTCAAAATCCATACTAAATTAGAAATCATGTCATTGTGAAACCAGGTGGCTCACTATTTTACTAGTCAACGTGACTGAATGGAGTCAGCCTTGAATGAGAGAATGGGGATGTGTGACTCTCCTGGAAGCCTGGAGAGGGGATTTGCCTCACAGAAGACAGAAGAGCCTACTGCTTAACTCTCCCTGCTCTAACTCAGAGTCCAGGAGTTACTAAAACTTCTCTATCTGAAGAGGTGGGGAAAGGTAATCAGCAGATGGGCAGAGAGGAAGGTATGAGAGGCTGAGGTGACGTAGGTTGGGGAAAGAGATTCAGTCCCAAATATGAGTAAAGAGAGTCACTGGATTGGAATGAGGCAGAACAAACAGGGAGAAGAGGCAGAAAGGGATGACTCAGAAAATCTTTGAGGCTGAAAGGGAGCTGAGAGATCCATTGACCTTAAATTTCTCTAAAACTGTTGATGTGGGTAAAAGTTTAAGAAGCTGGAAAGAACTAAAAAGGTTTCAACTGTTCCTGTGGGGCATTCAATTAAGTGGGTGGATTACTGGGTGGGCTACTGGGACTCATGAGCAAGAATTTAGGGGTGGAAAATGCTAGTCAGGAGAGCTGAAGGAATGGATGGTGGCCAGGAAAGGCCAAAAAATGGGAGAAGGTAAAGGGCTGGATGTCTGAAGGATGGGCTCAGTTACAGTCAGAATGGGACAGCAAGGAAAAGATGGAAGGACTGCATTCCACAATTCAAATCAACATTAGAAATCTATGTTGTACTTCTTCAGCTGGGTCAAGAGCTCCTTGAGTTACCTCAGTGACTGCTGCCATCAAGAGGAAGTGCAAAAAAGGTGGAAGCAGAAATTCAAATGTTGAAACATTAGAAATTTCTATTCCAATAGAAATAAGGTGGATCTATCTTGTAAGTACTTAAATTTTTTTTAATATCCATAATAAAAAAGAAAGAAGACTTAATAGGTTTTATTTAGCCCAAGGTATTTCAGCTCTTAATCAGTATAAAAGTTATGAATGAGATAATTCACATTATTTTTTCCTACAAAGTCTTTCGGATCTTGTGTGTATCAATCGCTGTCATCACATCTCAACTTGGATGCTAAATTTTTATCAGAAATATTTGACCTCTACGGAGACTTCATTTAATTCACTGCTGAGAAAGTAGATTCACGTACCCAAGGATGTTTCAAACCCAATTACATTTTGGAAAGTTTTAAAGTTTAAATTTATGTTAACTAAAATGCAATAAACAATTCAGGCTCTGAATCACAAAGCCGTATTCAAGTGCTCAGCAGCCACATGTGGCCAGTGGCTGTGGTATTGGACAGTGCCTGCATATTTGCCAACTGCTAATATCATTAAGCAGCTATTGATTGCTCCTGGGGTTTATGTACTGTTTTATGGAGATTAAGAGGTGAGAATTGGACACTGTCCTTTGGAAGATAAAACCACGAAGGCATGAGAGTATGGGCATCTGATTCTCCTAGTCTGGGAAAGTGACAGGAGACACAGACCGGCATTGCCATAACCAGCCATGAAGAGAGTTACCATGTTTTCTCTCACATACAGAGGATTTATAAAGCTCACCTCTCTTCTAAAAGTATATCCCTGCCTTAAGCATAAAATGCAAATGAGGATAACTGTATTATCAAATGGTTCACTCTATTTTCCAAGTCCTTTTGCTAGACCAGGCCATTGATGAGAGGCTTCTTAGAATTACCTTCCATTTTCCTTCCTTGAAAAAATATTTGGCTCTTGTTCTTGCACCAATTAGTAAGCTTGGATAAAAGGAATTGGTGTAAAGGAGAGAGATCTGCGTTGTTGTTAGTGTGATTTATGCTGCCTGCTCTGTATCACCTGTATATAGCTCATAATCAATTTGCGCATAAAGTTGATTGAGCTCTATGGGAATATTTAGATGAAAGAAACTCTGTAAATGCCAGGTATTTATTATGTTCATTATGGTCATATAATGTGGTAATAACAGAAATGTTACAATTGATTTAATGGCGCTCTGTACTTTGAAGCACATCTTTAGAATTATTATTGTAAACTTACTTCTTGAATTTTTATATTATTTCATGCCTGCTGTTTTGTCTATGAGCTTTCTTGTATAGTGACCAGATGCGGAGTAGATTTAGTTGCTTTCAGAGGTATATCATGGTGTCCTACACACACGATTATCAGACAACTGCATATATTGTCTGATAATAGTTTGTACAGTAGAAAGGACTGTGTGATCTGTCCTATTTTAGAGACAAGGAAAGTGAGGTGCAGAGGTACGTAGTTTAAGATTACATAATTAGTAAATGGCTGTGTGAAGACCAGTACTCATCCCTACCCTCACCTTTTTCAGTGTTTTTGTTTTATTGTTTTCCATTTTTATGGAGGAATACCAACATACATCACTATGTAAGTTGAAGGCCTGTAGCACGGGAGTTCAATTTACATCTATTCTGAAATAATCACCATGATAGGTTCAACCAGCATTCACCTTCTCATACAGATACAACAAGAAGGACAGAAAAAAGAAAAAAATATCTCCTTGGGATGGAGACTCAGGAGTCAATCTCTTAACAACTGTCCTATCACATGGCAGAGCTAACTGTAGTCATCATGTCGTACATCACATCCCTAGTACTCAGTCATCTTACAACTCAAGTTTAGTATTTATCCTTTTTTCCACAAATTCGCAATATCTAAGTTATGTGTTAATGAGTAACGTTCCAGAAAAGCAGTATAAAAGAATGGCTAACACACAGGCTTGGAGTTGTCATGGCCCCTGTTCAGATCCCACTCTGCCACACACTACTACCTACTGGTACTGCCAGAGCCCTGGTTTCTTCACTCATGAAAGGGGAAATAGTAAAAATTAAATGAGATTTTTGTTTAACATTGAGAGTATTGCCCAATCTTGATTTTAGGTGAAGAATATGAATCTTTACAATGGCTTATTACATAAATAACATGGAGATATTAATATTAGGTAGAATACCACAGTGACCTCAATGGCTATGCCACCTGAACACTTCTCTCTATCAACCACATCCCAAGCCACTGGGCCACTTACCCCCTACCTCCCGACCCCATTAGTCTCTTTTCAAAGCTTTGAACCTACTAAGCGCTTTCCCCTCCACAGAGCCTTTCCAGACACTGGTCCTTCTGCCCAGGATATTGTTGAATAGGCTCCTTTCTGGGTCCTTCCTTCCTTCCTTCCTTCCTTTCTTCCTTCCTTCCTTCCTGTCTCAGGTTCAAAGTCACCACCTCACAGAGTCCTTTCATGACTGCCCTATCTAAGGAGACTACCTTCATCCCCAGCTATCTCCTATTGCTGGTCTCTCTGCTCCTTCACAGCTAATCTTGCACTTTGTCATTAAATTTTATTATTTATTGAATGCCACTCACTTGTCCACATAAGATTTGCCCAGAAATATTCTGAGAACTGTATGTAGTATGCATCTGTGTTTGAATATATGTATCCATTTAGAATTTTGCTTTAATAAGCTACCATTTTACTGTGGACATTTTTCAGGTCATTAAAAATGTGGTTATGACCTAGCTTTTAATGTTTGTATATTATTTGGTCACATGGATCATTTATTTAACTACTTATTTAACTCTTACTATGTATCTTCATGTTTTAAAACCTATTTTAAGAAGCATTGCTATGAATATGTTTGTACAGATGTCTCCATTTACATCTTTGATTATTTTTTTAGGATGCACTATGGGAAGGTGGATTTACAGGATTAAAGACTGGCTACCTATTGCCAAATTTCTTTCTGGAGAAATTATAATAACTTATTATTATAGAATTATTATAGAATAACTTATTCTTGTGACAGTGTTTGAAAATACCTCTTACATACAGTGAAGAATGAACTTTATTCTTCATCAATAATGCCATTTAATAGGCAACAAATAACATTTCTTAAAAATTTTTTTAATGTTTATTTTTGAGAGAGAGAGAGAGAGAGAGAGAGAGAGAGAGAGACAGAGTGTGAGCCAGGGAGGGGCAGAGAGAGATACAGAATCTGAAGCAGGCTCCAGGCTCTAAGCTGTGAGCACAGAGACCTACACAGGGCTCGAACTCACAAACTGTGAGATCATGACCTGAGCCGATGTCAGACGCTTAACCAACTGAACTACCCAGACACCCCTGCAACAAATAACATTTCTTATTTAACTTGCATTAACTTGCTTAATCAGAAGTAATCATATTTGTATGTTTATTAGATATTTGTATTTCTTCTATCAGTGGGCTTTTGCTCACTTTCTTATTTTGATTTTATGTTTATAAAGTCAATTTTATATTAATATTAGCCAGCTGTCCACATTATTGCAGATATTTTTCCAATTGCTTTTTACATTTGTCTATATTTTAACTTTTTTTTAAGTTTGTTTTTTGAGAGACAGAAAGAGAGACAGAAGAGAGTCAGCGAGAGAGAAGAGCGAGAGTGAGAGCGAGAGAGAAGAGCGAGAGCGAGAGCGGAGAGCGAGACAGAGACACAGAATTAGTGAGGGAGGGGCAGAGAGAGAGAGAGAGAGAGAGAGAGAGAGAGAATCCCAAGAAGTCTCTGAACTTTCAGTGCAGACCCTGATGTGGAGTTTGAACTCACAAACTGTGAGATCATGACCTGAGCCCAAATCAAGAGTCAGATGCTTAACCTACTAAACCACCCAGGCATCCCTAAATTTGTTTATATTTTTGGTGGATAGGCCTTTGGAATTTCTGTACAGTCAAACTGACTGGACTTTTTATGGTCTTTTCACTTCCTATGTATTTAGAAGGTCCTTACAAATGACTGAATCAGTTAAATATCATTTTTCTTGGACATGGTTTGCTTTTTTGCCACTTGTGATTAAACTCTTTAGGTCTTCTAAAATATATCCTGAGGTATGGTATCATAGGATATATTCTAATTTGTCTTTTTTTAAAAATAGAAAATAACTGTATTTTCCAAAAAAATCTATTTCCTCCTCATTGGTTTATGATGTTTTACCACACATCCTGTTCTCATCATGTATACAGGATGGCCAGGTGGAAACTTAACACTGGTGCCTTTTTTTCTATAACTACTTTAGGTTTTAATCATTCTTAAATATCTAGTAGGACGATTTTCCCCTCTCAACTTTCCTTTCTCAAAAAATTTTCACCTGTTATTACTTGTTCATACTTGCAGATAAAGAGCCATCTTGTCCACTCTGGTTAGCTGGATAACGTCCCTCAAAGATATCCAGGCCCTAATCCTTGTAATCAGTGAATGCTACTTTATACAGAAAAAGGGTCTTTGCAGATATAATTAAATCAAGGGCCTGGAGAAGGGTCCTTCTGGATTATCTAGGCAAGCTCTGGAGGTCGTCGCAAGAGCTTAACTGGGAGGCAGAGGGAGATTTGACTATAGAGAAGAAAGCCATGTGATGCTGGAGCAGAGAAAAATTTGAAGATTTCTGCTCCTGGCTTTGAAGATAAAGCAAGGGGCCATGAGCCATGGAACGCAAGGAACACGGCTCTGGAAGCTGGAACAGCAACTCTTCCCTAGATCCTCTCAAGGGACAAGGTCTTGCCAACACCTTGAGTTCAGCCCAGTGAAACGGATTTTGGACTTCTACCTCTCCAACTGTGTAAGAATCAATATATGTTCTTTTAAACCAACAAGTTTGTGGTAATTAATTACAGCAGCCATAGGGAACTAATATACCAATTTAATAAAAAAATGTTCATGAGGTATTTTTGAATTTTATTAATGCCATTCATTAATATGTGAAGAATTGACATATTTAAATATTCAATGTTTCCTTCCAAGAAAGTGTCTATTTTACTTTTGATTAAAATTGTGTAGCTTTTTGAGAAATTTCTTGCACTAGTATTTTCCAATGAAAGATTTTTCATTTTTCAGAGAATCAGGAGCATGGTTTTTATAAAGCGACTGTACAGAGCATTCCTCTGTAAACATAAGCACAGAGGGAATAGGAGTGTCATTAAGATTGGCAGGAGTTGGGCATAACAGGTCAACTTCAATAATATTATATAAGGAGAAACAATTTGGTTCTTTAAAAGAGGTTAGCATAAAGGGATAAACTTACAATTTCCCCCAAGTTATTTTATTCTTTTGAAAGTCTCTTCTGTGAGCAAATTTTGTTCATTATATGATTACAGATGATGAATAAATGGAAATATAAAACTGCATTATCTCTCTAAAGTACAATTTCTACAACACTGCATTAGAGTATACCCTAAATAGTTCTTAAAGACTGAAATCATGTTCTTCACAAAAGACTTCATAATTCTGAAGTTTCTGGAATTTTATTCACAGGCATTTTCTTTGATAAGCATTTGATATTTTACTGTCCTTATTTTGATAACCAAGTAACTATTATGTTAAAAAGTTTTTCAGATTTCAGAAATATTTATGGGAGGAAATTCTGATATGTCAGAGTGGAGTTAATTACTCACATGTTTTTAATATGACTTACTGAAACATTTTGCTCAGGTAACTTTTTATAGTAGGTGGTTCCAGTAGGTGAACGTCAGAATCCTATAAGAAATTAAAAAAAAATGCAGATGCCTTGGTCTTCCCCAAAATGTCCAGAAGGGAGTAAAAGCATTTGTCATTTTATTTATTTATTATTTATCATAGGTTTCTTAATTTCTTAGAGAGAGAGAGAGAGAGAGAGAGAGAGAGAGAAGTGAGGGGAGGGGCAGAGAGAGAGAGGGAGAGACACAGAATTCAAAGCAGGCTTCAGGCTTGGAGTTGTCAGCACAGAGCCCGATGTGGGGGTCAAACTCAAGAACCATGAGATCATGACCTGAGCTGAAGGCAGATGCTTAACCCACTAAGTCCCCCAGGTGCCCCTGCATTTCTTTTTAAAAAGCTCTAAAGATGATTCAGGTGTGCCCAGAAGTCTCCTCACTTGGGGTTATTCAGTAAACTCTGAGGACTTAGAGATTTCCTGAATTCTCAAGCACTCCCAAAGGTCAGTTGAGAGGTCACTGAGGTCACTGTGTGAATGGTCTCATTCTCTTTGAGCTAAGGATCTAGTCCCTCTTCTACACCCAGCAGTATCTCCCAGAGTTTTCTTCTCTATATAGTAAATCTCATTAAGAGTCAGAAAGGGCAACTTAAAATAATCAATTTTACTTTATTTTATGGGGCAATTCTTAGGATAGTGCAGCATTTGTGAATCAAGGATTGAAAGTCCTCCAGTATATCTTTTTCAAATGTCAAGGGTATATTGATTCAGGTTTATGTTAATATTGTGAATATACATTTATGGGAAAATGAAAGATATTCTAAAATTTTTGAGGGAAGGAAGTAGGTCATCCTTTATGACTTTATAATCCTGAATAGTCAAGGAACTGTTTGAACACAGCTTTCTTCTTACAGACTTTTAAATACTCAATTTTACCCAATGGTGACCTTTCTTGTTTCCAGTTGTGAGACATTTGCAATCATTTTGGTACCTGAATATTACAGTTTTTATTGTGCTTCAAATATTGCATTAATTTTTGTTTTTTTCCTCCCTTAACAGGTACGAGGCTGTTAAGGGCTGGGAACTTTAGTACCTTCTGCAGTGCTAAAAATATTGTCAAGTATGTTTTAAGTCTATGAAATTCATATATTACATCAAATGAAATAAAAACATTTTTCTTGGGGCACCTGGGTGGTTCAGTTGGTTAAGTGTCTGACTCTTGATTTCAGCTCAGGTCATGATCTCACACTTCCTGGGATCCAGACCCACATTGGGCTCTACACTGGCAGTGCGGAGCCTGCTTGGGATTCTCTCTCCCTGTTCTCTGCCCCTCCCCGGCTTGTGCTCGCTCTCAAAATAAGTAAATGAACTTTAGAAAGCAACAACAAAGATACAGATTTTATCAGTGTCAACTAGCCAAACCTCACTTACCTAGCCTTTTCCCTTAATAGTTAGAAATTTTAAGCAGACTAAACAAGGTGACCACTTTCTTGATAGTCAATGCTCACAATAGGATTGCCAGTTGGGTAGTTTAAATACGTGCCTTCTTAACGAGAATTCATTTCAAAAGCTACCGGATTACTCTGTAAACAGCAAAACCAAACTTTTTAGCTATAGTGTGCTTTGGTGTGTATGTTTATATTCTTACGTCTGTGTTTTGTTTACATGTGTGTGGGGATATGAGGGGAGAAACTTTCTATACTGTAATTATCAAAGCAATAATTAGCTGGGAAATATGCAACAGGTATGTGATTCAAGATAATTCAAATCCATTATTAGGCAAGACAATTAAAATGTCTTAACTTTGATTAACACAACAGTAATGCATCACCTGTGTGAATGATTTCTTGGCAACACTGGCTGAATTTAATATTTATCATAAATACAGTGTTTGTTAAAGAAATGGCATCGTAAATGCTTTCTTCCACCCTTATGAAAGTGAAATTAAAATGCCTTTACAGGGTACAGCATCCTTCTCATTAAACTTCACAGAAGGGCTCAGTGAAAATAGGATTTCAACACAAGTTTCTTCCCCCTTATCTTTCTTTCCAGCTGTTCTGATTCTCCTAAAAGTCAACTTCTGTTGGTGGTTTCTGTTAATAGGTAATAAGACCGGTGATTTAAATCACTGATTATTCTCTTTCGGCTTTCGAACTGTTCTAGCATGCTTCTAGTTAGAATAATGATGGCTATGATAAGTCCATGTGAGAGGATGGTAATTTTATACATTAATGCTCACCGAGCTTCTTAGGTTTACATTAGCTTTTGCAATAATAAAGAAGTTCTAATGGTAGAAGAAATACTTATGAATGTCTGAAATATAGATGTGCCCTCTAGCAAAATTAGAGATCTACACAAGCCTTGTTGGGATTCGTTTTGCTGCAACAAAACACCTATTTCCAGCACTGGTAATTGGCTAACTGAGATTACTCTGCTGTATGTGTATTCAGTTCTCAAAATGTTGTATTTTGATCAGTTCCACGAGCTGTGTCTTAAGAGACCTTCAAGGGAAATTCACTTCTATTTATAAGACAAATTTGAAATAATTTCCTTCCACGGCTGCACAAGTGCACACAGACGTGCTTATATTTACTACGTGTGTCCGCAGAGTCTCCGTGACCTGGTGACATGTCTGGTAACAACTCTGACACAGAAGAAGATGGATACTTTTTAATTGGGAGTAGCTACACTTTCAAATTCTTTAGCAAACCATTACTTAGCATAAAGTCACTTTGGAATCAATTAAATATGAACCTTTGTCACATCGGTATTCATTGAAAAGCACTTAGGTGATTAAAGACCCTTGGCCCCTAAATATTTGACGACGTACTAGCACCAGCCATTTAAAAAACCTTATTAGCTCTTTACACTTCCGGGGATGGCAGCGTGAAAAAGTACAACAAAATGAGAGGAAACATAATTGCCTCCAAATGAATGTGCCCTCAGTATGGCCATGGCTGGAACTATTCTGAGCTGCTACTATTCTTGCCAGCTCCCTAGGTCTGTCACTAACTTCTGAGCCTTCTGAACTCTCTGCTTCTGTTGTGCAATAATTTTTTCCATAACAATGCAAAATTAAAAAAATGAATGAACTTTTAAATTTGCATTATCCAAGTGAGACTGGGTTAAAATATACATTTAGCAAATGTAGCAAATTTCAGCATGTTTAATACTTCAAAAAATGCCTTTAAATTTTTTTAATGTTTATTTACTAAAGATTTTAAGATTTATTTGAGACACACACACACACACACACACACACACACATACACACACCCAGAGTGTGTGAGCGGGGGCGGGGCAGAGAGGGAGACACAGAATCCAAAGCAGGCTCTAGGCTGTGAGTTGTCAGCACGGAGCCTGAAGGAACGTGGGGTTAGAACTCACAAGCCCTGAGGGCACGACCGGAGCTGAAGCTGTTGGACTGACTGAGCCACCCAGGAGTCCCTTAGGAAATGCTTTTCATTTTAAACAAACTTGTGGAGCAAATATAAACCGGGTATATGCAGATGACAGCTCTTTAGTAATTTATTATACTAATCTTAGTAACTACCATTTATTGTGAAGGAATTCTATGCTAAACTGTATGGTTTACATGTGCTCATTTAATCCCATCAGCAAAGCTATGAAGTGGATATTCCCATTGCTGTGTATGGATGGGAAACTTGAGGCTTGGGGAAGTAACTTAAGTACTTTGTATAACCTATAGAAAGTTATAAAGTGCGCAATTGGTCTGGTTGAAATTAGAATCCAGGTTTGCCTAACTTCGAAGCTCTGTTTCTTGACCACTAAGTCCAAATGACTCCTCATACAGGTTCCCTAAGCATTTGCAAAAAAGCTTTCTTTAGGAACTGTTCAAGACATGAATGAATGACTTTGTGTAGGTAGTCATTGAATGAACCTAAAACTTTTATAAAGAATACCCCTTGCTCAAACTGTTTATAACTCATACTTTAACCTGTTCAAAAGGAACTTTCCAGTCATTAAATACCTAGTACTGCAGTGAAATCCAGTCCTTTGATAGGTAAAGATTGTACGTATTTTTAAGCGTACAGACTATGACAATCTTTCAATGTCTGATTAAAATTTGCAAAATGTTTACCTATACCTTATTTGGATAATCAATATTGTTTAAAAATATTCTACATCATAAATGTCCTAATTTAAAAGTAAAGATACTCTTTAATAAGTTGAAACAAGTAATTATAAAAGGAGATATTTTTTCTCTAACAGGATAATAATGGTTAACAGTCATTAGTGAGTGGCTAATGGCAAAAAGAATATGAAACAATTATGATCGTACCAGAAAACTGATTTATAATAGAAAGGAATAACGCACATTGGCAAGAATAAAAGGTGTTTCGATGTCCTTGAAAAGAATGAATACTATTCCTTCAAGTTTATGATTTCCTGTTTCTCCTATCTAGTGCCTTTAACTACAACACTCTTATTGTTTCTTTAATCCTATAACAATTTTAATCTTAAATATAAAATCTATATGTTTATTAATCTGACTCAGGCTTGAGAATGAAGGCTGGGGTTTTTCTGCACTTTGTGAGATCCCCCTATTTTCTCCATCTTGTAAAGTTACTGCTAAGATCACATAACACTGTCAGGAATGTTAAGAAGTAATAGACATTGAGAGAGCAATGATTGAATTTTCACTCAAAATATTGTTCTGTAACTTTGTCAGTCTGCAGTATCACAAAGCTCAGTATTTTCGTTGTTGTATTATTAATATATTGCACATTTACCCCCCTTCTCCTTTCAATGCACGCTTTCCTTCTATTTCATAATTCGGAGGTCAGGAACACATGTTAAAATTTCATTTGGTGTAATCCCGTGGGTACCAAATGTGTTCTTATTTGGGCACTCACATGACATCTGACCATTTCCTGGAGTCCAGGTGGAGAAGAGAAATAGCTTTGTGTGACATCAAATGCTAGGAGAAAGGAAGAGAATGTTTTAGGTCAGTCAGAGGTTGCAGTAGGTAAGGAAGATTCTGCTCAAATACTTCCATTTTCTCAGCGGAGCACACAGCAATATTAGGATTTATGGTGAAGAGCTGGGAAAGCAAGCTTAAAAGGGATCATAACATCTTAGAGCAGCTGCCATGGGAAATGTGTAGGAGGATGACGAGGACAAGGTAAACAATAATGAGCAATTGTCAAGTTCTTAGACCCATGTAGCCAGTGCAGATTTGCTAAATGGCCAGGATGCAATTTTAGAATGAATGTCAACTAAGCCACCTCTGGACTGCCAACACTTAAATCTACCCAGATATTAATTTGGGGGGGAGAGTGGGGCTAAAAAAGCCCAACTCTCTCACTTAGGTTACTCTATTAAATTAAATATATGCAGTGAGGCTATTTCCCTCCTAAGACAGTAAGAAAAGCTCTGTTAATTTCGAATTTTAAAATAATGTCCAGGGGCGCCTGGGTGGCGCAGTCGGTTAAGCGTCCGACTTCAGCCAGGTCACGATCTCGCGGTCCGTGAGTTCGAGCCCCGCGTCAGGCTCCGGGCTGATGGCTCGGAGCCTGGAGCCTGTTTCCGATTCTGTGTCTCCCTCTCACTCTGCCCCTCCCCCGTTCATGCTCTGTCTCTCTCTGTCCCAAAAATAAATAAACATTGAAAAAAAAAATTTTTAAAATAATGTCCAATAGGCCATGGCATATAAATGCAACTGAACACTACACATATTAAAAGGACTAAGACAGTACTATATATGCTTACACAAGGGAATTTCAGAGATAGTAAATCAAATGCAACATAGTATGTATAATATGATCTCCACGTTGTAAATAAGCTGTGGTTAGAACATACCCCTGGAATGTTACCAGTTTGTAGGCATCAGACAGAAGTTTTCAGGGTGCAACTTTGGAAATTGAACATGGCTTTGTAACAGCATGTTCCTTTGTTTCTGCAGCTGAATGCTTAACCTTTGTTAAAGGATATATAAGGTGGGAGGCTGCCTACTTTAACCATATCATGTATTAACAGGACTCTGGATGGAGCTATTTGACAAAGTATATAGGTGGAGCTTGGAGACTTAGGTCTGGCTAGAGCAGGTCAGAGCCTTACTGGAAAAAATCGTACTTTGCCAGGAAACAGAGGAGCCCCCAAATTCTGTTAGTGAAACATTGTAGGAGGAGGAGAGAGGGAAGTTTTATTGATTACTCTGGGCATCAGAACTGTGTTCTATGCTAGTTCTTTGAAGCTTCAGTGCTCACTTGAGGTGCTGGAAGCAGTCCAGAGGCAATCATCCTTTGGAGATTGTCGCATAGGCTAGGTCCTAGGAGGTACTTCCTCTCAATGAAAAGGGCTTAATAGCCAGCACATGGCCTTGGGGTGGGGCCCACAACCTTACATTGCTTCCAGAATGGTTGTTTAGGTAAAATATAGATCACCTGAGATCACCTGAGTAGCAACTAAACCCTTCATTATCTTGTGGACCACGGTAGAGGACAGATTCAGAAACAGACATGGGGACTTTTGTTTTCACATATGGTAGGCAATTCATGTCAATGGTCACTGAACTCAGCTAGACCACAGATACTACATATTTTAGAGATTTTCTTTAAAGGTACTGAAAAACATACCAACTAATGTGAATTACTGAACGAGAATCCTAAGGAGGGCAGAGCCATAGGGAAGAAAATCTGGCGTTCAGAGACGTTTTAGGTTATGGAGTAATATGCTGATTATTGAGAAGGCAGGCGGGTCAGGAGGCTGACTAGCCCTTTATTTTATTTTATTATTTTTTTTAACATTTACTTTTTTGAGACAGAGACAGAGCACGAACAGGGGAGGGTCAGAGAGAGGGAGACACAGAATCTGAAACAGGCTCCAGGCTCTGAGCTGTCAGCACAGAGCCCGACGAGGGGCTCGAACTCACGGACCGCGACATCGTGACCTGAGCCGAAGTCGGCCGCTTAACCGACTGAGCCACCCAGGGGCCCCAGACTAGCCCTTTTGAAAGGGATTGAGGTAGAGATGCCAGATCAAGTACTGGACATCCAGGTGAACTTGAATTTCAGATAAACGATGAACAAATTTTCAGTATAAGTATGTCCCATGTGATGTTTAAAGTGAGTGGAGGAAAAGCTAATATCCATGGGATATTAGCCAGCACATCTGGGTGTTCAACAACAAAATGTTGATACCCTTTATTGCTATGTAAGGTTTTAATTTGTGGTAAACCAATACTTTGATAGCAATAATTTGTTATGACAATGGCTAGTTTTGTTCTTTCCTAGTGTGAAAGTAAAGACATATTTGCAAAGCTTGGCTGAATTTGGCAGGAAAAGGAGGAAGAATTAGGATAAAATGAAGTAAGTGGTTGCTTTTTTCTGCCTTCCAACACCCCCTCCCCCCTACCCCCACGATATACACAATGGAAGGAAAGAAAGAAAATCAGGTTTTCTCTTGTTGCTTGAGAAGACTTAAAGATCTAAGATTAATAAAATCTGTCTAATTCTTTGGCTGGTAAGTTAGTTGAAGTACCCCAGACCAAAAGGTATGAAAGAGAATGGATAAATGGCTTGTGGAGATTAAAGAAGTAAGAGACAGGAGAACACTTCCTCTGGCTTCCAAAAAGAATCTAGTCAAAGGTGTCGCAGACTATGAGTCTGGAATTCTCCCTTGTCCAGCAAGAGGGCAAACACAGAACCAGATACGAGAAAGCCTAAGATTCGGAAAGAGTCAAGAGCTCGTACTGGTGCTTCGTCGTCGTATTTATTGAGCTCACAAGATATTACCCACGTGGTGAACACGAAGAAAACAACATCTTCTACCCGTGGATGTGGAGAAAACAATCAGACAGTAATCATTAACTTGTGTGTGTAAGAAGCAAAGGGTGGGGGGGGGGGCAAGTGGAATTTGTGATATTGGTGTCAGATGGAAAGTAATTTCCTGCAGGTGATATAACAAGTTACTTGTGATCCCATTACAATATCTCGCTAGCTAACCTCGGGCGTTTTCGCCCCGTGGTGGCGGCTTTCCGCCCTAAGCTTTTTTCTAACCCATTTGTATAAGTAGGACCTACTACCCCACAAAAGGGAATGGAGAAGTAGCGGAGGGGCAGGGCCAAGAGACCTACGTATATTTGAAGAAATGTAAGGTGAGGGGAAATTTACAACCGCATAGAGTGGGGAGGACAGGACATCCCAGGTCATAGATGGTCAGCACAGGTGGTGGAAAGCTCCATGAAGCCATACTCTGGGAACAGCCGTGGGCTGAAAGCTTGGGGAAGCTCTAGCAAGTGTGGGCACAGATTGGAGGGGCATATCTACAGAGTGCTAACGATGACCCAAGTCTCAAAATGATCTCTTTTTTCTTATTGGGATGGTTAATTTTTTGTGTCAACTTGACGGGGCTACAGGATGCCCAAAAATCTGGTAAAACATTATTTCTGAGTGTGTCTGTGAAGGTGTTTCTGGAAGACAGTAATGTTTCAGTTACTGAACTAAGTAAAGCAGATGGTCCTCCCCAGTGTGGGTGGTAATCATCCAGTCTGTTGAGGGCCTGACTAAAACAGAAAGATGAACGAAAGGCAAACTTACTTGCCTTGCTGGAGGTGATACATCCATTTTTTCCTACCCATAGACACCGGCCCTCCTGCTTCTTGGGCTTTTGGATGCAGACTAGGGCTTCCACCATCAGACTCCCAATTCTTAGGCCTTCTGACTTGGACTGAATTACACTACCAGTTTTTCAGGTTCTCTAGTTTTCACAGATCATGTACCTTCTCTGCCTCCATAACTGCATGAGCCAATTTGTATAATAAATATCCTTCTCTCTCTCTCTCTCTTTCAGTTGGTTCTGTTTTGCTGGAGAACGCTGACTAATACACTTACTAACCCTATTGGGCAGGAGGCCATAGACAAGTCAGAGAATAGGCAGATGTAGAGAAAATTCTGGAAATTAATATGAAGTTAGGATGTAACTGATTCATAAACCTGAACCATCAATAAATCACTGTACTGGATTGTGAGAAATCCTGAAATTGATCTGAGTAATATGTTCACATTAGGTAAGCTGAGATTTCAGAGCCAGGAATGAATGGATTATAAAAATGAAGAAAATTTGCTTAACATTTTGACTATCAATTGTATACTTACCATACTAGTGTATACACAGAGAACCTGAAGAAAAATCATACCCAATTGCTTATGGTGATTTGGGGCTGGGGTGGAGTGGAATGGAATGGGATATGAGATTATAGCAATTTTCTCTTAGTGCATTGTGTTTTCTCAAATGTTTGAATTTTGTACAGAGAATAATTTCCTTTGTAGCCAGACAGAAACCCTTCCCCAAACAAGAAAGATTAACATCAACATGGGGAAATGTCCTGAGCATATATCACCACGACTTCCCTTCTGCTGGGGCACTGAATTACTAAGCTAAGCCTAGCCTAGAATTGGAAAAGACAGAAGAGATCCCAAATGTGACATCTGAGGCTTAGATTCACTAATGAGAAGATGCAAGTTCAGGGCACCCGTGTTGTCAATGCTGAGATGACCAAGGACCTAGTCATTTCAGTGTGACTCTACATCTGTGGCAAAGCCCATAGTGAGATTCTCTGCCTCACAGCTGACCTAGGTGAAGCACTTGAACTAACACAAAACGGACCTATCTTCCTACCCCATGCATTCTCCAGAAGAAATACTTTTCCTGCTGATACTACTTGTCTGAGAAAAATGTCCAGATAGGGTAGAATTTCTCCTTTTCCATATAGCTGAGAGGGGATGGTTCTCTCCACTAGAAGAGCCTCCTGCCTCCGCCCCAGTGGAGAGGACTTGATTTAGCCCTGTCACCTCCTGTCTTCTGGTGGAGAAAAATCTCACCATATCTTTCATTGCCTGACAACCCACTACTGCTGAAGAGGTAGGGTGGAAGCTCATGATGAAGAGACTCTCACTTTCTAACAGGAGTACGCAAACAAAGCTCAGGATGAGGCAAAGCTGAAAAGTAGAAGCAGGTGGCTCTGACTGGGGAGATTGCATCCTTAAAAGTGGAAAACAGAGTCAATACTGCTGAAACCCGAGTTTGTGATCAGAAGGTTAAATGGAGGAAGTGTATTTCAACACAAAAGAGGAATACTAAGAAATGTAAATCACGACTGAAAATATAAGCGATATGGATGACACTCCTAGCAGAACTAATATGCAAATGATCAGCATTCCAGGAAAAAAAGGAGCAGATGGAAATGGAATCAATAATCAAAGCAATAATCTTCAACTCCCTGATCTGAAGATCAAAAGAGTTTACTAAATGTCAGGCAGAAGTGATGAAAAAAAACACAAAACTCCACACACATCTAGACATATCTTTGTGAAATTTCTGGCCTCTTGTGGAAAGAGAAAAAATATACATTTTCAGACAGGTAAAAAAAAGTTTGAATATAATGGAAAAAGAATGTTTGACTTTGACTTCTTACATACCACACTAGACACCGGTGAAATAATGTTTATCAACTTTTGAGAGCAAGCACTGTTGTCTAAAATCCTACCTCAGAAAAGTTATCATTCATATGACAAAAGAGGGACTTCTTTGGATATGTAGGAACTCAAAGTATTCTACTCATATTCTTATTCAAAATTACTCAAGGATGTACTGCAGCATAAATGATAGTAAATTTGAATAGAGATCTAAAGCAAGTGGAAAATAAAGAATACAAGAATGAGCAGTGAGCAATGAATCCAGTAAACTATGTGGATGAGAATAAAGTGATTGCAAATTGTCTTGGCACTGTTGAATAAGTATACTGAGAAAAGGCCTACTCGAAGGAAAAAGTGAAAAATAACATGGAATTACATTTCTGGAGTAGTTCAGAAAATCTAGGATGTGAAAATGGTGTGAATGAATGAGAGTAAAATATTCTTAAGGTCCCATCATTATGGGGAATGGTAAAAGTAGTATTAATTTTAATAAAATCAGAGAAATACCGGTTTTAATATGACTGTTTAAAGTACATGCTAGTGAACTAGCAGATAGAGAAATGCTATAATGTTATTTCCAAATATTATAATTTACCAATAATTATAAATAATTATTTATAAAATAAATAAATTATTATTTATTAAAAAATAAATAAATATTTATAAATATAAATAATTTCCCAATTATTGTTAGGGGCAACTGGAATAAAAAACAAAATAAACATGGCATCCACATACAACTTGTTCAATTCAGCAGAAGTAGAAAAGCATAAGAATGAGTATAAAAAAAAGAAATTAACATAACATTAGATGGGAATGAGAACAAATCACCTTTCACAGTAAATGTAAATAGGTTGAATTCTGCAATTAAAAAACAAAGTGCAGCTGTCTGCTTTTAATAAGATATGTAAATGAAATTAAAAAAAACACGCCCAAGGGTTGTAAATAAAAGTCAAAGACATAAACAGTAAGTGCAAAGAAAAAGGGATGGTCATAATGATATCAAAAAATAAGGAATGCCACATAAAAATAAAGCAGTAAATGTATCAGAGAGACACGTATAAATGAATTTTTAAAAAGCTACAAAACTCCCTGGTATATGTATCAGAAAGGGTTCAATCAGGAGATAATAATCACATTGCAATTTGAACAGGGAAAATTTAATATAAAGAATGTTTTGCTAGTAACAGGAGATTAGCTTCTAAGAAGTAAAGTGAGCTCTAAACAATGCAAGAAGAACAGGTAAAGGGAACAGACACCACCCCTAGGGCTGAGACTGAGCACCTAAGGAAGGAACAAGTTTGGGAGAGCTACCTCCCTCACCTCACCCTCTACCCCAGCCTAAGATTTAGAGATCATTAGAATGGATGTGATTAAAGCCCTTGGATGGTTAAGTTCATCAGGATATACAGATTACAGCTGGCAAGCAGGCACTGCCTGTTGGAATAGCAACATACGTTGCTAGGAGGCGGCCTATGAGGTGCAGTTGAGCTGCTTAGAAGCTATCTAGGGTGCCTGTGAAACTTAAATGGAACCCAGTAGTGTTGGCCAGTGGGGGCAGGGATGAGGGTCGGGGAATGTTGAGGGATTGGGGGTAAGGGGTTGGGGGGTGTGAGAAGGCCCTGCATGAGGTAGAAAGGGAAGCTGATTGGAACTAGAAAGAGATGTTCCTTACTCCTGCGGTGTCCCTCCACCACCCTCTACTGACAAAGGCTAATTAACACTGTGTGAGGTGTCAAAGGAGAAATATTCATAGCGTCCAGCTAAAGTTTTACAAGTAGGCCAACGAAGGGTACATTTGGAACTGAGAGACAAGAACTTGGTAAGTGGCAGAATATTCAAGGAGGACAGTGAGACTTTAATATCCCTCTTCCAGAATTTGATAGATTATATTGAAAAAAATTAATGCTGTTAAAAGGATTTCACGCAGAACATGTAAGAATTACAAAATTATTATGTACTTGACCAAAAAAATCCCAAAATGTGGCTATTTTAAAAGTCTCCTTATTTGGCTGTAAAACAATATATGAATATAATTGTTTTATATTTATAAGATATAAGAAAAATATAAGAATAACACCTCAAGAATGAGATAACTAAAATAAACTTTAGCCAAGTCTTTTTTTTTTTTTTTAATTTTTTTTTTTTTTAACGTTTATTTATTTTTGGGACAGAGAGAGACAGAGCATGAACGGGCGAGGGGCAGAGAGAGAGGGAGACACAGAATCGGAAACAGGCTCCAGGCTCCGAGCCATCAGCCCAGAGCCCGACGCGGGGCTCGAACTCACGGACCGCGAGATCGTGACCTGGCTGAAGTCGGACGCTCAACCGACTGCGCCACCCAGGCGCCCCTAGCCAAGTCTTAAAAGAACTTCAATTTAAATTAAGAATGTTTTAAAAGTTATTTCCAGATCCATGAGAGATACCAAAGTGAAATTACAAATAATCTAGAAGTTGACAAGAATAAGAACACTAATTATCAAAATCTATGGGATATGGCTTAAATTTTAAAAATTCATAATCTAGAAGCTTATTTTTTAGCAAAAGAGAGAGAACATGCATATTTAAGTGTTCTACTTAAGGAAAGAGAAAAGTAAAAGAAAGCAAATAATAAAATTTATAAGGGAAAAGTAAACTAAAGAATTAAAAAACAAAATGAAGAGTAGAATGGAACACTAAATGAAAGCAAAAGCAGCTGAAGAATTGAATGATTTTTAGCAATCTATAAAATATTTACTCAAGAAGAGATAAAATATTTGAAAACACCAATAGCTGTATGTATTTTTGTGTTGTGTGTATGTAAAATATTGCTAACAACTTACCACTGAAATGTATAAGGCTTGGATGATTTTATAATTAGGTTCTAATTAGCCTTCAAGAAACAGCCATTTTCCATGTATTCAGACTTTCCCAGAGCATGGAAAAAAATCTTTAAAAATTCATTTTATAAGGTGAACATAACCCCTCACACAAAAATTTGAAGATGTGGTACAAAATTTTAGTTTAGGTCACTTGTGAATGTAGATAGAAATATCCCAATTGTGATCTTGGCAAATGGAATCACAGCAGTGTTTTAACATAATAGTAATAATAATAATAATAATAATAATAATAATTTATTTAAATTATTATTATTATTATTATTATTACTGTGGCCAAATAGTTTATTACAGGGATGTAAGAATGTCCCAAAGCTAAGATCTAGCTATACAACTTATAATATTAAATTACAGGAAAAAAGAGCTTCTCAATAGCAATAGAGTCTGGGAAATAATTTAAAGTAAGGAAAAAATAAATTGGGAATAAAAATGGTAAAAATTGTTATCCAGGAAGAAAAAGAAGAAAAATCCTAATAAATGATGAAATAGTAAAGTCATTGATGTTAAAATCAAATAAAAGAGAGGGATGGTCCTTATAAATCATTACTTTCAATTTATTTTGTATTTCTGTTTCATGCAACATAACAAAAAAATAAAGTAAGTTGTATCTCTACTTGAAAACCAGAAATAAAATTATCAAGGGGCACCTGGGTGGCTCAGTTGGTTAAGTGTCCGACTTCAGCTCAGGTCATGATCTCATGGTTCACAAGTTTGAGCTCTGCATCAGGCTCTGTGCTGACAGCTCGGAGCCTGGAGCCTGCTTCAGATTCTGTGTCTCCCTCTCTCTCTGCCCCTCCCCTCTTTGTATTCTCTCTCTCTCTCTCTCAGGAATAAAAATATAAAAAAAGAAATAAAATTACCATGATTTTCATACAATTTGTAAGTATACCAAAAGAATTCCAGCGTCAGAAAAAAATCATTATAAATAATAAGAGTATATCGTATGTTCCCTGGATACAGGATAAATATACATTTTAGTGACTTTCCTTTGTATTAACAAAAATCTGTTAGAATGGAAATTTAAAAACCTTCTAATCCTGATAGGAATATATGAACAGGAATGTTAAAAAATGTATTTAAAGATAAACATTTATTGAATGACAAGTGAAATGAAAAGTGATGATATTTCTGATGGGGAAGATTTACTGACAAACATATCAATCATTCCCAAATTAGTGTATGCATTTAACATGGTTCCAGTAATAGTCCGTTGGTATCTCTTGTGTTCCATTCACAGTTCCTTTGTATATCATTAACTTCGTGACAGAAAGGAGATGGCACATCCAAATTTCAAAGGGAATAATTGAGGAAAGTTTAATAAAGGGATGATTTACGAAGGTTTTGGTAGGGTGAAGTGGAATCTGCAGGAGATGGTAAAGCCCTAGACCCACATTACCATCATCAGTCCTAAACAAATGGGAAAGGGGAGGGAGTGGTGACCAGAGAGTTCCAACTCTAGCTGTAGAAGGGGACCATCCCATGAGAAGTGGGGCTACTGGGTGGAAGCCGATGCGGACTGGTAGTCCTGATGGGAAGGAGCTGAGTCAACAAATGCCTTCTCTGTCCTTCAGTCTCCTATGGATGCCTCTCCTTGACCAAACCTGAATGGCAGCAGGCAGGAGATCCAAAAAGAGCAGGCCATAGATGCCAGCCTTCTAAGATATAGATAGAACAGGGTAGTAGAGAGAGGCAAGCAACACAGTCTCTCGACTGGAGAGACAAACACAGATGTACACAACCATATGAAAGAATCAAGTATAACATTGCTAATAAACATTGAAAACTACACATAATAGAAGGGGACTTGTCTCATCCCAGATCTTAAAAATTTGAAATAAGTGTGTGGATTAAGAAAAGGAATAAGCAAGCAAAGCAATAGAGTTGAACAGAGAGCCCAAAATAAGCTTAAGTTTATATGGGAATTAAATACACATTAGAGATTCTATTCCATTATGTAGAGGAAAGAACGGCTACTCAGTAAAAGTTTTTAGCTATTTGACCATTGATTTGGAAGAAAACGAAGTTGATATTTAACTCCTATAATTCAAAAGTAAATTTAAGATAAATGAAAAAACTAATTAGAAAAATGAAATAGAATTTATCTGTAAAGAACTATGGTTTTATAACTTTGGTTTTGATTGCATTTCCTAAATAAAACAGGAATGTCATAGAGGACAAATATAATGGATTTGAGCAGATAAAAATAAAGTCTAGATTGCAAGAGATAACAAACAAAACAAAGGTATATAACAGCAAGAACATATCTGCAACAAAATAATACACAAAGGGTCAATAAAATAAGTAAAGCTATTTTCTAAAAGTAAGAAACAATCACACCGTCAAATAAAGAAATGAGCAAATTGTATGTACAGGCAATTACAGAAAAGGAAATATAAACAAAAAATAAACAATGAAAACATGTTAAACCTAATAGAAAAATTTATAACTTGAAAATATTATCAGAATGGAACACTTTAACTACCCAAAGCTATCTACACATTCAATGCAATCCCAATCAAGATTGCACCAGCATTCTTCTCAAAGTAGAACAAGCAATCCTAAAATTTGTATGGAACCACAAAAGGCCCCAAATAGCCAAAGTAATAGTGAAGAAGAAGACCAAAATGGGAGGCATCACAATCCCAGACTTTAGCCTCTACTACAAAGCTGTAATCATCAAGATAGCATGGTACTGGCACAAAAACAGACACATAGACCAATGGAATAGAAGAGAGACTCCAGAATTGGACCCACAAATGTATGGCCAACTAATCTTTGACAAAGCAGGAAAGAATATCCAATGGAAAAAAGACAGTCTCTTTAACAAATGGTGCTGAGAGAACTGGACAACAACATGCAGAAGGATGAAACTAGACCACTTTCTTAAACCATTCACAAAAATAAACTCAAAATGGATGAAGGACCTGAATGTGAGACAGGAAATCATCAAAACCCTAGAGGAGAAAGCAGGAAAAAAACCTCTCTGACCTCAGCCACAGCAATTTCTTAACTTGACACATCCCCAAAGGCAAGGGAATTAAAAGCAAAAATGAACTATTGGGACCTCATGAAGATAAAAAGCTTCTGCACTGCAAAGTAAACAATCAACTAAACTAAAAGGCAACCAATGGAATGGGAAAAGATATTTACAAATGACATATCAGACAAAAGGCTAGTATCCAAAATCTATAAAGAACTCATCAAATTCCAACCCGAAAAACAAATAATCCAGTGAAGAAATGAGCAGAAGACATGAATAGACACTTTCTAAAGAAGACATCCAGATGGCCAACAGGCACATGAAAAGATACTCAACATCATTCCTCGTCAGGGAAATACAAATCAAAACCACACTGAAATATCACCTCACGCCAGTCAGAGTGCTAAAATGAACAAATCAGGAGACTATAGATGCTGGAGAGGATGTGGAGAAACGGGAACCCTCTTGCACTGTTGGTGGGAATGCAAACTGGTGCAGCCATTCTGGAAAACAGTGTGGAGGTTCCTCAAGAAATTAAAAATAGATTTTTATTTTTAATAAAATAACCCAGCAATAGCACTGCTAGGAATTTATCCAAGGGATACAGGAGTGCTGATGCATAGGGGCACTTGTACCCCAATGTTTATAGCGGCACTTTCAACAATAGCCAAATTATGGAAAGAGCCTAAATGTCCATCAACTGATGAATGGATAAAGAAGTTGTGGTTTATATATACAATGGAATACTACGTGGCAATGAGAAAGAATGAAATATGGCCTTTTGTAGCAATGTGGATGGAACTGGAGAGTGTTAGGCTAAGTGAAATAAGTCATACAGAGAAAGACAGATACCATATGTTTTCATTCTTATGTGGATCCTGAGAAACTTAACAGAAGACTATGGGGGAGGGGAAGGTAAAAAAAAAGTTAGAGAGGGAGAGAACCAAGACATAAGAGACTCTTAAAAACTGAGAATAAACTGAGGGTTGATGGGGGGTGGGAAGGAGAGGAGGGTGGGTGATGGGCATTGAGGAGGGAACCTGTTGGGATGAGCACTGGGTGTTGTATGGAAACCAATTTGACAATAAACTTCATATTAAAAAAAAGAATGGAAAACTTTAAAAATATTAGTAACATCTAGTGATGATGAGGCCATGCAAAAACAAGTGCTTTCCTACTGTTGGTAGGAGTGAATCTGTCACGTATTATCAGTAATTACTTTTAAGTTCCAGTTAAAATGTGAATATAGTTTGTCCCATTATTCCATTAGAAGTATAACGTATAAAGAGTATCCTTTATTTCTTTCCTACCTCCCTCCCCTTTCCCCTTCATCCCTTCCTGTTAACAGTATATTAAAAAAAATTTTTTTAATGTTTATTTGTCTTTGAGAGAGAGAGAGAGAGAGAGGGAGGGAGAGAGGGAGGGGCAGAGAGAGGAGACACACAATCTGAAGCAGGCTCCAGGCTCTGAGCTATCAGCACAGAGCCTGACACAGGGCATGAACCCAGGAACCGTGAGATCATGACCTGAACTGAAGTCAGAAGCTTAACCAACTGAGCCACCCAGGCACCCCAACAATATATCTTTTTTTAAAGAAACATGCATTTAACATGGTTTAATTAAATGTCCTTCTGCAGTAGAAGGTTTTATGGCTGAATCTGTTAGTGTTCTCAAATAGTCATGGCCTTGTCTACATAACCCAAACATCCTTGCAATTAGCTTGAGACCACATGACTATTTCTGGTGTATGAATATAAGCAAAAGGGAAGATATGTGGATGCAGTTGGGAGAGGTGTGACTTCTCCCATCCTTCTCTTCCTCTGCTATGTGGGCCTTGGAGGGCCTGTGTCCCAGATGGCATAGTTACAATACAGAGGAAGACTGCCCCACCCATGCCAGATTTACATCATCAAGAAATAAACATTTATTGTGTTGTGCATCTGAGCTTTATTTGTTATGATAGATGTTTTGTCATTTTTGGTCTAAAGTCTTCAACTGATCGGATGAACTCCACCCACAAATTCAAGAGTAATTGCATTTACTTAAAGTCAACTGATTGTTGATGTTAACACATCTACAAAATACCTTCACAGTAACACCCTGTTTAGTGTTTGATTAAACAGCTGGGTATTATAGTCTACCCAAGTTGACACCTAAAATTAACCATAACATAGCTCCATGTGTACTGACTTAGAAAAACATTAGGCTGTTAAGTAGAAAGAGAAAATTGTCAAGGAACTGAACAGAATTTGAGGCAGATATTTAGGGTTGGCTGTTCAAGGTCTATTCTAACTTTTGTGTTTAGCATGACTCTGTGCACTTATGAGACTGAAGGAAGAAACTGTATTTCCCAAGATCATGTGAATCTTGGGTGCCTGATGTGGCCAAGGTTCTCCTTGGAAGAACAAGGTGAGACACAGCTGTATGTGGAAAGGTCTGATCTCTAATAAGGGATGCTGGGACATTTGGCTCTTCTGGGGCAGCTCTGGTATAGTACCAGGTGTCGAGTCCCAGTGCTCTGGCTGCCCAATTGTGTAGTCTCAGGAGTAGGTTTTCTGCTAGAATAGTCTGCGGTGTAGATGAGCCTTTCTCCTGGCTCCTTTTATTTTGGATTGCCTATAATGCAAATTTGTCTCTGGCTTTGCCAGAAACTCTGTATGGTACTTAATGTTCTCTAATAAATCCCTTTCTGCTTAAACCAGCTATATTTGATACTGTTTTCAGTTACTGAGAACCTTAGCCAATAGTGTATGATCTATTACTGTAAAAAGAAATAGACATTTCTGTTTAAGTTTCAGTATAAAGATACGTAAAATTTTAGATATGTCCAAGTAAACATTAAACAAATGGGAAATATAGAGATCAGCATGGTGTGGAAGAGGGAGGGAAATTTATTTCTGTATCAAGCAGAGTCCAAACCAGTCAGGAAAATTTCAAACCGCTCAAGGCTGGAGCTGCCACTACCTTTAGGACTCACTGTGATTTATTATTAAGTTTTCTTTTGAGTTGGGCTTTCTAATACTTGCAAAAATAAATTCTATAAATTTATAATGATAAATTGTGTAGTGTACACCCATATTCAAAATATTAGAAGGTTATGTCAAATGCACCTAATCTATATGCAATTAATATGAAAATAATTGAATACATTTAGTTAAGTTACTTTTGACATGCTATAGGAATCCAAAGTTCATTTTCCACTAAATGTCACAACTTTAATCAAAACAATATGTCTGTGCTGAGATGAAAAGATACTTTTAAGTAACTGATCTTTATTGCTTTAATTTTACATTTGTTATATTTGATCCTCTATATCAGATTTGTTATCAATTATTTGATTAATGTAATCCAGTATCTACTTAAATATTTTTAAAACCCTGAAAGAGAATCGTAATGAGATTAAAGAAATAGTTGCTGAATGGGACCCTGTCCTCATTGTCTCCTGAATGCAAGCCTCCTGTGGACAATTCATTTTTCATTTGCTCAGCACCACATCTGCTATCCTACTTAGATGGTCTCCAGGAGTAGAATGGCAGCTGCTGAGGTCTTGCATACTCCAGGTTGTCCCTGGGTTCTTTTGGAGTTTTTTTTTTCCCCACGTTGAGGAATGTGCTTCTGATTAATTCTATGTCTGGGGATTTTTGACAAAGGAAGTAAAGAAAGTAGAGGTCAGTTCTCCACTGTGGGTGAAGCAATGAGGTTCTTACCAAGTTCATCATCAACATGAGATAATGAGGCTGATGTGCAGGAACAGATAAGAGATGGTGAGAGTCCTGGCAGCATATTTGGTTACCTGAACCTGATTGCTTAATATACAACTGAAATAAGAGTTTCAGTCACTTGCCTCCAGAAGAGACAAGAAGTAATGGAATCTCCTACATAGCTTTATTTTTCTTGAGATGAGTTTGGCAGGAAACAAAATTGCTTACCCTGCAGGGTTTAGTAATGGACTATCCAGCAGCACTGAATTGGGATAGTGGTGGTTTAAAGTGCTGAGTGCTATCCGGAGACAAATTATCCACAGGTTGGTGAGAAGATGGTCTATACTCAAGGGAAGTAAACATGCTACCCAAGTGTCATCAGTCCCTAAATGGACTCTTCACCCCAGACACCCATTCTTGCACTCCCAGACTCTTTAGTTAAGACTATTACTCTCCCTTCTCACTGTTGCCCCCAGTAATTTTCCATGCCCTTCTCCTATCCCCATTCTTATCTGGTTTGAGGGAGCAAAATCCCTCTCAAAGCAATGAGGAGTTGCATGACCATGAACAATGTTATTCCACTCAGGTCCAAAGTTCCTAGTGTATAAAATGGAAGAGGTTGTCAAGGTCACTTTTACTATTCTTTTTAAGCTGAAAATATGATTTGGTGGATTATAAGGTAGAAAGAATGCTTTGGAATGGGAGATACTTTTCAAAAAAATAGGTAAATTTCTGGTTCTTTGTTCCTCCTTGCTTGACAGACAGCTGTATCTTCTGGTGCAGTGCCAGCCACATCCCTGAGACATGATGATGAAGGCTGGAGTAAAAGGATTTGTCATATTGGGCACCCGATTACCAAGTCTGCTTTTAACTCTGGCCAAGTGGATATTGTTGCCATCGATGACCCCTTCAATGACCTCAGGTACATGGTCTATATGCTGCAGTATGATTTTGCCACAGAAAATTCCATGGGTCAGTCAAGGGTGAGAATGGGACACTTGCCATCAATGGAAACCCTATCTCCACCTTCCAGGAGCAAGATCCTGCCAACATCAAATGGAGTGATGCTGGTGCTGAGTATGTTGTGGAGTCCATTGGGGTCTTCACTACCCTGGAGAAGGCTGGGCTCATTTGAAAGGTGGGACCAAGAGGGTCATCATCTCTTCACCTTCTGATGATGCCTCCATGTTTGTGATGGGTGTGAACCATGAGAAGTATGACAACTCCCTCAAGATTTTCAGCAATGCCTCCTGCACACCAACTGCTTGGCTACTTTAGCCAAGGTCATCCATGACAACTTGGCATCATGGAGAAATTCATGACTCCAGTCCATGCCATCACGGATACCAAGAAGGTCAGAGAGGCCTCTCTGGGAAGCTGTGGTGTAATGGCCAAGGGGCTGCCTAGAACATCATCCTGGCTTCTACTGGTGCTGCCAAGGCTATAGGCAAGGCCATCTCTGAGCTAAATAGGAAGCTCATCTGCATGGCCTTCTGTGTCCCCACCTCCAATGTGTCCATCATGGATCTGACCTACTTCCTGAAGACAGCTGCCAAATATGATGACATCAAGAAGGTGGTGAAACAGGAATTGGAGGGTCCTCTTAAGGGCATCTTGGCTACACTAGTTTGTCTCCCATGACTTTAACAGGAACACCCACTCTTCCATTTCGATGCTAGGGTTGGCACTGCTCTCAATGGACACTCTGTCAGCTCATTTCCTGGTATAACAATGAATTTGGCTAAAGAAACTAGGTTGTGGACCTTATGGGTTAACATGGCCTCCAAGGAGTCAGAGACCCCGGGACCAGCTGAGGGCTGAGAACAAGAGAAAGAGAGAGGCCCTCAGCTTCTGGGGAGTCCTTACCCCAGCTCATCCTCCAACACACTGAGAATCTCCCAACCTCCACAGTTTCCATCCCAGACACCTTGAAGAAGGGGAGGGCTCGGGGAACCCTACTTTGTCATGTACCATCAATAAAGTATAGTGTACTATAAAAAAAGGTAAATTCCTATAAAACATAAATTTTAACATATGCCTTAAAGTAAATCAGGAAGGGGGATTAGTGGAGTCAGAACAACTTAACTTGGGGTTAAGAAATAACCAAATTCCAGGAGCAGCAAGGAAATAAATGTGGTTGCAGTGACATGTATGGGCCAGGACTGTGAGAGATGAGAGATGGGCTTCTCTGCCCTAATGTTTCCAACAGGGCCAAGAGATTTGTTATACACATAACAAAAACAAAAAGACAAAAAAAAAAATACTCATACATAAAAGAACCTCTTTATTGAGAAGGTTCCAATTATCCAACTTTTAGAATCAGAATGCCTCAATGTGATGAATTACCCAATTACATAAACTCCCAATTATGCAGATAGATTTACATTTTGTGACAATATTTGACCAATTTGGAAAATAACAGAAAAATAACACATTTTTTGTGTGTGTGGAAGTATTTGAAGAGTTTAGAAAACACAGAGAAAAAATTAGAACCTCTCTCTCATCCATAAATAATTATTGTGACACAAAAATAGATGGACCATGAAGAAATTTGGAGAAGGAAGTTTTTAAGAGAAAATAAAGATCTATAATACATCTGTAAAGAGCATCAGAAGGGGGTTGTGTGAAATAGAGTGAAAACATTATAAATTGGAAGGTAACTTGACTTGTTTTTAGCCCTACATTATAATTATTTGAGAATAATAGTCATATATTTATCACTTGAGTCACATATTTTCTACCTGATTCAAATACACTAAATTTTTCATACTTAGTAATTTTTTCTCCTTATTGGTGACAAAAGTGCAGAATCTGCGGTGTATTTTCATATTGGCATTGGAGACTAGCAATCTGGATAGGTGAAGGAAATCCTGATGAATCCAGGAGAGATGAAGCACCAAATTGAAAGGTAATGCATAGGAGACCCTGTTGGTTATTTAAGCAACAGGCATTTATCCTGCCCTTCCCTATTAACAGATTCTGATTTTGTTCAGTAATTCAGGTGAGTGGCAACGTACTCAGGGTAGGTGGATCCCTTCTTGGGTTCCATGGGCTGAATCATGGTTAGACTAACCAAGGCAGGGTAGTCCTTTGCCCATGAGTGATTAAGGGGTGGGAATGGGGCATATGACCCAGTTCTGACTCATGACTTAGAAGAAAGTGTTTGCTGGGGAATTCTGGGAAAGATTTTTCTTTCTGATAAAAATAGACACAAGTAGGAAGAGATACCTTCCCATTTCTTTTCTGCCTTTGCGTGTTGTCAAATGAAGAGATGATGTTTGGTACCATGGCAGCCATCCTATGTTCATGAAGAGAAAGGTAAAAATATCTCAGAGAATATAACCCAGAGCCCTGACACTGGAGGCCTCATTATTTAACTAACCTTGAAAACCTATAACTTCGATCTTCTTGTTATTTGAAATAGTTACCTCATCTAAGGTTTTTTGTTATTTGCAGGCAAAACTATAGACCTAATCCTGTTAATGTGTGTTCACTATGGACTCAAACAGTACTGAATTTGAATCGAGGCTTTATCAGTTAATATCTGTATGACCTTTATAGATCATTCTTAACTCTTCTGACCCTCAGTTTTCTTATCTCTGAAATGGGGATAATACTGGAGTCCAACTCCCTGGATTGTTGAGAGGATTAAATGACATACTGCATTTAGAGCAGTCAATTAAATGCTGGCTACATGGTGAACACACATGCAGAAGTTAACCATATTTTTTAAAAAGTTTATTTATTTATTTATTTTGAGAGAGAGTGAGAAAGAGCGGGAAAAGGGCAGAGAGAGAGAGGGAGAGAGAATTCCAAGCAGGTTCCTCACTGTCAGTGCGGAGCCTGATGTGGGGCTCGAGCCCCTGAACCGTGAGATCATGACCTGAGCCAAAATCAAGAGTCTGACGCTTAACCCGCAGAGCCACATGGTGACCCCAGAAGTTAACTATTTTTTTTGTTTGGTTACTATTTTTTTTTTTTAATTTTTTTTTTTCAACGTTTATTTATTTTTGGGACAGAGAGAGACAGAGCATGAACGGGGGAGGGGCAGAGAGAGAGGGAGACACAGAATTGGAAACAGGCTCCAGGCTCTGAGCCATCAGCCCAGAGCCTGACGCGGGGCTCGAACTCACGGACCGCGAGATCGTGACCTGGCTGAAGTCGGACGCTTAACCGACTGCGCCACCCAGGCGCCCCTGTTTGGTTACTATTAAGAAGCTTGTGACTGTAACACAGGCAGCTCTGGAGGGCTCTATCAAAGCAAGTTAGAGAAAAGTAAGCACTCTCTTCCATCTTGCTTGCCCCTGATTGGCACTATTCTGTTCACAAAATGGCCCTTTCGTTCCCTCCTTAACTGTTGCAGAAGAGTCCAGAACAAAGGAGGACTCAGAGACACTTGTGCATTGGAGGAACTGGGGCTAGCTTTGTAGAAAATTGTGCACATTGAGATGTGTTATTAAAATGGAGATTGCAGGTGGTTCTGGAGTTAAGCAAGATATGAGGGCATCTGGAAGTAAGCAGGAGGTTAAGTCTGAGAGAGGACCAAAAAAAATTGACTTAGAAGAACATTTCAGGAACTCACTGAAGACTAAGGAGATCAAAGTAATATTTGGCAGTTGGGGAAGACAGAAGAGGGCACTTCCACGTTATGTAACTACCAAAATTGTTGAGTTTTAGTAGCTGCTTCTCTCTTCCTTACTTTCATTTTTTGTATTCAGTCCCAGGTAAGTAATAAGGATTGAAATGGTACAAGGAGGACAATTTACAAACAGTTCTTTCTTTCATCTCTATGCCACTGAAATCATTTGTTTGCTTGTTTTTGTTTTTATTTTGCTTTTCTGTCAACTCTTGAAATAATATTGACTTGAATGGAGCCTCTTGGTTTGAAAAGCTTATATGGCCAAACCTGCTGCAAGGAAGCCAAGAGAGTGAGAAAGTACAAGCTGGAGGTCTTCTGCTCCAAAGTGGGACTTAGTGACTCTGAAAGCCATGTTGCGACAGGGGACTACCTCAGCACCTGCCTCCTGTCTGCATCATTTCCTCTGCCCTGAAGGTTGTGTAGGAGTTTAGGGGAAGCAGCAGTGTGACTGAACAATCTCTAGCAATCTGATATGGAGTTTCATGATTTTAGTACTTCACTATGACAAAATCTAGCTTCAGAGTTTCCCAGACATCGAAGTTACCTTCCAATTGCATAAGAATCACCTGATGTGGTTGCTAACAGATTTTATGGAAGGTCTAGTTCAGAACACTTGTATGGGGTCCAGGAATCTGCAATTTTCAACAAGCATCTTTGGTGATTCTAATACAGGTGGCCTAGGAACTACATTTTTTAAAAACAAGCTGTAAATACCAGGCCTGCCTTCAAAATGCCTTTCTCTTCCTTTCAACACTCAAGATATAGAGCAATAAGAGATGCTACTTTTGAATAAACACTGCAAAACTCTCTTTAAAAATTAAACTTAACTGGGCAATGTTCTGAAATTAGAACTTTGCCTTGTTAGACTGGGCTACTATCAGAAGGAACATACCTCTCCTGGGAAAAGCCAACACCACTGAGAAATCCAAGGACCAACTAATGCTGCCTCCTCAACCGTCAACCCCTCCCTCACTCAAGGGAAGAGCCCTTTTTCTTTTCTTTTTAAGTAGACTTCACACCCGACCCTGAGATCAAGACCTGAACTGAGATTGAGTCTGACACTTAACCAATTAAGCCACCCAGGTGGGCTGTTTTTGATGTCAACAGGAACTGTGCCTGAAAGCAAAACAAGTGGGGACGATGTGAGCCAATGGCGTCAGAGAAGTCACATTCAGACACATTTAATAGATTAATGAATGAATGAAATTTTATAATATGTTCAGAGACAGGTAAAACTTTAGTGACATGGTGAAGGAACAGATCCATGATTTCCCCCTGTATTGGGAGGACCCAGCTGTAGACATGAAGTTGGAGGCAGTCTGGCTGATTGGTACTCAGTAATGTGGTTGTAAAAGAGGAGGAAGGGGGTACCTGGGTGGCTCAGTCCGTTAAGCATCTGACTTTGGCTCAGGTCATGATCTCAAGGTTCGTGGGTTCAAGACCCATGTCAGGCTCTGGGCTGACAGCTCAGAGCCTGGAGCCTGTGTCTCCCGCTCTCTCTGCCCTTTGCCTATTCGTGCTCTGTTTCTCTCTCAAAAATAAACAAACATTAAAACATTAAAAAAAAAAAAAAAGAGAAGGCAGGCAGGAGAAAAGGAGGAGAGGCTTCCACTCTAAATCATTGGTGACAATCTTTGTCACCATGCATGCCTGCACAGGAAGCTTTCTCCCACAAATTTCATTAGACATGTGACAAAATGAGTTAAATGGGTGTCAGAAGAGATATTTTAACTTTTTCTGTTTTTTTTTTTTTTACATGAACTCATTTTACTGGTGTTAAGAATTCTCTTTCCAAAAAGAATGTAAGTAAGCATACACCTGAAAAATTTCCTTACTATTTCAGAGATTCATGGCCCTCGTGCCACTCATCTGGAGACTCCTGTGAAGCATGTCTTCTCTAGAATACATATTGAAGATCCTAGAAATGGAATTCAGGGGTAGGCTATTCCAGTACAAATGAGATTTTGGCTGAGTATAACATTGACTTCATCATAGCCTCTTTCTGGAGTCAACTGTTTGGTCCAAGTCCTGGCTCTCCCCTGCCTCTCCCCACATCTCCCCACCCCACACCTACTGTAGCACAAGAGGCAGCCTACCAGCCCCCCTTTGACACAGGTCCATATTTCTAAAACACAGATATGGTTCCACACATGTGAGGAATGAAAGAATGAATGTGTAAAGTCCTCACCTGACACATAAAGGTTTCCTGATATTATTATTTTATTCCTTAATGAATGAGGCAAACGTGGGCCACTTATCCAGTCAGTCTTGCTATAAAGTTTACAGTTATCACTTAAATTCTTATTCTTCCATACATACTTTATTTTTTCAAATAGAATAAAGTCTCCATGAGGATATATATATTTCTTATTTTAGAGAGAGAGAGTGCATGAAGAGGGGAGAGGGAGGGAAAGAGAGAGGGTGAGACAGAGAGAGAGAGGGAGAGAATCTTAAGCAGGCTCCATGCTCAGCGTGGAGCCCAACATGGGGCTCAATCCCACAACCCTGGGATCAGGACCTGAGCCAAAATCAAGAGTTGAACACTCAACCGACTGAGCCACCCAGGTGCCCCAATGAGGACTGATTTTAATGTTTTAGATCCTGTGTCTCATAGAGAATGGATACTTCATAAAAATATGTAGAAAAAAATGAATGTGTGGAATGAATTTTACTAGGCCTAAGTGTCCTCTCATCCTTCCCTTCCTTTACACTTCATTGCCACTGCTTTCATTTAGAACCCTGTCCTTCCTTATCAGCACTCTCAAAGTAGCCATGGCCTATTAAAGCATTTCTGAAACCTGCCTACTGTTAGAATCATTTGGGGGGATTTTGACTACATATTTCTAGCCCCTTTGAGATGGATAGAATTAGCAGCTCTGAAGTGATAGTACTGAGGGAAGTGGAATATTTTCAAAAGTTTCTCAGGTGATTCTTAAATAATGCTAATTTTTGAAACTACTTGTTCTGTATTAAAGAGTCTAAATTGGGTTGCCTGAGTGACTCAGTTGCTTGAGCATCTGACTCCTGATTTCAGCTCAGGTCATGATCCCAGCTTTCTGGGATTGAGCCCCAGGTCAGACTCTGTGCTGAGTATGGAGCCTGCTTAAGATTCTTTCTCTTTCTCCCTCTGCCCCTCTCCCTACTCTTTCTCTCTTTCTTCCTCTTTCTAAAAAAAAAAAAAAAAAAAAAAAAAAAAAAAAAAAAAAATTCTAAATTGCTTCATCCTTTCATGAAAGGCCCTTTAACCTTTCATTCACTTGTCTGTACTTTCCCAAGCACTGCCTACCACTCCCCATATGTATCCTATAGCCCAACTATACAAAACACCTATCCTATTTCCTAGTGCTTAGTGCCCCATTCTGGGTGTACTTCTGAGCTCTGAAGGAAGAGGTCAGTTTTTTGTTTGTTTTTATTAAAGTCAGATGCTAAAAACTATTTTATTTTCCAGATTCATGCCCCCTTAAAAATCTCCAACAAAATCTTAGTTAATTTGGTTCATTGGCAGAACAAAGATGATGTTTATACCCTGAAGCAAATGAGCTATTTTTTTTTCAATCTGAGATTTAATTTATATATGATAAAATTCAACTCTCTTGAAAGATAAAATTCAGTGATTTTGAGTATATTCACAAATATTTGCAACTATTATCATTATCTAATTCCAGAACATTTTTATCACCCTACAAAGGAACTTCCTTCACATTACAAATCATTCTGCATTCTTCATCACCCATCTTCAAAGTCTCTGGCAGTCACTCCCCTTTTTTTATTTCTATGGATTTGCTATTCTGGACATCTTGTATGAATGGGATCATATATTATGTGGCCTTCTTGTGTCTGGCTTCTTTGACTTAGTATAATGTTTTCATGGGTCATCCATGTTGTAGCATTATCAATATTTTGTTCCCTTCAATAAGTAAATAAGATTCAATTAAGTGAGAATACCACATTTTGTGTATTCATTCATTTATTGATGGACATTGGGTTGTTTTTACCTTTTTGCCATATTAAAAATCTTGTTATAAACATCATGTACAAGTTTTTGTGTGAATATATTTTTGATTCTCTTTGGTATATATCTTGGAGTGGAATTGCTGGGCCATATGGTCACTCTATGGTTAAATTTCTGAGGAATTGTCAAACTATTTTCCAAGGCAACCATACTATTTTACATTACCACCAATGTATGCAGGTTCCAATTTCTTCGCATCCAGTGGAAACCTGTTATTTTCTATATTTTTTTAAAATTATAGCCATCTTAGCAGATGTGAAATGGTACTTCATTATGGCTCTTATTTGTATTTCTCTAATGATTAATGACATTGAACATCTCTTCATGTGCTTATTGGCCATTTGTAAATCTTTGGAAAATGTCTATTCAAATCCTTTGCTAATTTTTAAATTGAGTTATCTGTCTTTTTATTATTGAGTTGCAAGAGTTAGTTACATATTCTGAATATACATCCACAATCAGATATATGATTTGCAAATATTCTCTTGAATTCTGTGAATTATCTTTTTATTTTTTCACTTGTGTCCTCTGAAGTACAAAATATTTTAATTTTGATGAAACCCAATTTATATTTCTTCTGTTGTTTGTGCTTTTGGTGTCATACTAAGAAACTATAAAGATTTTGCATGTTTTCTTCTGAGATTTTTTACAGTTTCAGCTCCTATGTTTACTCTTTGATGCATTTTGAGTTAATTTTTGTACATATGTGAGGTAGGAGTTATTCATTCTTTTGCATGTGGCCAGTGTATCAGTTCCATGTGTTGAAAAGACTATTATTTCCCCATAGAATTGTCTAGGCATCCTTGTTGAAAACCAACTGGCTATAAATGTGAGGATTTATTTGCATACTCAATTCTATTTCATTGGTCTATATAGTTGGCCTTATACCAGTACTACACTGCCTTCATTATGACAATTTTGTAGTAAGTTTTGAAACCTTGAAGTGTGAGTCCTCCAACTTTGTTCTTTCTTAAGAAAAAAAAATTTGGCTATTATGAGTCATTGCATTTTCATATGGATTTTACTATAACCTTCTCAGTTTCTGCAAATAAAGCAGCTGGGAGTTTTATAGGGATTGCACTGACTCTGTAGACAAGTTTGACGAGTATTGCCATTTTAATAATGCTGTCTTTTCATGAACATGGGATATCTTTCCATTTATTTATTTAGATCATCTTTATTTCAGTAATGTTTTTTAGTTTCTAGTGTATAAGTTTTATACATTTTCTGTTAAATTTATTCTTAAATATTTTATTCTTTTTGATACCACTTTAAATGGAATTGTTTTCTGAATTTCATTTGTGAATTGTTTATTATTAGTGTATAGGAATACGATTGATTTTTGGATTTGACTTATACTGCAACATTACTGAACTCATTTATTAGTAGATTCCTTAGGATTGTCTATATATAAGATCATGCCATCTGTGAAACATGAGCTTTTAATTTACATAGGATTTTGGTTAACATGGCCTCTGTATCATTTATTGTTTTATCCTGATCAAACTGGTTAACTTTCATGAGGATAATTTTCTTCATCTGTAAAATGACAATAATAATCCCCAAATCCAGAGTTGCTGTGAAGAATATATATGTTGACACTGTTCAAATAACCTTTAGTTCAATGATTTAATACATAAATCATGAGAACTGGCCCTTCATAGCTAAGAGTGGAGGAATCTTTTTGCAAATCATTTTCTCAATCCCATTCAGTTTTGGGGTATTTTTGTTAGAAATGGTGCTGAGAAAGAATATATTAAGAGATGTCCATTCTTTTAGGGTGACTGGAACAACAGGAGTTGAAGCTTCAAAGATAGATTGAAATAGATAGATATATTGAAATTCTGTTTAAATATCCTGCTAGATAGGATGAACATTATTCTATAGGAACAAAAAAACTACCAAAGAGTTTTTATTGGGGAATAGTAAAATCAATGTAGAGCATATACTGAAAGAGTGAGAAATTAGGAATAAGGGGCAAAGGTAAGTTGTAAGAGATTGGTAAATAATTGTTGAAAACCTTAACTAAGGCAATACCCTGAAAGATGTTTATAGTATGTTTAGTATGTTTTAGTTGAAGGGCTTCTAGGATTCTTTTGGATTACAAACCATTATTGGAAAGAGGGTTTATAAGAGAAGAATGGGGAAATGTTTCTTTTTTGGAAATGTTTAAGATAACTGCAGAGTACTCAAGTAGATATGCTAATGGGATGACAGAATTAATCTGATATCTAGCAGAGAGTTGAGGATTCTATATGCAAAGTCTTAAAATTTGCCTTCTATGCCAACTTCTGGTCTTCACTTCTGTCCCTGCTTAGCATCTTTCCATGGCTTATAATTATCATAACTTCCTTGTAATTAAACCCAAGCCTCATTTCTTTTCTCTGTCTCTTTCCTTCCCTCCCTCTCTCGTTAGCTGTCCTGCAAAACAAAACCTCTACCCTAGTAAAACTTAACCTTAGTAAAACCTAAACTCTGCATTCTTCACATCTACACCTTAGACCTTCCTCTCCCCATAACTTTTCTTCTCCTCTGCCATCTGAACTGAACAACTAAGACACCTATGGTCTTGGTAATTCTACTTGCTGTTTTCTTTGTTGGATCTCCTGTTTCTTGGCTCATAAATATTCTTCTTTTTTGATTTAAAGTAGCATAAAAGGTAAATTTTAAAATCTTTGTGAGAAAATGACTATTTTACAACCACGCTATTTTGAGTTGGTTTAGAATTATAGACTTGGTTTAGAATTATAGACTGAAAATCAGTGTCCCTCAGAATTTTGAAGGATTGAAGGCATTTTAGAATCTGGGATTACAACTGAAAAACCTGACATCATTTTGATACTTATTTCACTGTTTATGACTTGTGGTTCTGCATTGAAAAGCTACTGAAGTTCACTTGAAGATCTTGGGATTGTCTCTCTATTCCTTATCTTCTGAAATTTCACAATGATATGTGGATCTTTTAAAATTTATTCTCTTGGGCACTTGTTGGGTTTTTTCAATCTGGAAACCCATATCCAACAGTTTTGGGAAATTATCCTGTATTACTGATATGACAGTATCTTTCCTTCCATTTTCACATTTTTCTTTTCCTAAAATTCCTATCATACAGAGGAAAGACTTAAATGATCTTCTAATTCTTTTTTATCTTTTCTCCTATTGCCTTTTTATTATAATGTCTGAAAGATTATTTTGACTTCATATTCCATTTATTTAACTGATTTTTTCCATATGATTAATTTGTATTTTTGACTATTTCTCATTTTATTTTTTTTTTTAAATGTTAATTTATTTTGAGATGGGGGGAAGGGCAGAGAGGGAGAGAGAATCACAAGCAGGTTCCCAATGCAGGGCTCAATCTCACTGTGAGATCATGACCTAAGCCAAGATCAAGACTATGACACTTAACTGACTGAGCCACCCAGACACCCCTCATTTTAAATGTTCTTTCATGTTTTAAAAAACTAATAGCATCTTGTTCTTTTTCATGGGTGTAATACTTTTCTAATCTTTCCACTTATGTCAATTAGATTTTAAAAGTGATTGATTATTTTTCTGTTATCTATAATTTCCAATTTGTTTTTCTGTTGATTTTGTCTCTGACATTCATAGTGAGTCTGTCCCCATTTTGTTTGTCCTGTATGATATTTATAAAATACCAGATTTCACATTTTAAAAAAATCAGTGATTTTGGCTTCTTTGGGAAAAAAAGAAAAAAGAAAAATCTGGTCATGCTACAGCCATGTTTTTTTTTTCCTGGTGAGTGGAGACTGTCCATTTTAAATATAATATACAGTCTACTGGTTTCCTGTTTTATTCATTTATCCATCAGGCCTGATAGTCATTTAGGTAAACCGCTTTGTCCAGGCTCCTCTGTCACCCTCATGTCTGCAGTCCACTCAGAAATCCCTTGACTTATACTTCTGGACACATGGCTTATCTTTGAAGATACAATATTTGCTCTGTTTTTCTTTCATAAAATCCTTTGCTATTATCAAATACTTTTGTAATGTCATTGTTCTTTCAACAAGATAGAACAAGTTTTATGACCACTGAAATCCAACAAAGACAGGTTATTATTTGATATGCTCCAAAGACACTCATTAGCATGGATAATTTAGAGTGTTATATTTCATAAATCTATTCTTCTACAAATTAAAGAAAATTTAAAGCTTTAAATTTCTCATGTATCATTTTGTGAGGTTTGAGTCAATTAACACTTTCCAAAGATAGGGTTCTCTTTTTTATATGTAGATATTGTGACTTAATTAAATGTTGACAACTTGGTTTTTATTTATAATATGATAGATTTTTTCTTTAGTTTTTTGAAATAAAAGGATTGCTGTAATTCAGTGAATGCCCATGATAGTTAAATAAAACAATATGTCATATCTTATGGGAGGACCACTTGGCTGGAAGCCATAGGAGCCAGATTTCAGTTCATTGACTCGTCATTCAACCACACATATTTGTTGAGCACCCAATATGTGTTAAGCACTCTTCAAGGTGGTGTAAGCAATCAGCCAATCAGGTTCTGTTTTCAGGGAGCTTATAACATAGTGGGGAGAAAATAGGTAGTAAACTCTACAAACAAATATGTTAACTTCATGGCTTTGGGAAAATTATTTTATATTTCTGAGACTCAGTCTCTCTATGTATAAAATTAGATTGTTGACCTCTAATATCTATAAGTTAATATTCTGCTTTAGATTTCAATTTGTTTTTATTTCTCTAGCAAGGAGTCTGGATGTTGCATAAGAGTAACATAAAAGTGGAAAAAATAACCTCTTCTTGTGGTTTGAGAAGGTATCTTGGGAAGAAGAGTCTCACATTGATATTTAAATTGTCTGAGACTGTGATGGAAATAGAGTTGTATTTCTCTAGGAATATTCTATGTTCAAAAAATGTAAGGCAGAAATATTTCATGCTCATTTTAAAAAGTAACCATGTGCCATTCATTTAACCATTCAATACATACATTTTAGCATTTATTATGTGCTGGGCATTGGCAGTAAGGTATAATAAAAGACAAATCTTCTGTCCTCATGCAAGATACATTTTTAGATAGGAAGATTTCTCCATAATCATAAACAAGTAAATAACACTTCAGGTAGCGGTAAGTGCTATAAAGACACATAACACAGGGCAGAAAATTAGAGAGCGACAGAGGAAGGGAGGAGTCTACTTAATACAAGGTAACAGGAAAGACCTCTTTGAGGAGCTAATTGCAAGAATGCCCCTCTCTCTCTCTCTCTCTCTCTCTCTCTCTCTCTCTCTCTCTATATATATATATATATATATGAGATGACCAACAAAATTTAAATTGTTGATAAATGACAAATAATTTCTCAGTATAAGTGTGTCCCATGCAATATTGTAGACATAATTTGAGTATCAAATTTATTGTTTATCTGAAATTTTAATTTAACCAGGTATCTTGCATTTTTATTTCCTAATCTGGCAACCTTACATTTGAGCCAAGATCTGAATAGTGAGAAAACTATCTACATATTGGATCTAGAGAGATAGATTTCAAGATTTAAAAAATAGCAAGTGTGAAGCCTTGCCATAGGGATGAATGTGACTGCTCAAGACATAGCAGGAGAGCCAACGTGGCTGGATCGGGTTGAGGGAGGACAAATGGCAAATCTTTGTTGGAATATCATGGAGGTTCATTCAACCATTGTAATTGATTTGGATTTTACTTGATGGAAAGTCATTAGAAAGTTTTGGGTGTGGAACGGTGTGATGTAATTTAAATTTAAAGAGACCACTTCGGCTGCCATATGAACAGACCATGGAAGGACAAGAGATGAAGCGGTAAGGGTTTGTGGGGAACAGGTGAAACAGACCATGCCAGAGATGATGGTTTGGAACACAGCATTAGTAGTGGGGAAGGCGCACAGAGGTCTGAATAAGGTTCTATTTTATTTTGTTTTATTTTTAAATATTTATTTATCTGAGAGAGAGAGGGAGAGCAAGCGCATCGGGGAAGAGGAGAGAGAGAGAGGGAGACAGTGAATCCCAAGCAGCCTCCATGCTATCAGCCCGAAGCCTGCTATGGGGCTTGAACTCATGAACTGTGAGATCATGAACAGAGTAGAAATCAAGACTCATCCTGAGCCACCCAGGTACCTCATGAATTGGGGTCTATTTTAAAGGAAGAACTGCAGGACTTGCTGGTGAGTTGTGGGGTATGTGAGAAAGAGGAATCAGGGTTGCTTTCTTCATCTTTGGCCTGAGCAATGGGATAAGTGATCCAAAGCAAGTTTCATGACAACTATAGGGAAGCAAATTATATTTGTGTAAGCAGTTGTTTATTGAAATACACACACACACACACACCCCTTGCACTTGCCAGGGTTATCAATTTCAAGTTACTGCATCATCATCATCATCATCATTTTTTGTTTGTTTATTATACCAGACAACATTACTAGCCCATTATACCTATTACTCAGTTAATTACCATAACAACACTATGATGTAGGTACTGTTATTATAATCATTCTCATAATACAGGGGCTTCTGGGTGGCTCAGTCGGTTAAGTGTTCAACTTGGGCTCAGGTCATGATCTCACAGTTTGTGAGTTCGAGCCCCGCTTCGGACTCTGTGCTGACAGCTCAGAACCTGGAGCCTGCTTTGGATTCTATGACTCCCTCTCTCTCTGCCCCTCCCCCACTCATGCTCTGTCTCTCTCTCTCTCTCTCAAAAAATAAATAATAAACATTAAAAAATATCATTCTCATATGAAAAATAAGGAAAATGAAGTCCACAGAAATTGAAGAACTTGCTCTAAGTCACACAGCTAGTAAAAGGCAAAGTATGGCTCTGAAGGCAAACTGGCAGTCCCCAAAACACTAAACAACTAAGTTTTGCAAAAACAAAGAAAGGAAAAAAATGGTGGTTTGGATCATTGTGATCTAAAAAAGAATATTCATTCAACTTTTACGCTTCTATTCAAAGATTCAGAGAACAAGTTTTTTAATTTAATGAGAAAATTCATGAAACAAACTTTACTAAGTGACAAAAAGGTTTGGCAAATTTAAAGATAGGGACTTTATTCTTGGATAGGAAGACTGAAGTTATAGTCATTTAAAAAAAATTATTTTATAGTGCATTCCCTTCAAAACCACACACACAACACGTGTATACATACATACATACACACATATATATATGTGTGTATGTATGTATATGTATAATTATGTTATTAGTATTATTTCAACAAATCATAAAACAGATAAGCCACAATCTAACTTTACCAAGAATATAAGGGGAAAGCACAAATATAAAACACAGGAAAGAAATAAAGGCATCCTGAGAAATGATAGAAATTAGAAAATTCATGAGACTACTTTTTTCCTCCAAAATCTATTCCAAATATATCTGAAAATTCTGTTGATATGGAAAGCTTACCAAGACATGTGTTTAATAATGGAAACAAGGTGAGAAACTGGAAAATATAATATTTTTTGTGTATAAAAAGGTAGAAAATAAGATCGTATATTCATATTCACTTTTATCTCTGTAAAGTAACTCTGAAAGTATATACCAGACACTCATGAAAGTTGTACCTGGGTGAGGGATGGTGACGGTAGGAAGACTTTCCTCTATACTGCTTTTATATTGAATAATGTGACTGTATTACCAATTCAAATATTTAAAAAATAACATTAACATGCCATATTTTGGAAACTGAAAGGCAATTACCTCTGTGGTGAAAAAGGCATGCTTTGAGCACTGACCATACAAAATCTGATTAGTTTCACTACAAAGCTGCTTTGGTTGGGTAGCATATGGTTTTGATCAAATAAATCTCTGGATGATTTTTATAAGTCTTTCATCACCTATTGATTATGAAAAAAAGAAATCCTTCTGACATCATAGTCTATGTTTGGTCCAATTCCACATTACTAACTTGATTTCCTTTCTCGGAGTCTCTGAAGCAATTTGCTTCCATGCCTGAGCAGGATTTCAGTTCAGAGATAAAATAGAAAGATTATTAACTAAATATGGTGCATTATTTATTTTGTTCTGCTTCTTATTCTCCAAATCTAGTTTTGTGTTCAATTTATTTAAAAAAAAGAAATATAAATATTTCTAGGCTTAATGCTTCAAACACTGGATTTTGAGATGATGTCGCATATTTAATCATATTTTCTACTTTATAATAGTCTGTGAAATAAGTTTGAATAGGTTTTAACAAACCTGATCATATTGCTCTCTTCCAGGGATATTATATTTTACATAATTCTCTCTGTAATTGTGGTATCTGGATCAGTGTCTATAATTTATTCAGGACAATTTCCCTTTCATACATTTTTATTAACAATATATTTTTAGTGTTGATCCCCTCATTTTAGTTTGTCAATACTTTATTTAGCTGAATTTGGGGATTATAGAGTTTGCCCTATTTAATTTTGCTTTTATTATCCATTCCATAAAAGCTGATAATTTGGGAGATTATTATTTTTATTTTTAATCTCTTGGTATGTTTTTTTTTTCATATTTTATTTTATTTTATTTTATTTTATTTTATTTTATTTTATTTTATTTTATTTTATTTAAATTCAAGTTAGTTAACACATAATGTGGTATTAGCTTCAGGAGTAGAATTTAGTGATTCATCATTTACATATAACACCCAGTGCTCATCCTAACAAGTATCCTCCTTAATGCCCATCACCCGTTTACCCCCTCCCCCCACCCACCTCCCCTCCAGCAACCCCTCAGTTTATTCTCTGCTTTTAAGAGTCTCTTATGGGTTACTTCCCTCTGTTTTTGTCATATTTTATTTTTCATTCCTTTCCCCTATGTTCATCTGTTTTGTTTCTTAAATTCCCCATATCTCTTGCAAAGTTAAGCATCACTAGTAGAGTTGTGTCACCCTGTAAATAAGTTGTTATTATGCTTCAACACTTCTTTCTTATAAGGGCTTCTTTTTCCTCAACTCCACATTTCCAACATGCTAGCTTATAATGCTTCTAAATTTCATGTGGGGGTAACATACTCACTACCTGAAAGCTGATAGCATTTGGGAGGCATGGGGAAAAACTCTATGTAGGTGATTAAATTGACGAAGAGAACTATTTCCATTAAGAAAGTGAGTTCTGCAGTTAACTTCAAATACTGATAGCATCATTATCATCTCTGTTTAACATGAGGAATAACCTAAAAATTGTTTTTAGATGTTATAACATAAAATGCCTTTATGAGACTTCTCTTTGCTAAAGAAAATATAGGATCTCAGTGGTTTTTATCTTGCAGAGATACTATGAGAATTATGAAGAAATAAGGTTTTGCTAACTATGATTTTCTGAGAAATCTGTCTCTATTGAAAGAAAATGTGATGAGGTCACTTAAGGACATACTTAGGGTGTTCGGATTCAAACTATAGAATTGCCATAAAAGAGACAGATATAAAGCATAGTGTGGGTATTAGAGTCATCTTTGCTATACTGGAGAAGAAGGATGTCAGGAGAGGTTTTGGAGAAGGATGTGGAGGTGTTTGCCAGGCGTAGAAGCTGTGAATGGCACGGAGTGCATACAGAGGAAAGCACTGTACATGAAAACATGGAAGGGTGAGATGCTCTGGTATTTGGGGCAAATGGATGGAAATATGATGAGATGCTGGTGAGAATAAATGAAGGCAAAGGGATTCAGCCATACAAGGGACAAAGCAAAGCAAAGGGGTCTTTGTAACTCATTTTAAAGATTTTTTAAAAGTATTTTTTCTAACCATATTTTTGGTAAATAAAAATAATAGTAAATCTGCATAAACTCTAATCTTGGTTGGGATTGATTTACACTGTCTTAAAGAAACAAGTAACTCTGTAATTGAGTCTACAGTGTAGACAGTGAAAAGTACAGATGTGCCAATTGAAAGATTCTCTCTATTTCAATGTCTACTTTCTTACCTTTCATTCACTCTTCCAACAGTAATTTGGCTCTTCTATTATATTATCACAATAATTTAGGTCACTGTTACAGACTGAATATGTGTGTCCCTGTAAACTCATCTGTTGAAATCCTAACCTCCAATGTGATGGTATTAGGAAATGGGCTTTTGGGAGGCCATTAGATCATGAATCAGATTAACATAATTTATTGGCATTTCTACTCGGATATTTATCACTTCAGGCTTAACAAGATCAGGCATGAAGCCATCATCTTCCTTCCCATATCTGTTTTTCTTGTTTGTTTTTCTTGTAAACATTATGTCTATCCACTCAGGTGTTTAAGCCTAAAATCTGCATGCCACTTAAGATTGCTTTTCTTATACTCCACAGCTGTGCCTATTGTTTGCCCCTCCTAAATGTGTATCCAGTGTATTTTTCTCTTTCCATTCCTGCCATTAGCCAAGTCCAGGCCACTAAAAATTCTTGCCAGGCATATTGCCATATCCAGCCACAGTGCCCACAGTGAGTTCTAAAAATGCAACTTAATCACATCACTTTTGTAGATAACACCTTTCAGTGGTTCCACATTTTCACTACTCGAGCTTCATCCTAAAAATACCCATCAAACATATTGCAATTGCTAATTGCATTGAGAATTTACCCTACTAGGCTATAAGTGATCGTTTAGAGACAGCATCTTGTGAACAATGGTCATGATGGACATACTCCAGTTTATTAGTCAATGTATATATATATATATATTAAACCTACTATATTCCCTCAGTTGTATACAGAGGACTAGAAACTACAATCTCTACTCTTTCCAATTTTATTTTCTGGCTGGGAGGAACACAACTCGTAAGACATAAATTAAACAAAAACCATTCAAAAACAAACTATGTTACACTGCCTGTTAAGCCAAGGGATGAGAGAGAAATCTAAGCTAAAATATTTGAAGAAGTATCACCAGAGGTGGGATTGGAATTAAGTATTAGAAAATAAGTAGACTTTGAGAACATGAAGGAAGAACAGAATCTATTTCACAAAAGGGGAATAATGTATGAAAATTAAAAACAAAAAAACTTAAAACAAACGTTTTTTTTAGGATAAACATAACAGTAAGCTTACATGAAATTTAACCCTGATTAGGATCTTATACTGCCTTAAAGAAACAAGATAAAATTTATTGGTAAATTCCCCCCCCCCACCCCACTGCCTTTGTAATATTATTTTTAACTTGGTTACTTGTGGTGGTTAGGGGAGCTGATGAAACCAATGTCTTTGTTTTGATCTCTCTGTAGGTTGCATTAGTTCTATGGGCCAACATTATGCCTCCCTCATACTGAGCCTACTCTGTTATAGAGGCACACCATTCCTCAGAGGTAAAGTATTGGGTGCTGAGAAGACACAGGCAGATAGGTTGGTTGAGTGTTCATGTTTCCCATAACTACACAGAGGCATCATTATGTTCTGTCCTGTGAGAGACAATTAAGATCCTATGGATGAACCCTTCTGCAGTCAAAAACTACAAGTCAGGAAAACGTCCACTTTTCTTTGTGAGATGTCATGTGCTAGTAGATGACTGGACTGAATTATGTCTTTCCCTACCCCCAATTCATATTGAAATACTAACCCCCAATACTTGAGAATGTTAACTCTATTTGGAAACAGGGTCTATAAATAGGTGATTAAGGTAAAATGAGGTCATTTGGGTGGGTCTTAATCCAATATGACTGGTGCCCTTATAAGAAGAGGAAATTTGGACACAGACAGGAACAGAGGAAATACTATTGAAGACAAAAAAATAAGATGGCCATCTACAAGGCAAGGGGAGAGGCCTCAAAAGAAATGAACCCTGCTGACCCATTGATCTCTGACTTCCAGCCTCTAGAATCGTAAGAAACTACCTTTCTGTTGTTTACACTGCACAATCTGTGGTATTTTGTTATGGCACCCCTAGAACACTGGCACAGTGATGAAGAGTAGAAGTTTATGTTTCAAAGTAAATCTGTAATTAATAGTTAGGATAATGCTCTTGATACATGTATTTGAAATCATAATCTTTAACTTTAAAATGAAGCATATTGGTTTTAGTTGGAAGAAATAAAACAAAGTGTGATTTTTAATACTAATTTACAGTTTCAAATACATTTTCAGATGCTACTTTACTGTAAGGACTGTCAATACAGTAAAATATAGCCCAACGTAAGGAATGTGATGTGGTCTTGTGTGTAGGCATATGTTATTGCATATTCTGGTACAATCTAGAATTCACTTTAAAATTAGAAATCAGAAGAATGTTGCTTGAAATGGATATAAGCCATGGATGATAAAGTTATCTTATGATACCCAAGGATGTTAAATTGATTGTATAGTAATGTGAAAGTGGCAACCCTATATTTAGGGGTGGAAAAGTCATTTTTTATTTAAACAGCCTATTTCCTCTTCCTTGTCTATTTTTTTTAAGTCCCGTTTGCTGAAATTTCTCATTCTTCATCTCAATTTGAGCCACATATGGTGAGGTTACACAAAAATTCACTGGGCCAATTTGGAGATATCCAAATGTGAAAGGGCATTTTTCAGGCCGAGGAAGATTTTGAAGCAAATTAACTTTAAGATTTTTGATCATTCAAAATAGTTTGGCCTTTTGTTTAAGTAATGCTTTTACTGGACTTAAAATACTTGGATTAGAAAGAACAAATATGTAGCCTTTTGAAAGAGATGCCTTGATCATGGGGATGGACACTGGCTCATGCATGGAGCTGCCATAGGGGACTCCCCAATGTTTCTCCTGTGGAGACGTGTACTGGCAACTGTGGGACACTTTCCCCAGAGAGATGGCAGCTCAGATGTCCTTCCTGGGGCAGTCACCTGAAGCAGCTCAGTTCTTCCCCCTGTAGCTCACTCGGGTCTTTCTAAAGTTTGTTCAATATCCTCCAGTTTCACTTATGACAATGGTTCTCAGTTATAATTTCCAATGTACCGCACAGGACAGTTTTGTTGATTTATCCTGTGGAGATCAAGGCATGTAGACACACACACACACACACACACACACACACACACACGCTCAGGGCCACAGCATTTAGAATCATCAGGGTGTCTACATCAAAGGCTGCGGTCTAAGCATTTCCCTGTGAAACAGGGAACAAGTAGCCAGATGCTGAATGGATGAAGTGGAGTTGAGGTGAGAGAAGCATTTCCCAAACAGTTTCCAAGTAACAGTTGTCCGGAGGGTACTGGCATTAAGCTTGATGCAATTTGCATATTTACATTTATAGACGTTAATGCGAGATCTCTTTTTCTCTTTTGCTTTTTCGCTTGCTTTCACTTTCTCCAAAACTGTATTGTGCACTTAAACTGGTAAATAATTGTGAAAATATAGAGTATAAGGTAGAAAATATAACTATTTCTGCATATGTATTCCTATTTCTCTATCTCTATTATTATATTTGTAATATATTGTAATATATATTATCTATTGTAATATATATTACCTATATATTTTATACATTTGTAATATAATTTGCCTCATTTTATATATATATATATATATATATATATATTCTGATTTTTAAGAATACATCATGAGCATTTTGCCATTTTATTAAAGAACTAGATATTTAATGACATGATTTTTTTTTTTTACCATTTTTAACTATTAAATAATTGCTGCAGTTTTATTTTGCTATTATAATTAACTGTGAGTAGTACAACTGTTGTAACAATGTCATTACGTGCCTGGGAAATTCAGTGTTTAAACAATGACTGGCAGGTGCCCAGATATGACTGCACAGGAACTTCGCCTGTGGTAAGACAGCTCTAAGGCATGACTTCAACTTCAAGGTTTCCCTGAGGGATTAGCTGCAGCTTGCCTGAAGCTTTACCTACAACTACACCCTTGCTTTGCTTCCTCTCTTTTCCCCCTCCTTCTTCCACCGGCTTACCGCCTTCCCCTGGGAACACTTCTTTTAATAAATCACTTGGAAAAAAGGTTTGCCTGTGCTCTGCTTATGAAGAAATTGACCTAAGACACCTTTTAATAAATCTATGATTATTCTCATAAGATACTGTCTTAGAATTATTACTTTATGGGATACATACCTTTCTAAAGTTTTTGACAAATACTGCTAATTTGCTATGTAGAAAAGTTGTATAGAATTAAATTCCTATCACCATGCATGCATGCTTCTTCCGTTGCATCCTTTGGAAGATGATCAATTATAATTTGAATAAATCTTTGTCTTGTTGGTAAGCAAAGAATAGTTCATTGTTATAATTATTGGGGGGCTGTTTTGTGAGCAGTTTCTGAAAAGGACTTAGTCAAACTCTTTTGTAACTGCATATAGGTACAGTATCCTGCTTTGACATTAGTCAGAGTAGAAAGCCCTGGGCCAGCTCCCTTTCCCACAATAGTTTCACCCTCTGTGGAGGCTGCGGTGGGCCTCTAGTGGCCCTATTTGCTTTCAGGGAAGATCCTGATTCCTACCATATATTATAGAACTTGGAGTAGACAGACACTTGATTGACCTGGACCCATGAGGTTCTCTTTCTTGTGAATATAAAACTGAGAGTTAAAGCCAGAAAATCTAAAAAGGTAGAGACTACAAAAATGTAGGGAGAGGGCCTATGCTTATAGCAGCACCCTAAAAAGGAGATCAGTTAGCACAAACAGAATAGAACAGAATACTGGGCTTAAAAATGGCCTGACTCATGCTGATATATGGGAATCTGATAATTAAACAAGTTGGTGTTGCAGAACAGAGAGTAAAGAACCATTCCAGAAATGACATTAGGAAAACTGTTCATCCATATGGAAAAATGAAAATGGATCTCTACCTCATATATACAAAAAACCAGATCCTGTTGGGACAAGGACTTCCATGAGAAAGGTGAAATTGTACACATTTTAGAAAAGAACTTGAGAGGAGGAGCTTATCCTTGGGGTATAAGAAGGATTTCTAAATAAAACACAAATAATCCTTATCACAAAAGAGCTGAGTACAGACTGAGAGATATGACTGCATTCACATTAACAACCTCTGTCCTTCAAAAGCAACCATCATGAAGAGAAAAAGAAAGCCACAAATGTGGAGAAGCTATTTGATAAACATTATAGTAAAGAGACTGTGAGTATCCATACTATATAAAGATATCTATAAATCAACAAAAGGAAGCAACATAAGAGAAAAAAAATGAGCAATAGATACATATAGACACTTGGTAGTGGGGAAATATGCATGGACTGCAAACATGACATCATATCCAACCTCATTTGTAAACAGGAAACGGCAAATTAAGCATTGTGAAATAACATTTCACCTATCAGAATGGCTATAATTTATAAATCTGATAGTACTAAATAATTGATAAGTATATTGAGCAATGGGAACTTTCATGAGCTGAATTTTGAAGTGTATATTGGAACAGACTCTTTGAAAAACTATTTGAAATTATCTTTTAAATTTAACATTTCCATACCAAAGACCACAAAAATTCCTCTCTAGGTACATATACCTTACAGAAACTTGCATGTTATACCTGGAGACACGTATAGTATCATCCTGAGAAGAATTTTTGTGTAACAAAAAACTAGAAGCAGCACAAATGTTGGATGCGTAATTGTTTTATAGTATTATAAAAGGGAAAGTATTATAGAGGGAAAGTGATGATATCAAGGACACACAAGGATCCTCAAAGTTAATGATAATGGATAGTTTCATAATTAGGGTGGTTGCTTCATAGGTTTTATTTTATTATTATTTCTGAAACTATACAAAACACTATGTATACTAGTATACACACATCCATATTCACAGGTATAATACATTTTATAATAAAACGATGAACTTGGAATGTGGCAACAATGGTGGATATAAACAGATGCTACAAGGATACTGCTTCTACTCAGAGAATTAAATATGGGTAAGAGTTGTCAGCTGAGTACCAGTTTAGGGATCTTTGTTTCACAGTTACAGAAATGAACTAAAAACTTGTAATATTGTTTTAAAGCCAATTTACTGAGAATATGTGAGATTATGGACATGAGATTATGGAGTGAGATTATGGAAATTGTTCACTCATTCATTGAATAATGAATAACATTTTGAAAAAACCCATATAGGGGCGCCTGGGTGGCGCAGTCGGTTAAGCGTCCGACTTCAGCCAGGTCACGATCTCGCGGTCCGGGAGTTCGAGCCCCGCGTCGGGTTCTGGGCTGATGGCTCAGAGCCTGGAGCCTGTTTCCGATTCTGTGTCTCCCTCTCTCTCTGCTCCTCCCCCGTTCATGCTCTGTCTCTCTCTGTCCCAAAAATAAATAAACGTTGAAAAAAAAAATTAAAAAAAAAAAGATGAAAAAACCCATATATGTTAGTTACTATTCTAGATGAGGTGGTTAGAGCATTAAACTACAGACAAAATATTGGCTCTCTTGGACATTTCAATCAAGGTGGGATGGGGGAAGATTTACAATAAAAAAATAAACTAAAAGACTATAATATGTCAAGGGCCGATAGCTATCACGAAAAAAAAAAAATAGATCCAGATGATTTCAGTTTTTGGCCACAAAGTAAATAGCCTTCTCAATAAAAAAAACTACAAAACTGAACAAAATATTCAATGTAACTATTTTCAAACACTGAACAAAAGATAATGTAGGAGGACTATGATCCTTTAGAAAAGGCAAACACACAACATAAGAGCCCAGTGACTGACCAAGATTTCCCTGGATTTTCAGCTAGGGCACTTTGCTATTGTAGAACAAGGAGTTGGACCCCAAGAAGAGGAGTGGGCTGAATTTCTGGGTTGAGGAAACAGAGGTTTAAAATTCCATGCTGCCTAAATAGTTGAAGTTTGTGGGGGCAGCATACTAGAGAAGAGACAGCTGACCAGAAAGAGAACCCCGACATCTGTGTGGGAGTCGGTCATATATAATTGGCCAAGGATTGAGCTGCACACATCCAGAGAAGTATTTATAAGGTCTAGCAGAGATTGCCTGCTGAAAGACTGAGACCTGAAAGAGGTCAGCTGATATTAAAGGTTCTGCAGTTCTGGAAGACATTGGAGTTACAACCCCATCAGAGTAGAGAGGCCTTGCTGGGCAGCTGGAACTGTCACTGTTGAAGACCTCACAATGACCACGTTTTGGATATTTTATGGATATTATCACATCTATGGTAAAGGACATACCACAGTTCTAAATTCAAAACCAAAAGAAATCTGCCACAACAGATCATAGGAGTAACTCTGACAGAACCAACATCATCCCATAGTAATTTGATTGCTTGCCAGAACAAAGTCAACACCATCTACAGGGTAAAGCCATAATTCAGACTTCCTACAATCTCTTGTCCACAATCTAATGCATACAATATACACTACCAGACCTGAGAAGAAATAGGGATATATCACCCATAGTCCAGAAAAATAAAGTCAATCAAACCTAACTCTAAGAACTAGCAGACAAAGATTTTTAAAAAGATATTATGTACATCTTCAAGGACTTGAAAAAATGTGGTTATACTAAATGACCAGGTGGGGAATCTCAGAAGTAAGAATTCTAAAACTATAAAAATTGAGAAGTTTAGAACTAAAAGTGCAATATCTGAAAAGAAATTTTCAGATTGCATAGGAAAACAACGTTGAGTTTGAGGATTGCTCATTAAAAATTATCCAATGTAGGGGCGCCTGGGTGGCTCAGTCGGTTGAGCGTCCGACTTTGGCTCAGGTCACGATCTCACAGTTTGTGGGTTCGAGCCCTGCATCAGGCTCTGTGCTGACAGCTCAGAGCCTGGAGCCTGCTTCAGATTCTGTGTCTCCTTCTCTCTCTGCCCCTCCCCCACTCACGCTTTGTCTCACTCTATTTCTCAAAAATAAATAAATGTAAAAACAAAAATTAAAAAAAATTATCCAATGTAAAAACGAGAGAGAAAGATGAATAAAATAAAGAACAGATCCTCGTGACACATAGAATATTAATGACTGGTCAAATATATATGCAATTCAACCAGAAGGAGAAGAAATAAAATAGAGCAGAAGAAATTTAGAGAAACAACAGCCAAAAATTTCTCAAATGGGATGAAGGATATAAATTTAACATTTATGAGGCTCAGCAACCTTCGGTCAGAGAGAGACAAAAAAAAAGCCACACCTCTAAATATATTTAAACTACTGGAAACCAAAGATAAAAGGAAAATCTTTACAAGAAAGAAAGAAAATACAGTATAAAGAGGTATACCTAACAGGCCAATGGAGGAAATGAAACAAAATATCAAAAAATATTTGATGATTAATCCTGAAAGCAGTCAGAGAGAAAATGACCCGTTACTTACAAAATGATGGCAAACTTCTCTTCAGAAGCCATGAAGCTCATACTCCGTGGGGTGATATCTTTAAAGTGATGAGGAAACAAACAAACAAACAAACAAACAAACAAAACTTGTCAATTGAGATGCTATGTCCACCAAAAATATTCTTCAAGAATAAAAACAAACAAGGGTGACTCAGTAGGTTAAGCATCCGACTTCAGCTCAGGTCATGATCTTGTGGTTTATGAGCTCAAGCCCCGTGTTGGGCTCTGTGCTGTCAGCTCAGAGCCTGGAGCCAGATTCAGGTTCTGTGTCTCCCTCTCTCTCTCTGCGCCTCCCCCACTTACGCTCTGTCTGTCCATCTCCCTCTCTCAAAAATAAATATGTTAAAAAAAATTTTAAAAAAGAATAAAAGCAAATGAAAGAATTTTCAGATAGATAAAAATTTCAGATAGAGAATTCATTTCTAGCTGACCTGCACCATAAGAAATGCTAAGGTTAAGTTCTTTATACTTGAAGAAAATGAGATCAAATGGAAACTCTAATTTACATGACATAATGGAAGGTATCATCCATGCTAAATATGTGAATGAACATACAGTCCTACATGTTTTCTTTTATTTGCTCATTTTTTAAAAAAGACATATGACAGTTCTAAGCAAAACTTATAGTACTGTGTTGTGGGATTCATGAAATCTGTAGTTATGCATGTAATACCTATGACAAAAACATAAAGTTAGGGAGTAAATGGGGCCACAGTGCTATAAAGATATCATGTTTTATATAACATAGGACAATGTAGTAGATCAGGATAAATAAATGGAGCATACTGTAATTCCTAGAACAACTAACAAAGAATAAAAAAGAAAAGAAAGAAAACACAATATAAAGAGGTATAGCTAACAGGCCAATGGAAGAATTGAAACAGAATGTGGAAAGATATTTGATTAATCCCAAAGGAGTCAGGAAAAAGAAATGGAGAAACAAAAAACATACTGAAGTAAAATAAAACAAATGACAATGGAGAGCCAAACTCAATCGTACAAAATCATTAAACAAAAATGGCCCCAAACCTCCAATTTAAAGTCACAGATTATCACATTTGGGTAAAACTATTTCTATGTTATCTACAAGAGAGTGCTGTTTAAAGCGAAACCTCAAACAGCTTCATTTATTGTGTTGTTCAGTCTCTGCTTTCAAAATACTGCCTTAAAATATAAATCATCTCCATCTACTTTTAGCTGTTAATGATGGCATCAAAAGTTATGCCTCTAACTCCATCCTCTCTCTGTGCTATGATTATCCTATGATTGTGCCTAGATGAAAATATACTAGATGAAACATACCTAGGGCCTGACTTAATCATTCTCCCCACCAAACAAATTCCCTCTCCATTTCCCTTTTTCCATTCATGGAATTTTTATTCATTTATTTATGCAAATTGCCTAGTTCAAAATGTTCGATTAAAGTGAATTTAGATTCCATCATTCTTTCAATCACTAAATCACATTGCATTTTCTTTTTCAAAATGTCTCTTTCTACTGCCACCCCATTTAGGTCATCATTATCTCATATATTTTTTTTAGAGTGGCCACAAAGTGTTTAAGCAGAAATGATAGATGTTATCTGTGTATGCTTCTCCAATTTATGCACACATTTTGGTTTTTACTCATGTTATTCTTGACTTCTTCTATATTAATGGATGGAAGTCATTAAAACAGCCCTGGATGGCTGTTCTTAGGTATTAAATTGATTTCTGTTGAATTTCAAGCTTAGGGATTTTGTAGTCCATATGCTAGAACCATAAAAATACCATCAAAAGAGACAAGGTTTCCATGTGAGGTATTATAGCAGCTGGGTGAAGCACAGAAATTAAAAAAAAAAAAAACAACAAAATGCAGGGAAGGTAGGAATAACAGATTGACATACTCCATCACCCATCCCCTAAGCCCCAGCAGCCTAGCACGGAGGGACACAATTTCCCTGTGGAAGGAGACTGAAGTGAGCACTGACTAAGAGAGGACCTGCCCCAGAGTGGCTCCCTGGGGTGTCCCAGGAATCCAGGCCCCCAGCTCACCATGGTGCCTGTCAGCTCTAATGGTACCAGGCAGCTCCTGTAATCTCAGGTGGCTTCTGTAGCACTAGGCTTCCAGTGGGCTTCTGGGAACCCAGCTCTCTCCCTCCCCACACCCCAGTTTGCCCTGGCACCTGCTGGCTCCAGGAGCCCTGGGTAGATCCCATGGCCCTCAGACTCCCTGTCAGCTCCCACAAACCCAGGCTCCTGGCTGGGCCCAGCAAAGGAACCTGAGATGAAACAGAAGGAAAACTATACAATTCAACATTATTATTTAAAATTAATTTTAATGAATTAGAATTGGTTTTAATAATAAATTAATAATTTAATATGTTGTATTTTCAAGTCCTTTCTGAAAACTAATGAAATTCTTAATTATGATTTCTTACTCTTTAACAGTAGCTTTGGCCCTATTTATTCTGGTTTCTACTTTCTGAGATCAGAGTATGCTTTATGTGCTCACTTATTTGAACACAGTTATACTGGTACTTTTAAGGAACTCTCAGACACATGGTCTTCAGTTGCAGAGCTTCTAGACTTTAAAAAAGAATCTTTATCCACTATACATCCTGAGCTTTACTATAGAGAACTTGAGGAAGTTCTATCTTTCTACAAGACACTTTACAAAAGTTTGTAGTGTTTGTTCTCCTCCTCCTCCCTTACCCCTCTTCCTCCTTTTTCTTCTTTCTCTTTGTAATTCCAGCAATGCATTTTATTTTCAAAGGACTATTTTTGCCTGCCCTGTCTCTGGCTCTAGATTGAAAAAACTTGTCCTAATTGCTGCCAAAATCATTGGGCCTAACGATTTTTTCTAGGCAGTACAGCAAACGTGCCCCTTGGATTAAAACGCAGGTTTGCATCTTGACCCATGTAAACCACATGCACGACGCGAATACAGCAAAAAAGAAAAGAGGGGACAAGCACCTTCTGACACTCTGGGGATTCACTAGTGCTCTTACGTAACATCAAGGACTTTGGAAACTTGTCCATGGATATGTGGTCTGCATTTTCTTGAATAATTTTGTTGCGTTCCCCTAGTATATAGTAGTAATATTTGACAATAATCCAGCCCATTACAGCTATGATAAGGGGAACTGAGGAAGGCACTGTGTGCTTGTTACCTCCAGGGTTTCATCCAGTGAGCAGCCCACCCTGAAGAGGCTTCTAGAACCAATGAAAGCCTGAATGAGAAGGAGGAACTCTGGATGCAGAGCCAGGGTCTGATTTGTTTCAGTTTTCAACTAACAGTAGGGCGTGGTCCATGTAAAGAGAGTCTTTGTGGGTCTGTCTCTTCAATAAATATGGCTGAGAATAGCTTTCCCTCTTCCATAGGAACTCCAGGTCACCAGTATACATTTTGACCTCACAGAACTCCCACAGACATGCCAGAGTTCTTTCTGTTCCCTTCCAACTAGGTTTCAATCCCAAGTGACGAGTTCTCCTGCGCAAAATCAGCAGGGCTGTAACCAGGGCTGGAGCTAGAGATTAACGTGAGAGGAGAGGGCTTGGAGAGACAATGAGAGAAGAAATAAGATTAAAAGTCAACACCCCGTGCAACAAAGGAAAGAGCCCGGAGCAAAGGGCCTAAGTCTCAGCTCCCTCCACCTCTGGATCGCACCACTGGGCCAGTTCCTGCATTCTGGCTGCCAAGCACTTTATGGCAGAGCAGCTCTTCCTGAAGAGAAATCTGTGCATTTAGGAACGAGTCTTTGAACCATAATATATGCTTTTCTTGAGTTATGTTATTACGTTTATGTAACAGGGAACTGAGTGCCATTAATTCACTCCTGGATAGGAGAGTTATTAATACAGAATGTGATTGTGGTCTTTTATTTATGACCACTTTTCTTTTAACTCTGCACTAGAATTAACTCAGCACTGCATTTCAGGTATTGATTTGGAATCTTAAAGTTTAATTTATTACCTTAATCGGAATCTAGGGTATTTAGACAGCATTTGCCTTTTCCCTGTGGAATGTCACTCTGTGGCTGTCCTCTGGCATCTCTCTTCTTTTTCTTTTCTTGCCTTTCTTTGGGTGTTTAACAGCTCCCTCAGGGCATTGCCAATTATTTATGACATACTTCTCCTTGTAAGATCTAGTTGGAAAACCTGTTCCTATGGCAACTGCTGTTTTCAAACAGGATGGTTCCAACTTCAAAACAATATCATCAAATATGCAACAGCACATATATCTTTTAATGGCAAGCGTATTCTAATGATTTGTACAACCAAATCTGAAAATCTGAACACTTGGAAAAAAAAGATGAAATGAATGGAAAGCCCATCTGATTGAGTGGGCGATGAAGTGATTACCTGGAGAAAACTTCTGGGGATTAGTTTGACTTGGCATTATTTAGGGAAGTCTGGTGAGAGGAGCATAGGCTTTGAAATTACGTTGAGCAGAGACCTGTGACCTTCATGAGCTAAAATTACCAGAGATGGACCAAATCTGGGTTTTGACATCTCTCTCTTTTTAGTACATAAAAAAAAAAAAAAAAATTGAAACCCCTACTGAAATCAGTTCAAAGCACAGTCACTGGCAACAAAGCACCAAATACTGTATTTTATAACCAGAGTATTTATTAGCTTATTACTCATAGTTTGTTTTCTTTGTATCACTGTTTATTCATTCCTAGTGCCAAGGAAATGAAGGGCAATGGTACCACTGAGTGATACTCCTTACAGAGAGCTTTGTTAATCAGGTTACTAAGGCAAGATCACTCTGTACCCTTAACTGTTATTTTTTCTTTTGTTTGTTGAGAGATAGTCATTTTCTCTCACCACATTCAAATCCAAATTTTGCTGGTTACCATGGAAATATTTTTGAAGTCAGTATCACTGTAATGTTTTATCATGACCTATTATGATATAGCTTGGATTTGTTGTAGAATTCGTTTGTCCATCAATCATACTGGAACATTCTGAGGGAGGGAGGGAGGAGTTGAGGGAGGAAGAGACAGAGATAGAGAAAGGGGGAGAGAGAGAGAGACACAGAGAGAGAGAGAGACAGAGAGAGAGAGAGGCACACAGAGAGAGAATCCCAGAGAATTATTGTATAAGAATGTAAAATTGAGGGCCCCTTGGTGGCTCAGTTGGTTGAGCATCCACCTCTTGATTTTGGATCAGGTCGTGATTCCAGGGTTGTGGGATCAAGGTCCACATCAGGCTCCACACTGGAGCCTGCTTAAAATTCTCTCTCTCTGTCTCCCTCTGCCCTTTCCCCTGCTTGCATGCTCTCTCTCTCTCTCTCAAAAAAAAAAAAAAAAAAAAAAAAAAAAAAAAAAATTAAAAATGAGCCTATATAGCTTCAGAGTAGCATGTAGTATTGAGGAGGACAAATTATTCTTTTAATCTTCATTCAGTTGTAATGCAGTATAAATCCAGGCACAAATTATTAATTAGGTCCATTGTAAGAATATGCTTGTTACTTGATTTTAAGCCAAGAGACTACCCAAGATATGTATAAATAGGAAAAAATCAGAATGTTCAAATTAAAGCAGTGTTAGAGTCCCTGCTGAGCCGTTCAATTTTAGAGACTTTGGCTTGCTCACTCCAGGATCTGATTCATGATTGGAGGCTTTTCCTTTAATGTACATCATTTCCGAGTGAGGCCTACCAGCATGCGGGCCTCTGGGAGATCGATGGTACAAACTGGAAAGCTATAACCACAAGAAGATTTTGATACCTGGTCAAAAGTCAGTGTCCATGTTTAGAATAGAAGGAGCCTGATTATATATGATCTGAATAATATTTATCTTGCCCTGATTCTATAATTTTCACTATCAATCACCTCTTTGTGTTTCACACAGTTCCTTACCAACCTTAAGACTAACACATCATTTGTAATAATTGTAAAACCTAAGAAATTGAATAATTACAGCATTTTGTAGTTGGGATATTCATCAACCATGTAGTGCTATGTATTTTCAATGAGGGCAATATTGGTTCTTGGAGGGTAAGAAGAAAATCTTAACATTTTTATGTATAAAACACAGATATACATGTATTAGATAAGCCGGTATACTAAAATGTGATGAGACAGTGACGATTTTTAAAAATATCTAAAAAAGACTCCTTAGGGGAATAAGTAATGAAAAAAAAAAATAGTTGAGAAGCACTAATCTAGTGCAAGTCCCAGGTAGATGAATTGACCTGACTAATTTCCAGAGATGGTGCAAACATAGCTCTTGGTTTGAAATCTCTTGACTGCCTCACAAAATTTCTACATTTATTCAGCAAACACTTATTGTGAGTCTGTGATGTGTTGCAAATTGTTAAGACTGGAGACACAAAAACAAAAATGTCACAGTCCTTAACATCAAGAAGACACTGAAGACTATCTGATGATTATAGAACAATGTGCTAAGGGCCATGACAGCAGTCAAAACAAATATCATACAGATTCCCTGCCCTATCTAATATTATGGAAGAACTAATTAATTTCATATGTTGATTTAACTTAATATGTCTTCATTTCTATGAGTTTGACATTGGTTTCTTATGTGAAATTGTTGTTTCAGAAACATGCTATATACTTTATTAGGGTGTAACAGAGAGAACATTAGACTTCGAATAGACCATCTGGACTTGAATCTCTGGCTTTTGTCTTTGGTAGTCATCCAGATAATTTTTGGTTGGCTGTGGACATGCTCATGTATTTGAATTTTGGTTTTCTCATCTATTGGTGTCACATGATTTCTTTGAGCATTAAATCTCACAAAATCTATTCCAACCTAAGAAGACACTTAGGTGTTTCTCTGGCCAACAAAAGTGGGGACATAAATCAGGTGTTTTGTCGTAAACCTTAGGGCCTGACTTTCAGTAAGTAGGAGATTGATTGCTCTGTTTCATCACCTAAATTTCTTTGTCACCTACTTGTGTTCTGTTGCTGAGGCCTAATCCCTAGAGACACATTTTTGAACTCATGGTGTCCATTAGTGGGACTTCAACATGAACACTGCTAACTAAGGTGACGGAGAAAGCCTCTCATGTTAATACTGACTTCTGGTGAGATCTATTGGCAGGAATGTAGTTTGCCCCTGTTGAGTATAGTCAAGTCAATGAAAGCTGGAAGAATAAGAGGGAACTAGGGGTTCACACTTGAGTGATATGTTTAGTAAATGGCTCTCTGGAAGTTGCTGGGGACTCTGGATTTTGCTGAAGCCTTATTGTGTATAAACAAATGACCACCTAAATGAGAACAATCAGAGGTTATTTATTCGGAGTTTTCTACAGCAAATGAGTCTTTGTATTTGGCAGAAACTCAAAGACAGGCTGGGTAATGGGAAAGCAGTATAGGAAAAATAGGGGGAGAGAGAAGGGGAAGGTGTTAGGTGTGCTCTGAATGAGGGTTTTGGGCATGCGAGTTGGGCTAATTAGAAGCACAGTGTCTATATGATCGTTTTAGAGATCATGTGTGGCTTTCTTTGATCCTGATTTGAGTGGGAGGCAAAAAATAGGTAAGCTGGCAGTCATTAACCAAGTCCTACAATTATTGCAGAAGTTGTGGTTTGGCTTCCTGGACTGGTTGCTGTAGAGATTGTGGGTCAGATTTCTATTGTCATGTATGATTTGGTCATTGTTCATTTGTATACACAATGTTTTAGTTGGTAAGCTGGTATATACATTGCCCTGCTATAGGAAACGCATTAAGCTATCAGTCACTTAAAAATATATATGAATTAAACCTCCACGGGACCCTTTTAAGAAGTAGTTTTGCCAGGCTAAATAAAAGACAGGCCCAGCCTGGGTGTTTCAATAAATCTGGGAATAACCGTGACACCAATTTCCTGAACTATCTGGAACTTGTACAACTTCCTCACATCTATTTCCCCCAAGATGATTAGAACTAAAACTTTAAAATAAAAAGATCTCATGTACTAATTTCCCACAGCATCCAGTAAAAGAGTGGTTGGGAGGGTTGTATCATTATTTATAGCAGCTCTGGGATGCAGGAAAGTAGATGGAAGGAACTCTTGGGTTCGATTTGAAAGCTGGCTAAAGCAAACGATACAAAAGAAAACCTAGGTACACTGTTGGTGGAAGTGCAGATTGGTGCAGCCACTATGGAAAACAGCATGGAGCATCCTCAAATAATTAAAAGTAGAATTACCATATGATTCAGCAATTCCACTTCTGGGTTCAAAGGAAATAAAATCACTATCTTGAAGAGATAACTGCACCTTCATGTTCACTGCAGCATGACTAACAATAGCCAAGACATGGAAACAACTTAAGGGTTCGTCAGGAGATGGACAGAAAAAGAAAATGCGGTATATACATATACCATGGAATATTATTCAGTCATAAAAGATATGGAAATCCTGCCATTGCAACAACATGGATGGACTTGAGGCCATTACCCTAAAGAGTAAAATGGCAGATGCCTGGGGAGGGTGCAGGGACAGGGGAAATGGGTGAAGGTGATCAAAGTGTACAAACTTCGAGTTATTAAAAAAAATAGAATAAAAAATAAAATATTATTGAATCCTCGGAGCCAGAGTCCAGAAATTAGGGAAGAGGGAAAAAAAAATAGCATTTGTTGAAAACTTAGGTCAAATACTGTGCCAGAACCTAACAAATATCTCATTCAGTCTTCCCAAACAAACTGCCAGGTAAAAAGCATTCCCATTTTACAGATGGGGAAAAGAGATATTGAGACAGTAAATGTTTTGCCAGATTACAGAAATCATAAATATAGGATCTAGTATTATCACTGTCTACATCAATATGGTATTATTATTCCAGGAGACTTTTACCAGCAAAATAAAAAACTAGCTGCAAACAACTTCATTATTCATTCCAGAAATTTCCTAAAAGACTCATTAAATCTTCAATAGAAAGTATCAGTGGACTATTTACTCCCTAACATTTTTTGAATCCCTCACCTCAAAATCGTCACCTTGCTGTTTTTACCAAGCCTGAACTATTACGCCAACACCTTTGCTCAATTCTAGTCAAGCCTCTCTGCTGAAACAAGACTTCAAAGTCTTGTTGTTCAACAAGGTCTGATTTACTTCAGGATCTACTCAGTAGAGTTAGAAGTCTCTTACTGCAGTAATCAAGAAATTCTACTTCATTTCATCTGGTTAATTTCTTTACGTAACACTCATTTAATGTATCTGTGGGGCTACATTGTATATGTTCTCTCCTGTCCATACTTAATGGATACATCTTTTATTGATGCATTTTCTTTGTTCTAACTCCACTGTCTCTGTCACTTGGATCCTCTGAGAAATGCCCACATTGGCATAACAGGCAGGCAAACAGGCATTCACATGCACAGAGTCAAAACCTGCATTTTCAGGTCAGTTTAACTTCAAATACAAAGGTCCCATGACATTGGGGCACCTGGGTGGCTCAGTGGGTTAAACGTCCGACTTTCAGCTCAGGTCATGAACTCATGGCTTTTGAGTTCAAGCGCCACGTCGGGCTCTGTGCTGACAGCTTAGAGCCTGGAGCCTGCTTCAGATTCTGTGTTTCCCTCTCTCTCTGCTTCTCTCTCATTCACGGTCTGTCTCTCTCTCAAAAATATATAAATATTAAAAACAAACAATCAAAAAAGTTCCCATGACATTGCTCTCTCCTTTTCCTGATTTATGTGGGTGAAGTTTTAAACAGAAGTGGACTAGAGCTTTTTCTGTTTGGTAATCCATGTGAGAAGATTAGTATAAACTATAATATAATCTCTTAGTTTATGTCTGTGATAGGACAAAATGCTACAGTGTAGTGACATCCAAATTGTAAAGCAGTATTAACATACTTCTATTGTGATTATTCCTTCTGGGGACAAAGTAAATGTGTAGACTAGGTAAGCAGAGGAGGAGAAAGAAGGGAGTAGTGAGACTTGATAATGTAAAAAGTAGTTGAACGTATAAAGGACCTTTGCACACTATGAATAACTTCTTGAGGATCAGATTCTGTAAGGTAGAATGGCAACAAAAGTGAACTCAGGAGGAAAAAACGTGCTGTAGTTTTTATCCTAACCTTGATATTTTATAAAAAGGGGAAACAGCCCAGTTCTATTGTCTGAAACCTTTATTCTCAGTAATAAAGAGCAAGAAATAGAGTGTAAGGTGTGGGGAAAATAAAAAAAACTATTGACAAATGTATATGAAAGTCATGAAAATTACCGAATGGTGAATGGTTTTAAAAGGCTAAAGGTGTTTTTAAGGAAATTAATGTGTAAACCAAAGTAAAAGTTTCAATATTTCAATATGTATTGTGCTACAGGTGCATATCTTTGCAAAATAAGATAAATTAGACATAGCCTTCAGGCAACAGTGGGTTACTATTTACAAGCAAGACAGAATTTTTGCCTCTCTGGAGGCAACCCTAAAGAGCCGTGGTGAATTAGAACAACTGAATCTGAGTTATTACCAATTCCACGGTGTGCAAGTAGATGTGGGTATTGGAAGTGGTTTGTTTATGCTACGAAATTAAGAACGTAAAATTATATTTTGAATGGAAGGAAATCAGTGGTAAATATCAGGTAATGAGATTCTAATACCACAAGATTTCAAGGTTGTTTTGAAATCCATTGTGGGCAATGCATAATCCAAACGGGAAGACAAGAAATGAGGTGTTAGGAGGCAGGACATTTCCCTTCTCAGCGTGTAGCTGAGATGGGGGAGCAGGCTTCTCCAGTATGCAGTTAGAGTACTCCCCCCCAACCCCAACCCCCCCCCCCAGAGTGATGAAACAGGGAGCTGAATAGTAAATGACAATCCAAATGTCAGATGGAATTGCACAGCTTTGAATCCCCTAGTATTTTAATCCTTAAAAATTGCAGGATTCTGAACTCAGAATATGTTACAGCATCAAATTCTCATCTATTCAATTTTTCCTTTCAGCAGGAAATGATGCAGTTTGTTTGGGAAATTAAAGTATTTTTCCTTTGCATTTTCAGCTTGATATTCACATCCAATTTTGAATATCTTGGGTCTTAGGATAACATAAATATTTTTATACTATTGTAATTTTTATTGTAATTAATAGGCAATTTTTGCAGTTCTATGTCCTCTCTCCTTATCCCAGCCCCTTTGCTTTCAAAATCAGTATTGAATGAAAAAGATAAATCGGTAGGCTAAAATATACCTGCTAATAATCAAATAGGAATGATTTTGATGTACTAACTTCGTGATACGATTGGCACTTAATAAGTAAAATAACTGAAAAATATGTGCCTTATTTATATTAAAAATATTCTAGTCAGATTTATGATTTCCTGATGGCAGAACTATAAATATTAAGCTGTTACATGTACTTTTTGCCTTATTCTAATTTCAAATAATGTCAGTTATATCATTCAGTAGCCGAAGAAATCTTCTACACTAAAATTTACAGACCCAATTTAGTTATTCCATGAAAATATTCATTTACTATGGAACTATAGAAAAGGAAGAATATACTTTTAAACTTGACTCATATTTGTAAAAGTTTCTGTTAAAAAAAGAAACAAACAAGTGAGGATACCTTCCTGAATGTATAATTACAGAATATTCAGCCTTATTTTTCTCTAAAAAATTTAGCATGTCCTTCTCCATTCTTGGAGTTCCTGCAGTATTTTTAGGGTTTACTGTTGACTTGGACAAATAAACAGAGTTGGTGATTACAAATGCAATGTCACATCCCATCATTTCCTTCAGCAAAGTAATGGAGCAAGCAAGTTGGAGAAACTTTCCTTTACACCCAATAGAATTTCTAGAGTATTCAATATCTACATTCCCAGAGAAATGGAAGAGGAAATTAACAGGAGAGAATGCAACAATTCGATTCAACTCAGCAAATCTACACATTATTATTGAGCCTAACGTCATTCAGAACACTGTGCTATGAAAATCAGTAAGTTTGGTCAGTGCCCTCAAGAAACTTCACCTTCTTCTTTCCTAGTAAGACACAGAATTGCATTTTGGGACCCTCTCCTCTTCATGATAAAGCAGCCATTCCTTTTGGAAATGACCCCAAGCTCGGTTTCATGGATGGTCCCAAACTAGACTTAAGCAGGAATTGGCAAGTTTTTTCTATGAAGGGCCAAGGTGAAATATTTTAGGCTTTGTGGAACCATATAGAGTCTGTCACACTACTCACCTCTGCCCTTTGTAGTAGCCACAGTGAGAAAGTAAACAAATGAGTGTGTCTGTGTTCCTATAAAACTTTATTTACAAAAATGGACTGTGGGCCAATTTGTACCCTCTGCTGAAGTTTATGGCAATGCTGACTCCTGGTCTCAGCCAAACTCCAGAACTATGGTGACTGATTCAGGCATTAACCAATTAATGCAAGACGTTTCCTTAGGTAAAGGGATTGTTTGGAAATGGGGTTAGGCAGCAGAAAACCCAAGATTCTTTTTCCAATTATGATGGGATATCATTTCCTATATCTGCCACATGTGAAGGAGGAGGTTATCATTGCCCCAGCAGCCAACTTACCACCATGAAAGAGGCCAGTTCTGATAATGAAGCCAACACATGAGAGCGGAGTGAAAAAATGGAAGAGTTACACATATTTGGAACTCACGTTCTTCTTTAACCATGCTAGAAGCCTGTCCTACTTCTTGACTTCTCAGTTAAATATTTTGTTGTTGCAGCCAGTTTGAAAAGTGAGTTTTACGTCACTTGTAACTAAAAGAGTCCCAACTAATACAGACTCGCGTGTACATAGTAAAGTAAAATAGCATGAGTGCCGAAGAAGAACTACAGCACAAAAAGCTCAGAGAAAAGAGATTCATAATTAGTTCTGGAAAGTTCTATTAAATTATGGGACTTGAGGCAAATCTTTTAGATTATATTTTTATAGAGAGACAGAAGATAAGGACCAGTATGAGAAAATGTTCACAGGTGACGACAGTGGGCTGAATTTCTGGATAGCCAAATATTACGGTATAATAGAGGCAGAGGGTTTCCAAAGAAGAATAGTGAGTGACTGTCCTGAAGTCAGTGTGAGGAATGCAAGCAATGTCTCAGAGTGGACAACTTGAAGATGAGTAGGAGGCCTGGCGATGAATTGAAATTTCCAATAGGAACCAGGAAATGTCTGAGGCACTGCTAGACAGTGTGGTGATAGTGGCAATTACTCAAGAAAATCAGATGGATTCAGAGATATGCCAGCCACAGGGTACCAATTTATGCAGGCACATGTAAATCCCTGGGGAACAGGGGAAAGGTAAAAGAGGCATCAAATTTTATCTTCTCTAGTCCCTTTGAGGGAAAATACAGATGTAATTAGTAGGAATATTAACAAAGTACTTAGGGATGATATAGGTGACACTTCCATCAATAAGCTTAAATGACAATAGATTATCACGAAAATTATTTTGAGTAGGGTGGATTAATTAACTGAATGGCTTTTGTTTTGCCAAATGCTATATGCAAATTTGGGTCCAGAGCTAATTTGTTCATATAATGGAAGAAAGCCAGATTACCTCCACCAGATCTTCTCAGTCCTGCCCTTCCCGAACAGAGCCTTTGGCTTCTCGACTAAACAATGCCCAGGCAACATTTAAAATGAATATCCATTTTAAGGGGCACCACGTTGTTAGCTAGTTGCGTGTGTCCAACATGTCTATCCAGGCTTGTCTGGAGGTGCTTTCTCAAGGGATTTCCCCTGGCTTTCAGGAGAAAAACGCTCTAGTATCAAGATCTATCAGAGAAACCCAGACAAAAAGAAGCTTCTCTTGGTAATTCAGTCAGATCGTGGTAGTTATTGTGAACCCACTCTGTGCAGACTTGCTATGTTAGGTGGTGGCAATTCAAAGATGAATACGATGCTGTCTCTGCTCTCAGGATTTGGGGTACTTCCCTTTGGCTGACTCCTACCCATCTCCCCACACACTTTGCTCCATTTTTCTCAGCCTTCTGCAACCTATCACTTTATAAATTGGTATCTGACTGTGATCTCAAAAAATGCAATAAGACAAAGCCTGAGGTTAATTCTCCATTTCAACTACCTTGATTAGCTACTAATTAAATGTTTTGTTATAAAACCACCCTTAATAAGCAACCGGATTGTATTAATTATCTGTTCCTTGGATCTTCTAGAACACTAGTTCTCACCCTTGGCTTCATATTACAATTACCTGAGGGGCTTTAATAATACTGAGCCTAACCCCCTCAGATTCTGATTTAATTAGTTTGGGTTGAACTTGAGCATGTATATTTTTGAAATACTCCCCCAGGTGATTCTAATGTGCAGCAATGGTGCAGAGGGACTATTCTGGACTCTTCTGTCCTACACTGTCAAGAAGCCTCTTAGGGTCAGCTGCTTTTTTCTAGTAGGTAGTTGTTATTATATCTCAGGAATGGTTTAGAATTTAGCCAGTTCTCGTGACTCATGACTCTGCTCATGACCTTCTGGTTTCTGCACTGGATTTCTTGAATGAAGAGTTGCTGGGTGAGCTGGTGTGACATCTAAGGAGGAAGTGGAAACACTGAAAAGTTGCCCTGTACTGCTCTCCTCCTGCATTATTACTTAGAGTCTCTCTCAAGGCCAGAGGCCAAGGGGAAAGGAGAGTAAGCTAATACCTTATGTATGAACAGAAACGAAAATTGCTGAAAGCAGGCTATTCATGGAGCGGAGAGACAGTGGAGGGGTGTCCAATAAGAACTTTTGTGAAAGTTGAATTAAGGTTTACATTTTATGACAACAACCTCCTTTAAATTCCAAGGGCCATATATTTTGAAGGGTATGACTATTTTCAATGTCTTACTTTTAGTTTTTTCAACAGTCACCTAAAAAATTAAGCCTGCTGTTGAATTTCCTCAATGTATCAGTTCATCCTTGCAAAGAAAAAAGTCCTTGTTGGCAGAAAGTCTCTGGTCCTGGTGGGTGGCTTCCTGGTTCCTCTTGCTTCTGTCTTTGTTCTACCTCCCTACTCCCCCACCCTGGGGTTAAACCCCAGGCTTAACTGGAGGCTTCTCCTCATTTCTCTGGGTTAAATTAAAAAGCTGACTGAACCAGGAAGTTTCAAAAATACTGACTTTCTTCTATGCAATATTCCCCACTCACCTGGTACACGCAAATTGTCGTTATGTTAATATTCTCAGCAGATGATTTCAAAAAGAAAGTCAAAGTGGTCATTTTATAATCACCTGTGAGGCCTTATGAATTAAACTGCATGCAACTGGCCAACATGTTGTATCGGTTGGCATGGTTTTTCTTTCACTCCTAGCTCTCCAGGTTGAATGCAGTCATTCCTGGCACTTTGTGTTTTAACAGAGCTCTTTCAGAACACTTTTATAAAGACCACGGGATGTAACGTTTTGGCACAAATTTATACCAAGGACCTAACAACTCTGACATCTGATTTCTTTATGCAGTCAGGTCAAGTGACGTGCATAGTAACTTGGTATTTCTTATAGTGAAATACCCCTTCTGTCATTACCACTCCCCCCAAATTTTTTTAAAAATTTATTTTATTTTAGTTTGTTGTCTACTTATTCCCTTCGTCCTTAATTCTATTTGCCTTCTGACCACAAGAATATTTTTGAATGCATTTAATATATATTTTTGTTATTTATGTTTCCCTGAAAAATCTTTGTTTTGGACATATGTAACTTTAATATAATTTAACATTTTCTTTGTAGATTTTTTGTTTTATTCTAAATGAATACTCTTTCCCCCCCCCCACCCCCCCACTCCTGCCCTGCACTGTGACTCTGAATAATTCCAAAAGAAGGGGCACCTCAGTTCTTACTGCTCTTTCCTGGGAGTTAAGAACAACAGTGTTTGCTGGGAAAGCCACTGAGGGACAATGTGTCTAGGGTCTGGGTGTGGTATCACCCTTGTTTAAGCATATAAGCATAAGAGGATAAAGATACTTTTGCAGGCAGCAGAATGCCCAGGGATTAGCACTCCTGGTGGCAGCAAGTTTATTTACATGGAAATATCTAGAGAACATTCCTTTCCATGTCTGGAACGTCAGCCAGAATCACAGAATCACTACAGCCTTAAAGAGCCAAATTATAGGGACAGGATTTCTGGTGAATGAGGTAAGAATCTGTTCATGTTTTTCTCTTTTGTCCTTTTGCCTTCCCCACATCCAACCAGGTTACATTCTGTTTACCCCTTGACTGTTTAACTTAACCAATGTCTACCTCCGGCGCTACAGACAGGTGCACAAAGCAGAACAGCACTGGACCTGGAGTCTGGACACCTAGGCTCTAGCTCTGTTCTTCTACTGACTTGCACTGTGAACTTGGGTAAAAGAGTTTCCTCTTGGGTAAAAACAGTTTCATCTGTTGTGGGGCAAGTGTTTCATATGTTCCTACGGTCTCTTCTGCTTCCATGATTCTCATGTTTTGTGTCAGGTCTCTGCGCGTGGGATCCTTCACAGTAGGCGTGTGTGTCTACAGCAGCATCTGAGACTGAGAAAGTTGACATGTTGTGGGTTGATATTTGAACCCTGCCAGCCAATTTCTGTTGCTTCACCCAGTTTTGCATTCTAATTTCTCACACTTAAACTCCGTTAAAAACGGGAACAAACTTCATTTTGAGCAGAAGAACATTTCTTGTAGGAATAAACAACAGCTTTGATTATAACAAGCTTCTTTATTATGAGAAATAATCACTTATTAATAACCTGTCTTGCGACTTGCACGATGATTAAATGCTTTTTGAGAGTACTCTGCCACATTGGAATTCACTCAGAGTAAGAAATGTGACAAGGAATTTAGTTTGCTGATTGCAGTAAGGGCCAGCATTAAAGTGAAAGCCTTTATGTTCCAAATCTGCCAATGTTTGCCTATTCCTGAGGTTACTGCAGGCCTCCCAAACTTTGAATTTCTAACTTTATAAAAAGCATGCAAGATTATACATACTACACTAGGAAATCCTAAAATGATATTTTTAACCAAAAGCAAAAAAGCATAAACACCTAGCACTACAAACTAAGAAAATTTCTAGGGCATATTTCAAATGTCTGATCAACTATGAACATGTATGAGTAATAACACTGGCAATGCACTAAGTTTTTTACAGTAGTTTATGCCTTTCAAAGGGCATGGTATATATTATTTTGTTTGTTCCTCTCATCTACCCCAAGATATGGGCAGAGAAAGCATCATTATTGTAGATTTGAAACTGCTCTAAAAATATTATCTTTAAAAAATAATAGGGGCGCCTGGGTGGCGCAGTCGGTTAAGCGTCCGACTTCAGCCAGGTCACGATCTCGCGGTCCGTGAGTTCGAGCCCCGCGTCGGGCTCTGGGCTGATGGCTCAGAGCCTGGAGCCTGTTTCCGATTCTGTGTCTCCCTCTCTCTCTGCCCCTCCCCCGTTCATGCTCTGTCTCTCTCTGTCCCAAAAATAAATAAACGTTGAAAAAAAAATAATAAAATTTACTATCCCAGTGAAGGCATATCAAAATATAAGAAAGTTAAGAACATTATACAACACACATGCATACATACATGCACGTGCGTGCACACACACACACACACACACACACACACAGAGTAAACTGGCTACTGAGATGGTCTCAAAACAATGACATCCCATTACTACGGGGCACATCTAGCTCCCAGAGTTGGTTTCTATGTTCCGTTTCCCACTAAAAAGAACTGCAACTCATTTGAGAAGTAGCTGACGTGGCTGACTTCTGCCTCCTTCTGAGGCAGGAAAAGCATAAGGTGTGCCAGGGATACCTATGGCAGAAAGCAAAGAGGAACTCAGAAACAACAAAGTCATTTGAAAATGACATGGAAGGCAGGTTGAAGGGGCTCCCACTGGCCACAAGTTGGGCACTTTGAGTATCAAAGACTTATGAAAATGGATGATAACACTGATACAAATATCTATGTGGTGGTAGTGATTCCTGTGAGATAATATATGTGTGTGTGGGGGGGGGGGAGTACAAATTAAAGCATTTTTCAGAAAAATATCAATGAGTTAATGTAAAAGAAATGGAAGGGGCACCCGGGTGGCTCAGTCAGTGAAGTGACTGACCCTTGATTTCTGTCCAAGTCATGATCTCAGTTTGTGAGTTTGAGTCCTGCTTTGGGATCTATGCTGACAGTGTGGAGCCTGCTTGAGATTCTCTGTCTCCCTCTTTCTCTGCCTCTCCCCTGCTTGCTCTCTCTCTCCCTCTCAAAATAACCAAAACATTAAAAAATAAAAGAAATGGGAAAATTGGGAAAACACTATTGGCAACCCTTAATGTAGTAACTAGATTAGGCAAGGATTCTTTGTGGATGCGAACACTTTTAGCTAAAATATGGTTAGAAAACCGTATATTTAGTCAACAATGATTCAATCCCACCAGTTATTTACTAATTGAATTTTACAGGGGAAATGTACTTTTATGAATAGAGAGATCTGACAGTCAACTCCTTAACTAACAAGCAAACAGCATTACTATTAGTGTGAAAATGTGATACATTATGCTCCTAATGTGATATAATAAAAAGTACCAGTAACACCTATGCTCTTCTTTCCAAATATGTTTAACTTGAATTCATTCCTTAAAAAACAATCAGAAACTTCAAAATGTAATCTGTTCCTCAAAATAATGGCTTGTACTCCTCCAGAAAACAAAAAACAAAACAAAACACAATGTCTTGAAAAACAAAACAAACAAACATAAAGGTATGTAACTTCTAAATTTATAAAGGCTAAAAAGACAACAATCAAATGTAATGCTTCATCATTCATTGACTCTTGTATTTAAAAAAAATTTTTTAATGTTTATTTATTTTTGAGAGAGAGAGAGCAGGGGAGGGGCAGAGAGAGCCAGAGACACAGAATTGGAAGCAGGCTCCAGGCTCTGAGGTGTCAGCACAGAGCTCGATGTGGGGCTTGAACTCACAAACTGTGAGATCATGATGTGAGCCGAAGTCAGATGCTCAACTGACTGAGCCACCCAGGCGCCCCTTGAATCTTGTATTTTAAAGTTATAAGATATATTTTTGGAAAAAAATGTATTTTCGGTAATTGGGAACATTTTAATATGGAGAGTAGATGGTATTGTTAATTTTCTTGGTAAGATGATTTTTCTCCTTACGAGATGCATGATGTAATATTTAGCGGTAAACTATCATGATTTCTGTAACTACATTCCAAATTGCTCAGGAGAAATGTCAGAGAGAGAGAGAGACAGAGAGAGAGAGAGAGAGAAAGAAAGAGAAAGAAAGAGAAAAGAAAAAGAAAGAAAGAAAGAAAGAAAGAAAGAAAGAAAGAAAGAAAGAAAGAAAGAAAGAAAGAAAGAAAAGAAAAGAAAAGAAATGATGAATATAGGTGAAGGGCATTAAAATGTTCATTGTTCAAATTTTCTGTTAGTTTGAAAAAAATCAGAATAAGACTCTGGAAATGAAAAAAAAATACAGCCAGAGGAAGATGTAAGATATAATGAAGGCATTTGAGGAGATATTGGCCCAAACTCTTGATTGATACACCTGCTGAACTTACCCAGGTGGAAACTGCTCAGCAGGAGACAGGTGATTAGAAGCTTTCAAATACATTCTCTTGCAATGAGCTGCCTGGAAGAGAGTACCCAGGACACAGAACGAACGCCCACCCCATCTTGCTTCCCTGCAACTGCAGTTTAGAAAGCTGGATAAACTTATTCTCTCATTCATTCCAATACTAGAACCTACGCAATGATGGATACTCCACTTTTAAGAGGGGAACTTTCTCACTAGACTCTGCTGGGCATGGCCTCCAGCTTCCTACCTGTATCCCATTTCTTTGCATATTTTTAATTTGTTTCCACGACCCCTCCGTTTCCATGCCCCCCCCCCCTTTCTTAACATGTTACTCTGGTGCTGCCTCAATGATTGCAGGAAGTTCCTTAAAAAGATCTCTAAGTTCATCAGGCAGTAGAGTTCTCAAATCATTTTTTTAGCTTTTCACCTTTTAGTCCTTATATCAGATTCTCTTCCACCAACCCCACGTGGATTATTTTTGCCTGCATTTTAGTGGGAGACTGACCAAGCTTAAATTATTTGAACCCTCTCTCTTTATTGGAGAAATATCAGGAGTAAATAAGATATAAGAGGTGAAATTTGGGTGTTCTACAAAGCATTGACATGGCAAACTCCTAATCCACTTGAACTGTGGAAAATATCTATCCTTCACTAGAAGAAAATTTTTAAAGAAATAAAATACAGATCCATTCTTCTAGACCTTCTACACTGCCCCAATTATGTTGATGGCACAAAACTTTTTCAAGAAGAAATATACACATACTTTCTTCTCTTAAGCTACTAGTGGAAGAAGATTCTAAAGACAGCAAGTCATTTGGATCTAGAAATCAGCTATAAGAAGTAAGGACTTAAAAGGATAGGAAAGTATTGACAAAAATTGAATCACTTTGGGACTTTAAAACAATGTGACTTAGGTTGGCTAAAATATGGAAGCAACTTCTCTACCCATAAAAAATTTAAAGCAACCCTGTAATAAGCTTCACTATCTCATTATTTTTCACTTGAAGAAAAATATAGGAGAATCCATTTATACTACTCAGAGAAGGAAATTGACATCACTTTTGTTTGCTTTTTGTTGACTGTTTTATGTGGGTATTCCCTTTGTGAGCATGCTGTCCAAGGCATTTTAATTATGTAATTTATTTAATGTTTCTTGGGATTTAATTTGACCAGCAATATATTCAAAATGCATTTAATGTCAGATTGTGTACATTTAAGACTCTACTGAGCCCTGGCATATGGTTATAAACACAGAATTCCATATACTTAGTTCCTAGTTTTATAAGTCAGAAAAGAGAAAAGTCTTACTTTCATCTACCTGAAATAATAAGATACGGATGCAAATGCTGTCTGTATTCTTGTAAATAACTTTACATGGATTTTTCACTGCAAGTATTGCACGTTATTTCAATCTAATTAAATTCTTATGTTTTAAATATATATATTTTTAAATATTTATTTTTGTGAGAAAGAGAGAGAGACAGAGTTACAGCACGGGAGGGTCAGAGAGAGAGGGAGACACAAAATCTGAAGCCAGCTTTGAACTGTCAGTGCAGAACCCAAAGTGGGGCTCAAACTCACGCACTGCAGCATCATGATTGGAGCCACGGTTGGACACTCAACCGACTGGGCCGTACAGGTGCCTCTCAATCTAATTAAACAACCGCTTTTGAAAGCAGCTAGGAGAAAGACAATGTGTTGGTTTATTTAACACATGGTTCATGTTTTATGTTGAAATGAACAAGACATAAGTTGAAACATAAAAGAACTTTCAGTCTTATCCAACACATGAAGCAAGCATGTTCTGCCAGGCCGTGAAACGAAGTTGGGGTGTCTTTACATAATTCTAATTTCTGTAGACTCAGCATTTAGCAGTGACTTAGATAGAGTGATACTTAGAAGGCATTCAGTAAATGCTTGTTGAGTCAATAAATATACATAAATAAATACAATGCACTACCACATAGAACTATAAACAAAGTGCTATTGGAGAAAGAAAAGAAAATTATAACAGAGGAAGGCAAGATCACATCTGGTTGCGAATAAAAGAAAAAGCTTTATGGAATAGGTACTACTTGTGTTGAATCTTTAAAAACAAGTACGTCTAAAATAGATCCGGAAGCTAAAGGTGGGTGGGAGACACTGCCCATGGAGGGGAAAGTGTTTCCAGTTGATGACTTCCTGAAGGTGTCCAAGTTTCTGTAGAAGTGCTTCTTGGTCTGGAAGCTGTCAGAATATAATTAATATTCCAGGGAAATAAGATTTGAGGAGCTTCCTAAGAACAGAATGATCTTCGATTTAGAAATGAGAAATCGGATAAAGGTGTCCCCAGAGTATGGAAGAGAGAGTGCTGCATGGCAGTCTGGTGTGTTGTAGGAAACGGTTTTATCAGGCAGTCTTGGCTTCAAGTCTTGGTTCTGATTCCCACAAACAATGCTATTTTGAGACAGTTTTTTAAACACTTTGAGCTTTTCTCCTCTTTTGTAAAACGGCACAATTTTTCCTGCCTCTCCAGACTGTTGTAAGGATTAAACGACGTAATGTTTATATGAAGCATCTGACCCCTGGTGAGTGCTCAGTATTCTCAAGTGGGCAAACTCTGAACCAATTATGTCATAATGTTTCTCTTAAAAAAATGGAATACAAACACATTGAATTCTTTCCATGGTGCAATTCTGTCAGTTTATCCTTGTATACAATATTTCTCAGAGATGTTTATAATTTATCTGTCTCTCCAGGGTTTGATTCAAGACTCCGTACCCAGGAGGAACCTAATAGTACTTCTTAAAAATAATTTCCATCAACACTTCATTCTGAGTTTGCTTTGATTCCAAACAATTCTGAACCATATCAATATCACTGACAAGTTTCATCTGTATCTTTAATTACTGATTTGAATTGATAATGTGTCAACCCTGAAAAATTATCTCCAACAGTCTTATTAAGTAAGCAAATGCCAATCATGTGTTTTGCTGTTTAAAAACCAAAGTATAAAAACTTCTCCCTTAAGTAGGCTTTTATTGTTTCACTGATTTTGCAAATTACAGATTAAATGTGCTATTTTTTAATTATATATTCCCCAAATCAGTAAGAAGCAAGCAGGTATTTACAGTACATTGAGTCTCACTTAAACTTGCTGTTGACCGACTTGCTCTTGGATCACAACATTCTCCTTTTCTAATGTGTTTGATTACGTCAATCACTTATTATTGTGTTTTATTTTTCAATCACTTATTTTAAAGTTGCTTCTTTCTTTTGTGCTATTAGGGTGTCCTTACACAGCAGGAGACTAATATTGCCAGAGTTTAGTTAAGCAGAAGCTAGTACATTGGAATTAGAATGGCATTTTTCTTTATGCTGAACAAAAGGAAGCCTCTGGACTTTTAAGCCCTGAAGTGAAATTACTGGAATCTACTCCTTTAATATATGCTAAGTAGCTGTTACCAAAGGCAATGCTCCCCTAGAGGATTAATAAGTCAAGGACATTTTGTTCCACCTATAGGACAATATGCTGCTTTTCCATTGTAAGACAGGATCCTCATTTCTAAAAGTTGAATAGAATACTGCTTACAAAGGAAAAAAAATTTTTTTCAGCTGGTTAAATTTGAGATATTGAGTAAATTCATTACAATGACTGTGACACTTTTATTTTATCTTGAATTGGAGAGGTTTTCATATTCTCAAAGCTTTTGTTTCTCAAGACTTCGTTGAGATATCCAAACAAATACTTAAAACTATATTTGAGACAGTAGACTTAAATATTCTTGTCCTTAAGTATTAATTTCAGTTGTGTTGCTAGTTGAACATAACTTTGTATTTGTTGATATTTAGTTGAAGATTAATTATGTGAGGAATAGGAATATAAGCATCATCTACAATTTAACGTAACTCTTTGGGCAGTTGAGTCGAAAGGGTGATATGTCTGCAAGAAAGTACTCAAAGGTGCCATGGAAGCAATAGGAGGAAACTAAATACAGAAAAAAAACAGAAAACCAACGCTGAAGGAAGGTAGTGCAATGGCAAATGCATAACTTTTCAAGGTAAAGAGGACAGGCTAATGCCATCTTTGTTATGTAAATTTTTGTCATGACTTCCTCACCTATCTATTTGCAACATTTTTCTGTCTCCTGTCCTATATTTTTGGAAACAATCCTAAATCCAGGAATAAAGCAGATATAAACACATAGTTAAAAATCAGTTCCTATTGTTTAATAAAGAAAAGTAATTAGAAAAATATGATTAAATTCTTTTCCCTCTTTGTTCTGTGAAAGCTTTTTCAACACAAGCCTTTTAAAAGGGAACTTGGAACATGTAAAATCATGTCCTCAGTCGCCCTTTCCAAGAAAAAGAAAAGTGTCATATTTACTTTGACCTTGGATAAAAGGCAAGGGCAAAATATTGAGTCATACTGTTGTAGCATCAGTTTCACTACACTAGAGCCTTCTATTTGTGTGGTAGAATGACTGGTAAAATGATTGGATAAATGGGTAAAATCTTGTGAATCATGAGGAATGAAAGCATTTCTCTTAGAGCAGTGGTTCCAAGTTTGGTCCCTAGATCAACACTATAGGAATCCTTTGGGAACATATGAAAAAAGCAAAATTTCTGGTCCTGTCCCAGATCTACAGAATCATGAACTGTAGATAATTCTTATATATGCTTAAGTGGAGAACTACCATCTTAGACTGTCTATTCCCTGTATGAATAACCTCAGATGGGCTTCTCCCTTTATTGAACTGTTTTTAAAAATCATTTAAAAAATAATACAAGATCATTAAATAAAACTTGAAAATTATAAAATAGAAAACGAGAAAGCAGAGGAGGAAGGGGCAGAGGAAGATGATGTCAACATCATTTTCTCCTACCTAAATGTAAGAATTTTGACTTTTTTGTGATTTTCCATTTAAGCATTTTTTCCTGCAACTCTAATTTAAAAATATATATATACTACAGCCTACATTTTAAACATAGCAACACTTTTCCATGTTATTACCTGGATGTGTAAATCTCATTTTCAGATCTTCAAAAAACCCCATTCGTGTAACAACCTGCCTATGGTTAGACATTTCAATTTCACTATCATAGATAACCCTTTGATGAATATATGTGTGTACAAAGCATTTCAACATTTTTAAATGTGTCCTTAAAGAGGCTTGTGAGTAGACTTCCTGGGTCAACACTGATGATTATAGTGTAAGATATTACTATCGTTTAGATTCTGAACATTGTCTTGACTCTCGAAGACCCACTTATTTCTGAGGCATAGAACTTTATTTAGTTCAGGAGGCAATCCTATGTCAATCTTCTAACCCCTCCTCCACACCCTTTTTTTTATGTGTTCATATTTCTACTAAATTTACAGCAAATCTTCCTAAATTTAGTCCCAAGCTCAATCACAGAATCTAGGTTTCTGTTATTGCCTTCATTATTCCCTATTGCAGGTCTTCAAAGGGCACTTTGAAAGGACGTTGGGTATAAGGTTAGATCCTCAGTAGTTTTAACATGTAATTAGCTTCATACCTAAAAGTCCTCAGATATCTTCTTTTTTAAAAAAATTTTTTTAAACATTTATTTATTATTGAGAGACAGAGAGAGACAGTCTGTGAACAGGGGAGGGGCAGAGAGAGAGGGAGACAGAATCTAAAGCAGGCTCCAGGTTCCGAGCTGTCAGCACAGAGCCCGACGTGGGGCTTGAACTCACAAACCGCGAGATCATGATCTGAGTTGAAGTCAGACGCCCAACTGACTGAGCCACCCAGGTGCCCCCTCAGATATCTTTTCAAGACTCCCTTCAACAATGTTCACATTTCCCCCTTTTTTTTTCCCCCATCAATTTATTTATTTCCATGTTCTCGCTAAAAAGTCTATGGTCCTACTTTGACACCCAGTAGTCTCTTGGCACTTTTCTTTAGGTACAGTGAAGCTCGGCTTACCACCCTCTTTATCACTGTTTTTGCCTCCTTTTCAGGACCTTGTGTGACCTTTTCCTTTCTCTCCTATACATTTGTTTGCAAAAGAGATATATTTGTAATTAGGGGAAGGCTTTGTATTTATACTCCTAACCTGGGTTTAATATGTTTGCGAGACTTACCTATTGTTTGGTGGGTCTGCAACCAACCTGGAAGCCCACAATGATCTTGCTTCTTTGTGTTTTACTGTCTCATAACTTCTCTGTGTCCCTATTTTCCAACTTCTCTGTGCTCTGTTGATGTTTTACATAGGAAAAGAAGAATAGACATAGCTAAATAGCATCATGCTCCAAACCATTGAATTCTTTTTAAATTTCTTTACCTAGGCTTATTTTCTTGAGAGGTATGACTGTCAGTTAGAAATTTGGAGCCAGAGTGGGATATCCAGGGGACAAAGGGGTCCTGTGCTTATTCTGTCTGTAAATGGATTCAGAATAGTTGCCAAATCAATACACTTTTAAAAGTCATCTTTCCTTTACTTAAAGAGCACTTAAAGAAACTGCATTCAGTCTTTCAGTCCAGGGGGAATTTCCAGTTTAATGAATTTACTTCCACAGAAGCCTAAGAAAGTGAATATAGTTTTGAAAGTGTTTAGTTTGCACCCAGGGAATAGTTTACATGCCTGGAGAAACTCTACCAAGATACAACAGGACTTTGGGAAATTGACTCAGTGCTAAGCTAATATTATTAATAATCCATCCAGCATTTTTGCACCCTACTTTCTTATGTTTACAATGTCCTCAGTACATTACTTGCTTTCTACCACATGCCTCCAGATATTATCCCTAAAAGAAGAGTTTCAAGTATAACCACACAGGTCATTTCCTTTTACCCTCTTAAAGAAGGCTGAGAGAGCCAAAGGTTGAACAGAGGTTCTCAGAGCATAGTATCTGACAAAAATATATCAAAGTAGCTGAAACCACACCAAATTTCAGTGAATTCATTGTTTTAAACAACAGCCTTATACACATCTATTTTAGAAAGAGTTCTTTGGAAAAATGAAGACTCTTAAAGTCCCAGGAATATTGAGATTGGGAGGTGAAAATTCTTCCATCGTGAGACAGCTAGAAATGCAACAACGTCCTAAGTGCATAGCTGTGCTCATGAAAGTCTAAGGGATACTGACAGGGGCCAAAATTAAAGGAGTTGAAAGTCAGAAATGTGTGGGCCAAGAGGGCATGGTTGGCCTGAGAATGTCTGCCAGACCCCATAAAGTGTTGGCTTTTAATGGATGTAGAAGGACTGGACACAATGCCTTAAGTCTCTGTAGGGTTGGACCTGAAATGCTTGAACAATACTAAAATTTCTTTGGACGTTTCCTCATCATATCCTTTCTCAGAGCTTAGCTGCTTGCCACTCTATTCATTAAGGGGGTCCCATAGCAGAGGAGTTAAAGACCCTAATTTTATAATCCCCTCAGTTTAACCTCACAGCTGGCATAAGTAATAGCAAAGATGACGGATAGGTTTCTGCTCGTCTTATCGAGCATCAGCTAATTCTTCCCAATGCCCAGGAACTCCTGTGAAGTCCTGTCTTCCTAAGCTCATTTGGCACTTGTAACAGTTTTATTTGGGGGCCTTATGTTCTTTTCTGCTATGACCTTGAATGTCTATCCTGGTCATTCAGAGATGTCTGTATGAGGCTTTAGCTTAATTGAGAGGTACAGGATTCAAGTTTTTGTCATTGAGTTTCTAGGTACTGGGACAATCAAGGATTGTAGCTAAATACCAGTTTCTTTGTCTCTGAACATTTCAAATATAATTATGTTGACTTTATGTAAGCAGAATACATAGAAACCATTGACTGTGGTAAGGATGTGGAAGGCAAGGAGTGACCATGGCATGAACCTTATATGAGAGTCTCATGTTAACTCAGGTAATACATTGTGGTGTGTATAAGTGGCACTGGGTCTATCATATTATAAGCATCTTTTTTTTTAATTTATTTATTTGAGAGAGAGAGAGAGAGAGAGAGAAAACAAGCAAGTGGGAGCAGGGTAGAGAGAGAGAGGGAGGGAGAGAGTCCCAAGCAGGCTTTGCACTGTCAGTGTGCAGATCCCAATGCAGGGCTTGAACTCACAAACTGTAAGATCATGACCTGAGCCAAAATCAGGAGTCAGATGCTTAACTGACTGAGCCACCCTGGCACCCCTATAAGCATCTTTTTAGTTTATGCTTGCCATTTTCTCTCCTTATGTGAGGAAGAGCTGAAAGGGAAGATAGCAGGATTCCTACCTTTTTGTGCCATGAGTGTCCACACACTCCTAATTTTTATGGCACTATAAAAAGTATGAAGAATGATGTTGTATAATAAATGCAAGTCCTTGTGAGAAGCCCAGTATGTGCTCTCCTGGAGTTGGTTAAGTGGAATTGGAGGTGAGAAAAGAGACAAAGAGGAGCAAGGGAATCAGGTTTCTGCTTTTGGAGCTTTGAGGGTCCTAAACTAGTATTCCACCCTATTAAAAAAGATGTGTATGTGGTGGTGGCAGCGTCGGGGTTATTACGCTTTTGTAGTCCTAAGACATTCCTCACCAGGAGTGAGAAGAAGAAAAAAGAAGGGTGGGGAAACTGAGCAGAGACATTAAGAATCAACAGCTGGGTTGATACACTGAAAGCCTTTATATCATTAAGCTGCTGATTTATTCATTCAATAATGCATTTATATTCAATGTGGTTAGGGAAGACTGAGGGACAATCCATTATGAACCTCTGTATCATACACCGCGAAACACTTCATCAATCTCACTAATTTCCTCACATGTCTTTCCCTGAAGACTTTCGGCCACAGACTCTCACTTTCCCCCCAGGTAGGCTATTCCTGTGCCATTGCTTTTATTGTGTGGCTGCTCCTCCTAAAAGTAAATTAAAATATCTAAATCTGAATCTAGACCAATAATTTGTTCTACCACTTTTCATGCAGTGGGTTCAGTTAGGTAGCTTTTCTAAAGGACATGTGTTTAACAAATCTTGACATTTGGGTTTAGTGCATGAATTAGCCATTCTGGCCACAGCTTTGATCTACATAGATGCTAGCTCAGCACTGAGAGACTGTGTGGAATGTGATTCACCAAGGCAGTTCTGGGCAGAGCCAATGACCTGGAAAACTCATTCTTGACCTTCCTGGCCACGGGTATCCTCTTATCTCATACTGGTTACAATCATCATAATCAGTGTTTAATAATTCTTCAAGTATATATTAAAATACCCAAATTCTCATCTATTTCAGATTGACTCTTAAGTATTAACATAAGCATTTCCAAAAAGTAAAAAATTAATTTTTCAATTTAACAAATAATTAATACAAGCCTGTAAAGTGGCAAAAGTTATACTTTTCCTCCAAAAAGGCTGAAAAATGTAAACAGCTGTCAAAGAGTTGAAAAGCTTTTCTAGATATAATGTGTAAAATGTAAGCACTTGAATGTGCACTTATCAAGAGGCAATGAGCAAAGGGGTTAGAGTGTGGCATTTTGATTCAGACACACTTGGGTTCAGATGCTAAGCTTTACTTTCCTCATCAGTAAGATGGGGTTACAAATAGCATCTCCTGTGTAAAAGCACTCTAAAGGTTAAACGAGAGTGCGTGTGAGGCATTTAACAGGGCCTTCCTCTAACCAAATGCATCAGCAACATTATAAATACACTGGTTTAAAATGTATGGTGTTCTGCCATCCTGACTGAAGCACTCAACATTTTGCTACACATGCTCTCTATAAACTCAACTTCTCGATAATTTTTGCAGCAGGAAAGAACGTCTGTTTCAAAAATGAAACCATAACACATATACCTTTTCATGGGGAGTATGGGTCTGAGAGAACAGACTTTTAGCTAAGGCTCCACCATATCATAGGGTTACAACATAGCCACAGCTCACAGCTCTTCCTCATGCCCGACCAAAGACTGAGTATCAATAAAACCTTGTACTCCGCCTACTGTATTAGTGATGAATGTTATGAATATTGAAGACGTTTTTACATCTCTTATTTTATTCATTCAAACCTATAAACAGTTATTAGATTTTTCTTAGGGGTTAAGCATCTGCCTTGCATTGGCGGGGGGTGGAGACTACCAGGGCAATGGGAACAGATGTCAGGCCCCAACTTTCCACACCCATAACCACCAGTATTTTTGTGATTCTTCTTTTTCCAAATATAATTGTTATTTTCCAAGTGTTAAAATTTTTATTAATTGTTAGAGAAATATCCTTTTACGCCATTCACAGATGCCTACTTTGACTAGGTCACAGTGATGATGGATATGCAAAAGATAAAGCCTCACCTATGATTATACAAAGTCCTTCCACTGCACACACAAATGGGAAAACAGCTGCTACCATGTAGTCAGGAAATTGCATAGTTACCTCATCTTGCTGAAGCAACTCAGATTTGATTATACACTTTTTTGATAGTCAAACTCATTACTAATAAGGGTAGCTCTTAGGTGCTAATGTTCTAAGTTTATTTAGAAAAAAGGGTAAATGAGCCTAAGAGATATTCAAGATATCAAAGATGGCAACTGTAATTTCAACCATAACTCTCTTCTTATGACTTAAGCTTATATACTGTAATAACTGTGGCAAACGGCAGTCTAGTATGGATTAGAATAATTCTGTCTCACTTCCTTGACCCTGAAACAGTCATTCTAACTTGGACTGGAAATCTGTACCATCAATATATCCTCTTACTGAACTCACATACTGTCTTTAGTGACACTCCAAGACAGTGGTATAATTTTTCCTTCAAAAGAGTGAAGCTTTATTGATCTCATTCTAAGGAACTGAAGGAATTGAATGATAGCACAGGGAGGCTATTGCTGTCACCAGTACTTGTCATCATCTGCACAGGAATCAAGCCATGAGAGAAAGAGGTTTGAAATGCCATTGGGAAATCTTGGCTGTCTGAAAATGTCTGCACATAAGAGGCCAATGGATTCACCCATGGCATATAAGTTTCCCCAGTGGAGTGCTTATCAACATTTTTCCATTTCAAAGCACACACAGGAAATAATAATATTTCCTGGGGTAAATCGGAGTAAATTTGGGAGTAGCTATATAAGGCATGGTGATAAAACAATTATATCTCTTTATAAAGCAAAGTATTAAGGACAATACTTGATATTTAACTGGAAGAATACATCCAAGTAAAACCTTAAAATTTCAAATGAGAAGCTTGAGCTTGCTTCAGTGAACGTAACTATAATTTTCATCAGATCTTTATATTGAAATGACCACAAGCAATTTCTGATTAAGACCTTTTTAAATGATGATGTCTCCAAAATCTGATAGTCATTATCAACAAGAAACTTGGTTCCTACAAACAGGTGATAAAAAATTTAAAACTGTTATTATAGCAATACAAAAATTAATAGTTGGAAATTAGGTTTAAAGAATATAATCATTATTCTTTTCTTCCATTGACAAATGCAATGTTGAAATATTCTGTGGTAATAAAAAAGGATCTTGAATGTAGGTATTTTAAACTAATGATGGAGCTCTGACTTGCAGAACATGCATACATTGTTAGAACAACCACCCTAGGTTACCCTGGATATCACTAAAGAGACACAAACAGTAGAAGCATCAGAATAAAAGCTTTAATTATTAGCCACTGTGTGGAATTGTACCCATGAGGAGTCACTCCTCTCCTCCCATGGGCTGGAGGTTGGACTGCTGCTCTGTGTGGTTCTCTTTGAGTGCCTCCTGCAGTAACACTGCCCTCTTGTTCTAGTGGCAGAGCTACCCCTTGGCTCCACGCTTGAATATCAGGGTCCAGTGGTGAGAGCCAGATATGGCTAGGAGTACTCACCACCTGAGAAGATCATGGGCAATACTCTTGTAACCTATTTCTCTTGGGCTGCTCTTGGAGGAGGTCCAGAAGAGGAAGCTAAAAATCAGATGCTACTGGCTTTGGGACTCCAAACAGCCCTCAGGAACACTAAGGCTGCCTATTCCAGAGGGATCCTTATCTTACAGTACCTACCTCTATAACTCTTCTGTAGCATACACACTTCGAAAAATTTTTTATGAAAGTTTGCCCTAGGGTCTAGAATAACTGACTAAATACTTATATACACTAATCACAGGATGACAGTGAGGTGCCCCTTCTTCCCTAAAAACTGGGAGAGATGATTATAAGAGAGTGCATAACATCTTTATCTCATTAATTATTGTATTTTTAGTTCCTAATGCAAAGAAGGAACTCAATAAATATATTTTGAAAGAATAAGTGAATAATGCAAGTGGGTTTGCTCCCTGATGGTTAAAACTAGTCAAGGTAAATTCACTTGGGAACATAAAGAGACTCTAGGGTCATGGACAACATTATTGGAATAGTAGCTTAATTTATTCAGCAAATGTTATTCAACAAATTTGTTTATTCAATCAGTAATTATGGAATTCCTACCATGTAGCAGGCACTATTCTGAGTGCTAGGGATCTAGTAGTGAACAGAAGAGTCATAAATCTGTCATGGAAAATAGAAGACACTGAAATAAACAATTTAAATAAGTTCAACATATATATGTTGAGTTTTTTTGAGGTATGACAAAAAATAAGACATTGATGAGGAATAGGGAAGAGTAGAGAATTTTTAAAAAGGAAATCTGAGAAAATGACATTTGAACAAAGACCTAAAAGAAGTAAGGGAACAAGCCTACAGGCATGTGGGAAAAGTGTATGGCTGGTTGAAGGGGCAGCAAAGATAAAGGCCCTGAGACTGGAACATGCTCTTATGTTCAAGAGATGATAAGGAGACCAGTGTGGCTGCAATGGAATGAGTGAAGGGGAAACAAACAGGGGAGAGTAATGGTCTAGATCTTGTCGAACCCTGCAGACTGCATTAAG